>NC_087446.1:9677883-10319019 GCF_036321535.1 Camelus dromedarius | reverse complement strand
CCTTCCCAGGCTGGTGGCCTTGGCCATTTTCCTGTCCCTAGGGCCGCCTCCTCGTGTTCTCAGAGGGTGACAGCACTAAACTCGCAGAGGTGCTATGAGGACCCACTGCGGGAACCCAGGTTATAGTGCATAACACCGTGAGGGCCCAGCCCAGCCCCACAGGACTGAATGCTCCCATTGCTCAGAGGAACACTGAGTGGAATCAGCAGGGAAATGCTAGTATCCGTGGGAGCCATGGTGAGTGGTGGTGGTGGCCCCACCTGTACGTCAGAGGTTCCTAGATACACGTGCAGATAGAGACATAGGGCTGTCAAGATTGAGAAAGCAGCCCAGTGGAGCAGGAGGAGTTCAGGCACCGTGCTGAGGCCCTCCACTCCAGCACAGAGCTTCAGGATGCTGTGGGTGGAGATTACCTATATTTCCCTCCAACTGCGGAAGTGGGTGTTGGATCCACCGTTGTATAAGGGATGTGTGGAACCAGGACCAGCAAGGAGAGTCTTCTTGTGTGTCTAGGCAGTGCACGTGTGTACACAGGCAGCCCCAAATCTGGTGCCTCTTCATCTGAAACTTTCCCCCAGGGTTTGCGTCCTTATTACTCATTTTAGCCCTCATCACTTTGCCTGACAAATTGGTCCAAGAGTACAGCCACCCGACCAGGCCATTCTGTCTCCCGGGAGTTGCCGAGGATGGACCTAAGCCGAGTGCTGGCAGGGCCTCAGGGGGCAGAACAGAAACTTCTGGAGAAGGACCGGCCTGAGTCCTGTGCTCCCAGAACAGGGAAGGTCTCCTGCTTCTTCCCGGTCTCCGACCTGCCCCAGGCCCCTTCCAATGGACCCTCTTCTGCGCTTCCTTTGCCAGACTCCGTTTCTGTTGGTTGTAACCCGAGGACTCTCAGCTGACACAGCTGTGACCCGGGAACTGCATCAGATGCACAGGGAGTGCAGTGGGACTGAGCTGTCAGGGTTCAGGGGGAAGCGGAAGGATCCTGAATGACTCAAAGCTGCAGTGCCCTAAAGACGGCCCAAGTGATGTCCGTGAGAGACTGACTTCTCCAAGGGCTGGTGAAGAATCGATGAAGCAATGAAACTCACGATTCCAGTGGTCAGGGAAGCGGGTGGCCGTGACTGCTGACCTCTTCAGGAAGGAATGGAAGGTTTGATGGAAGTCCCAGGGGAACACTGGCTCATGGGGAGGCAGAGGGACTGAGAAAAGTCTTCTGCGAGGTGGTTTTTACAAAAGGACACAGAAGGCAGTGGAGCACGAGGTGGGTGACTGAGGAGATGTCCCGGATCTTTCTCATGTGTCTCTGGCCCCCTGCCCGGGGCTCAAGGCGTGGGAACCTGTGTGGCCTCACACGCTCCACCCGTGGGAACACAGAGAGTCCGTGCCCAAGAGCAGGCCCGGGGGCTGAGGGAGAGCAGCGCTCAGATGCTTCCCTCCTTCCTCCCTGGACAGGGTGACTCTGAGGCCACTCCACGCAGGCTCCTCAGAAGGTCCTGACAGACTCCATCCCCCACATGGGTGACAAAGTCTAGAACACGGCCTTGTGTTGACTTTCCCTCCTCCCCTGTTTCACTTCCCCAGCCCCTCCACGTCCTGCTCCCAGGGATCCCTGAGCCTGGCCTCCAGCTCTGCCCTCAGGGGACCCCAGGCTACAGAGGTGACTGTGGGCTGCTCAGAGGCTTTGGGCTTCTGTGCTGAGAGTAACGGGAAGCCGCTTAAGAGTTGGAAGCAGCTGCTTGCTATGATCTCTCTTCTTAAGTGTCATCGGAGCCCACTGTGGAGAGTAGATGGAGGGCAGGGCCAGGGCCACCTGGGTAAACACAGCGAGACCCTTTGTAGAAGCTCTTGCAGGAGTCTGGGTGAAACGGGAAGGTAGCCTGGGGGAGGCTGTGTGCTGAATGTCTCTCTCTGCCCCTCTGTTCAGGCTGACATTGTCTCCTACCTGCAAAGAAGCCCTTCGGATCCAAATCAGCCTGCGTGCCACGTGTCAGTCCTGGGCCCCAGGTGCTGGAGGGGGAATGTACCTGAGCTCAGCCCAAGCCAGACAAGTATGGGCTTCCCCCAGGGGTCCTTGTGGGGCCTGTGCTACCAGGGTCTGAGGGAAATGACAGGATGGGAGGGCAAGAGTCCAGAGGGCCAGCATAAGGAGTGATGGAGGGCTTGCTCCCTCAGGTCCTGGAAGACAGGCTCCTGAGGAAGGACAGTCAGACACCCAGAGACCAGCTGAGCCTGAGAATCAACCAAGAAAGGCTGAGTGAATCAGCGTGTATTTATTGACCCAAGAGCTATAGAAGAGAAGGTGGGGACAGCATCTCACGTATCTTGTCCTGCACTATCCCCAGCTGATGAAGAAACTGCAGCTCAGGGAGTTTCAGCCTCCTGGCCCCAAGCTAGTTCATCTCCTGGACACTTCACAAAGCTCATTGTCCTGTTACTGGCATCTGGATTCAGTTTTCTTTCCTTCTTTCTTTTATTTTGTTTGGTTTGGTTTGGTTTGGTTTGGTTTTTCATATCAACCTCTATTCCAACACAGTATTTGATGTTTCACAGGAACTTCATTGGTCTCTCAGTGCACCCTGGTCCCACAGGGCACCTGGCAACTTGACAAATATCCCACCCCCTGGGGTGTCATCACCACCACCATCATCATCATACTGAAGACGTCACTGCCCAATTCAGATAAACCTGCTGGAAGTCAAAGCTGAACTGATGCTGGAAAAGGAGGGCTGGGGACCCCCACCAGGAAGACTCTCTTCTGGTAGGGACATCAGACCCCGGGGAGGGGCGATAGAGGAGCCACTGTCCCCTCTCCCACCATCCAACAGTCCCAACTCTTTGATTTCTCCATTTGCTATTCTTTTCTGTTTGCAGCCTTCTTGTTCCTTGATCCTCCATCCTCTCTCTTTATTCAGGCCCCCAGGGTCTTCTTTGTCCATGATACATGGTTTCCCCTTTCCCCTCCCTCTCTCGTTCCCCCTGTGCCCTTATTCCAGGCTCTAGGCTCCTTCCTTCTCTTTCACCAGCTGCCACCTTCATGAATCGATGCCCAGCTGTGCTCAGACCGGTAAATGCCACATTCCTTCACACCTAAGTCCATAAGTTTTATTTGTCCCCTTTCCCCCTCTTGAAAGCTACCTCTGCGTCTTCGCCACTCACATGCCTCTGCTCCCTGCACTGCTCTGGGTCGGGGGGCTGGAGGGGAGTCAGACCCTACAGCAGATTCTCGTAGGTCTGGGTGAGCTCCTCCAACATCCTCTCCAGCTCCAGGGCCCTCTGCCTTAGCCGCACAGCAGACTCCGCCTTTGCCCCCACAAGCAGGTTCACTGACTCATTCACCACGGAGCCCACGTTCCAGAGAAGGGAGAAACCTGCAGTGGCCATACCAAAGGCCCGGGCTCCTGTGCTCATTGCCAGAGCTGTGCCTTTAAAAACTTCCTGCACCTTCCTGCTGCTTTGGACTGAGATTTGCCCAGTGGTCAGGAAGCGCTGCACATCTCCTGCTAAGCCAGTGTTGGCTCTGAGCAGCTCGATGGCATGGATATTCTTTTCAATCTGTTGCACGGCTTCTACGAGTTTCTGTGCTGCAGAAACAATTTTGTGCCCACTCTGCAGTAGAACCTCCTTGACCATTTTCCATCTGTTGATGGCAGTTGACATTAGGTCATTGTCTTCAGTTTCTGCTGATGACATGACAACACGTTCCACGACACTCGTGGCCACACTGGTCACGGCAGATGCAGCCCCCAGCCCTAACCCAGTTGCCGAGAGTGCCAGACTGACCCCCGCTGTCACAGGTGCCAGAGCCAGGCCAGCGATGGTCAGGATGCCAGACACAACACCAGCAGAGGCAGCTGCCACCTTGGAGATGGTGCAGTCCCTGTGAACCTTGTCCACCTTGTCTGCAAGTGCACAGAGCTTTCCTATGCATTCCTCAATCTCCTGTTTCACCTGAGGAAATATCTTTAAAAACCTCTTCCTATTCAGCTGCTCCTTTAGCAGGCTGTATTTGACCTTGAGGGCCAAGAGTGTCTTCACATCATCCAGGTATTCGCGTAGTGCTGCTGACTCTCCCCTGTAACCGTGAAGGTCAAGGGATTCAGAAAGGAACTTTGGAGTTCTCCGTAAAATAGGCACAACAAGATTCATCCTGCATAAATCACAGACATTTTACTATAAACCAAAGAGAAAAGACTTTTACAAATATAAGTTTTTTTGGATCAACATTATGCACATATTTTGTATATTGCAGTGGCTCCATGGTATTTGTTCAAACACAGCATAAAAAAGCACAAGTCATCTTAGGATACTATTAAGTGGTAGATATTTGGTAAGACACATTCTGACTCAGAGGCAGGTCAACACCATCACCTCCAAGGTGCTTGTAGAGCGGGAGCTCCGCAGGTAAACACACAGAGGTGGGACTGCAGAAGAGAAGCCCTCATTCAGAGAAGCTTAGGGTGCAGTGAGGAATCAACCTGCTTTTGCCCTTGGCTAAGGGAAGTGATCCCTAAGCCCCTAGAATGTTCTGGCTGATAGGAGTGCCCTGGTTTGCCTGGGCCCCTGGCCGCTGACAGTCTGCCAGGGTGATGCGTGATGGGCCTCTGGGTCATGCGGTGTCAGTCCTGACCTCTGGAGGAACTGGACACGAGGGCATTGGTCTTAACTCTGAAAGGGGCCTGAGACGCAGGTCAGCCGGGCGGGCAACATGTGATTGAGCCCCAGGAGGACCCTGTGCACTGAGGCTCGGGGTGCCTGAGACTCTCTCCTTGACCAAATTTTGTTCAGGCTCTTCTGAGTCCTCTTCTCAACCAGACCTCCACCTTCCCCTTCCCTGTCCTGTCCCCGATGGCCCCTATCCCCTAGTCTCAGCAAGAACCCTGCTAAATCCACGTAGTGAGACTCCCCCACTCTGAGGTCTGATCACTTTGATACCTGATCCAATTCCTCATCTCCCACCTTTGAGGCATCCGTCTTTGACCTGCCTTTAGCGAGAATCCTGTTAGGAAAGTTTAACAGGAATCCCCTCCCCTTGGTGTCTCCTCTCAGTAATTTTCCCTCCACTCCTGCCTCACTCTGCTCCTTGACTGTAAATCCCCAGTTGTCTGTTCTGTATTTGGGCTTGAGCCCAGTCTCTCTCCTCTACAGCAATGGGCTTAACACCTGTCACCACAATCGTGAATGCTGCCTGCCTCATCATATTAAAGTCTATCAGGACCATTTTTTAAGCACAGTATGCATCCCTGGTTGACAGAGCCCTATGTGCACCGACATACTGAACTCAGGACAGTAATGCGTCCTGAGGACAAGAGAAGCTTCGTGTTTGAAACGCTCCCAGACTCTGCTCTGTGGCTGCTGGGAACCCGCATCATTCCCTGTAGTAAACAGGACCTGGGAGTCTGCCTGCTATCAGGGAGTTCTGTGCATCCTTTTCAGGAATTCTCCAACGTTAGGGCGGTTTGTGGCATCCTCCAAATTTGTCACTGCTGTCAAGAGGTAGGACAATCTGGGGACTGTGCACTCAGGCTTTGCAGTTTGTCTGCACCGCGTACATAGAATTTGTTTGAAGACCAAAACTCACAGCTAGAGGGGTCCTTAGTGATCACTTCCCTGACCTACGCCCTCTGCCCAGCCTGATGCCCTGTATCCATCCAGGTGAAGGTCACTGGGTCCATCCACTTCCCTAACTGACTGGGAATCAGGAGAGAGGCTATTAACCCTGGGTCCCCCTGGACTCTCCAGCCCACCTCACCGACTCCCAACCCACCATCCTGTACCCCCGAGCTCTCAGGTGTCACCAGCCTAACTCACACCTCAGCTGGGACAGCTTCATTTGCTTGCACCCCAAGGCCATGTGCAACTCGATGGACCCTCTAAAAGATTCAAAAGACTTTATGAAACATCCATATAAATTGCTAATCCTGAAAGGCCTGCATTTGGATGAGCTGGTAGAGGAAACATAATCCTGTTTGGTGGGGACTTGACAGTCTCCTCAGAATCACACAAATTGCACAAAACTGGCAGCCCCTCATTCTGACAGTGGAGTCATGACTAAGCCACACTGCATTCAGACATGTCAGGCTACTCTATGTGGAATAGAAGAGGGTCCCACATGGCATTCAAGACTCCTGGGCCCCCAGGCAGGGTGTGGAGGACACAGTCACCCTGGGCCCTCTATGCCCAGCACCAGGGAGGGAAGAAATGTCCCCTCTCCCACTCACGGCACCTCTGCTGGGTTCACAGCCCCTTCAGCTTTGTGTTCTAGGGGTCACTCCCCTCACTCTGGTCCTGGCCCTTTGCCAACACATTCTACTAGTTCCCCCACCTGAACCTCTCTCTCCATCCTGAGCCTTGGGTCTGACCCTGGTCCAGGCCTCCCTGGACCTTTGCACGACATGCCTGCACTTGGTTCCCCCCCTGTGACCCCGTGGTTCACTCTAAAGCCATCACCACAGTCCATCAGATTGAACAACTTCTCCCTTTGTACAGATGACAAATCTGAGATCCAGGACATAAGCCCAGAGCCCCAGAGTTGGGCCAGGATAGAGCCAGGACCCAGCTCAGCTCCATCCAATTCCACCCCAGCCTCTCTGTCCTAGGGGCCCCGGGTCCTGCAGTGTCTGGCTAGTTCCTAAGATGGGGATACCAGGGCTCCAGTCAGAAAGAACCCCCAGGACACAAACTGATGGTGTCAGCAGTTTTCTGACTCATCCCAAAGGGAGTCCTGTTTTGTTCTCATCTCCAGGAACAAGAACCTTGGCCTTGGTCTCTTCCCAAAACCCTTTTTCAAAGTTAACATGAACAGAGAACCTACTACAAGTCAGCCATTATGCTAAGCACTTGGCGTGTATTATCTCGGTTTCCTCACAATAAAATTGAACAATAAGAAACCAAGGCAGAGAGTAGTTAAGTAGCTTGTCCGAGGTCAATAACCTGCCCCTTCCTTGCAGTTTCATCTCTTCTCAACCTGAGGCCGTTCACCGCCAGCAGATGACATGGTGGAAAAATTCCTCATGGATTATTGAGAAGGAAATCCTCGATCCCAACCCTAGGATACTGCCTGGAGGAGGTGTGCCTGCCAGGAGGAACTTAGCCATGGTGGGGGCTTTAGGTGACATTCCTGGGGCACCCACACAAGTCACCTTGATAAATTTTCCTCATCGTCAATTCTATCTAGGACTGCAGTCAGCAGGTGCAGGAGTTCCTCTCTGTTCAATATGTCCCAGAGGCACTCAATGACAGCCTCAAAAAACCACTCCTTATCTAGATGGAAAGAAAAAAGAATCAAATTAGACCAAATTGCAGTGCAACATGATTTGTCTTCAGCACAAAGTGGTTACAGTTCATCTTCCTGAGCACTGTTCCCCTGGGTACTGTTGATGGAGTCACCCAGTGCTTTGGGCAGGACTGGGCCCTCCACAAATTCATATGTGCAAACCCTGACCCTGCACGTGACTGAATTTAAAATTAGGACATTTCAGGAAATAATTATGGTTAAATGAGGTCATAAGTGTGGGGCCCTAAGCCAGTAAGGCGGTGTCCTTATTGGAAGAGGAAGTGGTGCCAGTCCAGCTCTCTCTCCACGCTGAGAAAGGACTGTGTGAGAACAGGACCAGAAGGCAGCAGGCACTGACACCCAGGACAAGAGGTGTCACCAGGACCCAACCCTACCTACTCTTGCTAGTGAGTGCAGTAGTGCATACAGAAGTAGAAATATAAGGATCTGCACCCAAAACTTACATAAAGCAATGTTACTTTAATTTTTAAAAAGTCACAGACTCCAGGCCAGGCGGGGAGGGGCTTCCTCAGGGGCGTGAGGGGCAGGACCTCAGCTCTGAGCCTGTGGTCCATCCCTGTCACCTCTCTCTCCCCCAGGCTGCTCCCAGGGGCCCAGCTCCCACTGGCTCCATTCAGCCCAGCTGGCCCGTTTATACACAGGGGACCGTCTTGTTTCTGAAGAGAGCTGATCCTCAGTGCTCCCGCAGCCCGTCCTCCCTCAAGGACCCCAGAGCCGGCTGGGGGGCCCCTGGCTTCTACTCTGCTCCCCCCGCTTATGTTTCCACTTGGCACTTTGCTGTCCTGGGCAGCCCCTGGGACAGAGTGATTTAGTTGCTTAGTAATCCAGTGATGGGGGCAAAGTGGTCATTAGAAAACAGGAGTTAAGGAAACACAGTGTTGAATTCGGTGCGTGGAGAGTTACTCAGTTTTTTCTCTCTCCTGCGTCACTAAGGGTGAAAGGAAACCAGGGCTTTCATGGAGGGAACTCACAGCACTGAATCTGTATGTTGATTGATTGGGGTGAGGGGGGTGGGGAAATGCCTGAGCACCTGGGTGTCTGCAGGGGTATCTGAGGGCAATGGGATCAGTAGCTGCCTGAGGCAGTCCCACCTGGTGAACAGGTGCCCTAAGGGAACCTTGGAGGTGGGGGGTGAGAATTCTGGGGTGCAGCGAGGCCCCACCTGGGACACACAGTGACAGCAACCACCAGGAGGACCTGCTCCGGGGCAGGCACTGGCCCAGCCACAGACCTACGTTATATTTGATCCTCAGGACAACATGAGGGAATACCATTCCCATTTTATGGGGGAGGTCAGGGAAGGTGCTCCAGGTCACACAGGTGGCAGGTGGCAAATGCCAGACTTGGGTTCCATTCAGGATTCTGCTGACCCTGGAAGAGCGGTGAGGCTGGCAGGAGAGCTGGAGGAAGGAGTTTCAATTGGTAAGAGTCCAGGGTCTGGGAGCAGGAGGATTCTGGACAAAGGGAGAAGGCAGAGAAGCCTTCAGGGTTGTGGGTCTACCTCCTCTCCACCCATCCTAGCCTTGAGATGCTCCTGGCTAGTGTCGCCCCCTTCCCAGGGCTTCCCTGCCCCACTCATAGCATATGTTGTGCCATGGGTGAGGGAAGGAGTGAGCACCTTGGCCATGGCCTCCTGAAGAGAAGGCCGAGGAGTCTGTGGGGACAGACTCCTTTGGTGGGGTGGACTCCCCTTGGCCCCTCTTCGGGCCTCAAGGATGCTTGTGAACCCCTTCTTGGGTCTTGATTCCTCTGTAGGTTAACTCAGCCTGGAGACACTGCCCTCATTCTAGGGCACAAGTTGGAAGCAGCCAGGGAAGGGGCAGCTGAGTACCTGGGCTGTAAATGTGGCATAGTGCCATCATGATGCCAGCAGTGGATGTCAGCGTCGTCACTTCAGCTCACCAGTCTGTGTCAGGCTGGAAGGAGGTGTGTCTTCACCCTTGGGCAAGAGAAAACAGATTGTGGACTGGAACATGAGTGAGCTCTGGCAACAGGGAGCACTGAGGGGACAGGTCTCTGGCTGTTTTCCACTGGGATGGCCACCAGCCCACAGAGAACTCAATGCAATGACTTCGTCTGTCTACTGGTGTCTGCTGGTGGCTATTCAGGGAAAGCTCTTCCCTTCACTGCACCTCCCTCCCAGCCAAGTCAGAGTCCTATTGTCCTGTTGGGGCACAAGGAGAAGATATTCAGACAATAGAAGTTGTGGGAAGTTATAGAAGCAATCAAACCAAACAACAGAAGAAAAGATAGGAAGAGAATTCTCTGCAAATTATGTGAGTGTGGGAGTATCTGTGTTAACTAACTGCTGATCATTAATATTCTTCCAGGGTCTATGATGTGCAGGGCTCTAGAAACTCACGTAAACTTAGGTTAGTCCAAGTTTTCCCACTGCTGCTGCAGCCCGGACTTGAACCCAAGGCCTTCAGATCCAAATCCCCTGTGTATGATGATTCTTCTTTACTCCCTTCAATGACTAATCACTTTTATTAATGGATATATGTTTATTTGTAAATGGGTCTTCTCATTCTAAAATTGTCTTTTTATATAAAATTATTATATTGAGATATAAATTACATACAGCCAAGGGCACAAGTCTTCAGGGTATAGGAGGCTTAGTTTTTATCTATGTTAATTCTGTAACCAGCAGCCACATCAAGAAATCAAACATCCCAGCAGCTCCTCCAAATTCTCCTGTTCCCTCTTCCCAGTCAGTATTGTGCCACCAGAAGGTAACCACCACGCTCACCTCTACCACACTGGATTAAGTTGCCTCTTTTTAAATTTTATAGAAATAGGATCACACAGTGTATTCTATTTGATGAATGTACCACATTGCATTGATCTATTCTCTGAATAGATATTTGAGGTACTTCAATTTCATAGCTATTATAAATAAAGCTGCCATGGAAATGCTTGTACGGATCTTTTGTGTGGACTTATGCCCTGTTTCTGGTGGGTATTTCCCCGAAGTGGATTTGCTATCTCACAAGGTGCCTACAACACTGGAGCTCGCACTGGTAAACAGTTTTCGAAAGCGGTTGTACTTACTGCTTTCTGCATCTCTGAGCTATTCCCACAGTTACGCTGGGTCTTAGTTCTCATGTGTCTGTATCCCAGTTCCCCTGGAGCTCCTTGAGCAGAGGTTCGTATATGATCAATACATAGATTAGAGCTATACTTCAATATTTATAGTACATATAAGAAAAAATTGAAATGCATTCATACAGCATGGTGGGGAGAGGGGGTTAGGAATCTTATTTTTACAGCTTGCTTTTGTTAAATTGATGTGTAGTCGATTTACAATGTTAGCTTCCCGAGTACAGCAAAGCGACTCTGTTACACACGCACATACATGTATGTCCATGTTTCCAGATTGTTTCCCATTATACCTTAGGAGTTCCAGATTAATAAAAACACATTACTGTGTACCTAATAGATAAACAACAAGGAGCTTCTGTACAACAGAGGGAACTGTATTCAATTTTTTGTAAGAAGTCATAATTGAAATGAATCCCAAATGATATCTTGCACACTGTGCTCCAGTTTCTGCCTGGATAAGTTTCCTGGTGCTACAGTTTCCCAAAGCCCATGCTCTCCTTGCTTTGCAAGGTCGTTCATATCACAAGGGCCTGGGGTCCCACTGGACCAGGTGCAATCCTTGCAGGCCCGCCCTGGGCTGCTCAGCGCCCCTGATGGTGCCTGGTCATCTCTATTGTCCTCCCCTAACTGCTGGAGCCTAGATTTCTAGTTCTTTATGTAAATAATAGTGCAAAGGACAGTCTTCTTGTGTAAAACTTTGCCTCTATTTGAGATTGTTTCTTTAAGCTATTTCTGGAAATAGAATGACTGGGCCAGAAGGTATGAACATCTAAATATTTTTCATTTTGACACCCTGTTACAGAAACAAATTGTGCGAATTCTTATTCACATTCAAAGTATATGATATTGTCCATCCTGTGTCTCGCCAGTTCAATATTTTTTTAAGGCAGATCTTTATAAACAGAGAAGTTTTTGTTTCTGTTTGTGACTACCTTGCCATGGGAGGTGAGGAAAGAAAGCAAATGTTGGTGACATTTCCGCAATTTTTAAGATGGCAAAAGGGCAGTTCTCAAGTACCCCTCCTGAGCCCTGACTGAAATGAGAGTAAAGGTCCTCACAGGTGTAATAAGAGCCCAGGATAAGGCTGGCTGTGTTTGTGGTCTTTGCTCTGCACCGCTCCCTCCCCCTGGAAGGCCTCCCCCTCCTCACCACTTGACAGGTTACCTGTCCTGGAGGCCCCGCCCCAGGCCCCGCCCCCGGCTGCTGCTCCAGGGACTCTCCCTTCTCCCCTTGCAGGTTGGGCTTTCCTAGTTGTGGTTCTGTTTGTGTTGAGTTTCTCCACTGCACCTCCTGCTCCAGGGCCTCAGGGGCACCTGCTGGGGTGCAGCGTGGCTAAAATATGGGTGGTGGGACCCAGTAATTAGACAGGAAGCAACCAGCTCCTCCATGACACAGCACATGCCCTGTCTCACGTGTGGTCAAGTAATTCCCTTTGTTTTCCTCGTGTGTCTTGATGAAAAGCTCTTTCTGGCAGAGAACAGATGAGTCTGGTACAGATGTCACACAAATTGCCTGTCAGAATAGGATTCTGGGAGCTCTAACTTACTCCTGAGTCTTTCCATTTACAGGCATCTCCCGCTTTCAAAAGATCCCTAAACTGAAAGCCCTACAGCCCTTAGCTCTAAGCCAACTAGGGTTACAAAAGGTTTCCAGGTTCAGTCTGTCCAATGTCAGGTAGCAGGAAGCACCCTGTATTTCCTCATGTCTCCTTACTCCTGCCACGAAATTTTTATAGGAGGAGAAAGAAGAAGTGAGAATTCTGGAAAAAACATGGGTTCCAGCTAAAGTCTGAATAACGCCCACGCCTTGAGCAGGGCATTCCCAAAGCTCTGCTCCCCCAGGGTGGCCGGGCCTGGTCTGGGTGTCCGACCAGGCTCCCTCCAGCCCCTTGCCACTGGGTCCCCTAACTTATACCAGGGACTTTGTGGGGAGGAGGGTGGGGTCATTTCCTGTCTGCACTGGAGGCTCCATTGAAGGCACAAAAAAGGGTGTGTTGCATTTTGACTGTGGTGGGTTACTGTTAAATATACCCTGCTTGAAGGAGAGGCAGGAGAGGAAGCTGGGAAAGGGAGGAGGGGGAGGGGGTGGAGGAGGAAGCGGAGGGAGGGGGAGGCAGGAGGAGGAAGAGGAAGAAGTAAAATACTTCTAACCAATCAACAATCTATCCCAAAGGGATCTAAATGTAAATAAAGTAGAAAAAAAAAAAAAAAACTACCAACATTTTGGAAGAAATGTCAAAAATCATATTTTTTTGAGGAAACCTTTCTAATCAAGAGACAAATCCCGGAACCCATAAAGGAAAGTCCAAGCTATTTGACATTGAACATTAAAAATTTTAAAAGACACCGTGAAGCAGGTCAGAATACGATGAGAGACAGGAGACGCTGTTCACAATGCTTACAGTCGATGGAGGGGAACCTCCACACCACACTGAGAGCCTACGAATCCACATGAAAGCCTGAAAACTTTAAACAGGTTTTTAAAATGAGACCCTTTGAGAAAGTTGAGGAAATTGTTTTGTTTTTGTTCTGCAGAAAACAGACTTTGTTCATTGCGGCTATGTTTGTCTCATGGAGAAGTGCGCCGGCTACCGGAAATGGCCTTTCACTAGCACGACTTTATCTTGACCTCCAAACAAAACCACGAGAGATGCAGAACTCAATTAAATACCCTTATGAGCTGAGGCCTGGTTATCATGAGGGACCCCTGATAAGTGTGCAGATGGATGAGGGGTGTCCATGGCCTAGATAAACACGGTCAAATGGGATAGCAAGCAGATGGGGGTCTAGACTCAAACTGAGGTGGGGATTAAGCACCTCTTGACTCCAGGGACATGAGCTGAGGTCACTCCCTTAGAGACTCCAATGGTCCAGTGACTATAAAATTGGGCTCAACCTGCCCCCCAGCATTACAAGACCAATCACCAAGATGGCTACAGCTCCAGAGTCAGGGTCTTGGCCAAAATCTTTGGTCCAGATCAAGTTCAGCCATGGTGAAGGCAATGCCAGCTTGGTGGGAAAGTCACCTGCAAATTGCTCACAAAAGTGTCTGGCAGATGCCACCAGCATCACCTGGTGGGGACTGGAAGCGTCAAAAGGCAGGGGCACATAGCACTGCCCCACTGACCCCTGTCCCACCCCATCTCTCCATCTCCTGTGGATTTGTCAGTGTCTCCAACATGCTGGACATTAGTAGTTGTGTGTTCCAGAACAGGGACCCACCTCCTGCCTGTGGTTGTCCATTTTTATAGGACAGTGAGAGTGGGTAAGGAGGTTCCAACTAAGCATGTGACAATGGGGACTTTAGAGGTCATCCCAGTGGCTAGCAGACACAGGCACCTCATGCGGCACAGCACAGGGGAATTGCCTCCACGCTGACCGCACCTGGTGACCACACGGGATCTGGTCTCGGCCCCTTGTTGCCAGGCTGCCAGCATCACTCACTGGACAGTCCTACTGGTGTCTCCTCAGGTGGGAAAATCAGGCCCTGAGTGAGTTATCAGCTGTCAACTCAGTAAGTTTCAGAACTACATATAAAGATGACAAATAAAATCAGCCCATTGTTTTAATATTTTTATGTTGAAGTCAAGATAAATACGTGTTTAATTTTCATGTAGGGTAATGTTGAAGACAACTGGACACATTCTCATTAAAACAGGTAATGGAGTAATTGAGTTTGATGAGTGACTTTAAACTGAAACACACTCAGCTAGTTACTAGGATGTTGTAAAAAAGGTTCTCCCAGAGAGAAGAGCCTCAAGGTCAGCAGATCCCAAACCACGGGTGCGAGGGGTGGGGCTGGGTAGAGAGGGGGCTGTGACAGCCACACCCCCGGGCATCTCTGGGACATGTTCCAGGGGTGCCCAACCTCTATCCTCCTGGTTGTTAGGAGATCGAGGAGATCCTTGTCTGATGGCCCAGTTGTGTTAAAATATGGCCTTAAAAATAACAGCATCCAGTCTCTGTGGCAAACAGTATGACAGTGCCTTAAACAATTAAATACAGAACTCTCATGTGATCCAGCAATTCCACTTCCGGGTTTAGACCCCAGAGATATAAAAGCAGAGCTTTTTTTTTTTTTTTTTAAAGGCATTTTCTTTTTTGGCTAGGAGGTAATTAGGTTTCTTTAGTTAGTGGAGGTACAGAGAATTGAACCCAGGACCTCACCCATACCAAGCACGCTCTCCATCACTGAGCTGTACCCTCCCCTCTGAAACCAGAGTCTTCAACAGATGCTTGAAACTCGTGTTCCTGGCAGCATTATTGGCAAAGGCCAAAAGGTCAGAGCAACCCAAGCTTCCATCAATGGATGAACAAGAAAAAAAAATGTGGTCTATACATACAACGGAATATTATTCACATTTTAAAAAGGAGGTGGGAATCTGGACATGTGCTACAACATGGATGAAATTGGAAGACATTATGCTCAGTGAAAGAGAACAGTCACTAAAGGACAAAGACCATATGTTTCTCCTTATATGAGGTACCCAGATTAAAAATATTCCTAGAGATAAAAGGTAGGACAAAAAGTAGAATGGTGGTTCCCAGGGGCTGTGGGGGGGGGAGTGTGTGTTTATAGGTACAAAGTCTCAGTTTTACAGGATGAAAGGACCGTGGAGCTGTGGATGGCGGTGATGGTGGCACAACATGCTGAATGTATTTACCCCGCAGCTGCACACTTTGAAACGGCCAAGGTGGTAAGTGATAGGTCGTGTACATCTTACCACATTAACCAGTGAATGTGGAAAAAGAAGCCTGTCATACAAGGACAAATACTGTATGATTCCACTCACACAAGGTACCGACAGTGACAGATTCCTGAGGACGGGGAGGACAGTGGTGCTTCCCAGGGATGGAGGGCAGAGGGATGTGGAGTTAGAGTTTCATGCGGACAGAGTTCAGGTTTGAAAGATGTAAAATGTTCTGTGACTGGATGGTGGTGCTGGGTACCCAACAATGTGAATGCCCTTAATGCCACTGAACTGGATACTTTAAAAAGACGAAATGTGGAATTTTGTTATGTACATTTTATCTCAATTACATTTATAAAAAATAAATCCTTAAAACCCAAACTTTGGGGAAAACCACAACAGCACCTGAACCGTTTACCATCGGAAACCATCTTCACACCCAGGACCGCACTTGCTGCAGCGGCCCTGTGACGGGAACAGTTACTGTCCTCTGCTTCATGAGGGGAAACTCAGATTCAGACCTGCCCCAACCCTGGGAAGCTGGGCTGGGCTCTGATTCTTGTTCTGTTCTGTTGTCTGGACTTTGCCATTTCTCCAGAGGGAGAGAAATCCTGAAACCCTCAGGTTTTTCAAAAGGTAATTATCTTCCCACAAGCCTCCCTTTTCGCTACATATTAAAGAAGAGAGCACACTGGCCAGAAGCATGAATGTCCACGTTAAACATAAAGATTAAACGCCCCCCCGCCCCGGGACGCCCGTGCTGGTCCTCCTTAGGTGATGGGCCTCCCTTCCCAGGTGCCAAGGGCACGCTGACTCGCTGTGGACGGGCTGCTTTCTTTTTTTTTGAAACCTTGAAGAAATGTACCCCTTACTTGCTTAACGATCTTTGTTCTGATATAAAACTGCTGAAAACCGCGCTTCTGGCAGAGCGCTTCCTCAGAGTTCCCTGAGAGGCTGTCGTCTGTGGTGTAGTCCTAAGTTAGGCTCAAAGAAAACGCTTTTCTATTCCTATTATACGTCCTTTACTGATTATTTTCATTGGCACAAGTCTACAGATGGGCGTTTTGTCCTAAGATGCAAAACAGGAAACGTGCTGTGGGAATGTGCAGGGGGCCCTCGACCTTCCTCCCTCCGGGCCTCCTTCCTCACAGCCCACCTCCTGCATCTCCCACCTCACACAGTCCTGAGAGAGCGCCCGGGGAGCCCAGGAAGGCAAAGCCCCACTGACTGCCTGCTTGGTTCCCTGTCCTCCCCTCTCAGGCCTCAGTTTCCCCCCAGGGCACTGAGCAGGCACTCAGAGACAGGATTGGGGGGAAAGACCTTAATTTCTTGTATCTCAGAATTAATCTTTGGCCCCCTGAGCCTCAACGCAGAACCCCGGGGAGGCCTCAAGGTGGCCTGGCCACAAGGACAAGGGGCTCTGACTCCCCCTTCTCTACTTTTTCTGCTTCCTCCTAATTTCTCCAAGGACTGAGCCCTCAACATACACTTTCCTTCTGGGGTCACCGCTCATGTCTCACCCACCTGAGCAGTTTTTGCCCTCCCTGTGCTCTGTTTTTGGTACGAGGGGGCGGGAGGAAGACGTCAGACCTACCTGCCTCCACATCCAGGCTCTGCACTGCTTACCCGGTGGTCCTGGGCCCCTCACCTCCTCTCCCTGAGATTCCATTTCCTTCTTCTCTCAAAACTCTGAAAATCAGCGAGTGACCAGCACCCTCTTCTCAGAGAGTCGTGCTGAGGATGGGGAGACGGGGGTCTGCTTACCCAGGAGTCTCGCTCTGGCTGAGTGTGAACCAGACCCAGACGTTCCCAGCTGCGCGGATCCAGTCACCAGCTGTGCTTCTGTGTAATAACCAGCCACAGCCTCCTTGGGGCCCAGATCCACCCCCCAAATCAAAAGAGAAATTGCAAGCCTGGATCCTGAGTTGCTCACAGCACAGACTCTGCCCACCAGACTCCACCCTCGGCTACTCCCTCCCTCTCTGCTGACTGACCCCTTAGACAAACAACTGCAGACCTGACATTCCACGTCCTTCTAGGCTCAGCCCATCTTGCTCAGTCTCTGGAAAGGAACACTTGCCACCAACAGACCACGAGGCCCTGGGCAAATTACTCCCCATCCCCATGGCCTTCCTCCCAGCCTCTTCTGCCCACTCTGCCCCTCACAATCCCCAGCCCCCCTTCTTTATGCACCTTCTTGCCACCGGCACTTGGCACAGTCCCCGAACATACCAGAGGCTCACTGCGCACCTGTCATGTTGCTGCTGCTGAATGCCTCCCTCATGTGGGTTCTGGGCATTGGTTCACTCAGGTCTTTCTGCCAGAACACCTGCTCCTACACCTGGAAAAGTCAGGCTCTTGCTCCAGAGCACAAATCAGGCATCACTTCCTCTTAGATGTCCTCCGGGACCTTCCCCTGCAGAGTCCCCTGCTCTGCTCCCATGGTACCTGGGAGAGGGGCCTGAGCCCACCCCTCAGCCAGTGTGTCCATGACCCCACCTCTTAATCAGGTCCCTGTAGACCTGGCCCTGCTGGAAGGGACAGCACTGGTGACTTTCGGTCCCAGTGACTTGCCCGAGGAGGCCCATCCTTGGCTGTCACAGCCATTTGGATGGCTGCAGACGTTTGAGGGGAGGGCTGAGAGCACATTGGTCTTTTCTTCCCAGGCTTGTTTCCACTGGACAACAGACGTTTTTATCTACAACGGGAGGATGCTTACCAGAGGGTCAGTGTGCTGGCAACTCAGAAAAGTCTAAAACAGGAAGCAAGTCCTGTTTCCTGTTTGGTTCCCAAGCAAAGAGCCACCGTCGATGGAGCCCTGAAACTGTTGGGCGCTGTGCTGGCATGTACATCCATATCCCTGTCTAACTTAGGAACTGTCAGCCCCTCCTCCCTCATAAACAGAGTGAGAAGTAAAGGCCCCACAGCTTGTAAGTCGTACAGCTGTGCTGTGGTTTCACTTTTCTGCTTTGGTGCCCGGAGCAGGGCCTGAGGGGGCTTGGACCCCACAGAGAGCCTGGCCTTCCATCAGGGCCGTTTCATCCCAGGAAACGTCCCTGGGGCCTCGCGGCCACCCGCCCCAGCACTTGAGGGAGGGACAGAAGAGTGATGGGTTGAATCCACGAGGACCACACACTACAGTTTGGTCTTTAATCAGGCCGGAACACAGGCCAGGAATCTGATCGAATTTTGCACATAAGGAAGCCGGTGGGGAGGGGAAAGGCAGGGGCTGTCTGCCAGCAACTCAGGGGCTTCTGTTTGGCAGGAGAATGGTAGTAGCTGATGTTCGGCAAGGGTCCGTTTGTCCAAACTCCACAGACTCACACTCCATCCCCCAGTGCTCAGAGCCCAGGCTGGATCGGGCGTCCCAGAGCACAGACACGGAGGGGCTCAGGGGACACATGTGCCGGGACCTGGCCCGCTGTCCTGCAGCAGAGGGGCCCCTGACTCCCACGGGAGCTGCTCGGGGCTCGAGGATGGCCTCCTCTCCCGGAACACAGGGCACTAGAGACCCCACCCAAGGATTGCCCTTCCCAGGCTGGTGGCCTTGGCCATTTTCCTGGCCCTAGGGCCACCTCCTCATGTTCTCAGGGGGTGACAGCACTCAAGTCGCAGAGCTGCTGTGAGGACCGACTGCAGGAACCCAGGTGACAGTGCCTAATACGGTGAGGACCTAGCCCGGCCCCACAGGACTGAATGCTCCCATTGCTCAGAGGAACACTGAGTGGAATCAGCAGGGAAATACTAGTATCTGTGGGAGCCATGGTGAGTGGTGGTGGTGGCCCCACCTGTACGTCAGAGGTTCCTAGATAGACGTGCAGATAGAGACATAGGGCTGTCAAGATTGAGAAAGCAGCCCAGTGGAGCAGGAGGAGTTCAGGCACCGTGCTGAGGCCCTCCGCTCCACACAGAGCTTCAAGATGCAGTGGGTGGAGATTATCTGTATTTTCCTCCAACTGTGGAGTGGGCTGTTGGACTCACCATTGTATAAGGGATGGTTGGAACCAGCACCAGGAAGGAGAGTCTTCTTGTTTGCCTAGTTGTGCACGTGTGTACACAGGCAGCCCCAAATCTGGTGCCTCTTCATCTGAAACTTTCCCCCAAGGTTTGCATCCTTATTACTCATTTTTCCCCTCATTGCTTTGACTGAAAAATTGGTCCAAGAATACAGTCCCCTGACCAGGCCATGCTGCCTCCTGGGAATTGCCGAGGATGCACCTAAGCTAAGGGCTGGCAGGGCCTCAGGGGGCAGAACAGAAACTCCTGGCGACGGACCTGCCTGAGTTCTGTGCTCCCAGAACAGGAAAGGTCTCCTGCTTCCTCCCGGTCTGTGACCTGCCCCAGTCCCTTTCCAATGGACCCTCTTCTGCGCTTCCTTTGCCAGACTCCGTTTCTGTTGGTTGTAACCCGAGGACTCTCAGCTGACACAGCTGTGACCCGGGAACTGCATCAGATGCACAGGGAGTGCAGTGGGACTGAGCTGTCGGGGTTCAGGGGGAAGGGGACGGATCCTGAATGGCTCAAAGCCCCAGTGCCTGAAACACGACTCAAGTGATGTCCGGGAGAGACTGTGAATTCTCCAAGGGCTGGAGAAGAATTGATGAAGCAATGAAACTCATGATTCCAGGGGTCAGGCAAGCGGGTGGCCGTGACTGCTGATCTTTTCAGGAAGGAATAGAAGGTTTGATGGAGGCCCCAAGGAAACACTGGCTGATTGGGGGGGGGTGCAAATGGACCTAGAAAAGTTCTCTGTGAGGTGGTTTTTACAAAAGGACACAGAAGGGAGTGGATCATGTGGTAGGTGACTGAGGAGATGTCCCAGATCATTCTCATATGTCTCTGGCTCCCTGCTCTGGGTTCCAGGTGTGGGAGCCATTGTGGCCCTCACATGCTCCACCCTTGGAAACACAGAGAGTCCGTGCCCAGTAAAGCAGGCCCAGGGGCTGGGGGAGAGCAGCATTCAGATGCTTCCTTCTTTCCTCCCTAGACAGGGTGAATCTGAGGCCACTCCACGCAGGCTCCTCCGAAGGTCCTGGCAGACTCCATCCCCCACATGAATGACGAAGTCATGAACTCGGACTTGTGTCTACTTTCCCTCCTCTCCTGTTTCACTTCCCCAGACCCTCCACGTCCTGCTCCCAGAGATCCCGTGAGCCGGGCCTCCAGCTCTGCCCTCAGGGAAACTTCGGCTACAGCATGTGACTCTGGGCTGCACAGAGGCTTTGGGCTTCTGTGCTGAGAGTAACAGGAAGCTGTTGGAAAGTCGGAAGCAGCTGTTTCCTAAGATCTCTCTTAAGAAGTTCATTGGAGCCCACTGTGGGGAGCAGACAGGGGGCAGGGGCAGGGCCACCTGGGTAAACACAGCGAGACCCTTACTGGAAGCTCTTGCAGGAGTCTGGGTGAAACGGGAAGGTAGCTTGGGGGAGGCTGTGTGCTGTCTGGCTGTCTCTCTCTGCCCCTCTGTTCAGGGCTGACGCTGTCTCCTACCTGCAAAGAAGCCCTTCTGATCCAAAGCAGCCTGCGTGCCACGTGTCAGTCCTGGGCCCCAGGTGCTGGAGGGGGAATGTACCTGAGCTCAGCCCAAGCCAGAGGTGTATGGGCTTCCCCCAGTGGTCCCTGTGGGGCCTTCAGGCACCAGGGTCTGAGTGAAATGAATGGATGGGAGGGCGGGAGCCCAGAGGGCAAGCAGGAGGAGTGATTGATGACTTACTCCCCAAGATCCTGGAAGACAGGCCCCTGGGGAAGGGTGGTTAGGCACCTGGAGCCCAGGTGAGCCTGAGAATCAACAAAGAAAGGCCGAGTGAATCAGTGCGTATTTATTGACCCAAGAGCTATAGAACAGAAGGTGGGGACAGCCAGAGGGATCTGGAATATCTTGTCCCGCACCACCCCCAATCTGATGAAGAAACTGAAACTCAGAGAGGCTGCATGTCTTGGCCCCATGCTTGTTGAACTGCTTCACACACCACAAATTTCCTTGTCCCGCTGTTTGCATCTGGGTTTCTTTCTTCCTTTATCTCCTTCCTTCCTTCCTTCCTTCTTTCTTTTTTCCAAATCAACCTCTGTTCCCACACAGCATTCGGTGTTTCACAGGAACTTATGTGGTCTCTCAGTTCATCCTGGTCCCAAAGGGCACTTGGCAATTTGACAAATATTTGACCCACTGTGTTGTCATCACCACCATCAACACCAACACCACCAACACCACCGTCATCATCCTCAAGACATCACTGCCTAATTCCGATAAACGTGCTGGGAGGAAAAGGCATCTTGATAGTGGAAAAGGAGGGCTGGAGACCCCACCAGGGAAGATTCTCTTCTGCAGGGACATCACACCCCAGGGAGGGGTGATGGAGGAGCCACTGCCACCTCTCGCACGATCCAACAGTCCCAACTCTTTGACTTTCTCCTATTTGCAACTCTTTTGCGTTCCTAGTCTTCTTCTTGCTTGTTCCTCCAGCCTCTCTCTTTCTTCAGGCTCCCAATGTCTTCTTTGTTCATGAGACATGGTTTCCCTCCTTCCCCTCACTCTCTCGTCCCCCCTCTGCCCTTATTCTGGGCTCCAGGCTCCTTCCTTGTCTTTCCCCATCTGCCACCTGCTTGAATCCCTGCCTGGCTGTGCTCAGACCCAGAAATGCCAAATTCCTTCACACTCAGCTCCATAAGTTTTATTTGGCTCTCTTTTTCCCTCTAAAAAGCTGCCTCTGCATATTGGCTCCGCGCGGGCCCCTGCTCCTTGCACTGCTCTGGCGGTGGGGGTGGCGGGGGGGGACAGGCCTTACTGCAGACTCTCGTAGGTCCGGGTGAGCTCCTCCAACCTGCTCTCCAGCTCCCGGGCCCGCTGCCTTAGCTGTTCAGAAAACTCTGCCTTTGCCCCCTGACGCAGGTGCATTGCCTCTTTAACAAGGTAGCCCACATCCATCACAAGGACGGAACTTGCAGAGGCCACAGCCAGGATTCGGGCTCCTTTGGCCATTGCCAGACCTGTGTCTTTGAGAACTTCCTGCAACTGTTTGCTACATTGGTATGAGATTTGCCCAGTGGTCAGAAAGCGCATAACCTCTTCCAATAAGCCAGGGTTGGCTCTGACCAGCTTGATGGCACGGATATTCATTTCAATGCGTTGCACGGCTTCTGTGAGTTTTTCTCTTGAGGAAACAATTCGGGGCCTGCTCTGCTGTAGAATCTCCTTGACCACTGTCCATTTTTTGATAGAAGGTGACATCAGGTGACAGGCTACGTTTTCTGCTAATGACACGCTCTTGTGTTCCTTGACACTGGTGGCCACACTGGTCACAGCAGCTGTGGCCCCCAGCCCTAACCCAGTTGCCAAGAGTGCCAGACTGACCCCCGATGTCGCAGGTGCCAGAGTCAGGCCAAGGATGTTCAGGAGGCCAGACGCTGCACCAGCAGAGGTGGCCGCCACCTTATAGATGGTGCAGTCCCTGTGATCCTTGTCCACCTTGTCTGCAAGTGCGTGCAGCTTTCTTATGCTTTCCTCAAGCTTCCGTTTCACCCGAGGAAACCTCTTCAAGAACCTCTTCCTACTCAGCTGCTCCCTTAGCAGCATGTCTCGGTCGCTCAGGGCCAAGTCTGCATTCAGCTCGTTCAGGTATTCACGCAGTGCATCTGCCTCTTCCCTGTAACAGTGAAGGCCAGGGGGTTAAGAAGTTAGTTTGGGATTCTCTGTAAAGTAGTCTTAACAAGATTCATCTTGCATAAATCACAAAGATTGTACTGTAACCAAAGAGATATTCTACTGCCATTATGCACATACTTTGTACATTATAGAGGCTCCATTATACTTGTTGAAACAGGGAATAAACAAGCACAAGCCATCTTAGGACACTCTTAAGTGGTAGGTGTTTGGTAAGACACGTTCTGACTCAGATAGTGCAACACCATCACCTCCAAGGTGCTTGTAGAGCGGGAGCTCTGCAGGTAAACACAGAGAAATGGGACTGGAGCAGAGAAACCTTCATTCAGAGAAGATTAGTGTGTGGTGAGAATCAACCTGCTTTTGCCCTTCTCTAAGGGAAGTGATTCCTAAGCCCCTAGAATTTTCTGGCTGATAGGGGAGTGCCCTGCTTTGCCTGGGTCTCTAGCCATTGGACAGTCTGCCAGGGTGATGTGTGATGGGTCTCTGGATCATGTTGTGTCAGTCCTGACTTCTGGGGGAACTGGACAACAGGGTGCTGGTCTGACCTCCAGGAGGGGTTGGAGACACAGGTCAGCCGGGCGGGCAGCCTGTGATTGAGCCCCAGGAGGACCCTGTGCACTGAGGCTCGGGGTGCCTGAGACTCTCTCCTTGACCAAACATTAGTCAGGCTCTTCTGAGTCCTCTTCTCAACCAGGCCTCCACCCTTCCCTTCCCTGTCCTGTCCCCGATGGCCCCTATCACCCAGTCTCAGCAAGAACCCTGCTAAATCCACGTAGTAAGACTCCCCAACTCTGAGGTCTGATTGCCTTTGATACCTGATCAAATTCCTCATCTCCCACCTTTGATGCAGCCGCCCTTGACCTGCCTTTAGCGAGAATCCTGTTAGGAAAGATAAACAGGAATCCCCTCCCATTGGTGTCTCATCTCAGTAATTTTCCCTCCACCACCCCTCACTCTGCTCCTTGGCTATAAGTCCCCAGTGTCTGTGCTGTATTCGGTCTTGAGCCCAGTGTGTCTGCTCTACAGCAATGGGCTTCACACCTGTCACCACAGTCCTGAATGCAGTCTTCCTTATCGTGTCAAGGACTGTCAGGAGCACTTTTTAAAAAACTCACTGGGCACCCCTGGTTGGCACTGACCCATGTGCCCTGAACACACTGAATACAGGACAGTAATGCCTCCTGAGGACGAGAAGCTTCATGTTTGAAACCCTCCCAGACAATGCCCTGTGGCTGCTGGGGACCCGCATCCTTCCCTGTGGTAATCGGACCTGGGAGTGTGCCAGCTGTCAGGGAGCTCTGTGCATCCTTCTCAGGAATTCTCCAACCGGAGGGTGGTTTGGGGCTTCCTCCAAATTTGTCATTGCTGTCAAGAGTTAGGTCAGTCGGGGGACTGTGCACTGAGACTTTGTATTTTTGCTAATTCTGAGTACTTAGTATTTGTTTTAAGACCTAGGACTCACAGCTAGAAGGGACCTTAGTGATCACTGTCCCTGACCTATGCTCCTTTCCAAGACTTATGCCTCTGGCCTTCCCAGTTGAAGGTCACTAGGTCCATCCACTTCCCCAACTGACTGGGAAGCAGGAGAGAGTCTATGAACTCTGGGTCACCTTGGACTCTCCAGCCCACCTCACTGACTCCCAACCCACCACCCAGCACCTCACCTCTCAGGTGTCACCAGCCTAACACACCTTAGCTGTGACAGCTTCACATACCTGCACACCAAGGCCATGTGCAACTCAATGGACCCTCCAAAAGACTCAAGGGACCTTAGGAAACATCTGTATCAGTTGCTAAGCCTGAGAAGTCCTACATGCATTTGGATGAGCTGGTGGACGAAGTACATTCCTGTTTGGTGGGGACTTGACAGTCTCCTCAGAAATCTGTAAACTACACAAAATTGGCAGCCACTCATTGTGGCAGTGGAGTCACCACTAAGCCACACTGCATTCAGACAGGTCATGCTACTGTATATAGAATAGAGGAGGGTCCCAGATAGCAGTTAAGACCCCCTGGCCCCCAGGCAGGGTATGGAGGACAGAGTCACCCTCCAGGCCCTCTATGCCCAGCACCAGGGTATCAAGTCCGGGAGGGAAGAAATGTCCCCTCTCCCACTCACGGCACCTCTGCTAGGGTCACAGCCCCTTCAGTTTTGTGTCCAAGGGTCACTCCCCTCACTCTGTTCCTGGCCCCGCTGCCCATGCTTTCCTACTAGCCCCCCGACCTGGACCTCTCTGCTCCATCCTGAACCCTTAGTCTGACCCAGATCTAGGCCTCCCTGGACCTTTGCATAAGATGTTTGCACTTGGTTCCCACCTGAGACCCCAAAGTTCACCCTAAGGCCATCACCACAGTCCATCAGATTGAACTGAGTCTCCTTTTGTACAGATGACAAATCTGAGATCCAGGATGGAAGCCCAGAGCCCTAGAGCTGGGCCAGGATAGAGCCAGGACCCAACTCAGCTCCATTCAATTCCACCCCGGCCTCTATGCCCTAGGGGCCCCGGGTCCTGCAGTGTCTGGCTAGTTCCTAAGATGGGGATACCAGGGCTCCAGTCAGAACCCCTAGGGCACATTCCTGATTGTGTCAGGAATGTTCTGACTCATCCCAAAGGGAGTCCTGCTTGGTCCTCATTTCCAGGAACAAGACCTTTGACCCCAGTCTCTTCCCAACAAGCTTTTTCAAGGTTAACATTAACTGAGCACCTACTATGTGTCAGCCATTATGCTAAGCACTTGGCATGTATTATCTCAGTTTCCTCACAAAAGAGTTGAACAATGAAGAAACCAAGGCAGAGAGAAGTTAAGTAACTTGTCCAAGGTCAATAACCTGCCCCTTCCTTGCAGTTTCATCTCTTCTCAACCCGAGGCCATTCACTGCCAGCAAATGACACAGAGGAAAAATTCCTCATGAATTCTTAAGAAGGATCAACTTCGACCCCAACCACAGGATACTTCCTGGAGGAGGTGTGCCTGCTAGAGGAAACCTGGCCCAGGGAGGGGTGTTTGGGTGACATCCCTGGGGCCCCCATGCAGGTCACCTGGACAAGTTGTCCTCAGCCACAAATCTATTTAGGACTTCAGTCAGCAGGCGTACCAGTTCCTCTCTGCTCAGTATGTCCCGCAGAGATTCGACAACAGCCTCAAAGAAGCTCTCAGTATCTAGATGGGAAGAAAGGAGCAGAAGATTAGGAGAAATTGTGGTGGAACTTAATGGTATTGAGTATAAAGGGATTACACTTCATCTTCCTGAGCAGTGCTCCCCTGGAAAACTGTTGATGGGGTCACCAGTGATATGGGCAGATCTTGGTCCCCCCCAAATTCGTATGTTGAAACCCTGACCCGCCTAAGTGATTGTATTACAGATAGGAACTTTAAAGTGGTGGTAATTATGGTTAAATGAGGTTGTAAGTATGAGTCTTAATCCAAAATAATGGTGTCCATATGGGATGAAGAAGGGATACGTGTCCCCATCCCTCTCTCTCTGCACACTGAGAAAGGACCGTGTGAGAACAGGACCAGCCGGCCGCAGGCACTGACACCCGGGAATGAGGTCTCACCAGAAACCGACCCGCCACTTCCTCAGCCTTGCACTTTCAGGCTCCAGAACTATTTATAGAATTCCTGGCATTTAGGTGTGTTTAGGAAACGAAAAATTTAATCCTTTAGAAAGAATAAATACAGGACACATAAGACATATTAGTCACCATTTACAGCAGAGTCTGGGCAGCAGCCTATAAAGAAATGCATTCATGTTTCGACAGTGAAACAAATGAATATTCACATTAAGGGACACAGAACGTAATGACTATAAACTGCCTCAGGTCAGCACAGGGCAAGATTGCTGCCCACGTGAGTTACCAAAACCATGTGTGGTTTCAGGGATTTGGAGTTTATGAAATTGCTAATAAGAGACTGGGGACTGGTACGTATTTACATGTGGCCTGCGACAGGATGGAAAATGCGCTTCGTGTCACGTTCCCACAAAGAGTCATTATCCCTACTTCGCAGAAGAAGAAAGTGAAACTAGACAGGGCAGTGACCGCCCAAGGCCAGCTTTGGCCAGCCGCCCAAAGCTGAGAGGTTGAAACTCTCGGGGATTTTTATGACATTACTTTGAAGCCTTCTTACATTTTAAACCCCCCTGTGATGTCTGCATTCTCCCCTACAGCGTATCTGTGGGGACTCTTTGCAACCCGTTTGTGGCGGTGAGCACAGTGTAGGGGATACAGAGGTAGAAATATGTTGTACACACGAACCTTATGTAATCTTATAAATCCATGTTACTTCAGTTTTTAAAAAGTCTCAGAATCCAGAGCGTTGAGTAAAAATACCAGGTGAGAGACTCCTCCCGCGAGTCACAGACGCCAGGCCGGGCGGGGAGGGGCTTTCTCAGGGGCGTGAGGGGCGGGACCTCAGCTCTGAGCCTGTGGTCCGTCCCTGTCACCTCTCTCTCCCCCAGGCTGCTCCCAGGGGCCACAGCTCCCACTGGCTCCACTGAGCCCAGCTGCCCCGTTTATACACAGGAGACGGTCTTGTTTCTGAGGAGAGCTGATCCTCAGGGCTCCTGCAGCCCGGCCTCCCTCACGGGCCCCAGGGCCGGCTGGGGGCCCCTGGCTTCTAGTCTCTGCCCCCTGCATTTTGTTTCCAATTGACTATTTTGCTGTCCTTTGCAGCCCCTGGGAGGATGTCAACTGGTTGCTTAGCAATGCAGTCATGGAGGCAAAGTGGTTCCTAAAAAACAGGAGTTAAGGAAACAGTGTTGATTTGGATGCTTTGAAGAGTTGCTCAGTTTTTTCTCTCTCCTGCGTCACTAAGGGTGAAAGGAAACCAGGGCTTCCATGGGGGGAGCTCCCAGCACTGAATCTGAGTGTTGATTGATTGGGGTGAGGAGGGTTGGGAAATGCCTGAGCACCTGGGTGTCTGCAGGGGGATCTGAGGGCAATAGAATCACTACCTGCCTGAGGCAGTCCCGCCTGGTGAACAGGTGCCCTAAGGGAACCTTGGGGGTGGGGGTTCAGATTTCTGGGGTGCAGCGAGGCCCCACCTGGGACACACAGGGACAGCAACAACCAGGAGGACCTGCTCCGGGGCAGGCACTGGCCCAGCCACAGACCTACGTTATATTTGATCCTCAGGACAACATGAGGGAATATCATTCTCACTTTACAGGGGAGGTCAGGGAAGGCGCTCCAGGTCGCTCAGGTGGCAGGTGGCAAAGGCCAGACTGGGGTTCCGTTCAGGCATCTGCTGACCCTGGCAGAGGGGTGGGGGAGGCAGCAGAGCTTGAGGAAAGGGTTTCGATTGGTAACAGCCCAGGGTCTGGGAACAGGAGGAGCATGGACAAAGGGGGAGGGTGGAGATGGCTCCTGGGTTGCTGGCCTACCTCCTCTCTCTGCCTTGCCTGACCTCAGGATGCACCTTGCTACTATCACCCACTTCCCACGGCTTCCCCTGCCCTACTCCTGAGCATCTGCTGTGTGGTGGGGGAGGGAGGGAGTGAGCACTTTGGCCGTGGCCCCCAGAGGAGAAGGCCATGAAGGAGCCTGTGGAGACAAACACCCTAGTGTGGGGACTCCCATCAGCCCCTATTGGGGGCTTGAGGAAACTTGTGAGCCACTTCTTAGGTCTTGATTCCTCTGTTAGGTAAACAGCCTGGAGACACTGCCCTCATTCTAGGGCACAAGTAGGAAGCAGCTAGAGATAGGACAGCTAACTACCTGGGCAGTAAAGGATGCCTACTGACGTCATGATGCCAGCTGGGGGTGTCAGTGTCGTCACTTCAGCTCACCAGTCTGTGTCAGGCTACTGAAGGAGGTGTGGCTTCACCCTTGGGGAAGAGAAAACAGATTGTGGACTAGAACATGAGTGAGCTCTGGCAACAGGGAGCAGTGAGGGGACAGGTGCCTGGCTTTTTCCCCCGAGATGGCCACCAGCACCACAGTGGACTCAACCTAGTGACTTTCTCTGCCTATTGGGCTCTGCTGGTGGCTATTCAGGGAAAGTTCCTTCCATCACTGCAGCTCCCTCCCAGCAAAGTCAGAGTCCTGTTGTCCTCTTGGGGCAGAAGGAGAAGCTATTCAGACAACACATGGCCACCTGGAAAGCTGTAGAAGCAATAAAACCAAACACAGAAGAAAAGAACGGAAGAGAATACTCTGCAAATTACGTGAGGGTGGGGGCAGCTGTGTTCACTAGCTGAAGGCCGCTCGCATTGCTGCAGGGTGTGTGGTGTGCAGCGCTCCAGAAACTCCCCTGCACTTAGCTTAGCCCAGGTTCTCACCCTGGTGCTGCAGCCTGGACTTGAACCCAAGTCTTTCAGATCCAGGTGCCACATTTGTGATGACTGTGCTCTGTTGCCTTTTTCATACAGAAGTATTTAATCATGGATGTATGTTTATTGGTAAATGGCTGTTCTTATATTGATATGATGTCTTGCACCCTGTGCTCGAGTCTCTGCCTTGACAAATTTCTTGGTGTTACAGCTTCCCAGAGCCCATGCCCTCCTTTCCTGTGCATGAGCTTCATTTCCCCAGGCCCTGGCCAAGTCCCTGCAGCCCTACCCTGGGCTGCCAGAGCCCCCGGTGGTGCCCAGTCCTCTCTGCTCTCCTCCGGTAACTCTTGGACCTTAAGTTGTTTGTCATTCCTTATGTAAATAATAATGCAAAGAACATCTTTCTTGTATAAAACATTGCCTGTATTTGAGATTGTTTCCTTCAGCTATTTCTAGAATTAGAATGATTGGGTCAGAAGTTATCAACAGCTACAATGTGTTCACACTTAGAGCCCCACTGTTATGCAAACCAATGATACCAATTTACATTCATACTCGAATCTAGGAGAGTGTCCATCCTTGCAGTCTTGCCAGTTCTCAGCAGTCTTACAAAACAAAAACAAAAACAAAAACAGACCTTTATATAGAGAGAATTTCTTTTGGTTCTGCTTGTGACTCTCTTGCCTTGGGAGGTGAGGGAAGAAAGCAAATATTTACAACACTTAGGCACTGTTTTTAAAAGGCGCTCATCAAGTACCGCCCCTGAGACCTGACAGAAATGATAGTAAACGTACTTAGAGGTATACAAAAAGCTAATGATAAGGGCAGCTTGTGTTTTTGATTTTTTTCTCTGGACCAGTAGTTGCTCTAAGACTTTACACATAACTCATGTTATTCCAATAACCTTTCAGCTTGTCCCATTGGATCCTCGTTTATACGGTGGGGAGGAGAAGCACAGATGCTATGTGACTGTCCAAGGCCAGACGTCTTGTCCATGGTTGCCTGGGTTCCAACCCACTCTCTGGGCTCAAGATCAGGTACCCTGCCTGTCCTCACTCCAGTGTGACTGAAAAACAAGAATGGGAGCAACAGGACACCAGAGATTTCAACAAATATTTGAAGACGGACTGGATGGAGACGTGATACCTAAATAAAGAGGAGCGGAGGAAAAGAAACAGGGAGAGAGCCTACAAGTCAGAAGCATGGTCTGCTTGGCAGACCCCAGAATAGGGAGCAGCGAGGGGCCAGCGAGGCCGAGGGAGAAGCAGGGAAGCAGGTCACCAAGCCCACATCCCGCCCCACGTAGCCCATGGTCACATACGGCCACACCAGCCGGGGGGGAATCGTGATTGACAGATGGCAGAGAAAGAATATTTCTGTATTCTGGCGCTTAGGGGCCCTCATCCAGCCACTTTACAGGGAAGCTTTCCAGTCAACCTCCCCACCTCGTAAATTTGAATGGGCAATCCAGGATCAGATTTGTGAGAAAGATGAAAATGTGGAAAAGGGTGACTAAGATAAACAGATGAAATATGACACCAGGAGAAATGGATAATTTTGAAAGTAGAAATAACTTTGAAAATCTCAAACACGTGACCTCAGGGAGGCTAAAAGAATATTTTATTCATAAAATGAGAACAAGAGGCACTGAACAGAGAGGAAATAATGAAATAGACAAACAAAAAAAAGACATCTTGGGAATGAAAAAGTGTTTCCAAAATGACTCTGAAGAAAGTGTGGGAAAGAGTTCAAGAAAGTTCCAGAAAATTAAAGGGAAGATGACCGCAGAAGTGGAGCTGAATGCCTGACAAAGCAGCCAGTGTAGACAGAGGGCGGAGCGTCTACCAGGCGCTGTGCTGGCACTGCCCACACATTCCCCGTTTGACTCCCACATCAGCTCTAGGAACTGCTGGCTCCACTTCACAGATAAAGAAACTGAGAAGAAATGGTCCCATAGCCTGTAAGTCAACCTGACTCTTCCTTCTGGGCCTGCTTCATCCCAGGAAGCATCCCTGGGGCCTCATGGCCACCTCCCCCCCAGCTTTTCAGGAGGGACAGAAGACTGCTGAGTGTTAGTCCGAGAGAACCATACACTACAGTTTGTTCTTACAATCACCCCACAAGTTAGGCCAGGAGTACAATCTGACGGTGCAGACAAGGACGCTGAGGGGAGGGGAGAGGCAGGGCTTTATGCCAGCAACACAGGAGAGGAGCCAAGATTCAAACCAAGTTCAACATTTGACATTGGACATTTGCAAACACCCCTCCTTGTTTAAAGTTCTTTTTTCCTGAAAACTCCCTTCTTCCTGATTCTTCTCCCTTGCTCTAGCATGACTTTAGCGTCACAGCCAAATCAAACCACTGAGAGATATGGAACCCAATTAAATATCCTTATGAGCTGTGGCCCAGTTATCACACGGTCCCCTGATAATAATGTAGGTTGTACGCCGGGCGTCTATGGACTCGATAAACAGGGTCATATGGTAGAGCAACCAGATGGGGGCCTAGACTCAAATCGAGGTGAGGATTAAGCATCTCTTGACTCCAGGGACATGAGCTGAGACCACCTGCTTTGGAGACCCCGAAGAGCTAGTGACTATACAATTCAGCTGAGCTTGACCCCCAGGATGACAAGAGACGTCACCCAGGACGACTACAGCCCCAGTGTCAGGGTCTTGGCCAAAATCTTTGGTCCAGAGCAATTTCGGCCACTTTGAAGGCAATGCCAACTTGGTGGGAAATCACATGAAAGTTGCTCAGGAAGGTGTCTGGCAGATGCCACCAGCATCACCTGGTTGGGACTGGAACTGTCAGCCAAAAGAGGCACAGGGCCACTGTTCCCACTGACCCCTGCCCCACCCCATCTCTCCATCCCGTGGGGAGGTGTGTGTGGCTCCGACATGCTACCTTAGGAGTTGTGTGTTCCAGAACAGGGACCCACCTCCACCTGCCTGTTGTCCCTTTTTATAGAGACTGTGGGAGTGAGTAGAAAGCTTCCAACTGAGCATGTGACAATGGGGTCTTTTGCAGTCATCGCAGTGGCCAGCAGGGACAGACATCTCAGGCAGCAGAGCACAGGGGAAATGCCTTCCACGCTGACCACACCTGGTGACCTCACGGGAATGGGTCTCGGCCCCTTGTTGCCAGGCTGCCACCATCACACTCTGGACAGTCCTACTGGTCTCTCCTCAGGTTGGAAAACCAGGCCCTGAGTGAGTTAATAGTTGTCAACTTCAGTAGCGTTAGAACTAAGTATAAAGCTGATAAATTAAAATGACAACCCACAGTTCAAACATTTTTATGCTGATGTCAAGACTAATATGTGTTTAATTTTAATGTCTGTATAATGTTTAAGAAAATTGGACACATTCTCAGAGTTAACAACAGATATTGGATTTTAATTTAAAGAGAAATTGAGTAATTGATTTGAATGAATGATTTTAAGTTGAAAGTCAATTTGCTAAATACTAGGATGTTGCAAATGAGCTTTTCCCAGAGACAGGAAGCAGCCTCAAGTTCAACAGATCCTATAAGAGGAGGTGGGAGGACTGGGGGAGGGTGGAGAGGGGGCTGTGAGAGCAGCTCCTCCAGGCATCTCTGGGGCCTGTGTCAGGGGCGCCACCAACCTCTACCCTCCTGGCAGTTGGAAGACCAAGGAGATGCTTGTCCAGCATCACTCTTGTGCTCAAATATGACCTTAAAAAAGAGGCATCTTGCCACTGTGGCAAACAGACAGTACCTCAGAGAACTAACTATAGAATTACCATGTGATCCAGCAATTCCACTCTGGCTTCAGACCGACATGAAGCAAAAGCAGAGACTCAAAGAGATGTTTGAACACTTGTGTTCATCACATCATTATTCACAACTGCCAAAAAGGAGAAGAAATGCAAGCTTCCATCAGTGGATGAATGGATAAGAACAATGTGGTCTTCACGTACAATGGGCTAATATTTACCTTAAAAAATAAGGCAATTCTGACATGTGCTACACAGGATGGGTCTCAAGGACATTATACTACATGAAATAAACCCATCACAGAAAGATGAATACCAAATTATTCTGCTTATATGAGGTATGTAGAACAGTCAGATTTTAGAGGCAGAAAGCAGAGTGGTGGGCGCCAGGGCTGTGAGTAGGGGAGTGCGGAGTTAGTGTTTAAGATTCACAAAGCAAAAGAGCTTTGGAGATGGACACTGGTGATGCTGTGAAGGAAAAGCCGGGCTGGACCTAACTGGTAAATCTATGTTTAACAAGTGCTGGGTTACTGATCTGAGTTCTGCTGGACTAACTCATAAATCTAAGTTAATAAGTGTCAGTTTGCTGATTCCCTGCTCATGTATTTTTTGCTAGCCAGCTGGACTTTCAGAGAGACATATGTGGCCTTGGAATGTTGGTTTGCTGCCTCCCTGCCTCTGCTTTGTGATAATGATGCTGCTAAAGCTGTTCCATGCCTATTGGCCCAATACCCCAAGCTTGTAATTAACCCTATAAAACCTCATGCACACGTTTTGGAGGTGCTCAGAGCTTCAGAGCAGAAGTCCCGTTGAGCCCGCCGGTGTAATAAATCTGAGTGCTCCAGTCCTCTGAGTGGTGCTTGTTTCTTGGCTGGCCTGTTGTTTCCATATTTCCAGAGGCCCCAGGGAGATTCAATGACGCCAGCCCCTTGAGCAGCTGGACTGGTGGTTCCAGCCGACCGGGGGACAATAACTCCAGTAAAGAATGAGGTGGCGCTGCCCGACGGTATTCTGGGTTCTCTTTTGTGATGGCGACTTGGCACCCCCAGGTTTGTGGGCTACAACCAGAGCCAGACTCAGTGGAGGTATGGACAGACTCACCAGGTGGCCGTCCGGACAAGGTAGGAACCCCCAGGGAGTAAATCAGGTCCTGTCCCTAGTGGACAGAAGAGGAGGCTGATCCCCTCCTATAGGCTCCCCGTCTGGTGGTATTCCAGACAGGGAGATCAGGTTAGATTAGGGACGCCCCAGTGATAGGGAGGGGAATGTGCAAATAGCCTCTGTACATTTTTGTGAGTGAATGTGTGGCCTGTGAAGCATGCGATCAGGCTCAGTTTTGTAGCTCCACAGCATTCCACTACGGAGTCGGATATCGATTGGAGTCATGGTTTATACTGACCCGCCAAAGCTAAGAGGCGCCGTCATCCCCATGAGGGGAGCGGCCAGGCAGACACAGCGAAAACCCTCCCTTGTCTTGTCTGCAACACTGGCACAGGGTGGCTACACAGGGAGGGAAAGGGACATAGAACAGCATATAAGTAAATGACCCCTGTGCACTTGGGGACTAAAACGAGACTACTTTAAAATTTTTCAGATGCGACTTTGTCACCATTCCCCCAGAATATCCTGTTGTGATTAATAAACCAGCCTCAATACTACCCCTCTGTCTAAAATAAAGCCAGCAAGAACTGAGCCAAAGGGACTGGCTGGAACCCTCTTTTGAGGTCCCCTTTTAGGTCCATTTATTCTGCCACCAGCCGGCCATCCTGGCCTCATATTTTGTCAACTTAGGCTATAGAAAAGGCTTTGTGCAGGGACCCCTAGAGTTCATCCAGGCCCAGGAGAGCCTCAGGGACACCTGCCTATTGTGGAACCCTAACTTGCTGGCAGCACTTACAGCCAAGAAGATAGATATTAGGCCCAGCAAGGCAGCAGAGTTTTTGAGAACTGCACTGTTTTGAGGGAGTGGAAAAAAAAACCCCAGAGATACTGGGGTCACAGTCTTTGGTGCCAGGAGCAGATCCACACCTATAGGTGATAAAATCTATCAACTAATAATAATGGGAGCCTCAAAATCAAAGCTGACAGTTCTGGACTGCATGATTAAAACTTTCAAAAAGGGGTTCTCAGGAGACTATGGAGTTCACATGACCCCTGGCAGGCTCCGCACTTTGTGTGAGCTTGAATGGCCGGCCTTTGGAGTTTGGTGGCCCTCAGGAGGAACTCTGGACCTAGCAACAGTGTGAGCAGTCTATCAAATAATCACTGAAACCCCAGGCCACCCAGATCAATTTCCTGACATTCACTCCTGGTGGAATATCGCCCAGATTCCATCCGCATGGATTCGGTTCTGCTCAAATGGACCTGGACAATGCAAGATATTAGCAGCTCAGCTGGTCCCAAAAAGACAGACAGAGAAAAGCCTATTTTCCAGGGAGACACAAAAGACGAGATGTGCCTGCCACTTTGTATGCCCCCAGGGCACCGACACCTCCAGTCCCACTGGAGACACCACCACCCTGTGTCACCACCTCCCCAACCTGAGGACCCAGAGGCAGAGCCCAGCCCCCAGCCTGAGCCGGTAGGAAGGAGACTTCGCTCAGCATAAGCCGGGAGGCCAGAACCCCCGGCCCTCCAAATGCCGCTGCAGGAGATACAAAGGCCACAGCAAGCTGGGGAGGACGGGACTGTCCAGCCTGGGCACCCCGTACTCTGCTACCAACCTTTTAGCTCTACAGACCTCCTCAGTTGGCGCCATCATACTCCTTCCTGCTCTGAAAAGCCACAGGCATTTCAATCACATTATGGTCTGAAGAGAATTGAGAATAAGAGCTTCCATAATAATAGCAGATGAAGAGGCACTGGTAAACTGATCAGGAGTTTTGGCCTGCCCTCCAGAGAAAAGGAGCAGAAAGTGCCGGAGTGCGCCAAGGATGACATCAGGGGGAGCCGCGCAGGGTGACGGTGGCAGGCAGAGCAGGGGCCATGGCCGCCCGGCAGCAGCAGCAGCAGCCCCCGCAGCCCAGGCACCGCCCCTACCTCAGCTGCTGCCAGCCGCTGCCGCCGCCGCCGCCGCCGCCGCCACCGCTGCCATGACAACTGAAGGGGAGAGCGGGCCGCTGCCCAGTCCCAAAGCGATGCTGGGACAGTCATGGAACTCTGTTGTGAAGACATGCCGATACTTGGTGTCTGTCCAGCCCACGATGATTTCTGCTTGGTGGTCTGTGACGACTGTAATCAGGCTGTCAAACCGCAGACTCTGACTGACCTGGTAGTCTGTCTCTCATTCTCACTGGCCCACCTGGGGAGATGTTCCCCAGCTGCTTCTGACTCTTCAATACGGAGGAGAAGAGACACATTCACACTAAAGCACGAACATGGTTGCAGGGCCGAGCCCCCAGGGACACACTGGATGTTGAGGGGTGGGCCGTGACACGGGCCCCTGACACCGGACCAGACTGGGACTTTCTCTCAGAGTCCTGGCTCAGAATGTGGGGCCATGGTTGTGCCCTGTGGCCTATGTGTCTAAAAGACTGGATTCTGTGGCATCAGGATGGCCACCCTGTCTACGGGCCCTCGCTGCCACAGCACTCCTGGTCAACAAGGCAGACAAACTCACACTGGGACAGACTTTAAATGTAAAAGTGCCCCACTCCTTGGTGGCCCTGATGAACAACTCAGGTTACAAATGGATAACTAACACAAGGATGACCCACTACCAGGGGCTTCTATGTGAAAATCCAAGAGTCCGTCTAGAGACTGTGCGAACCTTAAACCCAGACACATATTTGCCTGAGGGGGACACGCAGCCTGACCACGGCTGTGAGAAAATCATAGAAGAAGTGCACGCGAGCAGGCCTGATCTAAGCGACAAGCCCCTGCAAAACCCAGACCTGGAATTCTTCACAGATGGCAGCAGTTACGTGCAGGATGGACAACGGTGAGCAGGTTACACTGTAACAACAACCTGAGAGGTAATAAAAGCAGAGTCCCTTCCCCCAGGATGGTCTGCTCAGCGAGCGGAGATCTGGGCACTGGTCCAGGCACTAAGGGAAGGGAAAGGAAAATGAATCAATATATACACTGATTCCAAATACACATTTACAAAGTTGCATGTACATGGAGCCATCTATAAGGAGACAGGACTCTTAACTGCTGGGGGAAAGAAAGTCAAGAACAAAGAAGAAATTCTAGTTACTGGAGGCATTATGGGATCCAAAGGAAGTGGCCGTTATTCACCGTAAGGGACACCAAAAAGGAAATGACCCTGTGAGCCAGGGGAACAGGCTGGCTGATCAAAAGGCAAAAGAGGCAGCCACCTGGGAACACCCAGTAATTAAAATTATGGCAGCACCAGAGCTCCCCACTGCCCCAGAATACAGCCACGATGAAAACACGTGGGCACAGGCCGAACAAGGGAAGGAAGGAAAGGACAGATGGTGGATCACGATGGATGGAAGGGTTTTCATCCCGGAATGACTAGCTTATCACATAGCCCAACAACAACCTGAAGCCACACACGTGGGAAAAATGGCTTTGGAGGCCCTCCTAAAATGATATTTCCTGATTTCTTGTCTCCCTACTCTGTGTGCATCGGTCTCCCAACACTACTTGCTCTGTGCTCAAAACAATCCAATACAAGGGCCCACTGGGCTAATGGGAGTACAACGATGCAGATGGGCTCCCTTCGAAGATTTAGAAGTGGACTTTACTGAACTTGGGCCCAGTAAGGGATATAAGTACCTGCTGGATTTCGTCTACACCTTTGCAGGATGGGTAGAAGCCTACCCCACCAGGACAGAGAAAGCAAGAGAGGTAGCAAAGGCTCTCCTCAGGGATGTCATCCTTCGCTTTGGAATGCCTACCTCCATTGGGTCCAACAATGGACCCACCTTCATGGCAGAGATTGTACAGCAAGTGGCAAAGACACTGAGCATCCGCTGAAACCTGCACACAGCATACCGGCCTCAAGGCTCAGGGAAGGTAAAACAAATGAACAAAACTCTAAAATAAATGATAGCTCAAATTAGCCAAAAAACCCAGCTCCCCTGGGTGGATATTTTACCCCTGGCCCTGTTGTGAATTAGATGCACCCCAAGATTTAACATTGGGTACTCTCCCTTTGAGATTCTCTATGGATGACTGCCTCATCTAATCAAAGTAGGAAACACTACCCCAGAGGCAGAAAATTTAGAGCTCCATCACCAGCTACTAGGGTTAGGCCAAGTTTTACAGGATATCTGGGGTTGGGTGATAGAGAGGATCCCCATTTTGTTAGGAGTCCAGGTGTTTCCCCATAAGCCAGGCAACCAAGTGTGGGTGAAAGATTGGAAAAAGGAACCTCTCCAACCAACATGGAGGGGCCCATATTTAGTGGTATTAACTACCCCTACTGCTGTTAAAGTTGCAGGAATCATCCTTTGGATCCACCACTCCAGAGTTGAGAGAGCAACTTCACCTCAGACAGAGGGCCCTTGGAGAATTGAGAGCATCCTTGGAGACCCGCTCAAGATCAAGATCAAGAGGGACCAGAGAAAGATCCTCGAGCCCTGCTCTAGCCACACCCAGAAAGCTGGCTAGTCAATGCACAGCCGAAGCTTGAGGAAACCTCAACGAAATTGTTAAATGTATTCCTCTTGTGCTCCTTTGCCTCTTTCCTTGTTTGCTGTACTAGCCTGCTTATTGGCAGTGGGGCTGGCTAGCACCGCCCCTCCTGACTGGGATATAGGCCATAAGATCCTGATAACTATTTTATACCTTGTTATAACTGGTGCCATCACCGCAGCATCATGCCTAAGATGATCCTAAGGCTGATGTTACTGACACTAACGCCCTCACTCCCCTTGCTAGTGCGGCTCAGAGTGGCAGCAGGGGTGGGCACAGGAATCGGTGGCATAGCCTCATCCTCTTATTACTATTATCAGCTTACAGGTGAGTTAGGCCAGGATCTCCAACAAATAGCAGAAACCCTGGGAGCTCTGCAAAATCAGATTGACTCTCTGGCCAAGGCGGTCTTACAAAACAGGAGGGGTCTGGACCTACTCATGGCCAGAGAGGAGGGACTGTGCCTCTTCCTAAACAAAGAGTGCTGTTTTTACGCCAATCAATCAGGAATTGCCAGAAGGATGGTCCAAGAATTACAAGACCGAGTGAAAAAGAAAAAACATATTTTAGACAAGGGCCCATGGACAGGCCCCTGGGGCTGGACCTCCTGGCTGGCACCGTTCATAAGTCCCTTGCTCCCAATTTTTGCAGCTCTGCTGGTTGGGCCCTGTATCCTAAACTTCCTGACCACTTTGTCAGTGAGTGGTTAGAGGCTATGAAACTCCAGATGTTACCCTCCAACTATGAGCCCCTACAAGAGCTGAGTCATGAGGCCCACTCTAACAAGGGCTGTGAAAGCATCAAGAGGGTAGAATGAGAAGGAAAAGCTGGGCGGGGCCTAAGACATAAATCTAAATTTAATAAGTGTCAGATTACTGATCTGAATTCTGCTGGGCTAACTTGTAAATCTAAGTTAATAAGGGTCGGTTTGCTGATTCCCTGCTCATGTATTTTTTGCTAGCCAGCTGGACTTTCAGAGAGACATATGTGGCCTTGGAATGTCTGTTTGCTGCCTCCCTGCCTCTACTATGTGATAATGATGCTGTTAAAGCTGTTCCATGCCTATTGGCCCAATACCCCAAGCTTGTAATTAACCCCATAAACCTCATGCGCACGTCTTGGAGGTGCTCAGAGTTTCGGAGCAGAAGCCCCTCTGAGCCCACTGGTGTAATAAATCTGAGTACTCCAACCCTCCGAGTGCTGCTTGTTTCCTGGCTGGCCTGTCATTTCTGTAACAATGATTGTACAACATTCTGAATGCATTTAACACGACTCAGCTCTACACTTTAAAATGGCTAAGATGCTAAAGTTTATGTTATGTATATTTTTCAACAATAAAAGAATTTTAATAAGTAAACATCAGTCACAAAAGGAAAAATTCTGTATGACTCCACTTATATGAACTGCTTAGGGCAGTCAGATTCATGAAGGCAGGTAGGTGAGTGGTGCTTCGGGGAGTGGAGGGGAGGGGAGTGGGAATGGGGAGTTACGGTTTCATGGGGATAGAGTTTCAGTTTTGCAAGATGTAAAATGTTCTGTGATTAGATGATGGTGCTGGGTGCCCAATAATGGGAATATCCTTATGCCACTGAACTGGACACTTAAATATGGCTACAATGGGAAATTTTATGTTATGTGTATCTTATCAAAAACATTTTGCAAAAATATAAATCTTTTAAAAAGCCAGCTTTTATGAAAAAGATAAAACACTTAGGCACACGTCCAGCAGAGCTGTGGTCTCAGAGAAGCAGTTTTGCACTAGAAACTCTAGTCTGAAGTGCTGGGAGTGAGCGTGTGGCTCCCTGTGAGCAAATAAAACTAGACTGAACACAAAGGGCAAAAATGTAGCGTTGCCTCCACGGGTCTAGTGGATGGAAACACCTCAGTGCCCTTCTACTTGTGTACTAGACAGAGACAGTTCCCTGCCACCTCACCCCAGAGCTAGGATTTGTGTTCTGAAATAAAATCCCTTGAATTAAAACTCATTTACATGGAGCTGGCAGCCAAGTGGCAGAGTAGAAGGAGCCAGCTCTCACCTCCTTTCACAAACACACCCAAATCACAACCAACTGCAGAACAACCATCAGTGACAAAGACTGGAATGTACCGAAAGTGGGCTTCCATAACTAAAGACATAAAGAAGGAACCACAACAAGATGGTAGGAGTGATGCAGGAAAAATGCATGTGGGGTGTAAGGAGAGCCGTGTCCTAGGTTTCGGTGGAGCCCCTGGGACGTGCCCCGCCGGGTGTGGGTCCTTGGCTTCCCCCAGGAAAGATTTCAACAGTGAGCCACAGTTGAGTAAGCATAGATTTATTTAGAGAGATACATACTGTATAGAGTGTAGGCTGTGACAAAAGGCACGAGAAAGGCCACGAGGTGTGGGCGTTGGGTGCTCAGGTTAAAGTGCAAGTAGGCACACACTCCATAGAGACAGTGTGGGCTGTCTCCCAAGTGAAGGGAGAGACAGAGGCGGCTAGGAGGCGTGGTGTTGCCAGTTTTCATGGGTTCAGTAGCTTCACACGCCTTCAGGTGGGAGGACTCTTCCAGCTACCCTGGGGAAGGGGATGGGATTGCCAGGAATTGGGCCACAGCCCACTCTTTGGCCTTCTATGCTTAGCCTTGGGACTGTCCCGGCACTTTGGGGCATATTATTTCTCATGCTAATATATTACCATGGGAGTATAATGAAGCACACGTCCTACTGAAAGGCAAACCTCTTGCCATCTTAATCCTCAGGGCCTACTGGGAGTTGAATTTTCCACCATTTCGGTGTTAATTGCTGTCATCCCTTGAATGGTTGGGCCCTGCCCCTTTCCCTCCTGTCTCAGGAGGAGCAGACTTGTGATATAATCAAATCCCTTACCCCTGGGTGGGCAACCCCCAAACTGGAGAATAAGTATGTTGAAGAGATTCTCCCACAGAGTCACAGTTCTGAGCCCAAAGTCAGGCTTCTCGGCTTAGGAGTCCGGCATTAGGAAGAGAAGCCCCCAGAGTATGTGGCTTTGAAGGCCAGGGGGGGGGGCTTAACTGCAGGAGGCCCACAGGACTGGGGGAAATAGAGACGTCCCTCTCAAAAGGCACAAAACCTCATGCAGACCAGGACCAAGGGATTAAGCAGCCATATCATGGGACCCCGGGCCAGACCTAACTTCTGGGCTTCGACCTCTCCTGGGAAGCTGTGGAATGACTGGGGCTCACTCTGGGGACAAAGACTGAGTTGTGGACACATCGGGGCACATTCATCTGCTCAAACTCTCCTGGAGGCTGACATCTTGCTTGAGTCATATACTAAGACCAGGCTCCACCCAATGCCTGTAGGATCCAGTGCTGGATCACCTCAGGCCAAAAAACTACCTGGGCAGGAACATAGCTGCACCATCAGCAGACAGGCTGCTTAATGACTTCCTGAGCACACACTCACCTCTAGACACACCGCTAGACACAGCCCTGCCCACCAGAGGGCCAGGACCCAGCTCCACCCACCAGTGGGCAGGCACTGGCCCCTCCCACCAGGAAGCCTGCACAAGCCTCCAGACCAGCCCCAGCCACCAGGGGGCAGACACCAGAAGCAAGAAAACCACCATCCCACAGCCTGTGGAATGTGTCCAGAAATGCAGGCCACACCGCACCCTGGGACCAGCTGTCACCTGGCCCTTGGGTGATGACAGGAGAGTGCACTGCTGGGAGGCACAAGACGTCTCCTAAGAGCGCCTCTTCTCCAAGGTTGAGAAATGGAACCAACCTACAACATCACATAAAAATAGAAACGTAGACAAAATGAAGGGGCAGAGGAATGGGTTCCACACAAAGGAAAAAGGTAAAATCCCAATAGAGGAACTAGGTGAAGTGGAGACAGGCAATCTCCCTGGGAAAGAGTCCAGGGTAACGATCGTAAAGATGATCAAAGACCTCAGGAGGAGAATGGGTGACCAGAATGAGAAGTCAGAGGTTTTTTAACAAAGAGATTAAAAATATAGAAAACACTGATGCAGAGTTGAAGATAACTGAAATGATAAATAGAGTAGAAAGAATCAACAGTAGACTAAATGAGACAGAAGAATGGACCAGTGAGCTGGAAAACAGTGAAAATCACTGCCATAGAACAGAAAACAAGAGAAAAGGATGAAAAGAAATGAGGACAGTTTAAGAGACCTCTGGGACAATGTCAAGTGCACAGGATTCACAGTATACTGGTCCCAGAAGGAGACGAGCGAGAGAAAGAGCCTGAGAAAGATATTTCAAGAGATAGTAACGAAGACTTCCCTAATCTGGGAAAGGAAAGAGCCACCCAAATCCAGGAAATGCAGAGAGTTGCACACAGCATTGGCCCTAAGAGTGACACACCAAGACACCCTGTAATTAAAATGACAAAAATTACAGATGAAGAGAGACTGTTAAGAGCAACAAGTAACATCCAAGGGAGCTCCCAGAAGACGGCCAGCTGAGTTTCCAGCAGAAACTCTGCAGAGCAGAAGGGAGTGGCACGATTTATTTAAAGTGATGAAAGAGAAAAGCTACAAGCAAGAAGACTCAAGCTAGCAAGGCTCTTGTTCAGGTCCGATGCAGGACTCCAAAGCTTCACAGACAAAAGCTAAAAGAATTCAGCACCACCAAAGCAGCTTTACAACAAATGTTAAAGGAACGTCTCTAGGCAGACAAGAAAAGGCCACAACTAGAAAAAAAAAAAAAAATTGTAATGAAAAATCACACCAGTAAAAGTGAACATACAGTAAAGGTGGGAAATCACCCACACACAGACTAGTAGGGAGGTTAAGAGACAAAGGTAGTAACATCAGCTGTATCCACAATGAGCAGTTACGGGGATACACGAAAGAGTTCGATGTAAGATATGATGTCAGAAAGAGAAATGATGAGAGGAGGAATATACAAATGCACGGTATTTTAAATGGATTAGAAATGAAGAGATCAGCAACTTAAAACAAACACACACATATATAGAGACTGCTATACCAAAACCTCATGGTTAATGCACACCAAAAATCTACAACAGATGTACAGACAAAAAGAAAAGGAAACATAAACATAGCACTAAATAAAGTCACCAAAAACAAGAGAAGACAAAAAAAGAAAAATAGGGGGGGTGGGGGGGAATAAAACCATAAACAAAATGCAAAGAAAAGCTACAAAATGGGATAAAATATTTGCAAATGATGCAACCGACAAGGGATTCATTTCCAAGACACACCAACAGCCCATACACCTCAATTTCAAAACAGCAAACAAACCAACCAAAAAATATGCAGAAGACCTAAATAGATATTTCTCTAAAAACACCTATTGATGGCCAACAGGCACAGGAAAACATGCTCAGCATCGCTAATTATTAGAGAAATGCAAATCAACACTGTAATGCGGTAGCACCCAACACTGGTCAGAATGGCCATCATCAAAAATTCTACAAATAACAAATGCCAGAGAAGGTGTGGGAAAAAAGGAACTCTTTTGGTGGGCATGTAAATTGGTGCAGCCACTATGGAAAACAGTATGGAGATTCCTTAAAAAACTGAAAATAGACTTATCATATGATCTAGCAATCTCACTCTGGGACATAAATCTAGAGAAAACTGTAATTTGAAAAGGAAACACACACCCCAGTGTTCAGAGCAGTGCTATTTACACTGCAATGGCCAAGACAGAAAAGTGACCTAGATGTCCATTGCCAGCTGAATGGATAAGGAGGTGGTATACAAATACATATACATATAAAATGGGACATGAATTAGCTATAAAAAATGAAATACTGCCATTTACAACAACATGGATGGACCTAGAGATTATCATATTAAGTGAACTGTCAGACAGATAAAGACAAATGTTATATGATATCACTGATATGTGGAATCTGAAAAAAATGATACAAATGAACTTATTTATAAACCAGACAGAAAGACTCACAGGCATAGAAAACAAATTGATGTTTACCAAAGGGAAAGGGGGTGGGGATGGAAAAAATAGGAGTTTGGGAGTAATTTATACATTGTTCTAGATATAAAACACATAAACAATGAGAACCTACTGTATAGCACAGTGAACTTTATTAAATTTCTCCTAATAACCTATATTAGAATTGCATCTGGAAAAGAAAATGTACATACACATATATAAGTGAGTCACAGTGCTGTACACTTGAAACTAACATAACATTGTAAATCAACTGTACTTCAAAAAAAATTTTTTTTAAATAACAGCACCTGAACCCTTTACCATCTGAAAGCATCTTCACACACAGGATCACATTTGCTACAGCAGCCCTGTGATGAGAACATTTACTGTCCTCTGCTTCACCAGAGAAAACTAAGGTTCAGACCTGCCCCAAACCTCGAGAAGCTGGGCTGGTCTCTGATTCTTATTCTGTTCTGTTGTCTGGACTTTGCCATTTCTCCAGAAGGAGAGAAACCCTGAAACTCTTGAGTATTCAAAACATAATTATCTTCCCTAAAGCTCCCTGTTAGCTAATTATTAAAGAAAAGGGCACACTGACCGGAAGCATGAATGTCCACGTTAAAAGTAAAGATTAAATGCCCCTCTCGCAGGATGCCCATGCTGGTCCTCCTTGGGTGATGGGCCTCCCTTCCCAGGTGCCAAGGGCACGCTGACTCGCTGTGGACGGGCTGCTCTGTTTTATTTATTTGAAACCTTGAAGAAATGTACCCCTTACTTGCTTAACGATCTTTGTTTTGATATAAAACGGGTCAAAACCACGCTTCTGCAGAGCGCTTCCTCAGAGTTCCCTGAGAGGCTGTCGTCTGTGGTACAGTTCTCAGTTTGGCTCAAAGAAATCTCTTTTCTGTTCCTATTAAAAGTCGTTTGCTCATTATTTTCACTGACATGTGTCTGTATGAGGTCATTTTGTCATAAGACTGCAGAACAGGATATGAGCTGTGAGAATGTGCAGGGGGCCCGGCTCCCTTCCTCCCTCTGGGCCTCCTTCCCTCACAGCCCACCTCCTGCATCTCCCACCTCACACAGTCCTGAGGGAGCACTTAGGAAGCCCAGGAAGGCAAAGCCCCGCTGACTGCCTGCTTGGGTCCCCTGTCCTCAGCTCTCAGGCCTCAGATTCCCCCCAGGGCACTGAGCAGGCACTCAGTGACAGGGTGGGGGCTTAGGCCCATGAAACTTTGATTCCTTGTGTCTGAAGAAACCCTTTGTCCTCCTCACCCTCAGCACAGCACCTCGGGGCCGGCCTCAAGGCCACAAGGACATGGGGCTGTGACTGCCCCTTCCTCCACCTCCTCTGCTTCCTCCAAATTTCTCAAAGGACCAGGACCCAACATCAGTTACCTTCCTTCTGGGGTCACTGCTCACATCTCAGCCACCTGAGCAGTTTTCACCCTCCCTCTGCTCTGTTTGGGGTACGGGGGCGGGAGGAAGCAGTCAGACCCACCTGCCTCCACATCCAGGCTCTGCCACTGCTTGACCTGTGGTCCTGGGCCCCTCACCTCCTCTCCCTGAGTTTCCATTCCCTTCTTCCCCAAAACAGTGAAAATCAAGTAGTGACCAGCACCCTCTTCTCAGAGACACATGGTGAGGATGGGGAGATGGGGGTCTGCTTACCCAGGAGTCTCCCTCTGGCTGAGGGTGAACTGACCCAGACGTTCTCAGCTGGGTAGATCCAGTCAGCAGCTGTGGGTCTGGGGAATAACCAGACACAGCCTCCTCTGGGCCCAGATATACCCCCCAAAATCAAAAGGGAAAGTGAAAGCACTGGATCCTGAGTTGCTCACAGCACAGACTGCCCAGCAGGCTCCACCCTTGGCTCTTCCCTCCCTCCCTCCTGACATCTTGTAGAAACAACCTAAGATCTGACATTCCAGGTCCTTCTAGGCTCAGTCCATCCTGCCTCAGTCTCTGCAAAGGACCACCTGCCACCAACAAACTATGAAGCCCTTGGCAAATCAATCCCCCACCCCATGGGCTGCCTCCCAGCCCCCTCTGCCCTCTCCAGCCCCTACACTCTGCAGTCCACCTGCTTTATGCACCTTTGTGCCACCAGCACTTGGCACAGTCCTGAACATACCAGAGGCTCACTGCGCACCTGTCATATTGCTGCTGCCGAATGCCTCCATCAAGCAGGTTCTAAGCATTTGCTCACTCAGGTCTTTCTGCCAGAATGCCTGCTCCTACACCTAGAAAAGTCCGGCTCCTGCTCCACAGCACAAATCTGGCATCACTTCCTCTTAGATGTCCTCCAGGACCTTCCCCTGCAGAGTCCCCTGCTCTGCTCCCAAGGTACATGGGAGAGGGGCCTAAGCCCACCCCACATCTACTGTGTGCATGCCCCCCACCTCTTGACCAGCTTGCTGTAGACCTGGTCCTGCTGGCAGGGACAGCACTGGTGTCTTTGGGTCCCATTGACCTGTCTGAGGAGGCCCGTCCTTGTTGGTCATTGCCATTTGGATGACTGTAGAAGTTTGTGGGAAGGGCTGAGAGCACACTGCTCTTTTCTTTCCTGTCTTGTTTCCACTGGACAATAGATCTTTTTCTCTCCAAATGGAAGATGCTTACCAGAAGGTCAGTGTGCTGGCAACTCGGAAAAGTCTAAAACACAAGGCAAGCTTTGTTTCCTGTTTGGTTCCCAAGCAAAGATCCACCATGGACAGAGGGCTGAGGGTGTGCTTGTTGCTGGCTTGACAGGTCCATCAATTCCCTGTCTAACTTAAGAACTGTCAGCCCCTCCTCCCTGATAAATAAAGTAAGAAGTAAAGGCCCCACAGCTTGTAAGTCGTACAGCTGGGCTGTGGTCTCACTTTTCTAATTTGGTCCGCAGAGCAGGGCCTGAGGGGGCCTGGACCCCACAGAGAGCCTGGCCTTCCATCAGGGCTGCTTCATCCCAGGAAATGTCCCTGGGGCCTCGTGGCCACCTGCCCCAGCACTTCAGGGAGGGGCAGAAGAGTGACGGGCATGAGTCCACGAGGACCACACACTACAGTTTGGTCTTAAATCAGCCCAGAACCCAGGCCAGGAATCTGATCAGATTTTGCACATAAGGAAGCCGGTGGGGAGGGGAGAGGCAGGGGCTTTCTGCCAGTGACTCAGGGGCTTCTGTTTGGCGGGAGAATGGCAGCAGCTGATGTCCAGCAAAGGTCCATTTGTCCGAACTCCACAGACTCACACTCCATCCCCAGGTTCTGGGAGCCCAGGCTGGATTGGGCGTCCTGGAGCACAGACACAGAGGGGCTCAGGGGACACGTGTGCCAGTTCCTGGCCCGCTGTCCTGCAGCAGAGGGGCCCTGATTCCCACAGGAGCTGCTTGGCGCTCGAGGACCGCCTCCTGCCTCGGAGCACAGGGCACTAGACACGTTACCCAAGGACGGCCCTTCCCAGGCTGGCGGCCTTGGCCATGTTCCTGGAACCTGAGGCCACCTCCTTGTGTTCTCAGGGGTGACACCACCCAGCTCGCCAAGATGCTGTGAGTACCGGCTGCAGAAACCCAGGTGACAGTGCCTAACACGGTGAGGGCCCAGCCCAGCTCCACAGGACTGAATGCTCCCATCGCTCAGAGGAACACTGAGTGGAATCAGCAGGGAAAGGCTAGTATCCGTGGGAGCAATGGTGAGTGGTGGTCGTGGCCCCACCTGTACGTCAGAGGTTCCTAGATACACGTGCAGATAGAGACATAGGGCTGTCAAGATTGAGAAAGCAGCCCAGTGGAGCAGGAGGAGTTCAGGCATCGTGCTGAGGCCCTCCGCTCCAGCACAGAGCTTCAGGATGCTGTGGGTGGAGATTATCTGTATTTCTCTCCGACTGCGGAAGTAGGGGTTGGACCCACTGTTGTATAAGGGATGTTTGGAACCAGGACCAGTAAGGAGAGACATTCTGTTTGAGGCAGTGCACATGTGTATACAGACAGCACAAGTCTGGTGCCTCTTCATCTGAGACTTCCCCCCAGGGTTTGCATCCCTATCACTCATTCTTCTTCCTCATCACTTTGCCTGACTAATTGGTCCAAGAATACAGTCGCCCAACCAGGCTGTTGTGTCTCCTGGGAGTTCCCTGGGTTTGGGCCTAAGCCAAGCTCTGGCCCAGCCTCCCGGGGCAGAACAGAAGCTCCTGGAGACGGACTTGTCCGTTTCCTCCGCTCTCAGAACTGGGAAGGCCTCTTGCTTCTTTCTGGTCTCTGACCTGCCCCAGGCCCCTTCCAGCGGACCCTCTTCTGCGATTGCTTGGCCAGACTCTCCTGGTTGTAACTGGAGGACTCTCAGCTGACAGAGCTGTGACCTGAGAACTGCATCAGATGCACAGGGAGCAAAATGGAATTGAGCTGTCAGGCTTCAGGGAGAACAGGGATAGATCCTGAATGGCTCAAAGACTCAGTGCTTTATACACAGCCCAAGTCAAGTCCATGAGAGACTGTGAGTTCTCCAAGGGCTGATGAAGAATTGACGAAGCAAAGAAACTCATGATTCTAGTGGTCAGGCAAATGGGGGGCCGTGACTGCTGACCTCTTCAGGAAGGAATGGAAGGTTTGATGGAGGCCCCAGGGAAACACTGGCTGATGGGGAGGCAGAGGGACTGAGAAAAGTCTTCTGCAAGGTGGTTTTTACAAAAGGACACGGAAGGCAGTGGAGCACGAGGTGGCTGACATAGGAGATATCCCAGATCATTCTCATGTGTGTCTGGCTCCCTGCCCTGGGCTCCAGGCGTGGGAGCCTGTGTGGCCCTCCCACGCTCCACCGTGGAAACACAGAGAGTCCGTGCCCAGTAGTGCAGGCCTGGGGGCTGGGGGAGAGCAACGCTCAGATGCTTCCCTCTTTCCTCCCTGGAGAGGGTGAATCTGAGGCCACTCCATGCAGGCTCCTCAGAAGGTCCTGGCAGAATCCATCCCCAACATGAGTGACAAAATCAAGAAGTGGGCCTTGTGCTGACTTTCCCTCCTCCCCTGTTTCACTGTCCCAGACCCTCCACGTCCTGCTCCCAGGTATCCTTGAGCCTGGCCTCCAGCTCTGCCCTCATGTGACCCCAGGCTATAGCATGTGACTCTGGGCTGCACACAGGCTTTTGGTTTCTGTGCTGAGAGTAAAGGAATGAAGAGTTGGAAACAGGTGCTTGCTAAGATCTATCTTTAGAAGGTCGTTCAAGCCCAGTGTGGGCAATAAATGGGGGTAAGGGCAAGTCCACCTGGGTAAACACAGCAAGACTATTTCTGGAAGCTCTTGCAATGTTGCAGCAAAGTGTGTTACAGCTCAGTATTACAGCTCAGTTTTACAGCTCAGTTGTGACAGCAACCTGGATCCAGGCGAGAGACCAAGCAGCACTCAGAGGGCCGGAGAACTCAGGTTTTTTACCCCAGTGGGCCCAGAGGAGTTAACACTCCCTGCTCTGGACCCCAACTGTAGGTTTACACAGGCTTTTATAGGCTGCTAATCTACACTTTGCAACATCATATGCAAATAAGGTATAACAAAAGTTGACTAATTAGGAATGAGCTTTGTAGAAATGGACCAATCAGGAGTGATAGAAATGGACCAATCAGGAGTGGTAGTAACGGACCAATCAGGAGTGGTAGAAATGGACCAATCAGGAGTTAGCTCAGGGAACCAATAGAATACTAGGGGTAAGTTCCACTTTCCTAGATGTAAGCTGTTTCAGAAGCAAAAAGTGAGATAATGCTGCTGGGCCAGGGAAACGGATGGTGCTGATATGAGAGTAGCGGTCCTGCCTGAGGGTCCTGCAGGTCTTTTTCATGGCGCTTCCCACCTCAGCAAGTGTCTGCGTGAGATGTGAAGGTACCTTGAGGTTGGCTGTGTGCCCGCTGATCTCTCTCTACCCCTCTGTTCAGGGCTGACACTGTCTTCAACCTGCAAAGAAGCCCTTCTGATCTAAATCAGCCTGAGTACCAAATCTCAGTCCTGGGCCCCACACGCTGGACGGGGAACATATCTGAGCTCAGCCCAAGCCAGACATGCATGGGCTTCCCCCAGGGGTCCCCATGTGACCTGTGGGAAACAGGGTCTGAGGGAAATGACTGGATGGGAGGGCAGGAGCCCAGCGAGCAAGCAGGAGGAGTGATGGAAAACATTTTCCCTTAGATCCTGGGAAGGAAGTTCCTGGGGAAGGGCAGTCAGGCACCCAGAGCCCAGGTGAGCACATCAACAAAGAATGGCACAATGAATCAGTACATATTTATTGAACCCAAGGCTATAGACCAGAAGGTGGGGAGAGCCAGAGGGATCTGAAATATCTTGTCCCGCACCACCCCCAGCTGATGAAGAAACTGAAACTCAGAGAGGCTGCATTTCTTGGCCCCATGCTTGTTGAAATCCTTCACACACCACAAAGTACCATGTCCTGCTGATGGCATCTGGTTTCCTTCCTTCCTTCCTTCCTTCCTTCCTTCCTTCCTTCCTTCCTTCCTTCCTGCCTGCCTGCCTTCCTTCCTGCCTTCCTTCCTTCCTTCCTTTCTTCCTTTCTTCCTTTCTTCCTTTCTTTCCTTGCATGTCATTAGTTTATTATAAAGGAGATGTGGAAATTATTTCCATGATAAAAATGTGTCAGCACTTCAGGAACGGGCAGCTTCGTGTGATGCCATTTCAATAGTGACATTTCAGTCCACATATTTTCCAAGAATGTCACCATCTCAAAATAAGGAATCATCCTTTTCATCTATAACTACATTGCTGCCTCTGTATTCTGGGAGAAGAACTTTATCTCCAACTTCCAGGCTAACTGGTTGTATCTCTCCACCCTTCCTTTAGAGCCCGATCCAGCAGCTATTATGGCTGCCTGTAATACTTTTCCATGAGATTTTTCTGGAAGCCTAATGCCTCCTCTGCTTACAGTTTTGGCTGCAGTCCTTTCAACTAACACATGATCAAAGAGGGGAAGAAACTTTCTAAATGCCTGTCCTGTCATGACTCCAGCTGCCGCAATTCAGACTCTGCTCTCCAGCTGCTGCTGCAAGGAGAAACCCTCAATTCCCTTCTGCCTTCCTTCCTTTCTTTCTCTTTTTCCCAAATCAACCTCTATTCCAACAGAGCATTTGAGGTTTCACAAGAACTGCCTTGGTCTCTCAGTGCACCCTGGTCCCAAAGGGCCCCAGGCAACTTGACAAATATTCCATCCATTAGATGGATGTCATCACAACCATTACCACCACCACCACCACCACCACCATCATCATCACCATAATCAATACGTCACTGCCTAATTCAGATAAACGTGCTGGGAGGAAAAGGTGTCTTGACAGTGGAAAAAGAGGGCTGGAGACCCCACCTGGGAAGATTCTTTTCTGGCGGGGACATCACACTCCGGGGAGGGGCGACAGAGGAGCCACTGCCGCCTCTCCCACAATCCAACAGTCCCAACTCTTTGACTTTCTCCCATTTGCAACTCTTTTGCATTCACAGTCTTCTCATTTCTTGTTCCTCCAGCCTCTCTCTTTCTTCAGGCCCCCAGTGTCTTTTTTAGTTCATGATACACGGTTTTCCCCCTTTTCCCATCACTCTCTCGTCCCCCCTCCACCATTATTCCAGACTCCAAGCTCCCGTGTCTTTCACCATCTGCCACCTGCTTGAATCCCTGCCCGGCTGCGCTCAGACCCAGAAATGCCAAATTCCTTCACACCCAGGTCCGTACGTTTTATTTGGCTCTCTTTTTCCCTCTATAAAGCTACCTCTGCTTCTTGGCCCCGCACGGGCCCCTGCTCCCTGGTCCGCTGTGTGGGGCGGGGGTGGAACACAGGCCCTGCTGCAGACTCTCATAGCTCCCAGTGAGCTCCTCCAACCTCTTCTCCAGCTCCCGGGCCCGCTGCCTTAGCTGTTCGGAAAACTCTGCCTTTGCCCCCTCATGCAGGTGCATTGCCTCTTTCACCAGGTAGCCCACATCCATCACAAGGAGGGAGCCTGCAGAGGCCACAGCCAGGACCCGGGCTCCTTTGGCCATTGCCAGACCTGTGCCTTTAAGAACTTCCTGCAACCGCTTGCCACTTTGGTATGAGATCTGCCCCGTGGTCAGGAAGCGAAACAGATCTTCACCGAAGCCAGGGTTGGCATTGACCAGCTTGATGGCACAGATATTCATTTCAATGCGTTGCACGGCTTCTGTGAGTTTCTCTTCTGTGGAAACAATTTGTGGCATGTTGTGCAGTAGAATCTCCTTGACCACTTTCCATTTGTGGATGGCAGATGACATCAAAGGGTGGGCCATGATTTCTGCTAACGACATGCTCTTGTGTTCCTTCACACTGGTGGCCACACTGGTCACAGCAGCTGTGGCCCCCAGCCCTAACGCAGTTGCCGAGAGTGCCAGACTGACCCCTGCTGTCGCGGGTGCCAGAGCCAGGCCAGCAATGGTCAGGAGGCCAGACGCTGCACCAGCAGAGGTGGCCGCCACCTTATAGATGGTGCAGTCCCTGTGATCCTTGTCCACCTTGTCTGCAAGTGCGTGCAGCTTTCTTATGCTTTCCTCAAGCTTCCGTTTCACCCGAGGAAACCTCTTCAAAAACCTCTTCTTACTCAGCTGCTCCCTTAGCAGCATGTCTCGGTCGCTCAGGGCCAAGTCTGCTTTCAGCTCGTTCAGGTATTCACGCAGTGCATCTGCCTCTTCCCTGTAACAGAGAAGGTCAAGGGGTTAAGAAGGCAGTTTCGGGGTCTCTGTAAAATAGGCTCAACAAGATTTAACCTGGATACTTCACAGAGATTTTTCTATAAAGCAAAGAGATTTTCTATCGACATTACACACGTATCTTGTACGTTGGAGAGGCTCCGTATACTTGTTCAAACGCGGAATAAACAAGCACAAGCCATCTTAGGACACTTTTCACGGTAGGTGTTTGGTAAGACACCTTCTGACTCAGGCAGGTCAGCACCGTCACCTCCAAGGTGCTTGTAGAGCGGGAGCTCCGCAGGTAAACACACAGAGGTGGGATTGGAGCAGAGAAACCCTCATTCAGAGAAGCTTAGGGTGCAGTGAGGAATCAACCTGCTTTTGCCCTTGGCTAAGGGAAGTGATCCCTAAGCCCCTAGAATGTTCTGGATGGTAGGCACGCCCTGCTTTGCCTGCGCTTCTGGCCACTGGACAGTCTGCCAGGGTGATGCGTGATGGGCCTCTGGGTCATGTGGTGTGAGTCCTGACCTCTGGAGGAACTGGACACGAGGGTATTCGTCTGACCTCTGGGAGAGGCTGGAGACACAGGTCAGCTGGGCGGGCAGCATGGGATTGAGCCTTAGGAGGACCCTTTGCACTGAGGCTCAGGGTACCTGTGACACTCTCCTTGACCAAACGTTAGTCAGGCTCTTCTGAGTCCTCTCCTCAACCAGGCCTCCACCTTCCCCTTCCCTGTTCTGTCCCCGATGGCCCCTATCACTCAGTCTCAGCAAGAACCCTGCTAAATCCACGTAGAGAGACTCCCCCACTCTGAGTTCTGATTGCATTTGATACCTGATCAAATTCCTCATCTCCCACCTTTGAGGCAGCCGTCCTTGACCTGCCTTTAGTGAGAATCCTGTTAGGAACGATAAACAGGAATCCCCTCCCCTTGGTGTCTCCTCTCAGTAATTTTCCCTCCACCACCCCTCACTCTGCTCCTTGGCTATAAACCCCCAGTGTCTGTGCTGTATTCAGGCTCGAGCCTAGTCTGTCTCCTCTACAGCAATGGGCTTCACACCTGTCACCACAGTCCTGAGTGCAGCCTTCCTTATCGTGTCAAGGACTGTCAGGAGCATTTTGTTAAACACAGTGGGCACCCCTGGTTGGCACTGACCCGTGTGCACTGAACACAGGACAGTAATGCGTCCTGAGGACGAGAAGCTTCATGTTTGAAACCCTCCCAGACTCTGCCCTGTGGTTGCTTGAAACCTGCATCCTTCTCTGTAGTAAACTGGACCTGGGAGTGTGCCAGCTGTCAGGGAGCTCTGTGCATCCTTCTAACGAATTCTCCAACTGGAGGGTGGTTTGGGGCATCCTCCAAATTTGTCACTGCTGTCAGGTGTAAGAACAATCTGGGGACTGTGCACTGAGACTTTGTAGTTTTGCTAACTCTGAGTACTTAGAATTTGTTTAAGAAACACTAAACTCACAGCTAGAAGGGATGTTAATGATCACTGTCCCTGACCTATGCTCTCTTCCAAGCCTTATGCCCTTGACCTTCCCAGTTGAAGGTCGCTGGGTCCATTCACTTCCCCAACTGACTGGGAAGCAGGAGAGAGGTTATTAACTCTGGTTCATCTTGGACTCTACAGCCCACCTCACTGACTCCCAACCCATCACCCAGCACCTCAGACTTCTCAAGTGTCACCAGCCTAACTCACACCTTAGCTGTGACAGCTTCACATACCTGCACACCAAGGCCATGTGCAACTCGATTGTTGATGAACCCTCCAAAAGATTCAAGGGACCTTAGGGAACAACTGTATGAATTGCTAAGCCTGAAAAGTTCTGTATGCATTTGGATGAGCTGGTGGAGGAAGTACATTCCTGTTTGGTGGGGACTTGACAGTCGCCTCAGAAATCTGTAAACTACACAAAATTGGCAGCCACTCATTGTGGCAGTGGAGTCACCACTAAGCCACACTGCATTCAGACAGGTCACGCTACTCTATATAGAATAGAGGAGGGTCCCAGATAGCAGTTGAGACCCCCTGGCCCCCAGGCAGGGTATGGAGGACAGAGTCACCCTGGGTCCTCTATGCCCAGCACCAGGGGATCAAGTCTGGGAGGGAAGAAGTGTCCCCTCTCCCACTCACGGCACCTCTGCCAGCATCACAGCCCTTCAATTCTGTGTCCCTCCCCTCAGTCTTGTCCTGACCCACTTTCAGCGCCTTCCAGCTAGTCCTTCAGCCGGAACCCCTCTGCTCCATCCTCCGCACTCAGTTAGACCCTGGTCCAGGCTCCCTCAACCTTTGCATGTGATGCCTGCACTTGGTTCCCCACCTGTGACCCCGCTCTAAGGCCATCGCCACAGTCCATCAGATTGAACTGCTTCTCCCTTTGTACAGATGACAAATCTGAGATCCAGGACATAAGCCCAGAGCCCCATTGCCGGGCCAGGATAGAGCCAGGACCCAACCCAGCTCCGTCCAATTCCACCCCAGCCTCTCTGCCCTAGGGGCCCCGGGTCCTGCAGTGTCTGCACAATTCCTAAGATGGGGATGCCAGGGCTCCAGTCAGAAAGAACCCCCAGGACACAAGCAGACTCATCCCAAAGGAAGTCCTGCTTGGTTCTCATCTCCAGGAACAAGACCCTTGGCCTTGGTCTCTTACCAACAAGCTTTTGCAAAGTTAACACGAACTGAGCACCTACTACATAACAGCTATTATGCTAAGCACTTGGCATGTATTATCTCAGTTTCCTCACAGTAAACTTGAACAATGAAGAAACCAAGGCAGACAGAAGTTAAGTAAGTTGTCCAGGGTCAATAACCTGCCCCTTCCTTGCACTTTCATCTCTTCTCTACCTGAGGCTGTTCACTGCCAGCAAATGACATGGAGGAAAAATTCCTCGTGCATTCTTGAGAAGGAACATCTTTTACCCCAACCATCGGATACTGCCTGGAGGAGGTGTGCCTGCCAGGAGGAAACTAGTCCAGGGAGGGGGGTTTGGGTGACATCCCTGGGGCACCCGTGCAGGTCACCTGGACAAGTTGCCCTCAGCCACAAATCTGTTTAGGACTTCAGTCAGCAGGTGTGACAGTTCCTCTCTGCTCAGTATGTCCCGCAGAGATTCGACAACAGCCTCAAAGAAGCTCTCAGGATCTAGATGGGAAGAGAGCAACAGAAGATTAGAAGAAATTGTGATGGAACATAAATGGTATTGAATATAAAGTGGTTACAGTTCATCTTCCTGAGCAGTGCTCCCCTGGGGAGCTGTTGGTGTAATCACCCAGCGCTATGGGCAGAAGTGGGTCCCCCCAAATTCATATGTGCAAACCCTGACCCCCTAAGTGATTGTATTTAAAGATAGGACCTTTAAGGAGGGAATTATGGTTAAATGAGCTCATAAGTGTGGGGCCCTAATCCAATAAGATGGTGTCCTTATTAGAAGAGGAAGTGAAGCCAGTCTGTCTGTCTCTCTCTGCACACTGAGAAAAGACCGTGTGAGAACAGGACCAGCCGGCCGCAGGCACTGACACCCGGGAATGAGGTCCCACCAGAAACCCACCCGCCACTTCCTCAGCCTTGCACTTTCAGACTCCAGAACCATTTAAGGAATTCCTGGCATTTAGGTGTGGTTCAGAAATGAAAAAATTTAATCCTTTCGAAAGAAAATAAATACAGGGCGCATAAGACATATTAGTCACCATTTACAGCAGAGTCTGGGCAGCAGCCTATAAAGAAATGCATTCATGTTTCGACAGTGAAACAAATGAATATTCACATTAAGGGACGCAGAACTTAATGACTGTAAACTGCCTCAGGTCAGCACAGGGCAAGATTGCTGCCCACGTGAGTTACCAAAAACATGTGTGGTTTTCTGCAACCTGGTGGCTATGAAATTGCTGATAACAGACTGGGGACTAGTATGTGTTTACATGTGGCCTGGGACAGGATGGAAAATGCGCTTCGAGTCACATTCCCACAAAGAGTCATTATCCCTACTTCGCAGAAGAAGAAAGTGAGACTAGACAGGGCAGTGAGCACCCGAGGCCAGCACGCAGACAGCCCAGAGGTTGAAAGTCACGGGGATTCTTATGACATTACTTTGAAGCCTCCTTACGTTTTAAACCCCCCTGTGATGTCTGCATTCTCCCCTACAGCGTATCTGTGGGGTCATCTTGCAACTCGTTTTCGGTGGTAAGCACACTGCAGTGGATACAGAGGTAGAGATATGTTGTGCACATAAAACTTAAATAATCTTATAAACCGATGTTACTTCAATGTAAAAAAAAGTCTCAGAATTCAGAGCGTTGAGTCAAAGTACCAGGTGAGAGACTCCTCCCGCGAGTCACAGACGCCAGGCCGGGCGGGGAGGGGCTTCCTCAGGGGCGTGAGGGGCGGGACCTCAGCTCTGAGCCTGTGGTCCGTCCCTGTCACCTCTCTCTCCCCCAGGCTGCTCCCAGGGGACACAGCTCCCACTGGCTCCACTGAGCCCAGCTGGCCCTTTTATACACAGGAGACGGTCTTGTTTCTGAGGAGAGCTGATCCTCAGGGCTCCCGCAGCCCGGCCTCCCTCACGGGCCCCAGAGCCGGCTGGGGGCTCCCGGCTTCTACTCTGCGCCCCCTCCCTTATGTTTCCACTTGGTTATTTTACTCCCCTGGGAAGCCCTGGACAAGGTGTGAATCGGCTGCTTAGTGATGGGGGAAATGTAGTTCTTAGAAAACAGGAGTCAAGGAAACAGTGATGATTTTGGTGCGTGGAGAGTTACTCAGTTTTTTCTCTTTCCTGCGTCGAATAAGGTTGAAAAGAAACCAGGGCTTCCATAGGGGGAGCTCCCAGCACTGAATCTGTGGGTTGATTGATTGGGGTGAGGGGGGTGGGGGAAATGCCTGAGCACCTGGGTGTCTGCAGGGGGATCTGAGGGCAAAGGAATCACTACCTGCCGGAGGCAGTCCCGCCTGGTTAACAGGTGCCCTGAGGGAAAATTCGGGGTGGGAGGTGAGAATTCTGGGGTGCAGTGAGGCCCCACTTGGGACACACAGTGACAGCAACCACCAGGAGGACCTGCTCCGGGGCAGGCACTGGCCCAGCCACAGGCCTACGTTATATTTGATCCTCAGAACAACATGAGGGAATATCATTCCCATTTTACGTGGGAGGTCAGGGACGGCGCTCCAGGTCACACAGTTGGCAGGTGGCAAATGCCAGACTGTGGTTTCGTTCAGGGGTCCGATGACCCTGGCAGAGTGTTGGGGCTGGCAGCAGGGCGACAGTGGAGAAAAGAGGTTAAACTGGTAACAGTCCAGCATCTGGGAGCAAGAGGAGCCTGGACAAAGGGAGAGGGCAGAGAAGCCTCCAGGGTTGCTGGTCAACCTCCTCTCTGCGCCCAGCCTGCTTTGGGACGCCCCACACTACGGTCACCCCCTTCCCAGGGCTTCTGCTGCCTGACCCATAACATCTGCTGTGTGGTGGGGGAGGGAAGGAATGAGCACCTTGGCCTTGGCCCCTTGAGCAGAGGGCATTGAAGGAGCCTGTGGGCACAAATCCCATAGCAGGGGGCCTCCCCTCAGCCCCTCATGGGGGCTCAGGGATGTTTGTCAACCTCTTCTTGGGTTTTAATTCCTCTAGGTTAACTCAGCCTGGAGACACTGCCCTCATTCTAGGGCACAAGTAGGAAGCAGTCAGAGAAGGAGCGACTACCTGGGTAGTCCCGGCTGGTTTCTGACGTCATGGTGCCAGCAGAGGGATGTCAGCGTCTTACTTCAGCTCACCAGTCTGCGTCAGGCTGGAAGGAGTTGTGGCCTCACCCCTGGGGAAGAGAAAACAGATGGTAGACTGGAACATGAGTGAGCTCCGGCAACAGGGAGCAGCGAGGGGACAGGTCTCTGGCCATTTCCCCTGGGATGGCCACCAGCGCCACAGTGGACTCAAAACAATGACTTTCTCTGTCTACTGGGCTCTGCTGGTGGCTATTCAGAGAAAGCCCTTCCCATCACTGTAGCTCCCTCCCAGCAAAGTCAGAGTCCTGTTGTCCTGTTGGGACAGAAGGAGAAGATATTCAGACAACACGTGGCCACCTGGAAAGTTCTAGAAGCAATAAAACCAAACACAGAAGAAAAGAACGGAAGGGAATACTCTGCAAATTACGTGAGGGTGGGGGCAGCTGTGTTCACTAGCTGAAGGCCGCTCGCATTGCTGCAGGGTGTGTGGTGTGCAGCGCTCCAGAAACTCCCCTGCACTTAGCTTAGCCCAGGTTCTCACCCTGGTGCTGCAGCCTGGACTTGAACCCAAGTCTTTCAGATCCAGGTGCCACATTTGTGATGACTGTGCTCTGTTGCCTTTTCTATACAGAAATATTTATTCATGGATGTATGTTTATTGGTGAATGCCTCAATTCTGATCTTAAAAAAGAAGCATCTTGCCACTGTGGCAAACAGAACGACAGTGCCTCAAAGAACTAACTATAGAATTACCATGTGATCTAGTAATTCCATTCTTCCTTCAGACCAACATGAAGCAAAAGCAGAGACTCAAAGAGATACTGCAACACTTGTGTTCATCACATCATTATTCACAGCAGCCAAAAAGGAGAAGCAACGCAAGCTTCCATCAGTGGATGAATGGATAAGAACAATGTGGTCTTCACGTACAATGGGCTAATATTTACCTTTCAAAATAAGGCAGTTCTGACATGTGCTACACTAAGGATGGAACTCAAGGACAGTATACTCAGTGAAATAAGCCTGTGACAGAAAGATGAATCCATAGGATGCTGCTTATATGAGGTACGTAGAGCAGTCGGATTCATAGAGACAGAAAGCAGAGTGGTGGGCGCCAGGGCTGTGAGTAGGGGAGAGCGGAGTTAGCGTTTACAGGGCAAAGCTTCGGTTTCACAAAGCGAAAGAGCTACGGAGATGGACAGCGGTGACGGTCGCACAACATTCTGAAGGTGTTTAACACCGCTCAGCTCTACACTTTAAAATGGCTACGCTGGTAAAGTTTATGTTATGTCTATTTTTCAACAATAAAAGAATTTTTTAAAAAAGCCAATCAGAAAAGGAAAAATACTGTCAGATTCCACTCATATGAAGTGCTTAGGGCAGTTAGATTCATGAAGGCAGGGAGGACAGTGGTGCTCCCAGGGGTGGAGGGGAGGGAAGGGGGAATGGGGACTTAGTGGTTCATGGGGACAGAGTTTCAGTTTTGCAAGATGTAAAGTGTTCTGGGATTGGATGGTGGTGCTGGGTGCCCAACACTGGGAATGTCCTTGATGCCACTGAACTGGACACTTAAATGTGGCTACGATGGGAAATTTTATGTTATGTGTATTTTATCACAAGCATTTTTCAAAAAATAAATCTTTAAAAAAGCTGGCTTTTATGGAAAAAAATAAAACAGCTAGGCACACTTCCAGCAGAGCTGTGGTGTCAGAGAAGCCGTTTGGCACTAGAAACTCAAGTCTGAAGTGCTGGGAGTGAGCGTGTGGCCCCGGTGAGCAAATAAAACTAGACTGAGCACCAAGGGCAAAAGCATAGTGTTGTCTCCACGCATCTGGTGAATGGAAACACCTCAGCGGCCTTCTACTCCTGTACTAGATGGAGACATTTCCCTGCCACCTCACCCCAGAGCTAGGATTTCTGTCCTGAAATAAAATCCGTTGAATTAAAACTCATTTACACGGAGCTGGCAGCCAAGTGGCAGAGTAGAAGGAGCCAGCTCTCACCTCCTTTCACAAACACACCCAAATCACAACCAACTGCAGAACAACCATCAGTGACAAAGACTGGAATGTACCGAAAGTGGGCTTCCATAACTAAAGACATAAAGAAGGAACCACAACAAGATGGTAGGAGTGATGCAGGAAAAATGCATGTGGGGTGTAAGGAGAGCCGTGTCCTAGGTTTCGGTGGAGCCCCTGGGACGTGCCCCGCCGGGTGTGGGTCCTTGGCTTCCCCCAGGAAAGATTTCAACAGTGAGCCACAGTTGAGTAAGCATAGATTTATTTAGAGAGATACATACTGTATAGAGTGTAGGCTGTGACAAAAGGCACGAGAAAGGCCACGAGGTGTGGGCGTTGGGTGCTCAGGTTAAAGTACAAGTAGGCACACACTCCATAGAGACAGTGTGGGCTGTCTCCCAAGTGAAGGGAGAGACAGAGGCGGCTAGGAGGCGTGGTGTTGCCAGTTTTCATGGGTTCAGTAGCTTCACACGCCTTCAGGTGGGAGGACTCTTCCAGCTACCCTGGGGAAGGGGATGGGATTGCCAGGAATTGGGCCACAGCCCACTCTTTGGCCTTCTATGCTTAGCCTTGGGACTGTCCCGGACCTGGGGGCAGGTTATTTCTAGTGCTAATATATTTCAGGGGTGTATAATGAAGCTCAAGTTCTACTGGAAGGCAAACCTCTTGCCATCTTAATCCTCAGGGCCTACTGGGAGTTGAATTTTCCACCATTTCGGTGTTAATTGCTGTCATCCCTTGAATGGTTGGGCCCTGCCCCTTCCCCTCCTGTCTCAGGAGGAGCAGACTTGTGATATAATCAAATCCCTTACCCCTGGGTGGGCAACCCCCAAACTGGAGAATAAGTATGTTGAAGAGATTCTCCCACAGAGTCACAGTTCTGAGCCCAAAGTCAGGCTTCTCGGCTTAGGAGTCCGGCATTAGGAAGAGAAGCCCCCAGAGTATGTGGCTTTGAAGGCCAGGGGGGGGGGCTTAACTGCAGGAGGCCCACAGGACTGGGGGAAATAGAGACGTCTCTCTCAAAAGGCACAAAACCTCATGCAGACCAGGACCAAGGGATTAAGCAGCCATATCATGGGACCCCGGGCCAGACCTAACTTCTGGGCTTCGACCTCTCCTGGGAAGCTGTGGAATGACTGGGGCTCACTCTGGGGACAAAGACTCAGTGGCGGACATATCGAGGCATATTCATGTGTTCAAACTCTCCTGGAGGCTGACATCTTGCTTGAGTCATATACTAAGACCAGGCTCCACCCAATGCCTGTAGGATCCAGTGGGGCTCACCTCAGGCCAAACAACTACCTGGGCAGGAACATAGCTGCACCATCAGCAGACAGGCTGCTTAATGACTTCCTGAGCACACACTCACCTCTAGACACACCGCTAGACACAGCCCTGCCCACCAGAGGGCCAGGACCCAGCTCCACCCACCAGTGGGCAGGCACTGGCCCCTCCCACCAGGAAGCCTGCACAAGCCTCCAGACCAGCCCCAGCCACCAGGGGGCAGACACCAGAAGCAAGAAAACCACCATCCCACAGCCTGTGGAATGTGTCCAGAAATGCAGGCCACACCGCACCCTGGGACCAGCTGTCACCTGGCCCTTGGGTGATGACAGGAGAGGGCACTGCTGGGAGGCACAAGACGTCTCCTAAGAGCGCCTCTTCTCCAAGGTTGAGAAATGGAACCAACCTACAACATCACATAAAAATAGAAACGTAGACAAAATGAAGGGGCAGAGGAATGGGTTCCACACAAAGGAAAAAGGTAAAATCCCAATAGAGGAACTAGGTGAAGTGGAGACAGGCAATCTCCCTGGGAAAGAGTCCAGGGTAACGATCGTAAAGATGATCAAAGACCTCAGGAGGAGAATGGGTGACCAGAATGAGAAGTCAGAGGTTTTTTAACAAAGAGATTAAAAATATAGAAAACATTGATGCAGAGTTGAAGATAACTGAAATGATAAATAGAGTAGAAAGAATCAACAGTAGACTAAATGAGACAGAAGAATGGACCAGTGAGCTGGAAAACAGTGAAAATCACTGCCATAGAACAGAAAACAAGAGAAAAGGATGAAAAGAAATGAGGACAGTTTAAGAGGCCTCTGGGACAATGTCAAGTGCACAGGATTCACAGTATACTGGTCCCAGAAGGAGACGAGCGAGAGAAAGAGCCTGAGAAAGATATTTCAAGAGATAGTAACGAAGACTTCCCTAATCTGGGAAAGGAAAGAGCCACCCAAATCCAGGAAATGCAGAGAGTTGCACACAGCATTGGCCCTAAGAGTGACACACCAAGACACCCTGTAATTAAAATGACAAAAATTACAGATGAAGAGAGACTGTTAAGAGCAACAAGTAACACCCAAGGGAGCTCCCAGAAGACGGCCAGCTGATTTCCAGCAGAAACTCTGCAGAGCAGAAGGGAATGGCACGATTTATTCAAAGTGATGAAAGAGAAAAGCTACAAGCAAGAAGACTCAAGCTAGCAAGGCTCTTGTTCAGGTCCGATGCAGGACTCCAAAGCTTCACAGACAAAAGCTAAAAGAATTCAGCACCACCAAAGCAGCTTTACAACAAATGTTAAAGGAACGTCTCTAGGCAGACAAGAAAAGGCCAGAACTAGAAAAAAAAAATTGTAATGAAAAATCATTGTCATTGACGCATGTCTATATATAGCCATTTACCCCTGAGACTGCAAAACAGGATACCTGCTGCCACCGTGTGCAGGGGGCCCGGCTCCCTGCCTCCCTCTGGGCCTCCTTCCCTCACAGCCCACCTCCTGCATCTCCCACCTCACACAGTCCTGAGGGAGCACCCGGGGAGCCCGGGATGCCAAAGCCCCACTGACTGCCTGCTTGGTCCCCTGTCCTCCCCTCTCAGGCCTCAGTTTCCCCCCCAAGGCACTGAGCAGGCACTCAGAGATGGGGGTGGGGGGTTGGGCCTGTGAAATTTTAATTCCTTGTATCTGAAAAAACCCTTTGCCCTCTTCAGCCTCTGCACAGACCCTCGGGTGTGGCCTCAAGGCCACAAGGCTCTGACTCCCCCTTCCTCCACCTCCTCTGATTCCCCAAATTTCTCAAAGAACCAGACCCCACCATCAATTACCTTCCTTCTAGAGTCACCACTCATGTCTCAGCCACCTGAGGAGTTTTTGCGCTCCCTCTGCTCTGTTTCGGGTACAGGGGGCGGGAGGAAGCAGTCAGACCCACCTGCCTCCAAATCCAGGCTCTGCCACTGCTTTACCTGTGGCCCTGGGCCCCTCACCTCCTCTCCCTGAGCTTCCATTTCCTTCTTCTCCAAAATAGTGACAATCAAGTAGTGACCAGCACCCTCTTCTCAGAGACACATGGTGAGGATGGGGAGATGGGGGTCTGCTTACCCAGGAGTCTCGCTCTGGCTGAGTGTGAACCAGACCCAGACGTTCCCAGCTGCGTGGATCCAGTCACCTGCTCTGCGCCTGCATAATAACCAGACACAGCGTCCTCTGGGCCCAGATACACCCCCCAAATCAAAAGGGAAAGTGAAAGCACTGGATCCTGAGTTGCTCACAGCACAGACTCTGCCCAGCAGGCCGCACCCTCAGCACCCTTCCTGCTGACCCCTTTGAGAAACAATCCCGCACCTGACATTCCAGGACCTTCTAGACTCAGCCCATCCTGCCTCAGTCTCTGCAAAGGACCACCTGCCACCTACAGACTCGAAAGCCCTGGGGAAATCACTCCCCCAACCACAGGCTTCCTCCCAGCCCCCATCAGCCTCTCAACCCCGCCCCCCCGCCCCCCAGTCCATCTGCTTACTCACTTTTGTGCCACCAGGTGTGGACAGTCCTGGAACATACCAGCTGCTCACTGCATATCTGTCATATTGGTGCTGCTGAACTCAAACTCATACAGGTTCTAGGCATTTGCTCAGTTAGGTCTTTCTGCCAGAACACCTGCTCCTACCACCCGGAAAAGTCAGTCTCATCCTCCAAAGCACAAATCTGGCATCACTTCCTCTGAGAAGCCCTCCAGGACCTCTCCTGCAGAGACCATGGTCCCCTGCTCTGCTCCCATGGTACCTGGGAGAGGGGCCTAAGTCCACCTCAGCCACTGTGTGCATGCCCTGCAGTCCCTCTTGATCAGGTCCCTGTAGACCTGGTCCTACTGGCAGGGACAGCACCAGAGCCCTTGGGTCCCAGTGACCCGCCCAAGGAGGCCTGTCCTTGGTGGTCACTGCCATTTGGATGGCGGCAGGGGGAAGGGCTGAGAGCACGCTGCTCTTTTCTTCCCTGGCTTGTCTCCACTGAACAACAGATCTTTTGCTCTCCAAGTGGAGGATCTTTACCAGAAGACCAGTGTGCTGACAACTCAGAAAAGTCTAAAACAGAAAGCCAGAACCCATTCCTCTTTGGTTCTGGAGCAAAGAGCCACTGTGGACAGAGGGCTCAGCGGGTGCCAGGTGCTGTGCTGGCACCATCCACACATTTCCTGTGTAACCTTCACATCAGCTCTAGGACCTGCTGGCTCCATTTTACAGATAAAGGAACTGAGAAGACAAGCCTGTAGGTCATGAAGCTGTATCGCTATCAGACGTGGCCCAAGGAGAAGGGGCTGAAGTCCATGTGGACCCACCACATCATCAGGGCAGCTTCATCCCAGGCCATGTCCCTGGGGCCTCATGGCCACCTCCCCTAGCACTTGAGGGAGGGACAGAAGACTACAGCCTGGTCTTACAATCATCCCAGGACGTACACCAGGACTATGACCTGAGTTTGCTGATAAGGAAGCTGAGGGGAGGAGAGAGATGGGGCTTTCTGCCAGCAACTCAGGGGAAGAGCAAAGATTCAATCCAAGTGTGACATTTGATATCTGACACTTCCAAATACCTCTCCTCGTTTAAAATTCTTTTTTGTCATTATTTTTTTCTCGTAAACTCTATTCCTCCTGATTCTTCTCCCTTTCACTAGCACCACTTTATCTTGACAGCCAAACAAAACCACTGAGCGATGCGAAACTCAGTTAAATAGCCTTACAAGCCATGGCCTGGTTATCACAAGGGGCCTCTGATAAGCATGCAGGTTGGACTATAGACGTCCATGGACTCGATAAACAGGGTCACGTGGTAGAGCAACCCGATGGGGGCCTAGACTCAAATGAAGGTGAGAATCAAGCAACTCTTTTCTCCAGGCACGTGAGCTGAGACCACCCCCTTTGGAGACCCCAAAGATCTAGTAACTATACAACTAGTCTCAGCCTGACTCTTAAGATCACAAGAGACGTCACCCAGGATGGCGACAGCTCCAGAATCAGGGTCTTGGCCAAACTCTTTGGTCCACAGCAATTTCAGCCACAGTGAAAGCAATGCCAACTCAGTGGGAAAGTCACATGAAAATTGCTCACGAATGTGTCTGGCAAATGCCACCAGCATCACCCAATGGAGACTGGAAGGGTCAGCAGGAAGAGGCACAGGGCCACTGTCACACTGACCCCTGCCCACCCCGTCTCTCCATCACATAGGGAGGTGTGTGTGGCTCCGACATGCTGCACATTAGGAGTTGTGTGTTCCAGAGCAGGGACCCACCTCCACCTACCTGTTGTCCCTTTTTATAGGGACAGTGGGAGTAGGTAGGAAGCTTCCAACTGAGCATGTGACAGTGGGGACATTAGAGGTCATCCCAGTGTCTAGCAGAGACAGGCACCTCAGGCGGCAGAGCACAGTGGAATGCCCTCCACGCTGACTGCACCTGGAGACCTCACGGGTACTGGTCTCGGCCCCTCGTTGCCAGGCTGCCAGCATCACCCACTGGACAGTCCTACTGGTCTCTTCTCATGTGGGAAAATCGGGCGCTAATTCAGTTAACAGTTGTCAACCTCAGGAAGGTTCAGAACTAAGGATAAAGATGACAGATAAAATCAAACCCATCATTTCAATAGTATTATGTTGAAATCAAGACAAATACATGTTTAATTTTCATGTAAGGGTAATGTTGAAGAGAACTGGGCACATTCTCAGAGTTAACAACAGATTTCAGATTCTAACTTACAACAGGTAACTGAGTAATTGATCTGGATGAGTGACTTTATGCTGAAAAGTACTCTGCTTAGTACCAGGATGCTGCAAATAAGCTTTTCCCAGAGAGCAGCAGCCTCAAGGTCAGCAGATCCCAAACCAGGAGGGCGAGGGGTGGGGGTGGGTAGAGAGGGGGCTGTGACAGCCGCACCTCCAGGCATCTCTGGGACGTGTGTCAGGGGCGCCACCAACGTCTACCCTCCTGGCAGTTAGGAGACCGAGGAGATCCTTGACTGGCGTCACTGTTGTGCTAAAATATGGCCTTAAAAATAACAGCATCCAGCCTCTGTGGCAAACAGCATGACAGTGCCTCAAACAATTAAATACAGAACTGCCATGTGATCCAGCAATTCCTCTTCTAAGTTGAGACCCAAAAGATATGAAAGACTCAGACCTGCCCCAGAAGTAGGGAAGCTGGGCTGGTGTGTCTGACTCTCGCTTTCGTCAGTTGTGTGGACCATGCCGTTTCCCAGAGGGAGAAAAGTCCTGAAACCCTCAAGTATTCAAAAAGTGGAATTCTCTTCTCGAAGTTCTCCCTGTCAGCCTGAGATGAGTCACAAAGCTTCATATACCACTAGAATTTGTTCCCCAAATTCCACTTGGCCTGTGAGTCCCTAGTGGCCACCGGGAGCCAGGTCTGGCCGAGTCCCCGGGACCCACTGCAACTGGGACCAAGGGTCAGCTTGCTCCTGAAACTGCTCCCACCTCCAAGGAAGACTGCCTGAGATCTTCCTGCACAGAGGGCTGTGGGCCCCGTTCTGCTGTGTCCACGTCTCCCTCTCTTCCATGAGCTGGGGAGAGAACTTGGCATCACCAGCCCTCCTTGAATTCGCCTCGCCCAGGTTTTTGTTGTGACTCACTTTCCTGCTTGTAGCAAATGTTACGGAGAGAATGCGTGAGACTAAGTAGGCACATAGCAGGTGCTCAGCAAACAAGAACGTTATTTTCTGCCACTCAGGTGTCTGCGTTTCTGGGCAGTCAGGTATCCTTCCATCTTTCCAAGCCCCAAGGAGTTGTCCTCTGTCCTGAATATTCCCTTGTAAGGATGAGAAAGCAGCCTTAGAGACTTCAGTTGCTTTCCCAAGGTCATCCACTGGCCACATCTCCCCTTCTTTTACCCACTGACCCTTGCCAACACCATTCTTGAATGAGAGACTTTAAAAAATAATAATAATTATAATCTCACAGGGCAAAATAGCACAGTTGAAAAAAAAATAGTACAGAGAGATTCCGTGTCCCCTTCACCCAGTTTTCCTACAATGATGCTTTCTTGTGTAACTACAGTCATTATGAAAACCAGGAAACTGACCTTGGTACCAAACAACAACCAACTACAGAGCTTACTCGAATTTCACCTGTTTGGATTTTTTTTAAGTGAAGTACAGTCAGTTTATAATTTTGTGTCAATTTCCGGGGTACAGCATAACGTTTCAGTCCTACACATACATACGTATATTCCTTTTCATATTGTTTCTCCTTATAAGTGACAGGATACTGTATATAGTTCTCTGTGCTAAACAGTAGAAGTTTGTTCCTTAGCTATTTTATAGTTAGTAGTTAGTATCTGCAAATCTCGAACTCCCACTTTATTCCTTCCCACCTCCCTTCCCTACTGGTAACCGTCATTTTTTTCCTATGTCTGGGAGTCTGTTTCTTCACCAGTTTCTGCATACACTCATTTTCATGTCTTTGTGACAGTCCTATGGCATTTTATCACTTGTGCAGATTCATTTGGCCATCAGGACAATCAACGTACAGACTGTTCTGTCACCACAGAGGAATCCCTGTGCTAACCCTTTCGGGTCATACCTTGCTGTGATCTCCCTAGCTCCTGGAAGTCACTGAGCTTGTCTCCATCCCTACAAGTTTGGTGTTTTGGGAATATTTTATAAGTGGAATCATGCAGCATGAAGCCCTTTAAGATTTTTTTTAAAAACTCACTCAGCAAACTGGCACTGAGATCCGTGCCAGAGGCTGGGAGACTCAGGCTCTGTCCCTCAGCGCTCAGAGCTCAGGGGAGGGTGGGAGCCCAAGTGTGGCTCAACACACTTTGATATTGTAATAACTGCTTTTACCAAATCATATTCTCACCTTTGTGTATTCTCACCTTTATGTAAACACACAAGAAATGTACAATCAAAACCCAGGCTTTCTGTATTTGCCATTTTACTGCTACTTCAAAGCAAAATGTCCAAGGCACAGAAGAGTAAACTCTCAATGCTAGTCACCGCCTTCTCTGTGGAACTTGGCTCAGTTGCCTTGAGGCTGCTTTGCCAGCAGGAATCTACTACAAACTGTCTCCACAACATAAAAAGCAGAGACGTGCTTTCCTCTCTTTGCTTAGTTCGAGGTCGGAGATTCAGGGCTGCTTGTGTTCATGGAAAACCATAGCTCATCCCCTGCCCTAACCGGCAGGACATGCTTCGCTTACCAGGCGCAGGCGGACAGAAGACTGCTCACAGAAGACTGTGACTCAGCCCTTAGCTGGGGACAGCTGGGCCGCTTCGCATGCTTAGACGATTTCTGATCCTTGTATGGAGACTCTGTGCTGGTCTGGGTTTTCAGTATCACTTGATCGGAACAGTGTAAACTTGTTCATGATTATCTGAGGCTGAAAATAATTGTTTGTACTATCAATATTGTAACCTTCTGTCTAAATTTAAATTAAGATTATAATGTTTCTGTTTTTGACAAACTGAAACTGCTGACCTGCATCCCTGCACGTACACCATGCCCCTTACTCATTCCTAGGATGTATTTCACTTTGACTCTTTGTTGGACTATTCTCAATAAATACAAGCGCTTTGGAGGAGCTCGGGGAGTCAGTCTCCGGCTCCCTCCCACTCGCTTGACCTGATAAAGTCTTGAGTAATTTCGTTCTTCCACGGTGGGACTTCTGCTGGACAAAACCCACAATGAACAGAACCCACAACTGGTGCCTTGTGTGAGGACCGCTCACACCGACTTGACTTTTAGCAGCGGCAAGAACCGACGCGTCCCAGGAGGAGAGAACTTCCTGACATCCATCGCCTGGCCAGGCTTCTGAAGCAAACTACATCCTGGTTAACAAATGACTACGGAACAGCTTCTTTATTTGAGAACATTACAGCAGCTGCTAAAGGCAGCTCATTGCACGGTCTAAAGATCAATTGATAAAGCTGCTTCGAATCGTGCGTGAATTTTGTTAATGGTTTCCTGATCATGGAACAATAAATTTAAAAATATGGGAACAAACCGTCTGCCGTACTACAATGTTTTAAGAAAGGTCAATATTAAGTACGATGCCTTTACCTAGGTTTAATAATGGTCAAATAAAATCTTGTTATATCTATCATAAATTCGTCAAAAATAATAATAATAGTAATTTGATGTGATAAAATTCTTATAAATAAATTAAACAAATACAATAAGGACTTTTAAATAAATGCTTTAAAATAAGTATATTTTTAAATGTATGCTTAAAATAATCTCTGCAAATATTTGATATCTTAAAATTCCAGAGTTATGCTAAATCAAGTTAAATGATGGAAATGTATTAAATAGCTATGCCATTTTCAGATAAAATAAGATTAAAACACTAATTCTTAAACATTGACTTCCTCTTACAAAGAAACGAAAGGTATTTTATAATATTAATATATATTTGGTGCCACCCTGGAATATTCTCTACTATTAAGGAAAACATCTCAGTATACTAAGAAAGTAAGATGAATGTGTAAAAAAAGGTATAAGAAATGAAATTATATTTTGTTGATGGAAACACAGTGACTTTGTCCTAAAGCTGGTTGCTTCTGAATAGAAGGAAAAAATAAGGGGCAAAAAAATACGGATATAGAAAGTTGTAGAAGCTTTGTGGAAGAGGAACCCTGAGAAAAGAGTTTCGTGCATGGTGGGGATTGGCTAAGTTTAAAATAAAGTAAATAAATCTTTAAAATAAGCTGATACAAGAATAAGATTGTTTTTCGCTCTGTTAAGAGAACAAAGTTTTCTTAACATGCTAATCTACCTTTAATAACAAATCATAAAGTTTCTTTTACCCACAGGCCCTTTTGGGTTGCCTACTTGTCACGTCAAACCCTTTCATAAATTAAAAATACCTGCCATTCTTCCCACACCCGCTGATGCACAATCCTGCTTCGGAGATGGCTGGCCTCTCCCTTCAGGACCTGCCAACGGAGACCTGTCCAACAACTCAAAAACCCCTGACGTCACCTGGGGACAACTGAAATGCCTCGGCGTCCAGACTGAAAATGTGATGCCACTCATTGGAGCATCTCCGACCCCGGAAAACAGGCTTCTGGCACCCCTGGCTGTAGTTACTCCTCGTAATTCAGCTAAGCTATTGCCGGTCCTTCTCTTCCTGTTTCTTCTTCCTCCTGCTATACTACTAAACCTAATCAAACACCTGCCAATCTGACTTTCCTTTTATCTCGTCTTCTCCCCCTATCTACTTTCCCAAAGTCCCTACACTTCCCGTCAAACAATTTCAAAATGGAGACCTACATAATTTATCGGATGGCTTATAGCCTTTCTTAATTCTGCTGTAATTACCCTTGCCGCAGCTACTGTGGCTGCTATTTCTTCAACCAAATCTAGTCGCACAGCTCAAGTTGTAAACCAAGTCATAACTAATGTTACTCATGCTATGATTGCTAAAACCCAAATCAATAATGGTACTATGCATAGGCTTCGAGCTTTTGAAGCCGCGCTGGTGTGGCTTGGGGACAGACAGCAGGCTTTAGTTGATGGACAACTGTTACAATGCGACTGGGAACATGATAGGATGTATGTAACTCCTTTACCTTCTAATCAGTCTCGCCGCTCCTCGAATTATGTTAAAAAATACCTTCCATACCTTCAAGGTGTATTTTCCTCCAGTCTCCAGTCAAATATTGATGCTCTTTCACAGCAGCTGCATCAGCAGCTTCTACCTATTCAAAAGAAAATTCAGACCAATACGGAACAAGATTTATATGACAATTTAAAATGGTTAAACCCATCTCATTGGTTCCAGGGCCTTGACCTCCGCATTTGGGTAATGGGAGCACTCTGCGTACTAATCTGTATTGCTTTTCTCATCGTCTGCGAAGTCATCTGTTCCCTGCGAGCTGCGTCCAAGCAACAGCACTACCTGATGATGACTCTGCTTCAATCAAAAACTCTGGACTCGCTGGGAATTGACACACAGAGGAGCTCAGGGGTCCAATATGCTGTGGCCACGCCGGCTGTCCTGCAGCAGGTCAGCCCTTGTGTCCCTCAGAGCTGCTTGCAACGTCCCACCAGCTCACTTTAAACTTCAGGCAGAAATCCAGGAAGCAGAGGGAGCAGGAAGCCTAGTTGGCCTCCCGGGCCAGTATATGGCCTGCATTTGGGTACCCAGGACACAGCTTCCTAAATGCCCTCAGCACAGAAGAGCTGCGAGGGGCCCAAGTCGGGGGGCAGTCTGGGCCAGGTGGGCTTCCAGGTTGCTGTCAAGTTCCAGGGCTTGGATTTAGACCAGTGGAGAGCCAACCGCTTAACCCATGCCACCTCCAACACCACCAACACCCCCACCAACACCCACCACCACGGAGGCCTGGAGCAAGGCCTCAGTCCAGGGTGCGGCCAGGAGCTGGGGCATAATTATGACCACCTGTTCACTTCCCTGATGATCAAGGGCCTGCCTGTCTTCCTTCCTTCCTTTCTTTCTTTCTTCCTTCCTTTCTTTTTCTTTCTCTTTTTCTTTCTTTCTTTCTTTCTTTCTTTCTTTTTTCCTTCCTTTCTTCCTTTCTTTCTTTCTTTCTTTCTTTCTTTCTTTCTTTCTTTCTTTCTTTCTTTCTTTCTTTCTTTCTTTCTTTCTTTCTTTCTTTTCTTTCTTTTCTTTCTTTCTTTCTTTCCTCTCTTCCCCACCTTCCTTCCTTCCTTCTTAAATTATTTATTTTTAAAAATCTGTCACCTTGGTTTTTTTCTATGGCACTTTCTGAGCATTTGAGAAGTACAGTAGGGAGGCTGGTATAACAGGCCCCATGTACCCATCATACGGGCAGTCTTGGCTCATGGTTAATCGGATCTCCCTGCTTCCCTGGCTGTGTTACCTGAAGCAAATCCCAGAGATCTTTTTGATTCTTCTGTAGATGCTTCACTACATATCCCACTGTTTTAAAAAGGCCTTTGTAGATGTCTAAGTGGACTGTGCCCGTATTGTTGCATATGTAGGTTGTTGGTTTGTTTGTTATAAATAATCCTGCAGTGAACATATGTGTGCATGAGGCTTTCCCCCATCTTTAGGGCTGTTTCCCTGGGGTGAGCCCCTCAAGTGACATTATTGGGGCAAAGGGAACGAGGGCGTACAGACTCCCTGTATCTGACTCCCACCCCTGGTTGTCCCCAGACTGACTTTGCCATCGAGGCCTTGGCCAAGGCAACCTACGAGCGCATGTTCCGCTGGCTAGTGCTGCATATCAACAAGGCTCTGGACAAGACCAAGAGGCAGGGCGCCTCCTTCATTGGGATCCTGGACGTCACCGGCTTCGAGATCTTCGATGTAAGTGCTTCCTTTCTGCCCTCTTCCATCTCCTTAGCCTCCGGGCTGCCTTCTCCTTGGGCCCGGAAGCCTCTTTCCCGAGGTCCCAGATAATCCCAGCCGGCCATCTCCTTCCCTGCGTGGAGACAGGAGACACCAGTTGGGTGTATTTTAAGCTAAAACCAGATGCACTTTCCCAACCAGAAATGCTGGTGGGAATGGGACTTTCTAGATGGTGCTCCAGGAGGCCTCACGGGCAGGGGCTTTCTGTTGATTTATTGATTATTTATTCTCAGAAATTTATTTTGAGTGTTGGGACAAGACATGGTCCTTGCCCATAAAGGCTTTGAGGTCAGGTAAGAAAAACTGATCCTTACAGGAGATCAGAGGTTCTTAACCTGGGGTCCATGGCCGATTTCAGAGGAACCATGAACTTGGGTGGAGAAAATTACCTCTTTATTTTTGTATAAATATTTTAAAATATGTATAGATATATTTATGTTTTATAAACATTTATATATTTATATATTAAGTATATAACATATATTTATGTTATATATTTATATAAATTTTTAAATAAATATTAAAAAATAGTTTTTCACTGAACTGTCATTGAAATGACACAGTGTTTCCATCAGTGGCCTGAGCAGCGCACATAGACCACAGGTGTGTTTGCAGTGCTCGTGACCCGTCTGCAGTAGAAACCAGATGTGTTCACATCAGAGCAGTTGTTGCAAAGATGTTGTCACATCATTTACATTCATCTCTACCTCGAATTTCTGGAAGTTATTAAGCCCACGGCTTGTGCTTGGTCATAAAGAAGCAGGATGTGTCCCTCTGTCATAAGATTTTGATAATTACACTTCAACATAACTGCTTTCTTTTGGAATCGACTTTATGCATTTTAAAGCGTTATTCTGCTATAAGGGGCTTCAGCCGACCCCTGGACGGCCCTCGGGCCCCAGCAGGGAGGCCCCTGCTGCTGGGCGGGGGTGGGGAGGCCCACAGGGGCGGCTCTGAGCAGCCCGAGGAGGTGCTTCCAGGCCCCGCCCCTTCCCTCCCGAGGGCGGGGCGGGCGTCTCTCTGACGTCGTTTCCCTCCCGCAGCTGAACTCCTTGGAGCAGCTCTGCATCAGCTGCACCAACGGGAAGCTGCAGCCGCTCTTCAACCACACGATGTTCGTCCTGGAGCAGGAGGAGTACCAGCTCGAGGGCATCGAGTGGAGCTTCATCAGCTTCGGCCTGGACCTGCAGCCCTGCATCGAGCTCATCGAGAAGCCGGTAAGCGCCGGGCCTGCGGGGCCTCACGCCGGCCTGCCCTCTGCCCCTCAGGGGACCCCCCCCCCGCTCCTCACCCCCAGCTTGTAGGGGTCTAGTTCCTCTCCCTGTCGGTGCCACCTGGAGGAATAAGCTGGGGGGTTGGGTGGTAGATCTGGTGTCTGGGAGCCTCGCCCAGCTGCCGACCAGGTGGGGATGCGGCTGGTGACCCGGTAGCCTGTCTCCGCAGCTCCCGGAGGGGTGGGCTCAGTAAGCCTTTCTGTGTCTGACAGAAACAGGCATGCTTTTCTGGGGAGAGCCTCTCCCCGATGCCTGCGCTGCAGCACAGACTCGTGCCGACCCCGGGGTTGAGTGCTGCTTCCGAAGCTCGGCCACCCTCCCTCAGGACCAACACTCCTGTGGCCTCAGCTGTGGGAGGGAGGGTGGGGGTAGCTCAGAAGCCCTTACTCTTTTCTATCAGTTAACATTCAAATCTCTGGTCAGGGGCAGTTTGAGTCACTTGTTTGTGCTTTAGGGTAGGGGGACGGGGAGGTCTGTAACGGAGTCCTGGCTGGTTCTGCTTCTGGGTTAGCTCTTGTTTAAAGGCACTAAACTTACATCTTGCCAGAATCCTGAGCTGCTTAAGGCTGTGTACACCAGAGACACACTGAAATGTTAATTAATCAAAAGGCCTATGGGGGGAGCGTATACCTCAAGTGGTAGAGCACATGCTTAGCATGCATGAGGTCCTGGGTTCAATCCCCAGTACCTCCATTAAAAATAAATAAACCTAATTACCTCCCCCTGCCAAAAAAAAAAAAAAAAAAAACCACAGTAATAAACAAATTAAAATAAGTTAAAAAAAAAAAAAAAACAGCCCAGGATGTTTGTGCATTTTGAAAGTATTACCTGAGGTGAGGTGAGGTGGGGTGGGGTGGGGGTGGAACTATCCATAGTCCTAACACAAACTGATGTACTTTTGTGAAGAGGTTTGGTTGTTTTTTTCTTTAATTTAAATCAGTTGTATTTTCCAATGAACAAGAATCCACCTGGTTTCCACACTGGTCAGCCAGTCCCCACATTGTCTGAGTCAGCTCTCATAAACTCAGTGTACAGAAGGCTCTTGGGGGTCTGGGGCACATTCTCTTCCTTGTGAGGCTTGTGGTAAATGTCACCTCTCACCACATAGCTGTGAAGACACACAGCGTGTGGGGTGGGGTGCCCCAGAGGGACTTCTAGGGCCCAGGAACCTGTTGAGGGCAGCCTCTGGGACGTGGGTTGGGGTCTGCATGGCCGTCAAGCCCACCAGTGCACTAATTGGAGAACCTTGTGATGGATCATTGGGTTAAGGTGTGGGGGCCATAGCCTAGACCCCAGAAGTTTCTTTTTAAACAAAAATTCTTAAGTTGAGTGCTTTCAGTAATGCCTCTTATTTTTCTCTCCTGTGGGGGAAGCACCGCCCACCTTCTGGAGAGATTCTGGAGTTTCCAAAAACCAGGCTTTGGCTTCTTTCCCAGGTGAGGATGGGTGGTTCCCACAGTGAGCTCACCTATGTGATGCTGTGCTTTCTCCAGGCAGGCCCCCCTGGCATCCTGGCCCTGCTGGATGAGGACTGCTGGTTCCCCAAAGCTAGCTTCCCCAAAGAGCTTCGTGGAGAAAGTGATGCAGAAGGTGGGCACCCAACGCAAGTTCCAGAAGCCCAAGCAGCTGAAGGACAAAGTTTATTTCTGCAGCATGCACTATGCAGGCAAGGTGAGGAGAGCGCACGCCGACGAAGGTGCTGGCTGGACCATCTCCAGAGACACAGAGATGATTCTAAGACCATGGTGGGGGCAGGGGCCCAGTATTCTGGTCTTGTGACTCAGATAATGTTCCTGGAGGGGATATCCAGCATTCACGTGACTCCACCACCTTGCAAAGCGTGTCACCATTTACATTTTGTTAGAAGCTTGCAGCAGTCAGGTAGGATACTCAGGCTGGTCTTATGTTGTGTACCATTATTAGGGGAGTTTTGCAGGTGGGGAGGTGAGATCTGTGCTAAAGGCAGGGGCTCTGGAGTCTGAATTAGAGCTCTGCCACTGTGTGACTTTGGGAGGTTTCCTTAACCTCTCTGAGCCTTGGTTGCCTCGTCTGGAAAATGGGGGTGACCACCGCTGTATGGGGTAAGGTCTGTTAAAGGAGCTTGTGAAACCTACGGCTGTGCAGTCAGTGCTGTGGGGTGGGGCCTCCCAGTCTCCAACTGCAGACAGGGGCCAGGTCAGTCTTTATTGTGAGACATTGTCCTGAGCTTTGTAGGATGTTTAGCAGCATCCCTGTCTTCTCCCCACTGGGGGTCAGTAGCGCCCTCCCTCCTTGGAACAACCAGGAACATCAGATATCCCCAGACATCTGTGGGGTTGGGGTGCCAGACAGTCCTCTGGGTGAGAGCCACAAAAGACAAAAGCCTGCAGGAGCGAGGTCTGGACTGTTGGGTTGGAGGTCAGCTGTGGCCTTCGACCCACAGGGCCTTTGCCAAGTGGCAGCAGCAGCTGACGGCCATGAAGGTCCTGCAGAGGAACTGTGCCGCCTACCTTAAGCTGCGGAACTGGCAGTGGTGGCGGCTCTTCACCGAGGTGGGTCTGGAGGGGCCTCCGTGTGGCCGAGGGGACCAGCGGGCCTCCCGTGGCCTCCTGGGGGCTCAGGCCCTGGGAAGGGCACTTTGCCTTCATGCCCCGTGCCCAGTACCTGAGCCCGGGGTGGTCCTGCCCTGTGGGGTCTGGAGAGGCGTGAGCTGGGGCATCTGTCCTGGGTGGAGGCCAGGGCCGCTGTCGGGCTGGGCCAGAGCGGCTCCAGGAGCAGCTCCGGGAGGTCCAGGCCGCGCCCCCCCAGACCCCACATGGTGAGGCCACTGCCCGCCCGGAAACCAGGGGTCCGTGGGTCAGAATCTGCACTGTGCTGGTCCTCCCTAGTGCTTAAAAAAAAAAAATCTCTTTATTATTTTAAGACTGGTCAGGCTGCTTTTGTTGCTAATAAATAATTTATGGTAATTGTGAAAAGTTAGACTTTAAAAAAGCTTTCCTTTCTCTCTCTTCCTGTAATGGTAAAATTTCAAGTCCTTCTCGCTGCCTAGGAGGGGAGCAGCAGGAGGTGACGGGAGAAGTAGGTGGGGGCATCAGGGCAGGGCTCGAGGGCTACTTCCTGCCCCTGAGGCCACCCTCCCCTGGAGGCTCTGGGGGAGCCCTTCCTTGCCTGTCCCAGCTTGTGGTGGCTTCAGGTGTTTCCTGGCTGTGGCTGCATCTTTCAATCTCTGCCTCCGTCTTTCCGTGGCCGTCTCCCCTACTCCCTGTTATCTTTCTGTGCGTCTCTCGTAAGGACACTGGTTGGATTTAGGGCCCAACCTGATGGTCCATGGTTATCTCATCTCAAGATGTTTCCCTTAAAGGATTTGCAAAGACCCTTCTCCACATGAGGACCATTCACTGGTGCCAGAGATCAGGTCATAGACGTATCTTTTGAGGGGGCCACCTAAATGGACACTATAGGACAGAACAAATATCAGTTCTCCCCATTGAGATCCTGCAGCTTGACTGTTCACCGCTGGGGGAAGGGCTGGACCAGGTGCCCACCTCTGCCCATGGCAGGGTGGGTGCAGTTACCAGGGTTGCCTGACCCACCCACCACACATGAGCCTGAAAGCCCAGAGGCTACTGATTCCAAAGTTCCTTGTGGAAGGGAGGGGCTCTCGCCCCTTCTGCAACCATCCTCGTGCTGTCTATGGAGCCTAAAGTGTGCTAATGCCCCCTTCACCCCCGCCTCTCCCCCATGACTGCTCGGCATCCCTCCTTCACTGCTGGCCCCTGAGATGGACTGTCACCCTGCCCCCAGAAAGTCCTCACCTTCCCTACTTGCATCCACTGGGCTGTCAACTGTCCCACTGGTCTTTGGTGGCATTAGAGACCTCCTCATCCCTAATTCTGCCCAACTGCTTATTTTTCCGAATAATTTCGAATCTTGCACCCAGGCTATGGCTGTAACTACGTTTTCTGATTCTGGCCCCCTTAGGGTGATAGAGCCCCTGGTGAAACTCTCAGAGGGGCACCACTGAGGGATAAAGAAATGTGAGAGGGAGAGAGATCACATCTGATGGCATGTCCCAGCATCTCCCTGCTACACGCCCACAATGGGCGTTTAGACAGAGGGTGAGGTGGGGGCCTGGCTAACGGATATTACTCCCTGATCATGTGATTGTTGAGCAAATAAAAAGGTTTTAGTTTCCTGTTGAGTTTCTTTTAAAACTTTGCAGCGGAAATTGATCTAGAGAGAGGAGCGGAAAAAGATGGCACTTCCTCTGTATTTTTTGAAATAATTTTTAAACAGTGATTTTGTATTTTTCCCCCCAAAGATGCTGTGGCTTTTCTGGATTGATGACTATAGAAGAGACCAATAATTGTCCCCAAATTTTTATCCTTTCCTCCTTTTTAAAAAAACAATTTTTTTTTTACTTTTTTCTTATTTTGGTAAAATATACATAGCATAAAATTGACCATCTAAACCATTTTTATTGTCCTCATTTTTTTTCATAGAGAAGCTGCTGTTAGCTGGGCACATGGGAGCCCAGCCTCCCTTGTAGCTCCATGTAGCCTTATTACTACAGTGATGGAAGGTGAGGGGAATGATGTGTACACCTTCTAGGTCATGTCCTTGAAGGGAAATTCCTTGGCTCTGTGTCCTCCTTTTGGCTGGCATGTCTGGATAAGAACCAGTCTCCATGTAGAACAGAACAACCCCTGGTGTTGTTGTCAGAGCAGCAACAGATTGGATTTCTGGTCGACCTTTGGCAGCAAAGCCACCTACCTCCCAAACTGCCTAGCAACTGGGACTTTCATGTCTGAAATAAATAAATCTGTGCTGTTTGAGTCAACATGTTAATGTTTTGTGAGCTTGTTGTCACAGCAGCTCAGCATCCACATCCTAACTAATACGACCATCTCAGGTTTCATCCCCTCCCTTGACTGTGAGTCATCTCATCCTTTCAGAACTTGGTCTCTCTGCTCAGCCCCTGTGGGCTGACCATGCTTGATTGACTGTGGCTTTGACATTGACGTCTCCCTAGATCCTGCCTCTAAGCCCCCATCTCTCCAGGGGATCCATACACTGTGGCCTGTGAATGAGTGGCCTCTTCAGGCTTCCAAGGCTCAGTTCCCAGACTGGCCCAGCCCAGCTCTTGTATCAGGAAACCTGAAGGACCAACCCCCCACCCTCATTCCCATCCCTCTGCCTACCTGTTAGCACCCACACGTCCCCAGTGGAATAGACAGACAGGGGTGGGAGTGAAGCAGCCATAGGCCGGGGCAAGAGGGTGGGGGACCTGGGACTAACTGCTAATAGGTATAGGGGTTCTTTTGGGGGTGATGGAAATGTTCTGGAATTAGGTAGTGGCGATGTTTGCACAACACAGCGAATATACTAAAAACTACTTTTAAATGGTGAATGTTATGTTACGTGACTTACATCTCAGTTTTCTTAAATGCTGCTTTTTTTAAGAAGCCATAGAGAGATGGGGAAAGACATTCTGGAAAGGGACCGGGAGGGGCTTACACCTGGTCGGATAGAAGAAGGACAGGGCAGAGGGGAGGAAACAGTGACCAGGTCTCCTGCTGCAGTAAGCAAAGTGGCAAGTACCGGGGGTCTTACCAAGAGCTGCTGGTTCCCAGAGGTGAATCACATTCGGGGGCTCTGGAGGGGACCCCAGCTTGGTGGAAGGAGGAGACGCCCTGTTTCCGAGTCTAGGAGCACTCGACCACAAACAGGAATGAAAGAGACACACAGGCCTGTGGGTGGGCGTCAAGGGCAGTTTGCTTAGTGAAATGTTAAAAGGCCAGTCTTCAAGGGTTACATACTGTGTGATTCCACTTATAAAATATTCTCAAATTAGCCAACTTTTAGGGATGGAGAACCTATCAGGGGTTGCCAGGGTTTAGGGAAGCCACGGGAAAGTAAGACCCTAAGGGGTAGCACAGGGAGTTTCTTCCCGGTGACAGAACAGTCTGTATGTGGATTGTCGTGATGGCTAAATGAATCTGCGCATGTGATAAAATGTCAGAGAACTGTCCCAACTGTCCCATAAAAATGCGTGCATGTAAAACTGGTGAAAGTCGAGGGGTGGGAAGGGACAGACTGGGAGTTCAAAATCTGCAGATACTGACAGGCATATGCTGAATAGATAAACAAGATTATACTGGATAGCACAGGGAAATATATACAAGATCTTGTGGTAGCTCACGGCGAAAAAATATGTGACAATGAATATCTGTATGTTCACGTATAACTGAAAAGTTGGGCTCTACACTGGAATTTGACACAACGTTGTAAAATGACTATAACTCAATTAAAAAAAAGTTTTAAAAAATTAAAAAATAAATTCATGAACTATGGAGAAAAAAAATACTGGTGAAAGTTGAGTAAGGTCTATAGCTTGGCTGGTTCTATTTTGAAAGCCACTGTTGTGTAAGATGTCACCATGGCAGGGAAACTGGGCGAGGACCTCTCTCTACTATTTTTTGTCTTGTGAGCCTATAATAATTTTTTCTTTGAGTCTCTGATTCAGGAGCTGAACGGTGGAGGTGAGGATTGGTACATAAAACAAGGGAAGGCATGGCCAGCTTTGTGACCTCAGAAAATTACTGAATTCTCTAAGTCTGCTTTCTCGTCTGTGCACAGATACAATGAGAACAGCAGACAGCTTGATTGTGCTTTCAAAGGAGAAAGAAGATAATGCAGACCAAGAGTGCCCAGAATATAGGGATTCCTGCTTATTGAGCACCTGCTGTATGCTAAGCCCTGCCCCTGCCTTGTCTCAGTCATCTTCCCAGTAACACTGTAAGCTCCAGACTCTTTCTACAAGCAGGAAACTGAGTCACAGCAAAAACCTGGGGGAGGTGATTTCAGGGAGGGCTGCGTGATGCCAAATTCTCTCCCCAGCTCACGGAAGAGAGGGGGACATGGACACAGCAGAATGGGGCCCACAGCCGTCTGTGCAGGAAGATCTCAGGCAATTTTCCTTGGAGGTGGGAGCAGTTTCAGGAGCAAGCTGACCCTTGGTCCCAGTTGCAGTGGGTCCCGGGGACTCAGCCAGATCTGGCTCCCGGTGGCCACTAGGGACTCACAGGCCAAGTGGAATTTGGGGAACAAATTCTAGTGGTATTTGAAGCTTTATGAATTTCGTTTTATGAATTTAGGGAAGAAAATTCTATCTTTTGAATACTTGAGGGTTTCAGAATTTCTCTCCCTCTGAGGAAACGGCATAGTCCAGACAACAGACCAGCCCAGCTTCCCTACTTTTGGGGCAGGTCTGAGCCTTAGTTTTCTCTGGGGAAACAGGGACAGTAAATGTTTTCATCACCTGGCTGTTGTAGCAAATAAGATACTGTGTGTGAAGACGCTTTGCAAATGGTAAAGTGTTCAGGTGCTGTTATGTTTTTCCTCAAACGCTGGGCTTTTGGAGGATTTATTTTAAATTCTAAAAATTGTTATAAAATATACATAATGTAAAATTTCCCCTAGTAGCCATTTTTCAGTGTCCAGTTCAGTGGCATTAGGGACATTCATTTTGTGGTACACTCAGCACTGTAGTCCAATCACAGAATGTTTACATCTTGCAAAACTGAAACTCTGTCCCCATGAAACACTAACTCCCCACTCTTCCTCCCCTCCACCCCTGGCCAGCACCATTGCCCTCCCTGTCTTCTTGAATTTTACTTCTCAGAACCTCGTATGAGTGCAATTGTGCACTATTTGTCCTTTTGTGCTTGGCTTTTTTTTTGTTTTTTTGCTAGGGTAAAATATACATAACACAAAATTTACCATCTTTATCATTTTGAAGTACAGAGTTGAGTGGTATTAAATACATTCAGAATGTTGTGAAACCATCACCACCATCCAGGTCCATAGCTCTTTCATATTGTAATGACTGAAAAATTATCCTCATCAAACACTAACTCCCGCCTCCCCCAGCGCCTGGCACCCACTGTTCTTCTGTTTGTCTCTGGGAATCTGACTGCTCTACATGCCTCATGTGAGCAGAATCATATGATATTAATCTTCTTGTGACTGGCTTATATCACTTAGCATAATGTCCCAAATTTCAACCGTGTTGTAGCATATGTTGGAATTTGTTCTTTTTAAAAGCGAATAATATTCCATTGTACATGTAGACCTCATTTTTCTTGTCCTTTCATCCACTGATGGAAGCTTGAGTTGCTTCTACCCTTTGGCCATTGTGAATAATGCTGCCATGAACACGAATGTACAAAATTCTCCTCGAGATTCTGCTTTCATATCTCCGGGGTCTAAACCCAGAAGTGGAATTGCTGGATCACATGGCAGTTCTGTATTTAATTGTTTGAGGCACTGTCATGCTGTTTGCCACAGAGGCTGGATGCTGTTATTTTTAAGGCCATATTTTAGCACAACAGTGATGCCAGTCAAGGATCTCCTCGGTCTCCTAACTGCCAGGAGGGTAGACGTTGGTGGCGCCCCTGACACACGTCCCAGAGATGCCTGGAGGTGCGGCTGTCACAGCCCCCTCTCTACCCACCCCCACCCCTCGCCCTCCTGGTTTGGGATCTGCTGACCTTGAGGCTGCTGCTCTCTGGGAAAAGCTTATTTGCAGCATCCTGGTACTAAGCAGAGTACCTTTCAGCTTAAAGTCACTCATCCAGATCAATTACTCAATTACCTGTTTTAAGTTAGAATCCAAAATGTGTTGTTAACTCTGAGAATGCGTCCAATTCTCTTAAACATTTCACATACATGAAAATTAAACATAATAATATTGAAATAATGGGTTCAATTTTATTTGTCATCTTTATCTTTAGTTCTGAACCTTCCTGAGGTTGACAACTGATAACTCACTCAGGGCCCGATTTTCCCACCTCAGGAGAGACCAGTAGGACTGTCCAGTGGGTGATGCTGGCAGCCTGGCAACGAGGGGCCGAGACCAGTACCCGTGAGGTCTCCAGGTGCAGTCAGCGTGGAGGGCATTCCACTGTGCTCTGCCGCCTGAGGTGCCTGTCTCTGCTAGACACTGGGATGACCTCTAATGTCCCCACTGTCACATGCTCAGTTGGAAGCTTCCTACCTACTCCCACTGTCCCTATAAAAAGGGACAACAGGCAGGTGGAGGTGGGTCCCTGTTCTGGAACACACAACTCCTAATGTCCAGCATGTCGGAGCCACACACACCTCCCCACGGGACGGAGACATGGGGTGGGGCAGGGGTCAGTGGGGCAGTGGCCCTGTGCCTCTTCCTGCTGACCCTTCCAGTCCCCACCACGTGACGCTGGTGGCATCTGCCAGACACCTTCCTGATCAGTTTTCAGGTGACTTTCCCACTGAGTTGGCATTGTCTTCACAGTGGCTGAAATCGCTGTGGACCAAAGATTTTAGCCAAGACCCTGATTCTGGAGCTGTCGCCATCCTGGGTGATTTGTCTCGTGATGTTGGGGGTCAGGTTGAGCCCGATTGTATAGTCACTAGATCTTTGGGGTCTCCAAAGGGGGTGGTCTCAGCTCATGTCCCTGGAGTCAAGAGGTACTTAATCCTCACCTCGATTTAAGTCTAGGCCCCCATCCAGTTGCTCCGCCAGGAAACTGTTTATCGAGTCCATGGACGCCCAGCGTACAATCTGCATGCTTATCCGAAGCCTTTTATGATAATTGAGCCACAGCTCATAAGGATATTTGAGTTTGCATCTCACAGTGGTTTTGTTTGGCTGTGAAGCTAAAGTCACGTAGTGAGAGGGAGAAGAATCAGGAAGAAGGGAGTTTATAGGGAAAAAAAAGTGACAAAAAAGAATTTTAAACAAGGACGGGTGTTTGCAAATGTCAGATGTCAAGCTTGACTCCTTCCCTGACTCACTGGCAGAAATCCCTGCCTCTCCCCTCCCCTCGGCTTCCTCGTCAGCAAAATCAGGTCGTATTCCTGGTCTATGTTCCGGGGCGATTGTAAAACCAGGCTGTAGTGTGTGGTCCTCGTGGACTCATACCCAGCACTCTTCTGTCCCTCCCTCAAGTGCTGGGGGAGGTGGCCACGAGGCCCAAGGGACATTTCCTTGGATGAAGCTGCCCTGATGGAAGGTCAGGCTGACCTCTGTGGTGGGTCCAGGCTGACTTCAGCCCCTTCTCCATGGGCCAGAGTGGCCAAGTCTGACAGCAGTGCAGCTACATGACTTACAGGCTGTAGGACCTTGTTTTCTCAGTTTCTTTATCTGTAAAATGGAGCCAACAGGTCCTAGAGCTGATGTGAAGGTTACAGAGGAAATGGGTGGACAGTGCCAGCACAGCGCCTGGCACCTGCTCAGTCCTCTCCATCCATGGTGGCTCTTTGCTCAAGAACCAAACAGGAAACAGTTCTGGCTTTCTGTTTTAGACTTTTCTGAGTTGCCAGCACACTGGTCTTCCAATAAAGGTCCTCCATTTGGAGAGAAAAAGGTCTGTTGTCCAGTGGAAACAAGCTGGGGAAGAAAAGAGCAGCGTGCTCTCAGCCCATCCCCCAAACGTCTGCAGCCACCCAAATGGCAGTGACCACCAAGGATGGGCCTCCTCGGGCGGATCACTGGGACCCAATGGTACTAGTGCTGTCTGTGCCAGCAGGGCCAGGTCTAGAGGGACCTGATTAAGAGGTGGGGGGCATGCACACATGGCTAAGGTGGACTTAAGCCCCTCTCCCAGGTACCATGGGAGCAAAGTGGGGGACCATGGACTCTGCAGGAGAGGGTCCTGGAGGGCTTCTCAGAGGAAGTGATGCCAGATTTGGGCTTTGGAGGATGAGACTGACTTTTCCAGGTGGTAGGAGCAGGACCTGAGTGAGCAAATACCTAGAAACCACTTGGGCATGAAATTCATCACCAGCAATATGACAGGTATTCAGTGATAATCTGGTATGTTCAGGACTGTGCCAAGTGATGGTGGCACAAAGGTGCATAAAGCAGGTGGGCTGGGGAGTGTTGGGGGTGGAGAGGGCAGAAAGGGCTCGGAGGAAGCTCATGGGGTGGGAGAGTGATTTCCCCAGGGCCTCCCAGTCTGTTGGTGACAGGTGATCAATTTACAGAGCCTGAGGCAGGATGATCTGAGCCGAGAAGGACCTGGAAAGTAAGATCTGGGGTTGTTTCTCTAAGGGTGGAAATAGCCTCGTTTGTAGCCTGTGGGTGGACAGAGTGTTTGTCATGAGCGACTCAGGATCAAGGAATATTAACTTTCATTTTCGGTTCTCCAGGTTTATCGGGGCCAGAGGAGGCTGTGTCTGGTTATTACACAGACCCACAGCTGCTGACTGGATCTACCCAGCTGAGAACGTCTGGGTCAGTTCACACTCAGCCAGAGGGAGACTCCTGGGTAAGCAGACCCCCATCTCCCCATCCTCAGTATGACTCTCTGAGAAGAGAGTGCTGGTCACTACTTGATTGTCACTGTTTTGGAGAAGAAGGGAATGGAAGCTCAGGGAGAGGAGGTGAGGGGCAGGACCACAGGGTAAGCAGTGCAGAGCCTGGATGTGGAGGCAGGTGGGTCTGACTGCTTCCTCCCACCCCTTGTACCCCAAACAGAACATAGGGAGGGCGAAAACTGCTCAGGTGGCTGAGACGTGAGCGGTGACCCCAGAAGGAAGGTGGTTGACGGTGGTGCCTGGTCTTTGAGAAATTTGGAGGAAGCAGAGGAGGTGGAGGAAGGGAGGAGTCAGAGCCCCTTGTCCTTGCGGCCTTGAGGCCACCCCCGAGGTGCTGTGCTGAGGCTGTGGAGGGCAAAGGGTGTTTTCAGATATGAGGAATCAAAGTTTCTCGGGCCCAACCCCCCACCCCTGTCTCTGAGTGCCTGCTCAGTGCCCTGAGGGGAAACTGAGGCCTGAGAGTGGAGGACAGGGGACCAAGCAGGCAGGCAGTGGGGCTTTGCCTTCCTGGGCTCCCCCAGGCGCTCTCTCAGGACTGTGTGAGGTGGGAGCTATAGGAGGTGGCCTGTGGGGGAAGGAAGCCCAGAGGGAGCAAGGGAGACGGGCTCCCTGCAGATGCCCGCAGCAGGGTCCCAGTTTTCCATCTTAAGAGAAAAAGCCAAACTGTAGACCTATGAGTATAAGTGGAGGGGCGTGAGCTTGGACCTGTGTGTTTACACAGGCAAAGACAAATCTAGACGCTTCTGGGTGATTAAAATCCCATTTCCCCCCTTAAATACTACGAGTGTCAGAAAGACTGGTGTTGGCCTCCACTCAGCCCACCAAAAGCTGTGTGACCCTGAGCAAGTCACTTCCCCAGGAATTGTTTGTTCAGATCTCTTACCCCATTTTAAAGAAAAAAAAACTGGACTCATTCATTTCATGTGGGTTTGTAGGCTCTCTGTGTGGCGTGGAGGTTCACCTCCTTCTATGCAAGTATTATGAACAATGTCTCCTGGTCTCTCGTTTTCTGACTTGGTTTATAGTGTCCTTTCCACTTTTTAATTTGTAGAAGTCAGATCAGACTTTCCTCTATGGCTTCTGGAATTTGTCTTACTGAGAAAGCTTTCTTCAACTCCACATTATTTTTTAAATATTTCTTCCAGTGCATTTGTAGTTTTTTCTTTCTGGTTTACATTTAGATCCCTTTGGGATTGATTGATTGGTCAGAAGCTTTTTGTTTCTTTTTCCTCCTCCTCCCCCTCCCTCCTCTCTCTCCCCCTCCCTCCAGCCCTTTCTCGTCCTTCATCTCCTTCAAGCAGGACATATTTACTGGGTACCTACTGCCGTCAGTGAGGAACACACCATTTCTTGTATCTTCTAAGGAGCCTCAGTGTCCCAAAGTCCTGGACAAAGGTAAGGGGACCCAGTGGAAAGAGGCTGGAGGGAAGTGGCCTGACACCCAGACCTGGCCCGGCCACCCTCAGGGAGCAGAGGTTTGGGAATGTGCTGCTCAAGGCTCAGGCATTATTCAGACTCGCTGCAAACCATGTTTTCCCACAATTCTTCTCCTCTTTCTCCTCCTATAAAAATACCATGGCTGGAGTCAGGAGACATGAGGAAATACAGGTGTTCCCTGCTACCTGAAGGTCGAGTGTCCTATGAAACCTTTTGTAAACCAAGAGGGCTCAGACTGAAGAGGGTGTAGGTCTTCCATCAAAGGATAGTTACAGAGGGTGATCTTTTGGAAAGTGGGGGATGCCCGTAAATTGAAACACTCAGAAATCTGATATGCCTGTCAAAAATACATTAAATCAGTGAGGTAATTTGTATGAAATCTGAGCGGTGTTCATTGTTCTGTGTCAGAAAGAGCTTTTCATCAAGATATATGCACATGAGACGAGGGTTGTGCTGTGTCATCGACAAGCTGGTTGTTTCATGTCCCAGTAATGGCTCCCACCCCACGTATTTTAGCCAGGCTGCGCCCGGGTGGGCAGAGGGGCCCCAGAGGCCCTGGAGCAGGACATGCAGCAGAGAATAGACAGGGCCCCTTCCTGGGCGCTGGGGGCTGAAGAAACAACACAAATAGAATCTCAACCAGAAAAGGCAACATTCAAGGGGGTGCCTGGAGAGTAACTGGGGGAAGCAGCAGAGCGAGGGGGTTTGGGGGCTGGGCCTAAAGGACAGGTAACCTTTCACATGGTGAGGCAGGTGGGGAGGCATTCCAGGGGCAGGGAGCAAACGCCTGGAGGCTGGGGTGTAATCAGAGACAAGGAAGCTGGAGGTCCTCCAGGCCCTGTGGGGGCAGGGAGTGGTGAGGAAGGCAGAGTTGGAGTAGTCAGCGGGGCCTGGCTGCTGGGCTAAGGACTTTGAACTTGGTCTAGTCTTAACCCCTCCTTTCCCTGCCCAAGGAGGATGCAGTCAAGAGCTTGATTATTACATGGGGTGGCTTCCTCTCAGCCTCTGATTGGTTGGTTACAATCAATATCATAAATGATATTCTTTCATTAGGTAGTTAATCAGTACCTTTAAATGATTTCTTACATTGGGAGTAGGAATAATGTGAAAGTTCATGCTCTGGAGACAGGAAGCCTGGAGTTAAATTCTGGCTCTTTGCTTTGCTGCTTTGAGTAAATTACTTAACCTCTCTGAGCTTCCTTTCTTACAGGATCTTTGTGGGACCTCAAATGAATGAACGCAAACCAAGCACTTAGAACAGTGCCTGGTGGAAAGTTGGGTAGTCATCAAACACAGTAGCTAATAAATATTAGATACTGCATGTTCCTTTGTCTTGATTAAAAATTTTTGATATTATTGATTTACTTCCTACCTGGAGAGATAATGATTTCACTTATTTTTATACTTTTTCTTATACTCCTCCCCACCTTCTCCTAACACCATTAAATCACTAGTTTTATAATCCTCTACCAGAAAACCGTGTAATTGTAAGCAGTTTATTTACACCTTTATTTCTTAGGTCCTCAACTGCGGCCAGTGTTTCTTGATTTCTCACTTTGAGAAATGAGAGTATTTATCATCCTCCTGCCTTCAGTGCTTCCCCTCCCACTTCTAGCCTTGTACTTTAGTTTTTATATTGATTGACAGCAAGTACATTTCTCATATTTAAATACTCTGTTGTGTTCTAAAAGATAAAGGTCATTTTATACTAACTATACACAAACTTTAGAAGTTGTGAATCACTAAATTGTACATCTGGAAATTATGTAATATTGTATGTCAACTATACTTCAATTAAAAAAATCTCCAAATAAGCAACATGGGAAAACCAGGACTTGCACATAAACATATTTACTTTAGCTTTAGAATAACAAGAGGGTTTACATATTTGTGATGTTTTAAATGTTATTTTCTGTAGAGCTAACTTGTACCGTATAGTTGCACATGCTTTTTGGCATAGCCTTAGTTTTTCCTGATGTTTCTAATTGCCTTTGTTTTTCACCCCTGGCACTGTTTATATTCAATATTCCCTCACTTTCTTCCAAACTGTGCATCATGTGAGGTATGTTATGAAGTCCCCTGTCCCCACAGACCTCTTCACATCTTAGTCTGTTCTGGGTTGGTTGCTGTGTCAGTCAGCTACATGCTCAGCTGTAATCCATGGATTCCCTTCTCTCTGGGTTGATTTTCCTGATTCCTGGATCCCACATCTTTCACTCTGTTGATTATCCTTCACCTCACTCCATAAATAAACACAAACACACAAAAACACACACACGCCATCTTCTTCTTCTCCATGCAAGTCATTTTCAAGTAACTTTCTAAGAAGTCTGGTGTAGGATTAAGTCTGCTGTGACTATGGGATGGGAAGTGGGGTTGGTGACCTTATCCCTTGCTCTCCCCCTCTGCCTCACTCTCATCTTGCTCCTTCTCTGGGGTCTGCCCAGCAAACCATTCTTCTCATTTGCACGCCTTCTCTCTCATTTCTCATTAGAAACACTCTTCCTCTCACTGACTTTATTCAGCTATCATTTCTCCATCCAGTCAGTCTTCAAACATTTGTTGAAGTCTCTGGTCTCCTGTTGCCCCCATTCTGGTCTTTTACTGACAATGGAGTAAGGAGAGGTAGGATATGTGTTCTTAAGCCCGGTGAGTGGGTTGGAACCCAATCTACCACAGACAAGACTTCTGACCTTGGGCAAGTCACGTAACATCTGTGCTTCAACTTCCTTTCCTGTAAATGGGGAGATAATGGTACAAGCTCAAAGGTGATTGAAATATATGAGCTATTATTTGTGATGTCTTAGAGCAACTACTGGTTCAGAGCAAAGACCACAAACACAAGCCAGCCTTATCATTAGCTGTTATTATACCTGTAAGTACCTTTACTATCATTTCAGTCCGATTTTAGGAGGAGTGATTGATAAATGCCCTTTTGCCTCCTTAAAAAAGTACCTAAATGTAATCAACATTTGCTTTCTTTCCTCATCTCCCAAGGCAACATAACCACAAGCAGAACCAAAAGAATTCTCTCCAAATAAAGATCTGATATTTTTTGAACATTTATTTTAAAAAAACATCTTTATTGTGGTATAATTCCTGTATAGTAAACTACACGTTTCAGATGTACAATTTGATGAATTTTGATAGATGTGTACACCCCTGAAACCACCACCACAATCAAGATAGCTAAAATTTCCATCACTCTCCAAGAGGAGCAAATTTCAAACTCCGAATTATCCCTTCCCACGCCTCTTTACCCACTTTTTTTCTTTTTTTTCTTTTTTTGTGGATTCCACATATAAGTGCTATCATGTGGTATTTTTCTATCTCTTTCTGGCTTACTTCACATAGAATGACAATCTCCAGGTCCATCCATGTTGCTGCAAATGGCATTATTTTATTCTTTTTGTGACTGAGTAGTATCCCATTGTATATATATACCACAACTTCTTTATCAAATCCTCTATTGATGGACATGTAGGTTGTTCCCGTGTCTTGGCTATTGTAAATAGTGCTGCTGTGAACATTGGGGCGCATGTGCTTTTTCGAATTACATTTTTCTCTAGGTATATGCCCAGGAGTGGGATTGCTGGACCATATGGTAACTCTATTTTTAGTTCTTTAAGGAACCTCCATACTTTCCCCTGTAGTAGCTGCACCAATTTATTCCCACCAACAATGTACGAGGGTTCCTTTTTCTCCACACCCTCTCCAGCATTTGGCATTTGTGGAATTTGTAATGACAGCCATTCTGACTGATATGAGGTGTTATCTCACCGTAGTTTTGATTTTCATTTCTCTAACAATTAGTAATGTTGAGCATCTTTTCATGTGCTTGTTGCCCATCTGGATGTCTTCTTTGGAGAGATGTCTATTTAGGTCTTCTGTCCATTTTTTGATTGGGTTGCTTGTTTTTTTGATATTAAGCTGTATGAGGTGTTTGTATATTTTAGAATTAGTCCCTTGTCAGTTGCATCATTTGCAAATATTTTCTCCCATTTGGTCAGTTGTCTTTTTGTTTTATTGATGGTAACCTTAGCTGTACAAAAGCTTTTAAGTTTAATTAGGTCCTACTTGTTTATTTTTGCTTTTATTTCCATTACTCGAGGAGTTGGCTTGAAAAAAATGTTTCTGTGATTTATGTCAAAGAGTGTTCTGCCTATGTTTTCCTCTAAGAGCTTTATAGTATCTGGCCTTACACTTAGGTCTTTAATCCATTATTTTTGTATATGGTGTTAAAGAATGTTCCAAATCAATATTTTATAGGTAGCTGTCCAATTTTCCCAGCACCATTTATTGAAGAGACTGTCTCTTCTACATTGTATATTCTTGCCTCCTTTGTCATAGATTGATTGACCATAAGTGCATGGGTTTATTTCTGGACTTTCTATCCTGTTCCATTGAGCTATGTGTCTGTTTTTGTGTCGCTGCCACACTGTTTTGATTACTGTAGCTTTGTAGTACAGTCTGAAGTCAGAGAGCATGAATCCCCCAGCTCCATTCTCCTTTTTCAAGACTGTTTCGGCTATTCAGGGTTTTTTGTGTTTCCATACAAATTTTAACATTTTTTGTTCCAGCTCTGTGAAAAATGTCATCGGTAATTTGATAGGGGTTGCACTGAATCTGTATATTGCCTTGGGTAGTATGGCCATTTTAACAATATTGATTTTTCCAACACAAGAACACAGTATATTTTTCCACCTGTTTATGTCATCTTCAATTTCTTTCATCAGTGTCTTACAGTTTTTGGAGTATAGGTCCTTTGCCTCCTTGGGTAGATTTATTCTTAGATATTTTATTCTTCTTGATGTGATGGGAAATGGGATTATTTTCCTAATTTCTTTTTCTGATATTTTGTTGTTAGTGTATAGAAATGCAACAGATTTCTGTATATTGACTTTGTATCCTGCAACTTTACCAAATTCATTAATGAGCTCTAGTAGTTTTCTAGTGGCATGTTTAGGATTTTCATCACAATCATGTCATCTGTAAACAGATAAAATAGAGGAATCCAAATTCCTTTCCAATTTGGATTCCTCTATTTATTTTCTTCTCTGATTACTGTGGCTAGGACTTCCAAGATGATGTTGAATAAAAGTGGCAAGAGTGGGCATCCTTGTTTTGTTCCTGATCTTAGAGGAAATGCTTTCAGATTTTCACCACTGAGTATGATGTTAGCTACGCATTTGCCATATATGGTTTTTGTTATGTTGAAGTATGTTCCCTCTATGCCTACTTTCTGAAGAGTTTTTTATTGTAAATGGATGTTGAATTCTATCAGATGCTTTTTCTGCATCTATTGAGATGATCATATGGTTTTTATTCTTCAGTTTATTAATGTGGTGTGTCCCATTGATTGATTTGCAGATATTGAAAAGTCCTTGCATCCCTGGGATAAATCCCACCTGATCATGGTGTATGATCCTTTTAATGCATTGTTGGAGTCAATTTGCTAGTATTTTGTTGAGGACTTTTACATCTATGTTTATCAGTGATATTGGCCTGTAATTTTCTCTTTTTGTGATATCTTTGTCTTGTTTTGGTATCAGGGTGATGGTGGCATCATAGAATGAGTTTAAAAGTGTTCCTTCCTCTGCAATTTTTTGGAATAGTTTCAGAATGGTAGGTGTTAACTCTTCTCTAAATGTTTGGTAGAATTCACCTGTGAAGCCCTCTGATCCTGGACTTTTGTTTGTTGGGAGTTTTTAAATTACTGGTTCAGTTTCAGTCCTGGTAATTGGTCTGTTCATATTTTCTATTTCTTCCTGATTCAGTCTTGGCAAATTGTACCTTTCTAAGAAATTTTCCATTTCTTCTCAGTTGTTCTTTTTGTTGACATATAGTTGCTCATTGTAACCTCTTATTTTCCCTTGCATTTCTGTGGTGTCAGTTTTAATTTCACCTTTTTCATTTCTGGTTTTATTAATTTGGGCCCTCTCCCTGTTTTTCTGATGAGTGTGTCCAAAGATTTATCAATTTTGTTTGTCTTTTCAGAGAACCAGCTTTTAGTTTTATTGATCTTTTCTATTATTTTTTTCAGTCTCTATTTCATTTATTTCTGCTCTAATCTTTATGATTTCTTTTCTTCTACTAACTTTGGGTTTTGTTTGTTCTTCTTTCTCTTGCTGCTTTTGGTGTAAGATTAGGTTGTTTATTTGAGGTTGTTCTTGCTTCCTTGTATCACTATAGACTTCCTTTTTATAAATGCTTTTGCTGCATCCCAGAGGTTTTAGATCATTGTGTTTTCATTTTCATTTGTCTCAAAGTGCTTTTTGATCTCCTCTTCGATTTCTTCAGTGATCCATTGGTTATTTAGTAGCATATTATTTAGCCTCCATATGTTTGCAGTTTTTGCAGTTTTTTTTCTTGTAGTTGAATCCTAAACTCATAGCATTTTGATTGGAAAAGATGCTTGGTACAATTTCAATTTTCTTGAATTGACTGAGGCTTGCTGTGTGGGACAGCGTGTGATCTATTCTGGGGAATGTTCCTCATGCACTTGAGAGGAATGTGTATTCTATTGGTTTTGGATGGAATGCTCAATAGATATCAATTAAGTCCATCCAGTCTAATGTGTCATTTAGGGCCTGTATTTCCTTATTGATTTTCTGTCTAGATAATCTGTCCATTGATGTAAATGGGGTGTTAAGTTTCCCCCACTATTGTATTATTGTTCATTTCTCCTTTATATCTGTTAACAGTTGCCTTATATACTGAGGTGCTCCTATGTTGGGTGCACATATATTTACAATTGTTACATCTTCTTCTTTGATTGATCCCTTGAGCATTATGTAGTGCCCTTCTTTGCCTCTTGTAACAGTCTTTATTTTAAAATCTATTTTGTCTGATAAAAGTATTGCTACTCCAGCTTTCTTTTCATTTCCATTTGTATGGAATATCTTTTTCCATCCCCTCACTTTCAGTCTGCATGTGTCTCTAGCTCTGAAGTGGGTCTCTTGTAGACAGCATATATATGGGTCTTGTATTTGTATCCATTCAGCCAATCTGTGTCCTTTGGTTGAAGTATTTAATCCATTTAAACTTAAGATAATTATCAATGCATATGTTCTTACTCCCTTTTGTTAATTGTTTGGGGTGGTTTTGGTAGGTCTTTTTTATTTTCTCTTTCTTCTTTTTTTTCTCTTTTCTTCTGGTTTGGTGACTGTAGAGTTACACTGGTTTGAGGTTCCCATGAGGTTTTGGTATAGAAGTCTCTCTCTCTCTCTCTCTGTATGTGTGTGTGTGTGTGTGTGTGTGTGTGTGTGTGTGTGTATACACATAATGATTGTTTTAAGTTGCTGATCTCATAATTTCAAATGCATTTTAGATACCTGCATCTGTACCCTCCTTCTCTCATGATTACTTTTCCTGTTTCTACTTATGGCCTTTTCTTTTTTTACCTAGAGAAGTTCCTTTAACATTAACATTTGTTATAAAGCTGGTGTGGTGGTGCTGAATTCTTTAAGCTTATGTTTATCTGTGAACTTTGGATTTCTCCAAATCTGAATGAGAGCCTTGCTGGATAGAGTATTCTTGGTTGTAAGTTTTTCCCTTTCATCACTTTAAATATATCTTGCCACTCCCTTCTGGCCTGTAGAGTATCTGCTAAGAAATGAGGTGATAACCTTATGGGAGTTCCCTTGTTGTTATTAGTTGCTTTTCTTTTGCTGATTTTAACATTTTCTCCTTATCCTTAATTTTTGTCAATTTGATTACTATGTGCCTTGGTGTGTTCCCCTTTGGGTTGATCCTGTGCGGAACTCTCTGCACTTCCTGGACTTGGGTGACTGTTTCCTTTCCCAAATTGGGGAAGTTTTCAGTTATTATCTCTCCAGAATTTTTCTCAGGTCCTTTGTCTCTCTCTTCTCTTTCTGGGACCCCTATTATGCAAATATTAGTGCACTTCATGTTGTCCCAGAGTTCTCTTAAACTATCCTCATTTCTTTTCATTCTTTCTTCTTTTTTCTGTTCTGCGGTAGTGATTTCCACTAATCTGTCTTCTAGCTCACTGATCTGCTCTTCGGCCTCATTTAGTCCATTCTTGGTTCCTTCTAGTATATTATTCATTTCAGTTATTGTATTCTTGAACTCTGCTTGGGTATCTTTGTATTTTCTAACTCTTTACTAAAAACATCCCCCTGTGCATCTGTACTCCTGAGTTCTTGGAACATCTTCACCATCATTACTCTAAACTCCTTCTTGGATAGATTGCCTATCTCTTCATCACTTATTTCTTCTTCTGGGGTTTTACTTTGTGACGTGGCCTGGAAGATAGACCTCTGCCGCCTCATATTGTCTAAATTTCTATTTGTACTTTTAGGTAGACTAGTTATGTTTCTCAACCTTGTAGAAGTGGCCCTCTGTGGGAGACATTCTATGCGTCCCAGCAGTACACTCCTCTCTTGTCACCCAAGAGCCACGGTCCCAGCCAATCCCAGGGTTGAGTCTGGCCTACATTTGCTGATTCCTTACACAGGCTTTGGGAGTGTTGTTTTCTTACTTCTGGTATTGCCCCCTGGTGGATGAGGCTGGACTAGAGGCTTATGCAGGTTTCCTGACAAGAGTCAGTGCCTGTCCACTGCTGGTTGGAGCTTGGTTCTGGCCCTCTGGTGGGTAGGGTTGTGTCTAGGAGCATGTCTAGAGGTGGTTGTGGGCTCAGGAAGTCTCCTGATGGGTGGGGCTGCATTCCCACCCAGAATATTGTTTGGCCTGAGGATCCCAGCACTTAAGCCTAAAGGCTGTTGGGTGGGACTAGGTCTTGGAGCTAATGACCCAAGCAAGATGCAGCCTCCAGGAAAGCTCATATAGATGAAGACTCCCCAAATGTCCATCCACCAGAGTGAGACACAGCCACTCCCTACTCCACAGGAGCCTTTCTAAAACTGGCAGATAGGTCTGGCCCAGGTTCCTATGAAATACTGCCTCTGCCTTTGGACCTGATGTGCACAAGGTTCTGTGTGCACTTCCCAAGAGAGTGAAGTCTCTGTTCCCCTAGTCCTGTGGGACTGCTGGAATTAAGCCCCACTGCCTTCAAAACCAGATATTCTGCAGTCTTTTTCTCCTACTGCCAGAACCCCAGGCTGGGGAGCCTGACCTGGGGCTCAGAACTCTCACTCCTGTGGGAGGACCTCTGCGACTTAATTATTCTTCAGCTTGTGGGTCACCCACCCCAGGGGTATGGGGCCCTATTATATTGCGAACTCACCCCTACTACTGTCTGGCTGTAGTTCCCTCTATGTTTCCAGCTGAAGAAGATCTTTTTTGGTAGGTTCCAGTCATTTTCTCAATGGTTGTGTAGTAGTCAGATCTGGTTTTGTTGTAGTTGCGAGGAGGGGCGAGCTCGTGGTCCTACTACTCTGCCATCTTGACCGGAAATTAGATCTGATGTTATTTTTAAGAAACACTACTGAGAACTAACTGGTAAAATGAAAGGATGGACACTTTCATGTATTATGAGTATGAATGTAAATTGGTACCATTTTTCTGGATAACACTGTGGCTCTAAGTATGAAAATATTTTAGGTTTTGCTACCCTCTAACCAGTCAGTCTACTTCTAGAAATAGTTTAAGGAAACAATTTCAAATGCAGGCAAAGTTTTATACAAGAAGGGTGTTCTTTGCACTGTCACTTACATAAAGAATTAGAAGCAATCTGAAGTCTGAAAGTTGGGGAGGGCAGCAGAGAGGACCAGGCACCATCAGGGGCACTTGGCAGCCCATGGCAGGGCTGCAGGGATCAGGCAGGGGACGGGCAGGATTCCAGGGCCTGGTGGGATGAAGGATTTTGCAGAAGCAAGGAGGGCGTGGGCTCTGGGAAGCTGCAGCACCAGGAATTTAGCAAGGCAGAGATGTGAGCAGAGTGTGCAAGACATCATTTTGGAATAAGAGTAATTTACCAAGAACTATTTTTGTATATTAAAAGGAGTAGAGCACAGTTATCATACACATGATATTTGAATCAGAGAGACTTGAGTTCAAGTCCAGGCTGCAGCACCAGTGGGAAAACTTGGGCTAAGCTAAGTTTAGGTGAGTTTCCAGAGCCCTGCACATCATAGACCCTGGAGCAATATTAACTATTACCAAGTAGTTAACACAGCTGCTCCCACCCTCATGTAATTTGCACAGTATTCCCTTCCTCTTTTCTTCTGTGTTTGGTTTTATTGCTTCTAGAACTTCCCACATGGCCATCTGTTGTCTGAATATCTTCTCCTGTGCCCCAACGGGACAACAGGACTCTGACTTGGCTGGGAGGGAGCTGCATGATGTGAGGAACTTTCCCTAAATAGCCACCAGCAGAGCCCAGGAGACAAAGTCACTGGGTTGAGTCCACTGTGGCGCTGGTGGCCATCCCAGGGGAAACGGCCAGAGACCTGTCCCCTCACTGCTCCCTGTTGCCAGAACTCACTCATGTTCCAGTCCACAATCTATTTTCTCTTCCCTAAGGGTGAAGCCACACTTTCTTCCAGCCTGACGCAAATGGCAAGCTGAAGGGAGGACGCTGACATCCCGCTGCTGGCACCATGACATCAGAAACCAACGACGACTGCCCAGGTACTCAGCAGCCCCTTCTCTGGCTGGTTCCTACGTGTGACCTAGAGTTGAGGGTGTTGTAACCAGGCTGAGTTAAGCTACAGAGGAATCAAAACCCAAGAAGGGGTTGACAAGCATCCTTGAGCCCCCAGAAGGGACCTGCAGCAGAGAGAGACGGGGAGAGAGACAAAAAGATCTGGTGTTTATTTCTCTATTCTCTTCTAATAAGGATATCAGTGTTTCAGTAGGAGCCCCCACTGATGACCTCGTTTAACCTTAATCACCTCCTTAAAGACCCTATCTTTAAATACTGTCACTTGGAGGCCAGGGCTTCAATATATGAATTTAGTGAGGGGACCCAGTTCCCCCTATAATACCAGGTTACTCCATCAACAGTATCCCAGGTGACCTCTAAACAGGAAGATGAATTTGAACAACCTCATATGCAATATCATTTATGTTCTACCACAATTTCTTCTAATCTTTTTTTTTTCCATCTAGAGAACAAAAGCTTTTTTGATGATGTCACTGACTATTTCTGGGACGAAGTGAGCAGGGATGAACTGCAACTCCTGCTGACTAAAGTTGAAGCCTGGGAGAGTTTTATGTCTGCGGCTGGTTTATCCAGGTGACCTGCGTGGATGCCCCAGAAATGTCATCCATATCACCCACCCTCAGCTAGTTTCCTCCTGGCAGGCACACCTCCTCCAGGCAGTATCCTAGAGTTGGGGTCAAGGATGTTCCTTCTCAAGAATACATGAGGAATTTTTCCTCCATGTCATTTGCTGGCAGTGAACGGCCTCAGGTTGAGAAGAAATGAAACTGCAAGGAAGGGGCAGGTTATTGACCCTGGACAAGTTACTTAACTACTCTCTGCCTTGGTTTCTTCATTGTTAAACTTTATTGTGAGGAAACTGAGATAATACACGCCAAGTGCTTAGCATAATGGCTGACATGTAGTAGGTGCTCAGTCTGTGTTAACTTTGAAAAAGCTTTTTGGGAAGAGACCAAGGGCAAGGGTCTTGTTCCTGGAGATGAGAACCAAGCAGGACTTCCTTTGGGATGAGTCAGAAAATTGCTTTCAGCGTCAGCTTGTGTCCTGGGGGTTCTTTCTGACTGAAGCCCTGGCATCCCCATCTTAGGAATTGTGCAGACACTGCAGGACCCGGGGCCTCTAGGGTGGAGAGGCCGGGGTGGAATTGGACGGAGCTGGGTTGGGTCCTGGCTCTATCCTGGCCCAACTCTGGGGCTCTGGGCTTATGTCCTGGATCTCAGATTTGTCATCTGTACAAAGGGAGAGGCAGTTCAATCTGATGGACTGTGGCGATGGCCTTAGAGCGGGGTCACAGGTGGGGAACCAAGTGCAGGCATCTCGTGCAAAGGTCCAGGGAGGCCTGGACCAGGGACAGAGCCAGGACTCAGGTGCAGCAGAGGGTCGAGGTTGGGGGACTAGTAGGAAGGCGTGGGCAGTGGGGCCAGGACCAGAGTCAGGGGAGTGACCCCAGGGACACAAAGCTGAAGGGGCTGTGATGCTGGCAGAGGTGCCGTGAGTGGGAGAGGGGACACTTCTTCCCTCCCTGACTTGATCCCCTGGTGCTGGGCATAGAGGGCCCGGGGTGACTGTGTCCTCCACACCCTGCCTGGGGGCCGGGGGTCTCCACTGCCATGTGGGGCCCTCTTCTATTCTACATAGAGTAGTCAGTCTGAATGCAGTGTGGCTTAGTGATGACTCCACTGCCACAATGAGTGGCTGCCAATTTTGTGTAGTTTACAGATTTCTGAGGAGACTGTCAAGTCCCCACCAAACAGGAATGTACTTCGTCCACCAGCTCATCCAAATGCATGTAGGACTTCTCAGGCTTAGCAATTGATACAGATGTTTCCTAACGTCCCTTGAGTCTTTTGGAGGGTCCATCAACCATCGAGTTGCACATGGCCTTGGTGTGCAGGTATGTGAAGCTGTCACAGCTAAGGTGTGAGTTAGGCTGCTGGCACCTGAGAGCTCAGGGTGCTGGTTGCAGATCGGGAGTCAGTGAGGTGGGCTGGAGAGTCCAGGGGGAACCAGGCTTAACAGCCTCTCTCCTGATTCCCAGTCAGTTGGGGAAGTGGATGGACCCAGTGACCTTCAGCTGGGAAGATAGAGGGCATGAGGCTTGGAAGAGAGCATAGGTCAGGGAAGTGATCACTAACATCCCTTCTAGCTGTGAGTTTTGTTTTTAAACAAATTCTAACTACTCAGTGTTAGCAAAACTGCAAAGTCTGAGTGCACAGTTCCCAGACTGTACTTACACTTGAGAGCAATGACAAATTTGGAGGATGCCCCAAACCACCCTCCAGTTGGAGAATTCCTGAGAAGGATGCACAGAGCTCCCTGACCGCTGGCACACTCCCAGGTCCAGTTCACTACAGAGAAGGATGCGGGTCCCCAGCAGCCACAGGGCTGAGTCTGGGAGGGTTTCAAACACGAAGCTTCTCTTGTCCTCAGGACGCATTACTGTCCTGTGTTCAGTGTGTTCAGTGCACACGGGTCAGTGCCAACCAGGGGTGCCCACTGTGTTTAACAAAATGCTCCTGACAGTCCTTGACATGATAAGGAAGGCTGCACTCAGGACTGTGGTGACAGGTGTGAAGCCCATTGCTGTAGAGCAGACACACTGGGCTCAAGCCCGAATGCAGCACAGACACTGGGGGTTTACAGCCAAGGAGCAGAGTGAGGGGTGGTGGAGGGAAAATTACTGAGAGGAGACACCAAGGGGAGGGGATTCCTGTTTATCTTTCCTAACAGGATTCTCGCTAAAGGCAGGTCAAGGACGGCTGCCTCAAAGGTGGGAGATGAGGAATTTGATCAGGTATCAAATGTGGTCAGACCTCAGAGTGGGGGAGTCTTACTACGTGGATTTAGCAGGGTTCTTGCTGAGACTGGGTGATAGGGGCCATCGGGGACAGGACAGGGAAGGGGAAGGTGGAGGCCTGGTTGAGAAGAGGACTCAGAAGAGCCTGACTAACGTTTGGTCAAGGAGAGAGTCTCAGGCACCCCGAGCCTCAGTGCACAGTGTCCTCCTGGGGCTCAATCACATGCTGCCCGCCCGGCTGACCTGAGTCTCCAGCCCCTCCCACAGGTCAGACCAGCACCCTGGTGTCCATTTCCCCCAGAGGTCAGGACTGACACCACATGACCAGAGGCCCATCACACATCACCCTGGCCGACTGTCCAGTGGCAGAAGCGCAGGGAAACCAGGGCACTCCTATCAGCCAGAACATTCTAGGGGCTTAGGGATCACTTCCCTTAGCCAAGGGCAAAAGCAGGTTGATTCCTCACTGAACCCTAAGCTTCTCTGAATGAAGTTTTCTCTGCTCCAGTCCCACTTCTCTGTGTTTATCTGCGGAGCTCCCGCTCTACAAGCACCTTGGAGGTGACGGTGCTGACCTGCCTCTGAGGTGTCTTTATCAAAAACCTCTGTCAAGTTAAGAGTATCTTAAGGTGACTTGTGCTTATTTATTCCTTGATTAAGTGTTGTGGAGCCTCAACAAAGTACAAATCATGTGTTTAAATATAGAGAAAAAAAATTTACATTTGTCAAATTCTTTTGTCTTTGATTTATAGTAAAATCCCTGTGATTTATGCAGGATAGGTCTTGTTCAGACTGCTTTACAGAGAACCCGAAACTGCCTTCTTATTCCCTTGACCTTCACTGTTACAGGGAAGAGGCAGACGCACTGCGTGAATACCTGAACAAGCTGAAAGCAGAATCGGTCCTGAACGACAAAGACACGCTGCAAAAAGAGCAGCTGGATAGGGAGAGGTTTTTGAGGGAGTTTCCTCGGGTCAAACGAGAGCTTGAGGAAAGCATAGGAAAGCTCCACGCACTTGCAGACAAGGTGGACAATGTTCACAGGGACTGCAGCATCTCCAAGGTGGCGGCCGCCTCTGCTGGTGTTGCGTCTGGCATCCTGACCTTCCTTGGCCTGGCTCTGGCCCCTGTGACAGCGGGGGTCAGTCTGGCACTCTCGGCAACTGGGTTAGGGCTGGGGGCTGCATCTGCCGTGACTGGTGTGACCACCAGTGTCGTGGAACATGTTGTCACGTCATCAGCTGAAACAGAAGCCAATGACCTGATGTCAACTGTCATCGACAAAGAGGAGGCGGCTGCAGGGGCTCCTGGTAAACGTGCATCCGAACTTGTTCCCTCAACACAGAATATCTTCCAAGCCCTGCAAGGCATTGGGAAGAACATCCGTGCCATCAAAGTGGCCAAAGCCAACCCTCGCTTAGCCGCCCATGCCAGGGACTTTATGACCACTGGGGGAGTCTCCCTCCGAAGAAGCAAGCAGGTGAGGAAAGCCTTTGGAGGCACGGCTCTGGCGATGACCAGAGAGGCCCGCATCATGGGTATGGCCACTGCAGGTGTCACCCTTCTGCTGGATGTGGCCTCCCTGGTGAAAGACTCACTGCACTTGCATGAGGGGGCAAAGACGGAGTCGGCTGAGCGGCTAAGGCAGCGGGCCCGGGAGCTGGAGAGCAGGTTGGAGGAGCTCACCCGGATCTACGAGAGTCTGCAGTAGGGCCCAACCCAGAGCAGTGCAGGGAGCAGGGGCCCGCGCGGGGCCAAGGCACGGAGGTACCTTGTTAGAGGGAAGAAGAGGGTGGGTGAGATTAAAAAGACAGAAGTCGGGGTTGCCAAGGGGGCAGGTGGTGGGAAGCGACTGGGATTTCAAAATGTAGAATAGATAAACAAGGTTATACTGGATAGCACAGGGAAATGTATACAAGATCCTGTGGTAGCTCACAGTGAAAAAAAATGTGAGTGAATATATGTATGTTCATGTATAACTGAAAAATTGTGCTCTACACTGAAACTTGACACAACATTGTAAAATGACTATTACTCAATAAAAAATGTTAAAAAATAAAAAAATAAATAAATGGGGAAAAAAAGACAAAAAGTGGGGAAGCTGGGCTGGTCTGACTCTTGCTTTGGTCTGTGTCTGGACTATGCTGTCTCCCCACAGGGTGAGAAATCCTTAAACCCTTGAGTATTCAAAAAATGTAATTTTCTTCCCTAAATTTTCCCTCGTGGCTCAAGATGAGTCACAAAATTTCAAATACCACTAGAATTTGTTGCCCATATTCCACTTGGCCTGTGAGTCCCTAGTGGCCACTGGGAGCTGGGTCTGGCTGGGCCCTGGGGACCCACTGCCACTGGGTCCAATGGTCAACTCACTCCTGAAACTGCTTCCATCTCCAGGGAAAGCAGCCTAAAGTCCTCCATCACTGAGGGCTGTGGGCCCCCTTCTCCCGAGTCCACCTCCCCCCCACTTCCATAAGCTGGGGAGAGAATTTGGCATCATGCAGCCCTCCTTGAGTTCATCCTGCCCAGGTTTTGCTGTGATTCGGATTCCTGCTTATAGAAAGAGTCCGGAGCTGACAGTGTTACTGGGAGGATGATGAGACAAGGCAGGGACTGGCCTTGGCATACAGCAGGTGCTCAATAAACAATAGCCTCTATTTTCTGGCCACTCATGGTCTCTGCATTATCTCCTTTCATCTTTCAAAGCCCCATCTTGTTGTCTGCTACTCTTATTCCTGTGCACAGATGAGAAAGCAGACTTAGAAAATTCAGTTATTTTCCTAAGGTCACGAATTTGCCCAAGCCTCCCCTTCTTTGCCCACTGATCCTCACCACCACAATTCAGCTCTTAAATCATAATCTTTATATGCCACTTATTATTATTTTTTAAAGTCCCTGAGTTCACCTCCTCTCACGAGCATGGCAGTCACAAATACCTACAGAGCAACCATCAGTGAAAAAGACTGCCGCCTACCAGAGAGGCTCTCCCACAACTAAAGACAGAAGGAAGGAACCACAACGGGATGGGTAGGAGGCGTGGACTCCCGATATAATCAAATCCATACCCTCCAGGTGGGCAGCCCACAAACTGGAGAATAATTATATTGCAGAGGGTCTCCCACAGGAGTAAGACTCTGAAGCCCACCTTGGGCTGCCCAGCCTGGAGGTCTCGCACCTGGGAGACGAGTCCCCAGAGCACTTGGCTTTGAAGGCCAGTGGGGCTGAGCTGCAGGAACCCCGCAGGGCTGGGGGAGATAAAGACTTCCCTCTTAAAGGGCCACACGGAACCTCATATGCACTGGGACCAGGGCAAAAGCAGTCATTTGATAGGAGCCTGGGCCAGACCTACCTGCCGGTCTCGGAGGGTCTCCTGGAGGAGCAGGGGCCATCCGTGGCTCATCCTGGGGACATGGACACTGGTGGCATATTGGGGAACATTCAGCTGTGTGAACAATATCTTGGTTCATTAGCAGCAGGCCCTATTCGGCACCACCCGACAGCCTGCAGGCACCAGTGTTGGGACACCTCAGGCCGAACAACTAACTGGGAGGGGACACAGCCCCACCGAGCAGCACACAGGCTGTCTAAAGGCTCCCTAGACACTGCTCACCATAGGGCCAAGACCCACACTCACTTGCCAGAAAGCAGAAACCAGCCTCTTCCCCAGGAGACCTGCTCAAGCCTCTAGAGCAGCCTCACCCACCAAGAGGGCAGACACCAGAACCAATAAAAATATGACCCTGCAATTAGGCCAAACGCTGCCCTGGGACCACTTGGCCCTGGCCCTGCTCACTAGCAAGTCAACACAGCCTTCGGGACACCCTGGACCCCATACCCAACTAGCTCAGGATCTGCCCTCAACTTATGATCCAAAATGAGCTTGGAATCTCCCTGAGCCCTGCAGCCAGCCTCCAGGAACCAGCTCTGACTGCCAACAAACTGGCACTAACCTCAGGATCCCGCTTCACCTGCCAGTGAGTGGGAAACAGCCCCAGAGTCTTCAGGACCCTGAATCTGCTCACCAGCAAGCCCCCAATAGCCCTGGGCACCCCTAGAGTTCCCCAAACAGGCACCTTGTGACCAGGCCCCACTATACAGTAAGCCAGAAGCATCTACACAAAGCAGGATCTGGCATCCAACCAGGCTAAGGGCCAACCAAGTTACAAGACCACACACATAGCCCGCCACAATAGAAGGACCCAGGCAGCCCCCTTAGGGGGACCCCTAGAGCATATAGCTTGGGTGACGGCAGGGGAGTGCACTGCTAGGACGCCTAAGATGTCTCCTTGAGGGTGCCACTTCTCCAAGGTCGAGAAACATAAGTAACCCACCACATCCATAAAATACAAAAAGCAACTTACACAACATGAGGCAACAGAAGAATATGTTACAAAGGAACAAGATAAAACCCCAAAGGAAGAACTAAGTGGAGATAAGCAGGCTACCTGAGAAAAGAGTTCAGAGTAATGATTGTAGAAATGACCAAAGAACTAGCAAGGAGAATGGATGCATCAAACAAGAAGTTAGAAGTTTTTAACAAAGATTTAGAAAATATAAAGAACCAAACGGAGATGAAGAGTACAATAATTGAAATGAAAAATACACTAGAAGGAATCAACAGTAGACTAAATGACACAGAAGAGTGGATCTGCGAGCTGGAAGACAAAATAGTGAAAATCACTACCACAGGACAGAAAAAAGAATGAAAAGAGATGAGGGCCATTTAAGAGACCTCTGGGACAGCATCAAAGGCACAAATATTCACATTATAGAGGTCTCAGAAGGAGAAGAGAGAAAAAAGGCCTGAGAAAATATTTGAAGAGATAATACCTAAAAAATTCCCTAATCTGGGAAAGGAAACAGTCACCCAAGTCCAGGAAATGCAGAGTCCGATACAGGATTAACCCTACGATTAATACTCCAAGACACATTGTAACTAAAATGACAAAAATTGAAGATAAAGAGAGAATATTAAAAGCAACAAAAACACATAAGGGAACTTCCATAAGATTATCAGCTGATTTTTCAGCAGAAACTCTGTGGACCAGAAGGGAGTGGCATGACTTATTTTAAGTTATGAAAGGGAAAAACTTACAAAAAAAAAAAAAAAAAACTGTATCCAGCAAGGCTCTCATTCAGATTTGATGAGAGATAAAAAGCTTCACAGATAAGCAAAAGCTAAAAGAATCCAGCACCACAAAACCAGCTTTATAACAAATACTAAAGGAACTTTTCTAGGCAAAAAAGAGAAGGCCACAACTAGAAACAAGAAAGTTATGAAATGAAAAAGCTTACCAGTAAAGGCAAACATACCGCAAAGGTGGGAAATCACAAACAAAACTAGTAGTGGGGTTAAAAGACAAAAACAGTAAAATCACCTGTGACCACAATAAGCAGTTAAGGGATACACAAAACAATTAGATGTAAAATACGATGTGAAAACGTAGTCATGAGGGGAGGAAAGTACAAATGCAGTGTATTTAAAGTGCATTTGAAATTGAGAGACCAGCAACTTAAAGCAATCATATAGAGAGAGAGAGAGACAGAGACAGAGAGAGACAGAGACTGCTGCACCAAAACCTGATGGTAACTGCAAACCAAAAATCTATAATAGGTACACACAAAAAGAAAAAGGAATCCAAGTATGACACTAAAGATAATCATCAAATCGCAAAAGAACAGAAGAAGAAAGGGGAAAAAAGAGACGTATAAAAACAAATCCAAGACACCAAAATGGCAATAAGAACACACGTATCAATAATTACCTTAAATGTAAACAGACTACTACAACCAAAAGACACAGCCTGGCTGAATGGATACAGAAATAAGACGTATATATGCTGCCAACAAGACTCACTTCAGCTCTAGACACACATGCAGACTGAAAGTGAGAGGATGGCAAAAGGTATTCCGTGCAAATGGAAAGCAAAAGAAAGCTGGAGTAGCAATATTTAAATCAGTCAAAATGCACTTTAAAAATAAAGTGTATTACAAGAGACATGGACACTACATAATGATCAAGTTATCAATCCAAGAGGAGATAATAACTGTAAACATATATGCACCCAACAAAGGAGCCCTTCAATATATAAGGCAAATATTAAGACACAAAAGGAGAAACCAACAGTAACATAATAAGTGTCATTAACAACTCCACTTACGTAAATGGACAGACCATCCATAGAGAAAATCAATACGGAAACACAGGCCTTAAATTACACATTAGATCAAATGCACTTAATTGACAGAGCACTCCATCTGAAAGCAGCACAATACACATTCTTTCCAAGTGCATGTGGAACAGTCTGCAGGATAGATCACATGCTTGGCCACAAAATGAGCCTCAGTAAATTTAAGAAAATTGAAATCACATCAAGCACCTTTTCCAACCACAACACTATGAAACTAGGAATCAACTACAAGGAAAAAACTGCAAAAAACCCCACAAACACATGGAGGCTAAACAATATGCTACTAAACAACCAATGGATCACTGAAGAAATCAAAGAGGAAATTAAAAAAAAAACATGGAGACAAATGAAAACACAATGATTTAAAACCTCTGGGATGCAGCAAAAGAAGTTCTAAGAGGGAAGTTTATAGCTAACAAGCCTACCTCAGGAAAAAAGAAAAATCTCAAATAAATAACCTAACTTTACATCTCAAGCAACTAGAGACAGAAGAACTAACAAAACCCAAAGTTAGTAGAAGAAAATAAATCATAATGGTGAGAGCAGAAATAAATGAAATAGAAACTGAAAAATAAAAAGATCAATGAAACTAAAATTTGATTCCTTTAAAAGATAAATAAATTGATAAACCTTTAGCAGACTCATCAAGGAAAAAAAAAGGAGGGCCCAAATTAATAAAATCAGAAATGAAAAAGGAAAAGTTACAACCAATACCACAAAAATGCAAAGGATCTTAAGTAACTACTGTGAGCAACTTACGCCAATAAAATGGACAACCTAGAAGAAATGGACAATTTCTTAGAAAGTTACAATCTCCCAAGACTGAACCAGGATGAAATAGAAAATATGAATGGACCAATTACCAGGACCGAAACTGAATCAGTACTTTACAAACTCCCAACAAAAGTCCAGGACCCAATGGCTTCACAGGTGATTTCTACCAAACATTAAGAGAAGAGTTAACACTTATCCTTCTGAAACTACTCCAAAATATTGCAGAGGAAGGAACAGGTCTGAACTCATTCTATGAGGCCACCATCACCCTGATACTAAAGCAAACAAAGACATCACAAAAAGAGAAAATTACAGGCCAATATCACTGATAAACATAGATGCAAATATCCTCAACAAAATACTAGCAAACCGAATCCAACAGGATCTTACACCAAGATCAAGTGTGATACACCACATTAATGAAATGAGGAATAACCATGTGATCATCTCAACAGATACAGAAGAAGCTCTTGATAAAATTCAACATCCATTTATGATTTAAAAAAAAAACAACTCTGCAGAAAGTGGGCATAAACAGAACATACTTCAACATAATACAAGCCATCTATGACAAACCCAGAGCTAACATCAAACTCAGTGGTGAAAGCTGAAAGACATGTCCATGACCTGATCTCTGCGACCTGTGAATGGGCCTCATGTGGAGAAGGGGCTTTGCAAATCCTTTAAGATAAAAGTCTTGAGAGGAGATCACCATGGACCATCTGGGTGGGCCCTAAATCCAACCAGTTCCTTATGAGAGATGCACAGAGAGACAACAGGGAGTAGCCATAGAAAGGCGGAGGCAGAGTGGATGACGCAGCCACAAGCCAAGGAACGCCTGAAGCCACCACAAGCTGGGACAGGCAAGGAAGGGCTCCTCGCAGAGCCTCCAGGGAGGGTGGCTCCACTGACAGGAAGTAGCCCCCAAGCCCCCCAGTGATGCCCCCACCTACTTCTCCCTTCATCTCCTGCTGCTCCCCTCCCAGGGGCTGAAGTGCACCTGCTCCGAGGCCAGATGGGTCAGCTGCTGGAGGCCTGACGAGGGTCCTCTCTGGGGGCCTGCAGTTTCCCTAGCCAGTGTGGAAAGCCTTCTCCTCCCTTCCCTCCTGCTTGCAACTCAAGGGACATGTCTTCACTGCCCTTGAACTCCCAGGGCCTAGGGAGGGACCAGGTTTATGCTAAGCCTTTGTTAAAAGAATGAAGAAATGAATGAACAAAAGCTTTGACAGTCCTCTGAAGAGCCCCTGCTCCAGCACCCACAGGCCTGGGTGCCAACATCCCCATTCCCGCTTCCAGGGCAGCTGGGATGAACCTCCTCCACAGGGCAGGATTTGCCTCCTCTGATGTCTAAGGAAGTTCCTGGAAGCTAGCACCTGGGCATCCCGTCTCTATCCTCAGGACCAGCTCACTGTTGAACACACAGTAGGTGCTCAGTAATTGAAATGGACCAAGATTTATGAGATGCTCTTAGCATCTTCGAGTCTGGTCAGCCTCCCTTTCTGCACGACTGTCACCCTCTTCTGAAGCCTGTGCCCCAGCCATGCTGCACTCCTGGAAGCTTCCAGAAGTTAGGCAAAGTAGGTGCCTGCTACAGAAGCAAAACACAGTCCATTCCAGATGACCCAGGTCCATTCCCTTCTAGGCCACCTGCTCTCAGACAAACACTCCCAGATACACGGCTCGTAGCACATGGTACTCTTTATTGTGACGCTCAGTGGAAAACATCTGTAAACCAGCTTACTGTAGTGGTGACAGCTGCAACCATGCTAAGGCACTTTTATTATATAAAAAAAGGGCAGGGGTGGGAGTTCTGTTCACTCCTTTGTGACAGCAACCTGAATTCAGAGCTTTTTAGGCATATGTAGCTTTTATATATCTTCATGATTTGTTGAGAGTTGGTTTCCTTTAAAAGAAAATGCCTTCTCTGCCATAAGTAAGTCTAAATGCAGCATATACAAAACAGTTAGGAATACAGGGAAATTCAGCAACCAGTGTAGACCAGTGTAGGATAAGCTACTCTCTTCTAGACACGGTTCCAAAGGAAAGGCAGTGATAAAGACTTGGAATTTTATCATTTATTATAGGAAGAGGGAGAAAAGAAACTCTTTTTATTCCTTTTAAAAATACCTGCGCAGATGGCGGAGTTCTGAACTATACTGAGTCAACGGTGCCGGTCACTACCCGCGGCCCCAGTCCTGGCGTAGGGACGAGACCGCGTGGGAGGGCCTCTGGCCCTTTCTACTGTTCTGGCTGTCAGATTTGGGACAAGTCCCTTAACCATTAAATATATTTGGTCCCCAAGAGTGTTGGGAGAGGCCACTGCCGGCCTTTCCAGCTTGGCCCCGAGGCCCTGTCTGCTCGGCCCAGCAGCCCCGCTGTGGCGGGGGCGGGCTGCCCTCGGCAAAGGAGGGAAGGGGTCATCATTGCACTTGAGACGTTTTAGAATCAGGAGGCGGACGGGGCGCTGCCCAGCGGGGGTGGGGAGGAATGCCCCTCCTCGCCGCCCCAGCATCCTGTGCCCTGCACAGAGGTGGACCCCGTGGGCCTGCTTGTGCCGGACCACCCAGAGCCCCTGGGAGCCGGGGCCGGAAGGGCAGAGGGTGTGAGGTCACCGCGTGTGATTGCCAACAGCAAAGAAGGGAGAGGGAAGAGCTGGTGGCGGAGGCGGGGAAAGAGACGACTCTTCTGGGGTGTCGGGCTATCAAAACTCATTAGTCTGAAGAAAAATAGATTCGTAGAAAAGGCTCCTGCCCCTCCCCGGTGCCCTGCCCTCCTCGCCTCACCATCTTGTGCTTCTTGGCAAGAGAGGGCAGGAGAGCCTGCTGGTCGCTCTGTCCCCAGGCCGGGAGCCCAGGACCCTGACTCTTTGGTATCAGATTTTGGGGACTGGGGTGGAGGGGAACAGGAGGAGCTGCAGCAGAGGAAGCCAAACACCCTCAACAAGGCCTGGGGGGAAGGGCGGGGAGGCAAGGCCTGAGGTCCCCTGGCCTGGGGGCATGGGTGGGGTCACGGTCACAGCAGGTCCCAAGAGGGTGGAGGGGGTGCTGCGGGGGCCGGGAAGGGGAGGCGGAGTTGGCGTCATCCGTCTCAGGCAGCAGGAGAAGAGGTTGTTATTCGGCAGCTTTGGCCTCAGCCCCGTCAGCTTTGCCGTCCACCTCCTCGTCCGAGCAGTCGCCGGCACCTTTCCGGGCCATCCGGCGGGGCACGACAAATGGCAGGTCCCCGCGCCTGGGGGCAAAGGCAGTGGTCAGCAGGGCTGGCCAGGCGGTCACAGGACAGCTCACACACTTCAAAGCGGTCTTTAAAAGGAAACTAGCTCCTGACATCCCACGGGGAGAAGCAATGTGGGGCCTCCAGGGCCACAGCTCCAGGGAGGACAGGACGGCTCTCAGAAAGCAGGTGACTGAAGCTTCCCGCTTTCCCCCAAAACACAAGCAAAAAACCAGCAGGACAAGGGGTACAGCACAAGAGCAAACAGAGCCACTATGGCAAAATACCACATTCTGGTCAAACTTAGTACCAAACAGGTGAGACCAAGAGACACAGAATGACTGTGACAGTGTACAAAGGTGGGCGTCTTCTGGGCCTGGGTAAGAATATCATATACTGACTGTAACACCAGCTCTTGCTGCTTTTATGCTTTAAAAAAAGATAACTGTGAAAAGGAGGTAAGCAGTGGGACTCTCAGCCCAAAAGACTCTGCCTCAACCATTTCACACTTCTTGAACGTGACACTCCTCTGAGAGGTGCAAGGCCATGGGAGATGCTCATGTTCACCCAGCAAACATGTAGGGGGCACCCAATCTGTGCCAGGGCCCAGCCGGGCTGCCTCAAGCCACTTCTAATTCACAACAGCTGGAAACGTTCTAATCGGGCTTTGAGGGTGCAACAAGGGCAGACTTTCCAGACAGGATGGGAATAAATTACCCGAAGGGCTTACTGTTCATTCTAAAGGCCGGGCTGCAGCCCAGGGGGCACGAAGCACCGGGGAGGGTGTCATCAACCACCTTGCTCACTGACGTCTAATTGAGAAAGGCGACCAAGTTTATAAGGAGCCTAATTTTCTGAATTCTGCTTTCTAGGACAAACTAATTTTTGGAAGGTGAAAGAATCTGGCGAAGGGGCTGGGAGGCCGGGAGGCCGGGGAGGCTCACCTGAGCTTGTTCTTGAGGGAGCTGACCTCGCGGTTCATGGCATCCGCGGTCTCGGTGGCGTCCTCCAGCTCGCGCTGCAGTTTCCGGCGGGAGGCGTTGGCCCGCTGGGCCTCCTCCTCCGCCTCCTCCAGCTGCCGCTTGAGCTGCTTCAGGCGGGTGGACGCCTTGTCCGCCTGCGGAGACGGGACCGCCCCCAGTCAGTCAGGATTCCACGCACCTGCGGCCCTCCCTGCCCTCCTCCCCACGGGGCGGGGCCTGCACCACCGCCAACACACCTGGTCCTTGAACTGCTCCGCGTTCCTCCGCTCATCATCCACCTGCAGCAGCACATCCTTCAGCTTCTTCTCGGCCCGACGCACCTGCTTGCACGCTGCCTGGCGCTCCCTGTGAGGCAGAAACACAGTGGCTCAGGGGGAGCGTCCTCTTTCATGAGGGTCTGGCCAACAAACCACAAGCTGGACCACCCATTCCCAGGCTTCCTCTGCTGCAGGTACTTCCCCCTGTAGGGAGGCTGGATGCTACGAAGGACCGTCTTTACTGAACAACCTCTCTCATGGGAGGCACTGGGATTAGCCCCATTTCACAGATGAGGAAACTGAGGCTCAGGGAAGGGAAATGACACATCTCAGAGAGTATACATGTAGCTAGGAGAAGGGGCAATTGACCCCCAGTACTACTAAAGAAGTCTCAGATGAGTTGCTCAGGTGAGTGGGAACCCCATCTCTCTGAATCAGCCCTCAGAGACAGCCACTGGGCTCCCCAACTTTAGAGGTGGGCCGTGTCCCCCAATCCAATCTCCATAAGGCCCCAGGGAGAGGGGTGGGAGCCCCGTCAGGGTGGGGGAAACAGCCTCTGGGCCTCAGGGCACCCACTTGGTCTCATTGTCCAGCTGTTCCTCCAGCTGTGCAATCTTGGCCTCCAGGGCGGCGATGGAGGCCTTGTACTTGGACTTGACGGTGCCCTCCATCTCCTGCAGCTTGACCTTGAGCTCCTTGTTCTGGCGCTCCAGCTGCTGCCGTGCGTTCTCGTTCTTCTGGGCATGGCTGCGCTCCAGGTTCAGGTCGGTGTTGATCTGGTCGATCTGGGGAAACAAAGGCTGGTGACCCGAGGAAGGCGGGGGCCGTGGCTGGGGGCAGAGGAGGGGCAGCTGGACCCTGCTGGGCCCCTGATCAAGCCCTCCCGGAAGAGGGAGCTTCCCAACAGGAAAGGTCCAGAAACCCGAGAGAGAAACCGAGGAGTCCATGCAGGTGCCAGGACTTTCTCCCCTAAGCACCAGGGGTGGAGGGCTTCTAACCAATGGGAAGGCCTGCGGGCTTCACTGAGGGGGACCCAGCAGCCCCAGCCCCCTACCTGCAGGTTCGCCTTCTTCAGCCTGTCGTTCACCAGCTCTGTATTGCCCTGCTCCTCCTCCAGCTCCTCCTCCAGCTGCGCGATGCGGGCCTCCAGGCGCCGCTTCTCCTCCAACGCCAAGGCGCTAGGGAGGGCAGGGAGAGGTCAGAGGGACCAAATTAGAGGCAGTACCCCCACACCTGCCTCCCCGCTCAGAGGGACACCCGGCACTCGCCCCAGCTCACCCTTTGCCGCTGCTGTTGGCAATCTCGTCGGCCAGCTCGTCCCGCTCCTGCTGGGCCTGGCGCTTGGCTCGCTCGGCAGCAGCCAGCTCCTATCAAGGGAATGCAGATCGTGACCTGCTGGGACCGCCTGCAGCCCTGACAGCCCACCTCCTCCATTCCCAGTACTCTGAGCCCCTAGCCCCTGTTCTCAAACCCCTTCCCAGGTCTGCCTTCTCCATGAAGCCCATCCTCGTGAGTCCCTCTGGGGTTGAAGCTTAGGCACCATATGTTCATACAGTCCCCGTATCTAAGTGCCAGGAACCAGGCCAGGTGTTGGGGATGTTGCAGTAAAGAAGAAGCCATCCTGCCCTAAGGGGATGCTGGCCCTCTGTGTTCCGGGTGGACGTGGAGCCCAGGGGACAGGACAGAGACGTGAGTTAAGACTAAGGCGCCAGGGCTCTGAAAGCCGGTGGGGGAGATGGGCCTCACCAGAGACCCCCATGTGCAGGAGGTCAGGGCTGACGAGGACAGGCCTGGATGCAGAACTCAGTAGCCAGTAACCCCACTGCGAGAGCCTGGGGACCATTTTCACAGTCTGCCTCGTGTGAGGGATAAGGCCTCTAAGGGGACACCCAGTGCAGTAAGCCTCTGGGAGGGATCCCTCCTCACCAGGCACCAAGTCACAGCAGGTGGTGATTACCACAAAGCCCCATTTCATGCAAGGGAGGAGCCGGCTCCAATGGTGACAATTTAATTCACACACCCGGTTTAGTCACACCAGGGAACCTCGCGACTTAATGAAACCCTGTGGGGCATTCTTTCACTGAAGCAAGAACCACCCGAACCCATTCCTGGAGTTTGGCCAGTTTTTCCAGGCCTGCCTGGGTGGCCCAGGCAGCGGGTGGCGGTCCTGAGCTGCCACCTGCTGGCCAGAGGGACGCCCCCTCCGCGACCCACCTCCTGCAGCTGAATCATCTCGGCCTCCATGCTCTTGAGCTTCTTCTCGTTCTCCTTGGCCTGCGCCAGGATCTCCTCGCGGGAGGCGCGCGTGTCCTCCAGCTCCCGCATGTAGTCCTTCATCTGGGCCTGGGGGCGGGGAGGAGAGGCTTGGTGCCGCCACCCCAGACACTCCCGTGTCCCCAGCACCCCCACAGGGACACCCCCCGCCAACTGGGACCTGTGGCTGGTTTTCAGCCTGATGCCTCATTCAACCAGTTTAACTGTAAAGGGCAAAATAGTAAAGACAAAGTGTGTCCTCAACCAACACCACTTTGTACCCTCTCGGGCGCTGGGAGTCACAGAGCACACCCGCGGCGGAGTTAGTCACTAGGCGCATATTAATCAAGCTGCATTTCTGTTTACTCTCTCTGACTTCCTGTTGACGTGAATCCCGCTCTCTGGCCCCATCCCCGAAGCAGCCACCGCTCAGGTCAACACCCACCTGCCAGGTTAGCCCCACCACGTGGCACGTGTTCTTCTCCTATGACTCATTTTAACTCTAAAGATCTTTTTCTTTTTTTCCTTTTGCAGATAAATCCCAAATTGAGATTCTCCAGGACAAAGGGTGTGCTTGCTGGGCATGGCTGGGTGGTACCCAACAGAACCTTCACCAGCAATGAGGGCACCTAGGCCCCCGCGACCTGGCCAACAACACCGGATGTTCAAATTTGTCCTTATTGTTGCTGGTTTGCTGGGTATGATGCATCATCCCAGAGTGGTTTTTTTTTTTTCAACTTATTATTCTTTAATTATTGATGAGACAAATGTGTTTCCTAGCATGTGTTCTGTACCACTGGGCTGCTCAGAACTTTCCATCATCATCCATTAAGGCTGGATCGGGTCTGCTCCTGGGTCACATCTGGTTTATTCTGGAAATCTGCCACTGAGTGATTAAGTGACTATAACGCCATTGCAGCTGTAGGTTTACACTTGTTCGATTCTTTGCTGAAAGCACTCGAAGTCAACAAGCTGACTGCAACTTAGCTTCTGACTACTTTGTTCCTCCTCAGCCTCTGAGTTTCCATCTGGGAGATGGATCTAAGGGCACCCAAGCCCTTCCCCAGGGAGGGGAAGGTGGCACTTCCCAGCATTCACCAGCCACCCCACGAGTGTCCCAGCCCTCCGCTGACCACCGTGTGTAGCTGGATCCAGCTTGGTCTGGCCTGAGCTCACCTGCAGCTTTCGCAGCTGCTTAATGGCTTCGTCTCGGTTCTTGTTGGCTGATTCGATGTGGGCCTCCAGGTCCTTCAGGTCCATCTCCAGCTTCTTCCGAGCAGCCACAGCAATCGAGCGCTGCTTCCTCTCATCCTCCAGCTCGGCCTCCATCTCCCGCACCTGGGGAGACACCGACGGCTCAGGAGGCCCAACATACCCAAAGAGCCTGCCTCTGCTGGGGTCTGAGTGGGCTTGGTCCAGTCCTGTGGGATCCACGGACCTCCGGGAGCCAATGAGGATTACTAACTATAAAACCCTGGGAGAGGGAGTCGCTGACCCCCCTGGGACACGGAGGGCACGGTCAAGGGGACTCCCACAGTCCAGGTGGAGGAAGGAGAATGGAGCCGCCGAACCCAGGGTGGTCCTGCCTGCCTCCCAGGGGGTGGGAGGGCCATGCGCACCTGTCTGACCAGCTGCTTCTTCTTCTCCTCACTCTGCTCGTCGCGGCCCTGCAGGTCCCGCTCGAACTGGGCCTTCATGGCCTGCAGGTTCACCTCCAGCCGCAGCTTGGCATCCTCGGTGGCCTGCAGCTCATCCTCCAGCTCCTCGAGCTGGGTCTTCATCTCCTCCACCTGCTGCTCCAGGGCCCGCTTGGATTTCTCCAGCTCGTGAACCTGCCGCCAAGGGGACCCGGTCAGGAGCAGAGGGTTTCGAGGTCCCCAGCCTCTGTGTCCACTCAACCCCTGATCCTTCATGTATGGAGACCACCCCCACCCACTGCGCCGAGAGCCAGCTGCGGGCTCCGGGACTCACGCTCTTGCCGACGTCATCCTTGGAGCTCACGAGGTCCTCCATCTCCGTGCGGAACTGCTTGTTGAGCCGCTCCAGCTCCGCCTTCTGCTCCATGGCCTCCTCCAGCGCCCGGGCCAGAGACAGCGCCTTGGTCTCCTTCTCCCGGGCCTCCGCCTCAGCCCGGTCGCGCTCCTCTGCGTACTTGGCGGAGATGGTCTTCTCCTCGGCCAGGAGCTGGGAGAGAGGCGGGCACGCACCATGAGGTTCAGCGCCTGCCGGCCTCAGGCAGGCAGAGCCTCCAGACCTAAACTCCCTGAGGGAGGGGGGACCAAGGAGAGCAGGAACAGGGTGCTTCCAGGCGACCCAGCTGCTTCCAAGGGTGACACGCTGTGCAGTGACCTCATAACCAGATGAGGGCTCTGCCTCCACGATTGAGAATCTGTGTAACTTTCTCCCTTGGTAACCATGGTCCTTTCCATCACTCAGTGCCCCTCCCTGGAGAGCCCACAGGAAATATGTCACCCTCAGGACCTGGAAAGGCATGGTTCTCCTGAACAACTGGTGGGAGTTCACCCTGAGAAGAACGTGAACCTGGCTAGGCGGAGGCCCAGATCCCACTTGTGGCCCTCCTCCAAGGATGTGCGTCTGAATTCCCCTGGCGTCCGCTCCCTGCGCTGGCCTGCGCAGCTGTATCATCTCCTTTTCCCACCTTGTGCTCCCTCTGCCCCAGCACCTCTTTGGACCTATCTCTTAAATGGGCCAGACAGGAAACACTTTTGACTTCAGATTCTGAGTAACTGCTATGTTAGCAGGAAAGCAGCCATGATGATGTCATGGCTGCGCTCGCACACCCACACCAACAAGCGGTGGGCCGCCCTCCGCCAGCTCGCGGGCCCCTACTTTATTCCGCTTTTCTATCCCACCCCACCGTCTGCATCAGATCTGCAAGAGTGAGCATATAAATGAGAGTTCTAAATAAATCTGGTTCATTAAAGAAAATGTTTAAAATGCAGGAAACCAGAAAGGGGAAAAGTCGCTCCCAAACCTATTGTGTGAAGATGCCCTGTTCGAGCGCTTTCTTTCTAGGCCCCTCGATGAGCTGGAAAACAGGAGCACCCTCTGAGTGCCTGCCCCGCATGGCCACCCCAACAAGCTGGGTGACGGTGACCCTGGGCCCAGCTGACAGACAGCAGCCTTTGCCTGAGGCAGGGTGTCTGCAGCAGGGAGGTCGCGCCGACGGCACCCACCTGGTCAAACTTCTTCTGCTTCTTCTCCAGGTTGGAGACGCTCTGCCGCTGGTGGTCCAGGTCCACCAGCAGGTCATCCAGCTCCTGCTGCAGCCGCGTCTTGGTCTTCTCTAGCTTGTCGTAGGCAGCCACCTTCTCCTCGTAGCGCTGGCTCAGCCCCTCCAGGTCCTTCTGGAGCTTCCTCTTGGCTTCCTCAGCCATCTCCAGGCACCCCATGCCGTCGTCCATCTTCTTCCTCATGTCAGTCACCTGGGTAGGAGCAAGGGGTAAGGAGACGCCCAGCACGGAACCTGCGTATGCCAGGGACAGCTGGGAGCTGGCCTGCTACCCATGAACGGAGGAACAGGGAGAAACCAACTGAGCTACAGAAGCAGTTCCCTCGAACCACTCCCCTCTCCCTCTGGGGCAGGGGAAATGGAGTTTCTGCACAGGGCACCTGCCTAGCGCATGGAGCCCGGGGGAGGTCGGCCCCACGGGTCAGCTTCGGAAGGCCTCACAATTATGATCTGCATCTAGCCACTCGTACAAAGACCAAAACCCAGAGAGGGGGCCTCCTGCACTCTCCTCTCCCCGCAGCGGACCGCGGGCGTCCATCCTGCAGCCCGTGCCTCACACCTGGACGCACAGCGGCCAGCACATGCACACACTGGCCACTCGCACCCAGGCTGTGGTGCAGACCTTCCGGCACATATAAGTCCCAAGACAGGATCTAGAACAGGGCTCTTGGTCTATTTTTGGCCCCAGAACCTTTGAGAGTCTAGAGAAGACTCTGGCCTCATTCTCAGGATGATGTTTTAATTAACATGCAAAAGGCAAAACATGTAGGATTACCAAGAAACCAGTACAGAAAATTGCAGTCACAGGGCGTTTTTTTTTTTAAGACTGTGGTTCGGTAACCCATGTGCTTCTGTAACCCACGCGCTTCTCAGCACTGCAAACAGCAGGCGCCTGAGAAGCAAGGAGCACGGTGACTTTCCCAAAGCCGGGCCGCAGCTCGGACACGGTGACCAGTGGTTTCTACGGAACAGGCCACGGGCTCCTGCCACGGCTTGCTGCTTATGTTTATAACGGAAGAAAATGCTGCGTGTCAGCGAGAGACTGGTGAAATAAAGATGTTAAGTCTCCTCCATCCAAGTCCTTGGGTCCCTAAATTCTCCCTGGGGTCCCCAGGCATGGGCCCCTCCTGGGGAGAGCAGGAGCTCCCTGAGGGAGAGTGTCCAGCTCGGGGAGGCCTGGGTGGGCCCAGGCAGGGGCCCCACTGGGAGCTGCCCAGCCTATGGGATCCGACCACAGTGTCCTGGGGCATCTTGCTAGGGGGCGGGGTCCGGCTCCAAACCTGGGCGTGGAGGGTGGCAATCTGCTTCTCAAGGTTCCGTTTGGCCTCCTCCTCCTCCTCCAGCTGATCCTTGAGGGAGTTCTTCTCATCTTCCACCTGCTTCAGCTTCGTGCTCAGGCTGAGTTTCTGCCGGTTCTCCTCCTGCAGCAGTTCCTACTCCGAGGACAAGGGAGGCAGGGGCTCAGGACACCCAGTGTTGGGGCCTCATGGTCCCCACACCCTCAACAGGAGGGAAGAGCCGGTCCCCCTCTTATTCAGGGGGAGCTGGCAAAGACCTGGCAGGGATCTGGGAGGACCCTGAGAGCCTGTGGACACAGGGGAGGACGCCCCGTGACGCAAGACCAGAGGTCCAGCAGCTGATGCCACATGAGCACAGGATCTCCCAGACCAGTCCAGCTGCAGGGACCTGTGGCTGCCCTCACCTGCGTGTCCTGCAGCTGGGACTCCAGAGCGGAGAAGTCCTTGGTGAGCTTGCTGGACTTGCTGTCCGACTGGGTAAGAAGACCTGTCACGTTGTCCAGTTCAACCTGTGTGAGGACGGGAGACAAAGCACCCTAAGCTCGACCTGCCTGGGCCCCACCTCGGCTCTGCGGCCACGCTGGACCCGAGTCACAGGCTGAATCCCGGACGCCTGGCTGATGAGCCTCTTTGAGGAGGGGGGAGGTAGAGAGAGAGAGGGAGAAAGGAAGGAGCAGGAGCCCTGGAGATGTGGGCCAAGACCCTGGCAGCCCCCAGGGAGGCCTCACCTGCAGCTTGGAGACCTTGTCGGCCAGCTCCGTGCGCACGCGCTCTCCCTCGGTGAACTTCACCTGCAGCTCCTGCAGCTGGGCCTCCACCTTCTTCCGCTTGTGCTCAGAGTCCCCCTTGCCCTGCAGCAGCACCTTCACCTCGTTGGCCAGCTCCCCTCGCTCATTCTCCAGGGTCTGCTTGGCCTTCTCGAGGTTAGCTTTCACCTGGGGAGGCCGGGGAGGAAAGTGAAGATGTTCACAAGGGCATCAGAGCCCGACCGTGAGGCTGGTCTTCTAACATCATCAGGAAAGCTGGCGGATCCAGACCCAGAATCTGCTGCCTCTGCAGCAAAAATGCCACTGGGCAAGTTCAGGGGAAAGTGAGCTGGCAGGAGCCCTGGACCTGATCCATACTCATCACCCAGCTGGGGCGGGACACCAGGCACGGGGCCTCACCTCTCAGGGCTCGGCTTCCCCAACTCTCACACAATCCCCGCCCAGCCTCCCACTCTGGGTTCAGGGGGCATCCAAGTGCAAGATGTCACTGTTGCTGATATTAAGATCTTCATGATATTATTATAGGATGAGGGAAATGAGAACTGTTCATAGACTTCCCGTAAAGCCTCGTGGAGATGTGATGTTCAAAATAATAATGTAACATTCCTCCCCAAAATATAAAATCGGAGTTCACAGAATAAACATGACAATCCCATTCTAGTCTGCGTGGAGCCAGCTGCAGCGTCCGTGGGCCAAGCGAGGATAAACCAGAACCAGCAGGAATGCAAAAGCTCACTGGGTACAGGGCAAGGAAAGGCTTCAACCTGCCAGAACCAGGTGAAGCTGGAGACGGACGGACAAGGCGTGTTTCCGAAGATACTGGATAGGTTGCCATGTGGAAGAGCCTTGGCCCTCTCAGGCTGCCACCAAGAGTGGCCACGAGCCCTGAGCCACAGGAGGCAGCACTGGTCCTGTTCAGAAACTGCCTGGCCACAGCTTGCCTGGCTGAGAATCAGCTGGGGTGAACATCCCCAGGGTCCTCCCGTGAAGACTCCAGCTGACCACCTGCTGGAGGTGCTCTAGAGCAGCCAGGAGACTTCCTAGTCTGACAGGTTGTCGAGCAGGACAATGATGATGACAATAAATGACACTTGAGCAACTTATGGAGCCCTTACTATCTAAGTGCCTCATGTGTTACCAACTCCAACTGGCATAGAATCTTATGAGGCAGGTTCACCATTAGCCTGCCTTACAGATGGGGAGACTGAGGCAGGGGGTACCTATCTGCTCAAGTCACACGGCCACTGGAGCCTGGACTCCGGGAGCGCCCCACCCACAGGGGTGGAGCCGCAAGGGCTGGTCCCTGGGGAACCGACGCACCCGCTTTGTCTGCTCCAGCTGCTCCGCCAGCTCCTCCACGGCCTGTGAGTGCTTCTGCCTCATCTCCTGGATCTGGGCCTCGTGGGTCCTGGCCTCCTCCTCGAGGGTCTTCTTCAGGATGTTCACTTCCTGTTCACGTTTGGACCTGGACAGAGAAACGCCCTCAGGAGGGAGGCTGGGGACCCTGGAGTGATGCTCCCCTGGGGCCTCTGTAGCAGCAGAGAGAGCCCAGCGAGGTGGCTTTCTGCCTGCTGGCCTCCCTCCTCGGCCATCCATCCTACAGGTCAGGCCCACAGACACACTTTGGAGAGGACTTTCAGCCTCGAGGCCCACCCATGCATCACCCCAACTCCAAGCCAAGTTCTCTGACAGGTCTGCTCTGCCCCACTTGAGGCAGACGCTATTAAGGAACCATCAGCTCCTGTGCTCTCTGCTGCATGACAGTAAGGCCACTGTGTGTCCACAGAGACCAGGGGTCTACGCCTTCGAGGCCACAGCCTCTCTTTCCTTGCTCCACCACCCCCATCCTCAGTGACCTGGCTGGTCGACCCCAAGGCACACCTGAGCTCCTGCTGGGCAGCAGTGGAATCCAGAGTGTCCTCCAACTCTGTTTTCAGAGCCTCCAGCTCTTCCCCGAGATCCCGTTTCTGCTTCTCAGCTTTATTCCTGGAGGCACGCTCAGATTCCAGGTCTTCTTGGAGTTCAGAAATCTGAGATTCCAGCTCCCGGATCTTCTTCAGGGCTATGTTCTTCTGGGAGGCTTCTTCTTCCACTCTGCCAAAGAGACCAACAACATTAGGATGAGGTCACCGTCACCTTCAGAGAGCACAATTTGCAGACAAGGTTTTAGCTAAGTGCAGCCAAAGCTGCTTCTGGCAGTCATAATCATGGCCCTTAGGAGCTCTTCTCAGCAAAAACATCTGAGGCATTCAGAAGACTTAAGGGCAATACCACTTTGAGAATTCAAAAACCTCATAGAGGAATCATTTTTTTTTTCTAAATTAAGATTCAGTGCTTTAAACATAAAAAAATTCGAATGTTAAATGGAAAAAAAGATGGAGGGGAACAAATGCTACTGTCCATGATTACAACGAGTAAGTAAAAATACAAATATGCTATGGACTTTGGGAAATAATGATGTGTCTGCAGGTCTGGCAACTGTAATAAACATATCACTCTTGCTGGCGGTGGGGCGGGTGGATAACGGAGAAGGCTGTTCACATGGGGATCTAGGAATTCTCTATACCTTCTGCTCAGCTTTGTTGTGAATTTAAAACTGCTCTAAAAAAGTAAAATCTGTTTTTAAAAAGCATGCCTGTAGCCAAGAAATCTTAAAAAGGAAAAGAATAGAAAGGATTGCTGTGACTGGCTGACGAGGGTTGTGGATGACTTTCGGGGGGGTTACAAACAAATGACAGAGAAGCCTTGGACTATGCTTTTAGTGCACAGGAAACATTTTGCCGTAAATTGGCGTCCGAGACAACAGAGGAACGCGTGCCTGCCGCTCCCTGATGCACCGAGAACCACGGCAGGAAGCGCGCTGACGGCACCGGCACTGGCCACGGGGCCGCGGGCTGATGTGCTTGGTTCTCACCTGGCCAGGGCAGCATGCAGCTCCTCCTCTTTCTTGGCCAGCTGCATCTTGAGCTCGGCGATCTGGGCCTGCAGCTCGGCGATCTGGTCGCTGAGGTCCGTGGAGTCTCCCTCCAGCTTCCGGCGGGTCTTCTCCAGCTCCTGACGCTGCTTCTCCTCTCTTCGGAGGCGCTCTGGGGAGCAAGAACGGGGAGACGCCGACAGAGCCCTGAGTCGCCACCGATTTTTCTGTCTGTCTTCAATTCTTATATAAAACACTGAATATTTGTTACCACAAACCACGTGTGCGGTTTAAACAACCCTGATACCCAGACACCAGACCCAGCTCCTGGACGAAGGGGAAGACATCACCATAAGCGGCCTAGTCCTGTGTCTCTCCAACCCCGCCTGCCAGCCTTTCCCACCAGGGAACTCCTCTCCCAAAGTCTGTGTTTGTGTTTCCACTTCTCTCGTTTTCCTTTGAGGCTGTACCTCCCTAAAAATGTAATGCTTAGTTTTGCAGGAATCTGAACTCACAGAAGGGACCTGTCTTGTATGATTTCTATGGAGTCAGTGCAGCGGGGCCAGGGTCCAAAGGGCTTTACAATTCCTGCTATGACGTCACCTAGGTGACCTCCTTACATCTCTGCGCCTCATCTGAGTAGTGAGGGTGGAAGACAAGCTACTTCATGAGGCTACTGTGAGGCACAAAGGAGTTGGTGTCTGAAACCAACTTCCAGGCACCCGGAACAGTGCCAGCCCATAACGCGTGTTCAGTGAGGCAACTCTTACTCCGTGTCTCACCTTTGTCACAACATTATGACTTTGAGATCTGGCAAGTTAAGGGTCACTGTAAGTGATCCATCCGGGCTCCTGTCTGTGTATTCCACCGTGTGAACACACCCCAACCTATCTGTCCGCCCGACAGCTGGGGGCACCTGTGATGTGTTCGTTGTGTGCCCTCCTGAGAGCACGCTGCCACGAGCCTTCCTGCCCGGGACACCCAGTGCATATGAACAAGAGGACTGGGCTGCGAGCAAAGCTGCAACCTCACGGGCACTTCTAGATTGTTCTCCAGAGCTGTCTACCCATTTATACTCCCACCGGCAGCATGTGCGTGCTCTGGCTGTCCTACATCTTCGGCAATGCTTGGTGGTGTCAAACTTTCATGTTTGTCAATCCAGTGGGTGTGCTGCTCCAAGACCTCGAGGATGATGGAGTCTTTCAGACTATTCCCAGATGAAGAGATAAGTCTCTGTGTCAGGACCCCTTTTCCCCTTGATGGCCTGACCCACTTCATCCTGGGAAAAGCCTCCCAGTCACCAGCCAGGGTGGTTTCGGCCCTGCGTCCACTGGGTACTGACAACTGCCCTGTGCACCTGGCTGCCCACGTCTCAGCAGATGGAGCAGTGGTTTCTCCCTGGAGCTCGGAGGCCCCCAGGGGTCTGACTGCCCCCATTCCCTGTGGTCAGCCCCTCCCAAGGGGCAGGGAACAGGGGGTCGCCAGACAGCACAGATCAGCGCTTGTGCTGGCTGCCGTGGACCCCAGGGCACAGTAGGATGAAGGCAGGTTTGTCACCCTGCCCCACGTCAAGCAATGGCCTCTTGCGATGCCTGCCTAGCATCTTACAGTACAAACAGCATGTCCATGCACGCTATTTAGTTTAACCCTCACACACCCTTTTGCTGTGTCCCCTTAGAGGCAAGAAAAACTAAAGCTCATGGAGATTAAGTAACAGGTACAAGATGACACAGCAAGTAAGTGGAAGAGGAGGGTCAAACCCAGAACCTTCCAGGAAGTCTTAGAAGCCGGTGAGACACACAGCGCTTGCCAACTGAGACGCCAGAGCATGATTCTGAACACTCTTCCCTGAACATCCCTCCCCAGCCACAAGTGCCCAGACTCCCACAGGGACAGGGGCTGGCCCCCGGGTCCTGAGGGCCGTGGCAGCGAGGCCCGGGCTGGCCCCTGGGCACTGGATGCTCCCCACCTGCCCCCAAGGCCGACAGTTCCCACCACCGTCTTACCCTCCAGGTCGGTGATCATCGCCTCGTGCTTGTTCTTGAGCTTGGCGAGGCTCTTGGATTTCTCCTCCTCTTCCATGAGGTTGGTGGTGAACTCGGCTATTCTGTCTTCCAGCAGCTTCTTCTCCTGGGGGGGAAGGGGAGGTCAGAGCTGGGTTAGTTGAGTGCAGAACACTTCAGCTCGCTTCAAAGCACGACTCATCAGGTGTTTAGGACTGAATGGAGGGGCAGAGCCTTAAATACTCAATCAAGATCAGTGGGCTTTCCTGGATCGAAGGGGTAATTTTGAGAGGTCACTGGCTCCCCTGAAGCAGCTGGACGAGCTTCCTTGGGGTCCAAAACTGGGCTGCCCAAGCCCCTCCTGGGCCTGCGTTACCCCTTTCTGCTCAGGTAAGGGGAGCTTCTGGGTGACAGGGAGTGTTGGCATGGGAAATCAGGGCAGGCACCACAGCGCCACCTTGCCCGTGCTGGTGCCTCCTTCCTCAGCCCACAATGCGCCCCTGCTCCTCTCACTTTCTGCCTTCTGTGGCCACCACTAGAGTCCCAATCTCAGAAAGATCCACCCACAACAGCAATCGCAAAGCCACCGTGACAAATCGGCACCATCACTCAGCACAAGCTCCCCACAGCACAAGGTCCCTGGGCAGGACGCCTGCCGTGTCAACCCGACCACCACACCCTCTGGAGATGGAAGATGGCGTCCTGCTCCTGCCCCTCCTTCTCCTCCAACGCAATTCCCAGCTGTCATCTGTCACCAGGCAGATGCGGACGGGGACCCAGCCCACAGCCAGGACCCTGGAGCCGGCTGTCCCCAGCCCCTCCCGCCCCGCAGCCCCCACGGCGCACAGCCGGCCTGACCTTGGCCAGCTTGCAGTTCTGGTCCTCCATGATGATCTGGTCCTCCTCCAGCTTCTTCAGCTTGGCCTCGGTGGTCACCTTCTCCAGCTGCAGCTTCTGCCGGGCGCTCTCCTCCTCCTCCAGCTGTTCCTCCAGTTCCTACAGCGAAGTCGGAGAGACCGTGAGCAGAGTGCACCCCACGAGCCTGCGGCACCACTGGTACGGGGCCTGGCCCCCACATGTGGGGTCATGGATTTAAAAACTGGGGTAAGGGGACAAGTACCCGGGTCCAATCATGGGGTCACATGTTCTGACAGGCTTCCTTTAGCTTTCCACCCCCCACCATCTGCTCCGCAGACCAGCGGAGCAAGGACCAAGGAAGGAAATTAAATTGGCTTCAATGCTCCATGGGGCAGAGCTCACCTGACACGTACGTGTTAGAAATAACCGCCCAAAAGAGAAAGCCTCCCCGAGGCTGCCCCCAGGACAAAGGTGCGGCGTTGTCCCCCACGGCACTTGTGACGCCCAGTTCTCTCCCATTCCTGCGTCGCTGCTCCTCACCACCCAGCCCCCCGCCCCACCGCTGGGCGGCCCTGCCCCTCTCCCGAGACCTGGATGTTCTGCTGCATCTTCTTCTTCTCGGTCTGCAGGTGCTGGCAGCGCTCCTCCTCCTCCTCCACCCTAGCCTCCAGGTCGTGGCAGATCTCCTCCAGCTCCTGCTTCTTGGCAGTCAGGCGGGCTCGGAGCTCCTCGGCCTCGGCACACAGCTCCGTTTCTGCCTGGAGCTGCTCCTGCAGCTGCAGCTTCTCGGCCATGAGCTGCAAGAACACGTGGGAAATATGAACTCCTATGACCTCCTCGAGCCGGCCACCTCTCCAGGAGAGCTGGTCACCTGCACAGGCTCCTGTAGGGAGAGCCCCGTGCTTCAAGGGCAGTTTCCACCCCAGAATGCTTCAGCTCCCAGGCATGTCTAAATATCACGCCTTTCATCCTTCGCCACTGCTCTAGGAGCTGCTCACCAAGATCCCTAGGAGAAGTGCTGAAGCTGGGCCTTGAACCCATCATTCATGAACTTTCCACCCCATGGGGCAGCTTTCCTACATCATGTAACCCCAAATGGGATACGCAGAGAGATTAACCACCATTTCTCTATAGAAATAGGAAAATATCGCCTTAAAGGCCAAGCACGCTTTGCCTACTCATAGCCAGCAGGTGGCAGCACTACCTGGGCAGTGCAGGCGGACACCCACCTGTGACTGGAGGGTCTCCATCTCCGTGAGCCTGTTCTCAGCGGCTAGCTGCTTCTCCCGCACCTTCACCAGCTCCTCCTCCTTGGCCATCATCTCCTCCTCCTGCCGGCTCACCTGCAGCAGCGGCTTGACCTAGGAGAGGAGACAGAGAAGACTCGCTTAGGGGAAGATGCCTGTGCAGGTTGAGAGCCATGGGGCAGGTAGGATGCTGCACGGAGGAGGTGCAAATGGGTACAGTCTTTCTGGAAGTCAATCTGGTTCTGTGAGGCATTGGCCTCTGTTTCGCTAATTGCATTTCAGGGAAACCATCCCTATGTGTATTACAGTGGAAAGTCACTGTTGGAAAAGTAGCCAGATAAACTATGAAACATCTCTAGGGAACAGTATGTTAATGTTTTAAAAATGATGCTTATAAAGGAATTTTAAGTGGAAGATGCAAAACATAAGACTGTTTAAACAAGTCAAAGCTCTGTTATTTAAGAATGTGTATGGTTTACACAGCAGAAATGTATCAGGAATGAAAAAAAAGCAAGAATAAATACTGAAACATCTATTCAATATTTATGTTGGCTCAAGGTTGAAGAAATTGTGGGTAAATTTTTATATTCTTGTTTACCCTTCTGTTGGTCCAACTTTTCGCAATTACCACAAATTATTTATTAGCAACAAAAGCAGCCTGACCAGCCTTAAAATAATAAAGAAATTTTTTTCTTTAACGCTAGGGAGGACCCAACCAGCCCTGTGCAGATTCTGACCCACCAATCCCTGGTTTCTGGGCGAGCAATGGCCGTACCACGTGGGGCCGGGGGGGGGGGGGGGCGGGGCCTGGACCTCCCAGAGCTGCTCCTGGAGCAGCTCTGGCCCACCCCAACAGCGGCCCTGGCCTCCACCCCGGACAATGTCCTGGCTCACTCCCCTCTAGACCCCACAGGGCAGGACACGGGGCATGAAGGCAAAGTGCCCGTCCTGAGGCCTGAGCCCCGCAGGAGGCCATGGGAGGCCCACTGGTCCCCTTGGCCACACGGAGGCTCCTCCAGACCCACCTTGGTGAAGAGCCGCCACCACTGCCAGTTCCGCAGCTTGAGGTAGGCGGCACAGTTTCTCTGCAGGACCTTCATGGCCGTCAGCTGCTGCTGCCGCTTGGCAAAGGCCCTGTGGGGTGAGGGTCACGGGTCAGCACCTCCAAGCAGGGGACAGCTGACCTCCGCTCTGACAGTCGCTCCCAGAGGCTTTTGCAGAGGGAATCACCTCTGCCTGGGACACCACGAGGCAGAAATGTAGGGAAGGAGGCTGGCTTGGGGTTGAGTCTTTTGGGTGACCTCGCAGAGGGTGACCAGGGCTGAGGTCACGATCATACACCATCACTTAAGAGGCGAGTGAAGTCACTACAGGCCTAAGTCAAGTGCAACTGCTGGTCATTAAGTCCATCTACTGATGGCATCTGCCCACCTTCATGCCACCCACAACCTTGGGGCTTCTGTTTGGCAGGAGAATGGCAGCAGCTGACGTCCTGCAAACAACGCAAACTCAAGCTCCGACCCCAAGTGCTCAGAGCTCAGGCTGGAATGGACGCCCCTGAGCACATAGAGGGGCTCAAGGGACCAACGTGCAGTGGCCACCGAGCAGGTGAGCCCGAGTCCCCTAGGAGCTGCTTGGCACTCAAGGACAGCCAGCTCTGGGTGTCATCCCTACATGAGAGACATAGTGAGGAACTGCGGTGGACAGGAGCCTTCAGGGCAGGCAGATCCGAACACAGTCACCCCTTCCCACCAGCTCACTTTAAACCCCAGGCAAAAATCCGGGAAGCAGGGGGGCAGGGAAAGCCACATGGGCCTCCCCAGGCCAACACCTGACTGGTATTAGGGCGAGGGCCCCTAGGCCACAACTTCCTAAGTGCCCTCCACCACAGGAGAGCTGGGAGGGGCTGGAGCGGGGGGCAGGCTGGGCCAAGTGGGTGTCTTGGGACTCACTTTCTGGCCAGGTAGCCCCTGCAGCAGGCCTGGAAGCCGATGATGACGTCGGTGATCTTCAGGTCCCGCTCCTCCTCCAGGTGGGCCAGCACGCCGGCCCGGAAGAAGACCTTGCTCTGGCCAATGCGGTACAGGTTGCTGTCGAGCTCCAGGGCTTTGATCTAGATGGGAAAAGAGCCAGCCACTCACCCCCACCATCCTACCACCACGGAGCCCTGGAGCAAGGCCTCAGCAGGGGAAGGGGCCTCGGGCCGGGGTCAGTCCCTCTGCCCTGCGGACAGCCTTAACCTGATGCAGAGAAAGTGAGGCTGGGGGTGCTGGGCAGGGGGCAGGTGGGCGCCAGCACGGCACAGGGTAACGAGTCAGACTTGCAGAGAAACACAGAATCTTTGCATTGAAGGAACTCTAAAGGTCTCCCCTTCCTCTCTGCCCTGCCCAGCACACCACAGTCACGCTCTAGAAACACCTGGCAGGGTCACCCTCCAAGTACCCAAGCCTCACTGCTGCCCCAAAGCCCAACACTGCTCCAGCTCTGGCCAGGCCCAGGATCAAACGCTAATCAGGTTACCCCAGGCCTAACCTCTGTGAGCCCACATTTCCTCAGCTGAAGAGTGGAAACACCTCCTTTAAGGAAAAGAAAAGTTAACAAAGTAAATAATAGCACCTCCTTCCTAGAAGAGCTGTGGGAATCAAACAAGAAAATGCATAGAAAGCGCTTAGCACGGGGTCTAGGGCTGAATGAACTTCCGCCGTGGTTACTATTACCGAGCTGTTTCAGTACAGTTAACAAGGCTCTCTTGTTAAGCCCACTGGCAAGGGTCTGTCGGTCTGTCTGTCTGCCTGGGAGAGAAGGGATTTAGAACAAGCTCCAAGAGGCAGAGGCTTGAATAAGATAAATGGGATCTGGGGGCCCCTAATGCCCATGAACGGTCCAGGCAGGCCTCGAAGAGGCCCCTGCAGAAGGGAAGATGTGGGGAACAGAAGGCAACGTGGGTACCTCCCTCCCTGCATGACGAGCCCAGGCCTCCTGTCTTCCCTGCAGAGCTGGACAGAGGGGACCCGACTGTGCCTGAAGGAGGGACACCCCTCACTGGCCAGCAGCTGAGTCTCCCAGAAAAACGGTGGCCCAGACCCGAGGTAGAGGCACACCCTCCATCCTTCACGTCTCCTTTCCACCAGCTGATGAGCATCGGAGGGCAGGGAGCCATCTCCTCCCTCCTTTTTCTAGCCTCAATCTCCCTGTCCCTCAAATGCGCGGCTTTGCACAGAGCAGGTGTTGAATTTTTCTTCCCTTTTCTCTTTCCTCTCCCCACCCCCAGCCCATCCTCTGCTGATTCTCTGGAAAGGATGCAAAGTAAACAAATCAAAAGGTGCTGGCTGCTGACCCTGGAAGCATTAGACAAAGGAGACGCCTGCCTGCAAAGCAGAAAAATGACCAGGTGGGTACAGCCCCGGCTCGGCCAGAGTCACCATGGGGCCTTCATTCACCCAGTGCCCACTGCCTGTCCAGCACTGGCCCAGGGGTAGGGGGAGAGAGGAAAGGTCCAGAAGCACTGACTCTGGTGGCTTTGGGCCAGTCACGGTGTCCTGGTGGGGAGGTGCCCTGCTGACCACACCGCACATGAAGATCAGAGGAGACATAAGCAAGAAAGGATCAGAATGTGCCCAAAAGGAAGGGACCATCTCACACCACATCCTGGCCACGCTGCAGCTCTCACCTCCTCCTCCCAGGCCCGCGCCCACACACCATCCCAAGCACCCAAGTGCTGAGGGGGCTACCACACGGGGCCCCCCGCAGAATCAGAAATGGCACATTGGAGGAACCAGAGAGCACAGGCATCGAGGGGTCCAGCAGCCACAGGGCACCCAATGCGGGGAGGGGACAGCAGCCCAACTCACCATGAGCACACACGCCTGCTTCCCGTCCATGAAGCCCTTGGGGATGGAATTTGGTGTCAGGATCTCGTATCTGAGGAAGGAAAGGGCAGCCGGATCAGTGTACCCCTTCACTTCACGTGGCCTGGACATTCGTGGGAGGTGAGGGCGCAGCAGATGTGGAACCCTTTTCACAAAGTCTTCTGAGGATGGGGGAACCTTCGGCGAACCCCACCTTGCTCTTTTCTAAGGCTGAACAGCACAAGGAAGGCCTGGTGTTTTCCAGAAAGTGAGTGGAAACTCGGTTGGAATGTTTCAGTCACTTAAGGGTGAGCCTCAGCGTGGGCTTACTAACTGCTAATCGCCCAGCACCTGTGTCTGTAACCCCAGAAGACCATGCCCATCTCTTCCCTGGGATGCTGCAGGGAACCACTAATCAACGGGGTGGTCCACAAAATTAAACAGAGCTGCAACACGATAGCAGTTTCCACTAAACACAGTCATTAGGCAAATAGGCCAGTGCCACCAATGTCCCTCCCTGCACACACAGCCGATTTCCGTTTCCATAAAGTTCCTTTAATACCCAAGTCTCTAACTGAGCCTCCTTAATTTCTTGTCACAGCTCCTCTAACTGCAGCAAACAGCCCCAGGCCCCTGAGGTCACTAGGAGTGAAAGCCAGCAAGAAAACCGTCATCTCAGCGAAAAAACCGGGACATCCCTTCTCACAGGGAGGGTGGCATGGAGGACCGTGTGAGGAGCCAGCTGGACCTCAGCTCAGCGTGGACAAGGAAATGGCTCCCCGACCCAAGGCCCCTGCTGGAGAGCAGCCTGGCCATTGGCACGAGAGGCCGGCTGCGGGCCCTGCTCACCTCTGCCGGAACTCCTGGAAGACCACGCGGTTGGGGAAGCCCTGACGGCAGATCCGGATGCCCTCAAGGACCCCGTTGCAGCGCAGCTGGTCCAGCACCAGATGGGGGTCCAGCTTGCCAGCCTAGAGGAGAAAAGACATGCATGTGGTCTCACTTCTGTGCCGAGGAGCTGACGGAGAAAGGGTGGGCCCCTCTGGATACAGCAACGCAAAATCCCCAGGAGCTGGGAGTCGCTGCCACCTGTAGGTTTTGTTTTGCTTTAATTATTGGGGTTTAATTTTAGTTTCTTTTTTTTTTCTTTTTACCCCCAAAGGTTTTGACAGCTCAGTCAGGCTGATCCAGGTCTGGGAGCAGTGGAAACATAGCCTATCTCCTAAAAGCGCCCGAGCCACCCTGCAGAGGGACTTGACCAGGGGCTCTGCGTTCTGGGGGAGGAAGCATTTCTCCTTTGGGAGACAGACGAGGGCTGAGCGCCCTGCACTGTGCCCACCCCGCACCATGCCACCAGGCGGCCACACCTTCTTCTCGTGGTTGGGGATGATGCAGCGGACGAAGTTGGGGTTGGTGTTCCTCAGCGTGGCCATCAGCTTGGCCAGCTGCTCCTTGTAGAGCTGCCCCACGGTGCGGAACATGCCCTTGCGCGTCTTGAAGGCCCCGGGCATCGCTGTCTCCGACATGCCGGCCACCTGGTCCAGGCCGATGATACGGTCCACTGCAGAGACCACGCAAAAGCACGTGAGTGCCCAGCGGTCCAGGCGGAGGCAGAGGGGCAGGAAAGACAGACAGACATCAGGATGGAAGAGGAGACTAACAAACAGCAGACCTCTTCTACTTGGAGTCTACACAGCGGGCTACGATCATCTCTAAACGTTGAGTGAACTTGACCTTGTGAGCAAGGAGCAGGCAGCATAAAAAGGTTTGGGAAGACTGCAGAGCCACTAAGAGGGGGCAGCGCATTCCGGAAGGCTGCTCCACATTCACATCGCCTGTCTCAGCCACCCTGGGCAGCTCCTAACCCAGAGACACAACAGGACCAAGAATGCATTGGGGAGCAGTGAGTCAAGCTGGTCCCCTCGCCTGGCTCGGAGGTGCTGTTCAAACTTGACTTGCAGGAATCCTGCAGCCCGTGGGGTCACGTTTGAAAAAAGCAAATCATCCTGAATTCAGGTGGACCTTTACCCAAGAGCACTGGGCCAAGTCAGAAGGCGAGAACTCAAAAGCTACTTTGCCATCGCCTGCAGGGCTCTGGGTGACTCCCTTTCTGTCTGCACCCCCAACGCAGCCCTCCCTACATCAGGGACCTAGAGCATGAGCGTTGTCAAAGCAGAGAGTTCCAAAGGACCACTGCTGACCATGACTGCCCCAAGGTCGGTGGTTCCTTCTCCCTCTCGAGTCTTGCTTTGTCCCCAAGCTCACGGGTCTTTATCATTTAAACCAACCCTCTCAGGAAGCAGCCCTCATCACCGTGGCTCATGCCCAGAGCAATGAAGTGAACTGCTTCCCCCAAGGAGAAAACAAAACAACCAACAAACTCAAGCAAGGTGGCCAGTGATTTGAGGTCAGTCTTAAGAAAGAGCCAGCATTAAATTTGAAGTCTTCCGTTGCAGGATGCAAAAGAATTCTGTGACAAAGTCGGTTTCCTATTACTTTGTGGCCAGATCTGTTATTTTATTTGAAGACAACAAATGGAACAGTTGCTCAAGAGGGAAGCCAGGGTGATGGACCCGATGAACCCATCAATTAAAATGAGAGGCATCTGGACTTCATGCGGCCACTGCAGGGCCCCTTGGACTGGCTACCAAAGGTGTCCTGGGGAGTGGGTGGCTTGTGAAGGCCACTCAGGTCACCCAGTGGGAGGTCAACTATGCCCCATAATGACTGGTCACTTCACGTGAGTGTGTCCTGCCCCCAGGAGGCCCCACCCAGGAGCAGGTTCCTGCTGGGCGACTGCTGCACAGACGCACAGGTGCCCTTTCAGCTTTTAGGTTCACGCACACACACACACACACACACACACGCAACAGCCCTCATGCTGAGACATGACCGTCATCCAAGCAGTGAGATGCTGTCGTCACGAGGGGGACTTCTGAAGACGGTATGGATTATCAAACAATTTTTTTTTTTGCCCTTTAAGATCTTTAACACAAAGTCCCCAATCTCCAAACACAGCCACTGGTGTGCCTGGTGTTCTACCGGAGGCCTGCAATGGGGCGCGGGAGGAGCCCGTCCACAAGCCCGGGGCAGAGACCAGGGAAGGGGCAGCGTCAGGCAGGAGCAGCCACGGGGAAGAAAGCTCAGCAGAAGCATCTGTCACACAGCCTTGGAGGCGCCACACACAGGAGGCCACGCTGGGCGGCCAGTCACCTGGTTCTAGGTGGAGGATAGGAAAGCGCTGATAGAAATAGGCTCTCTGGGTGCTCTGCATCTCTGCAACAGAGAGGTTAAAGCAAAACCCAGGCGGAAGGAAAGAGGAAACAGCAGAAAGAATGAAAAGAATGATTTCTGGAACTACCAGCCGACCAAAGAGAGGCAGGAACGCAGAGAGGAGCAGGACGGGAGTCTGGGTGGCCTGGCGCTGGGCTGTCGGGCAACTCCCAGCCTAGGAAAGAGCCTGGCTCATCCGTGGCCACAGAGCCAAGAGAAGGCCTCGCCCGAGAGGAAGTGTCCGAGCAGCATAAGCTCAAGGATGCTCAGGGCTCAAGGACACTTGGGGCTCAAGGGCAGGGTGACCCTTGGGGTTGTAGAGCCCACGCTCCTAGGAGCTGAGCAGACAGAGACCCGCCAGCCTGCATCCAGTGGAGACACGCCCTTGCCCTACACTGCGCCCACCCCCAGGGAGGGAAGAGGCCCGGCCACGGGGAGGGGATTGAGGGCCAAGGGCGTACCATCCTTCCACAGCTCTGAGACGAACTTGTCGGAGGACTGGTGCAGCAGCGTGGCGATGTTGTCGTTCAGGGGGTCCATGTTCTTCATCAGCCACTCGTCTGCTTTGTAATCCACCTGCAAGATCGGAGCGCCCGAGTCACGGGCTGCCCTGGGGACACCGGCGCACAAGCTCTGAGGACAAGCTGAGCCCACGTGCGGAAACGCTAAATGCCGCGAGGACGCCTCGACCTGGCAATTCATCCCCAAGAAAGACATGACAAGTGACAAGGGCAGAGGCCACCACAGGATGTTCTCTGCATCGTGATGTGAAAGAGAAAAAGCTTAAACCACGCAAACGCCCGGCAAGCAGGGGACTGGCGAAGAAAACTGTCGCAGCTACACAATACAATATTCTGGGTTTTAAATTTTTGTATGGTAATATGAATGCAAGGAAAAATACCTAATATTTCTTTTTAGTAACAAGACAAGTAATTTTTGTTTTTACTTTGTCTTTTCAGGATATCCAGTTTTCTCTGAGAATGTGTTATTCTTATTTTCTTGAAAATACATTTTTTCTTTTTTTTTTTCAAATTAGGAAATACATTCTTAACAACATGTATAATGTGACATTATATTTTTTAACAACAGACCCCCCAGGCTGCCATGGCCCCCTTCCTAACCCCCACGGCAGTCACCGCGCTCTCGGCCCTGGGCCTCTCCCAGCTCCTTGCTGCAGGTTCCCCGCACACACCCCTATCGATGACGAGGTGCAGGATGGGGGCTTCGTCTTCCCTAGGAGCAGAGCTACCTCTGGGATATGACAAGCCCGAGCCGGGTGTCTTGGCCGCCTGTCCCCCAAGCAGAGCCAGCATCCTTGTCCTTTTAACTGCCGCCCAGCAACAGCCCAGGCTGGATACACACGGACAGTTTCACCGCTCAGGTCCCCTGATGGGCTTTCGAGTGAGCCCGGTGTTTTGCATCATCAATACTGCAACAAAAGCCCCCTACATTTCTAGCAAAGGTGGAAGTAGATGTGGGGGTCTGGGCGGCATTACTTTAGCTACTAGAAAAAGAGGTTTAACAACAGGTACTTTAAAGTCAAGAGTGGCTTCAGCAGCCTTAGGAGACAGAAGAGCGAAGCAGGGGGTGCCAAGCAATGCGGGGCCACTTGCAGGAGCGGCAGGCGAGGACCACAGGTGGCTTGGGAGCAGCACTGTGAAAGCACGAGTCTCTCCTCGCCGATGGTCACTGACGGCGAGGCTGGGCCAGCCCGTCTCGTCACACATCTGAGTGCAATCAATTATTAGACACTCCATGCAAGGAACACAACTTGCTGAGAAAAACCAGCTTTAGTCTAAGCATGAACCTCTACAGACTCAGGACAGCCCTGTGCAGTTAGGTTCCAGTCCCAGGAACAAGCCAGCTGGGGGACGTGTGCCAGATGAGTGGGAAGGCAGTTCTGCCGTTACTGGCCAGTGGCCTTGAAAATAAAAGGACATCTACGAGAATGGCTATAACCCACAGGGCTGTGCCGCCACCCACTCCCACCTTGCAGATGTTATAGCGTATCTGGGGACATTTCTGGTTGTCCCAAGTAGGGAGGCCACTACTGACCCCTGGTGGGGAGAAGGCAGGGATGCTGCTAAACATCCTACAAAGCTCAGGACAATGTCTCACAATAAAGACTGACCTGGCCCCTGTCTGCAGTTGGAGACTGAGAGGCCCCACCCCACAGCACTGACTGCGCAGCCCGGGTTTCACAAGCTCCTTTAACAGACCTTACCCCATACAGCAGTGGTCAACCCCATTTTCCAGACGAGGCAATCAAGGCTCAGAGAGGTTAAGGAAACGGCCCAAAGTCACACACAGTGGCAGAGCTCTAATTCAGACTCCAGAGCCCCTGCCTTTAGCATAGATCTCACCTCCCCACCTGCAAAACTCCCCTAATAATGGTACACAACATGAGACCAGCCTGAGTATCCTACCAATTGCTGCAAGCTTCTAACAAAATGTAAATGGTGACACGCTTTGCAAGGTGGCAGAGTCACGTGAATGCTGGATATCCCCTCCAGGAACATTTACGGATAAGTAACAGGACCAGAATATTGAGCCCCTGCCCCTACCACACGGCTCACGGTCTTAGAATCATCTCTATGTCTCTCGAGATGGTCCCGCCGGCACCTTCGTCGGTGTGCGCTCTCCTCACCTTGCCTGCATAGTGAATGATGCAGAAATCAGCTTTGTCCTTCAGCTGCTTGGGCTTCTGGAACTTGGGGTGGGTGCCCTGCTCCTGCATCACCTTCTCCACAAAGCTCTTGTCAGTAGCTTTGGGGAACCAGCACTCCTCGTCCAGCAGGGCCAGGATGCCAGGGGGGCCTGCCTGGAGGAAGCACAGCATCGCACAGGTGAGCTCGCTGTGGGAACCACCCATTTTTGCCCTTGTAAGAGGCCAAAGCCTGGTTTTCAGAAAACCCAGAATCTCTCCAGAAGGTGGGAGGTGCTGCCCCCACAGTGAGGGGAAGTAAGGAACATTATTGAAAGTACTCAATTCTAGTTTAAAACGAAAGTTCTGGGGTCTAGGCTATGACCCATACACCTTAACCCAATGATCCATCACAGGGTTCTCCAATTAGTGCACTGGAAACCAACTGGCAGGCTTGATGGGCCATGCAGACCCCTGACCCACATCCCAGAGGCTGCCCTTAACAGGTGCCCCGGCCCCTGGAGCCCCTCTGGACCCCGTCCCACACGCTGTGTCCGCCCGGATATGTGGTGACACGTGACATTTAGGATAAGCCTCTCAAGGAAGAGGTGCCCCAGACCCCCAACAGCCTTCTGTACATCGAATTTATAAAACAAGAGAGCCGACTCAGACACTGTCTGAGGACACTGGGGCCTGCAGGGACTGGCTGCCCAGGCTGGATGATCTTTGGAAAACGCAATTGATTAAAAAACACTCATCACAAAAGGAAATCGTTTCATGTTAGGGTTATGGGTAATTTCAACCCCAGAGGGGCAGAGGGTGAGGCCGGGATGAGGGCCCGCAGGTTCGGCTCTTACTGGCTTTTCAATGAGGTCGATGCAGGGCTGCAGGTCCAGGCCGAAGTCGATGAAGTTCCACTCGATGCCCTCGCGCTGGTACTCCTCCTGCTCCAGGATGAACATCGTGTGGTTGAAGAGCTGCTGCAGCTTCTCGTTGGTGTAGTTGATGCAGAGCTGCTCGAAGGAGTTCAGCTGCAGGAGAGAAACAACGTCAGAGAGACAGCCACTCACCCCCTCGGGAAAAAAGGGATGGGGTCTGGGAAGCACCTCCTCGGGCCTCTCCAAGCTGCCCCCTGTGGGCCTCCCCTCACCCGCCCCGCAGCAGGGGCTTCCCTGCTGGGGCCCGAGGGCCGTCCAGGAGTTGGCTAAAGCCCCTTGTAGCAGAATTACGCTTTAAAATGCATAAAATCAATTCCAAAAGAAAGCAGTTATGTTGAAACGTAATTATCAAAATCTTATAACAGAGGGACACATCCTGCTTCTTTATGACCAAGCACAAGCCGTGGGCTTAATAACTTCCAGAAATTCGAGGTAGAGATGAATGTAAATGATGTGACAACATCTTTGCAACAACTGCTCTGACATGAACACATCTGGTTTCTACTGCAGACGGGTCACGAGCACTGCAAACACACCTGTGTCTGTGTGCGCTGCTCAGGCCACTGATGGAAACACTGTGTCATTTCAATGACAGTTCAGTGAAAAACTATTTTTTAATATTTATTTAAAAAAATTATATAAATATATAACATAAATATATGTTATATACTTACTATATAAATATATAAGTGTTTATAAAAACATAAATATATCTATACATATTTTAAAATATTTATACAAAAATAAAGAGGTAATTTTCTCCACCCAAGTTCATGGTTCCTCTGAAATCGGCCATGGACCCCAGGTTAAGAACCTCTGATCTCCTGTAAGGATCAGTTTTTCTTACCTGACCTCAAAGCCTTTATGGGCAAGGACCATGTCTTGTCCCAACACTCAAAATAAATTTCTGAGAATAAATAATCAATAAATCAACAGAAAGCCCCTGCCCGTGAGGCCTCCTGGAGCACCATCTAGAAGGTCCCATTCCCACCAGCATTTCTGGTTGGGAAAGGGCATCTGGTTTTAGCTTAAAATACACCCAACTGGTGTCTCCTGTGTCCACGCAGGGAAGGAGATGGCCGGCTGGAATTATCTGGAACCACGGGAAAGAGGCTTCTGAGCCCAAGGAGAAGGCAGCCTGGAGGTTAAGGAGGCAGGAGGGGGCACGAGGGAGATGCTCACATCGAAGATTTCAAAGCCGGCGATGTCCAGGATCCCGATGAAGGAGGCACCCTGCCTCTTGGTCTTGTCCAGAGCCTTGTTGATGCGCAGCACCAGCCAGCGGAACATGCGCTCGTAGGTGGCCTTGGCCAAGGCCTCGATGGCAAAGTCAGCCTGGGGAGAACCAGGGGTGGGAGTCAGATTCAGGGAGCCTTTACACCCTCATTCCCTTTGCCCCAATAATGTCACCTGTGGGGCCCACGCCAGGGAAACAGCCCTAAAGATGGGGGAAAAGCTTCATGCACAAATATGTTCACTGCAGGGTTATTGATAACAAACAAACCAACAACCTACATATGCAACAATACAGGCACAGCCAACTCAGACATCTACAAAGGCCTTTTTAAAGCAATGGGATGTAGTGAAGCATCTACGGAAGAATCAAAAACATCTCTGAGATTTGCTTCAAGTAACACAGGTGGGGGAGCAGGGAGATCCGATCACCACGAGCCAAGACTGCCCGTGACTCATAATTCCTGAAGCCGCCTGTGTGATGGGTGCATGGGGCCTGTTACACTAGCGTCTCATTTTGCAAATGCTCAGAAAATACCATAGTCAAAAAACCAAGGGGACAATTTTAAGTTTAAAAAAGAAAGAAAGAAAGAAAACAAGGAAGAAAAGGCCTTGGGGGAAAGAAAGAGCCCCCACAGTCGTCACTGGGTAGGACGGCAACTTTTTCCCTTGTCTATATAGGCTTTTATGCATTTTTTGAATCTTAAGTGTCCATGTACTATTTTCATAATGAAAAAATAAAGCTTCTTTAATCGTCAGGGAAATGAACAGTTGGTTATAATTATGCCTGCTGTCTTCTGAAAACAACATCCCTGGCTTTGGAGGGATGGCCCTGCAGAATCAGCTGTCAGTCACTGGTGTGAGGCATGGTCCATGGCACTCTTTGGTAGAAAGAACCAGGTGATTTGAACTTCAGAGCATTTTTGAGAGACAGGAGCAGCACCTTAAAAATACCCAGCACCAGTGCCCTGAGAGAACTAGAAACCGCCAACAGAAGCCTTGCTGGGAGGGACTGAGCTCCTAGGGCAGCGGGCACGTGCGTGCTGCCCAGAGTCCTGCCCGTCTCTCCCCACGTGCGGCAGGACAGCAGGTGGCAGAGAGACAGCTGCTTGGCCTGGGCTCTCAGGATGGCGGGGGCCGCTGCCCTGGCACCAGGATGGGTCCTGCTACAGACACGCCACGTGCTTGCTTTGCTTTATAACAGAACAGGACACTCCTGCATCTCTGCCAACCAACCAGCCTCAACATCGACTCAAGGAGGGAGGCACAAGGCAGCCTAGAGGCCCCACCCACGGACGGCCCTTTCTAGGCGGGGGCCTTGGCCATGTTCCTGGACCCTGGGGCCAGCCTTCTCGTGTTCTCTGTGGGGGTACCACCACCTTGCTCTCCACAGTGCTGTGAGGCCTGAAAGAGGGAACCTATGTGACAGTGCCTAACACAGCGAAGGCCCAGCGCTGGCCTCAGTCTGGCTGCTTGGTGGCCCTCCCAGAAGAGGCAGCCCAATACCCGGCCAGAGGGCTCACCTGCTCCTTCGTCTGCGCCTTCTGGACGTAGTCCCGTCCCACCTTGATGCGCGGGGTGAGGATTCCTCTGGTGAAGTCGGTCACGTTGATACCCAAGAGGTGGGACACTTTTTGAGCAGCTAATATGTTTCAAAGAGCAAGGAGGAGAGGATTAAAAGGTTTTAATTAAACCAGAGAGAATCAGTTCCTCTGCTCAAGCTGGGAAAGTTGTGGTAACTGAGCGATCGTTACCAGGACAACTGACCGGCCCGTCCTCAGCAGGACACGGGACAGTGGGCTCTCCCCTAAGACAGGCCTGCAGGAGTGGCAGGGAGGCCCATGTCCTAGCTGGGGGCCCAGCACCGGTTCCTCTGCACACCCCTGGCCACGTCCTGAGTGTGAAAGGGGGTCCTACCCACTAGCAGGACTGACAGGAGGCAGTCTGTCCTGCTCCCAATGTAGGGGATGGAACAGGACAGTCCCACAGGGGTATCTTTTACAATCCACACACCCGTGCATTACATTTTTTCAAAAGTCCCTAAGAAGGGCACATTAAGACTTAACTTGGGATCACTTGCAGTGACCCGAGGGAATTGCAGTGGCCAAGGAGATGCAGTGATGACAGGGTTCCATGACCCTAACGAGTTCACGGGCAAGGCCAGCGCCAGCAGAAATGACTGACTTACTGAGACAGTTGGTCTGGTCTCAGAATGAACGAGGGAAACCCTGGTCCAGGGGACTGGGTTTTCTAACTCATGCCAATGCCTGCTCCATGGAGCAGGAGCAGGGGTGTGTTTGCGTGTGTTTTACAGAAAACAGAGTGACAGGCAGCTGCAAACACACATTAAATGAAAGCGAGAGAGGAGCATCCGGAATTTCCCCAAGACTCTCCTGTCTCCTGAGCCCGTCCACGCGCAGGCGCACGGGGTACCTGTGTTGTCGGGCATGGACGCCTGGTCGGTGTTGCGCTCCTTCTTGAAGACGATGTTGCCGAGCTGCAGGACTCCCGAGATGACCCGCAGCAAGCCTTCAGGTGCAATCAAAGGTGGCTCAGAAGCAGGCAGGGGGTGGCATAAGCCCCTGAGGGGGCATGACTCCCCCAGGGGCTCTCAGGCAAGACAAGCCATGCGGGGACACCGGGGCACTGGGCCGTGGCCTACAGCACATCTCCAGGGCCTCTGGCCGACCTCAGCGTGGGCAGCCCTAGGCTTAGATACAAGCTCCATGAACACTCCTGACACTTCTAAATCCCAACTGAGGATGTGCCTCTAACCCAAGGCCCACGGCTTTGCTTTTATAAATAAAGTTTTACTGGAACACAACCATGCCTATCCATTGACATGCTATCTGTATGGAAGCAAAGGTGGCCCCGACCATAACGCTAGAGAATGGGGTGCACTCTCCCCAACCCCCAGTCTTCCTACCATAAAGCCCCAAGGCCCTCCTCGCCCTCCTTCTAGAGACACAAGAAGACACAGGCATGCTCCCCACTGCTATTCACTCTGGGCTTCACCAGGGTGGAGACCCCAGCCCCAGCCCCTTCCACACTTGGCCGGGACAAGCAGGAATGTTCCATTTTCAGCCAATGGCAAGGGCAAAAGTGGTGGACCAGACCCTGGGCAGACAGGAACCTGTCCTCCACTCCCCTTTCCTCCCAGGTGACACGGCCGAGAACAATCACGAACCTCACCTCTAAGGGACCACCTCCCACCCACCAAAGGCCTTCCTCATGGGCCCCCACAGACTCCCTGTGGGCCAACGCCCAACCTCCCACCTCCCCCACCACCCACAGGAGGGCCAGCCCGTACCCATCTGCTCCTCATCTGGGATGCCCATGATGCGCATGGCCTCCATGGTCTCCTGGAACATGTCCTTGTCCTGCTGCCCGGGGATGGTGACATGCCCGTTGGACAGGAAGCGGTATTTGTTGTACGGCTCCAACAGGAGATCAGCTGTGGGGCACGGAGGGCAAGGTTTAAGGAAGGTCAGGAGGTGTTGGAACCAGAGGCTACAGTCAATACCACTACCTCAAAGGTGTGGGAGACCGAGAACCCGAGATACCCCAGAAACGGGGGAAGAGTCAGGAACGCGGACTCAACCAGGCATGTGAGACGGGTACGTACGTTGCCCGAGGGCATCAGGCCCCTGCGGGCCACATCTGCACAGTGACCTGCCCTGGCTTTCTCTGGAGTGATTGGAAACTGAGGCTGAGCCCTCAGCTGGCCCAGGAATAGAAGTGATGCTCGCCCCTCCTCCCCAACCCAAGGCCAAGACTTCACTTCCCAGCTGCAGCACGTGGCCCGGTTGTGGGGAGAGCCCCCGCGCCCGGCAGCCTCCAGTCAGGCTGCCGGCCCACTACTCACTCTTGAGGTGCTCTCCAGCCCCAGACAGCAGGTAGTAGAAGATGTGGAAGGTCCGCTCTTCCTTGGCTTGGCGGATGGCACGAGATTTCTCCAGCAGATCTTTGCGAACGTTAAGGAACCGTGCACGCTGGAGGGAAGGCCGCCCCCCACTCTCCCTGACTCCGTCAAAGCCACGGAACTTCACCAGCAGAACATGGCAAAACCAGACAAAGGAAAACTACCTTGGCTCTATTCTTCAAGGGGCGTGGCCTGTCCAAACAGCAGCCCTCCCACTTGGGAGTCCTGTCTACTTAAAGGGCCCCCCATCCACAAGAGACGGAGATCATAACACTTCCATCAGCACAGGCTTAACGCTGGAGAGAAATGCAGTTGCAGACACCCAAGCTCCACCCCTCTGGGAACCACACTGGATGCTCTTCAACTGTTCCATCCCATTCTGAGCTGAACTTTCGTCCGCCCGTAAAGAAAAACCTGAGCTCTGAGGTGAGTTCTCAATGAGCTCATCCTGGTCCTCTTCCCACTGCCACAGATGAGGTGTCGTACCAGGTCCATAAAGGGCAAACTTCTGGAATCAGGAAGCAGCGCGTCTCCATCAAGGTCACGCCCCTCCCCTCCAGACCCAGAACACTTACTGCAATTAACCACAAGGATACAAGTCTCAATGTTGGCTCCAACGATATAGCCATTGACGTCAAAGTTGATGCGAATGAACTTGCCCTAAGGAAAGACGGAGGAAGAGCTCAGAGACCCCAGCCTCTAGCACTACTGCAGTGGTACAGCCTGGTGGCCAGGGCCCTGCACCCCGAGCGCCTGGGTACTCAGGACTCAGAAGGGCCACACAGCTGGAGCCCAGACCAGCTCCAGTGTGGCCCAAGTTCCTCCAAGGAGGGGAAGAGGAAGCCAGTTATCTGGAAGTGTTCCTCCCTGCATGGTCTGGCCCTGGGTTCTCACTGGCTGCCGGTTACAGCAGGACAATCAGAGGACCAGCAGGAACTCCCCACTGCCTGGCTGGCTTTGCCACCTGAGCTGGAGAAGCTCCTGATGCAGGTGCACACGATTGGAGCACCGCCCAGCCTACTGCACGCAGCAGGCCCAGGAAGCACCAGGTCCACCACTTCTCCGCATTTGAGACGTGAGCACCCGTGGGAAGGCGCCAGGCACCAAGGCTCTGGGTGGGAGCATCCGCCCCGAAAATGCTGGCACTCACAAATCGCGAGGAGTTGTCGTTCTTGACGGTCTTGGCGTTCCCGAAGGCCTCCAGGATGGGGTTGGCCTGCAGCAGCTGCCGCTCCAGTTCACCCTGGAAAGGAACCCAGAAGTGCAGTGAAGGCTAGGCAGCGGCTCGGTCCGGCAGATCTGCTCTGCCAGGCAGCGGGGAGGGCGGCAGGGCTGTGTCCACACACGCAACATGCCAGGGACGGAGGCTTCCAGAGGGGCTCCGGCCACACCAGCCTCGGCCTGGTCCCTGGGTCGCTCCAGAGCGAACTTCCCGCCAGGTATCTGGAAACCTTGACTGATTTGAATTCACTTCCCTGGACTGACCACCCAGCGGCCCTAGAAAGGGAAAGAGGGCAGCCCGCCGGCTCTGGGGACCTGGCACAATGGCCCAGATCAACCCTGGAGGACAGTGAGGAAGCAGCACATGAACCAAGAAGAGACACAGGCACCATCCCTTCCCGTGGACTGCCACCATCCCGGGCACACTGGCCTCCCTCTGCCCTCCCTGCCACTAATCCCCACCCGACAGCCCACACAAGTTTTCTTCCTTTTCATAGGACAAGGAGAAAGGAAATTAGATTCACAAAAGACACCAGCTCATCTCATCTATGTCCTAATAAACTCTGCATTTTCCCTGCTGGTCCCCTGTCCTGCCACCACCACCCCAAACCTGCTCCCAGCATGTCAGGTATCTGAGCATGGGATCAACAAAGCCTTCTTTGGGTCCTGAATCATTGATCGATAACACCAATAAACCCTACTTGAGGTATCATGACACCTGGTGGGTGACAGAATGCACTCTTATTTATGTCTTCTTATCCCTGGAGCCTCATGATCCTCAGGGTAGGAAAGAGAGAGTAGCCCCATCTCACAGAAGGGAAAACTGAGGTTAAGGGATAGAGAATGATTTGCCAGAGGTCACCCAGACATCAACCAGCAAAGCAGGTAATCGAATTCAAGTCTTCTACCTCGCACCTGTCAGTCACTGCCAGGTCTCCCGCCAAGCCCCAGCCCCACCTGGGGGCTCCACGCCATCAGGTGAGGTAAGCGGGCCTTTGGAAGTAGCATCATCCTCCTAGCAGGCCAGGTAACAACTGACACCGGCTGAGGAAAACACAGTTCTTATTCACCTTAATACCCGCGCACCCCATAGGGGAAAGAGCATCACACGAGGGCCAGGTGGGCTTTTATATTTCTCAGCGAGGCTGGAGTCAAGCCAGGACTTTCCAGGAATAAAGCTGCCTGTTTGTGATGAAAAAGAGAACTGGTGGTGGCAGGGGTCCCCAGGAGAGCTGCGAGCTACAGCTTCCCAGGCATTCCTGCCACCGACGAGACGGAGGATGCCCTGGTGTCTGGCCAAGGCCACCAGAGACCCGAACGGGCCCTGGGCAGACCCTCCTTCTCAACAGCCATCTTCAGCCAGGGCTCCTCCTCCTCCTCCCAGGGCTGAGGAGTCTTGTTTTCAGATGGTCCAGATTAAGTGGAGGAGGGTCAGTGGAGCCAGGTCAAGGGGCAGGGGTCAAACCCACAGAGCAAACTCTAAAAGAGTGCTTGGCGCCAGCGGTCACAGGTCACTGGGCCCCCACCCCTGGGGCTCTGGCAGGCCGGGGAAGGCGGCCCAGGCAGCCCACAGAGCCGGATTTGGATGAGTGCTGCTCCCCTACCCACTAACACGTCCTCTCAAAGCACAGGCCAGGCTGCCAGGCTGGCTAAGCCACTCCTGTTCCCGCCGACAACAGATGGGAGTGTGGCCCCCACCGGAGCCTGCCGCCTGCCCCAGCTTGGAGACAAAGCTAAGGCCTCTGTTGAGGGTGCAGAATGTGGGACCACAAGGCTGACCCAGGAGTAATGACCTTGGATTCCCAAGCCGAGCCCCCTGCCAATGATGGTGACGCCTAACTTACAGGTTTCTCTTGACCGATGCCTAAGTGGGCACAGAAGAGCTCTTATTTATTGTTCACTGAAATCCGCACACTGGGAAATTACGAGGGAGGGTACGGAAGACCGCGTATGCTCATGAAGTCTGGAATTACCCAGGTGGTTTCTGAAAGGCTTCACTGGGTGGCGGTTCTGCCAGGGGGCTCCAATCAGCACATCGACAGAGGGAGAAAGAGCTGTCAGGGGTCACTGCTCAGACTACGGAAGCCCACCTAGGAAGTCTCTTCACCGAGCTCTGCTTCGCCCACCTGCAGTCAGGCCAAAGCCTGGCGCCCCCACAAGGTGAGGTCTGGGGTGTCCGTCCGGAGGTCTTGGGATAAGCACCTGGGTGGCTGCAGGGAAAGCTCTCCCCTAGAGTAGGCCGAGACAGGCCCAGAACACAAGAGTGCACACCAAGTTCAAGAGTGCAGCTGTGTGTGGAAAATCACTGTATGGCTTCAGGCAAGGAAATCAACCAAACTGGTCAATGGCCTTTACAACTGAGGGCCCAGGCAGCCAGGAGAAGCCAGGGGCAGCCTATTCAATCACTCTAGTTAAACCTGGAGTCGGGGACAGGGTGCCCATCACACACAGAGGCCTGAGAGAGGATGTGACAAGTTTGCTCTCACCTGTCACACCCCCCACATGCCGTCCTGTCTGAGTGCGAGGGGCCTGCCTTCCCCTCTGCAGCTGGAGTAGCCCCAGAAGTAAGGCACGTGGGTCTCCACTCCTGCTCTGTAACTGTGGTCCTGCATCCCATCCTGCAAAGCAGGGACACCAAGGTCACCCTCCAGAGATCCAAGCACATATTAGGCAATCAATAAATAGTTGGGAAATGGATTTTACTTCAAATTTAGGGATGGAAAACCACAGCTAGAGAATTCCTAACCTCACAGCCCTGTTTTAAAAATAGATCCCCTAAAAAGGATGGAAAATGGGGGGGAGGGGTAGAGAGAGGGAGCAAAAGAGAACTTGATTTGTTTCTAAATATAATTCCTGACACCCCGTGGAAAAAGATTCAGAATGTCTTGAGAAGTCTGGCACATGACAAGTTACTTTTGGTTGGGTTCCAGGAGACTGTGCTCATTAAGACACTCTGCAGGACACGCCCCACATCTGCATGCAAAGACACATGCCGCTACTTACTTCCACACGCTGCGCACGGCGTCCCGGTAACGGGAAGCCACCCAGATGGCACAGCTCCCCCCGACGGCTTGGGGAGACACCATGGGCACTTAGATTTCACAGGGAAGTTTAAGAGTGTGTGCTTGAGATAGAGAGCGCGCACCACACAGGCATGCTTAAGGCTGATCACCGCCCACCCTGGGAAAGCCCGGCACGGGGCCTTCCCGGCACCATTTCTGGCCAGGTGGCCAACCATCTCCATCTGGTCCGGAACACTGAGCATGTGGGGGTCCGGGGGGACAGGTCCGCACTGCACTGTGCCTCAGTCAGGGTCCTGCACGGGATGTGATGGCCATCGTGGGCGTGGGAATTCTGGGCACAACCGGAGCTTCTGAGACGAGCTCCTGTACCCATTCCGCCGCAGCTGTCATTTCAGAGTGCACACTAGGTCACCATGTGTCACAACCCAGCCCCTCCTCCCAAGACAGTCAGTGAGCCGAGCCTACGAGAACAGGTCTAGCCGCAGAGAGTGACAATGGTGTAGAGTGAAAAGCTGCTTAGGAAAAAATACATAATTCAAGGGCACACGATGGGCAGAACACGCATTCCTGGTGCAGAACGTGCAGTAAACGTGCAGCTCACCTAGCGAGGACACTGCTGGGTTCGACCATAATCCATCAAGAGGGAGAGGGGAAAAAAAGGGAAGTGAGATGACTTGCCAGCCGCACTTTCTCTCTTCGCTGGGGGGGGGGGGGGGGGGGCGGGGGGCTGTCCACCCAGAGGCATTTCAACAGCAGGGATTTAAATGCAGGCCTGCCCGAGATCCTTCGAGTCTCCATCAACTTGAGAGCCAAGTTTTGGAATCTCTCTTCCGACCTCAGAGGTGGAGGCTGCAGAGCATTAGCTGCAAACCTCAGACGGTCTCCAGTTTCCATAGCAACTCAGAAAGTTGGAAGGTCAAGGGAGAAACGGGCTGGCTACCCCCAGACCCCCTCCCCAGACAGCCGAGCTGCATTCTCAGTCAAAGTGGGCCCGGCCTCTGCTTCACTCCCCAAAACACTCTCATTTTAAGCCAAACCACAAACTATTAAGCACTCTTCCTCAGGAAGGTCAGGCGCTTCCGTGGAGGGCCAGGCCTGCACTCACCTGGTCCTTCTTGCTCTTGTGTGAAGAGGCCACGTGAGCCAGATACTGAATGACTTTCTTGGTGTTCTCCGTCTTGCCAGCTCCAGACTCACCCCTGCCAAGAGAGCCAAGGATGTTCTCAAGGGAGAGGTGACCAAATCCTTGGCGTCTGCCCCCTTCCCACTGCAAGCTCTACTGTCTACCATTCTGTCAGGGCCCCACGAGGGACCCAACACCTCGTGGCAGAGAAGGGGACAGACAAGTAAATGCTAAGCTCTGGAGTCCGCACTCAGGCCCTTTCCCATGGCCCTCCAGAGGCCTGACGAAAGTAAACTTCTTTCCACTGCCTGTCCTGGTCACTTGGCAGCCTTTGCTTCCAAATGTCTCAGAAATCAGTTTTAGGCAGCTGTTGACCCACGGGTCAAAGACACATCTACATGTTCCTTTGAAACCTCACCTGAAGGAATGTTCTGTACCACTGACTTCCTCGGCAACAGGGTTTATTTATCATCTCCTTGTTAGGTTCAGAGGACGGAGGTGAGGAGCCCTGGTGGCTACTTCAATTCAGGTAAAGACAGCCGAGGGTCAGAGCCAGAAGGAATGCGTTCTAGGGGGCGCCAATCAGCTCCCAACCCTGCCTGCTTGAGAACTCTTGCTTTCCCTCTTGGCTATAAGCCCCACCCCCACCACCTCCCTTGAGAAAGGAGGTGAAATCTTTGTCCATGAAATAAAGCCATCCATGCTGTGGGACCATTAAGTAGCAAATATTAGGCCCATCCCTTGGGGAAGGGGCAGGGGCTTGAATTGGGAAAGAACTCATCAACCTAGGTTTTGGCACGAGTTCTCGAGATTGAGAACAGATCAGGGTGACTCAGGCCCCACCACCCAAACAGAAACACTTACGTGCACAAAATGGACTGGTCCTCTCGGTCTGAAACAAAGGAGACATCGAGTTAACCTCCAGCAGACATGAAGGCCTCCCTCTCCAGCCTCTGAAGAGCCACCCTTTGTCCCGCCCCTTTCCCAGGAGCAGAAAGCCTGGCCCCGCTGGCCTTGCTGGCTGCCCTCCATGCCGCTGACACCCGCTGACCCTGTGCCTCACTCGGAGGAGGGACACCCCTGGGCAGCAGCGCCACTAGGCAGCTGCTCCCTCCCCCAGGAGCTCCCCCTCCCCCACCCTCGCTGCCCACCCACCCCACAACACCAGACATAGTTCTGTCTCTCCACCTCCGAGAAAGCCAGTCTGGAAAGTTCCCCAGGAGTCCACTCTACTAAGTGCTAAGGTGGGGCCTGCCCTGTGTGTTTCTAACTGAGGGCTGAGGTTGTTAGAAGCAAGGCCTGTGGCAGATGTTTTAAACACTGTCCCTGTTCGGATAAGAGGCACAGTAAGAGACAGGCGAGAGGTAGGGCAGACAAGGCTGGCTTTGCAATGGGACCACCCTGGGGTAAGATGCTGCCTCCACACAGCCTTCCGGAGCCCCAGCCTCCTCCTGTGACAGGGCGGGGGTGACAGCACAAGTGGCGATAACACACATGAAAGCACTCAATTGCTGTCAAGCACGGGGAAAAATGCTCAGAGACGCTAGCTTAGAGGCAGCCTGGAAAGAACAGAAGCTCATGAGAATCAGCTTCTGACCAGTTTCAGTGACAACTGGGTCTCTGGGCCTGGATGTCAGGAACTTTCGGCAATGATCTCAGCTCTGTGAACGGCTCCCAAATGTGGATGTAAACAACCCACACTCCTCGGGTCCTGGAGGAACAGCAGTAGTGCCCATCTTTGAAAGCCAAGTTTGACAGAAATGCTTTAAGACATTAGGGCTGACCTGGTTCAGGAGTGAGTGTGCAAGAACTGAAAATATATACTCATTTTTCCCCCCTTTTTATCTCCATCCCCACCCCCGTCTCCTTGAGGTCAAGTCAGCCTGAATCCAGGCCAAGCTACTTGCTAACTAACATTTGGCTGCAGTGAGGGGTTTAATTTATCCATAAAGTAAACATGCCACTAACTCCCTGGCAGCGTTAGTTTGAGAAACAGCAATAACACGAAATGGACCCAGCCTGGTACCCTGCAAGCAGAATGAAGTCCACAGACGGCTGCTACTGACTTCTCCATCATGACGTGACCGCGACGGGTGGTGGCACTGTCAGCATAGCAGGAGTACAAGTTGAAGAGTGACAGAGGAGGAGCAGTATTATTAGCAGTAGGTACTGGTTAGCAACCGATGCTGGCCACCTGGAAGGACACCCTCACTGGCTCACCTGCCTAGCCTGGGCCCCGTAGGGCATCGGGAGGGTGACCCATGGCCTCCCTGTGTGTACAGCCTCGGGAGACCGATTTAGCTGTTCAGCGTCAGCAGACAGCACACAGCAAGGCCACCTGCCCCTCGGCGAGGGGAGCCTCCAGCATGCCTGATCTCAGCAGCCCTTGGGGCTGGGCATTTACGACCACTCATCTCCTGTCTTGGGAAGGAAAGAGGGAGTCTGGACAGGAAGGGGGGAAAAGAAACCTCATATTCAAGGTGCCCCTGCCCTTCCTCCAGCCCCTGAGAAATATCAACAGTGCAGGGACACGGAGGGAACCCGGCCACTCACACGTGCAGCCCACGCCCTGCTTCCCACTGGGCAACGGCTCAGGGCAGCTCCAGAAGGGTGACCTTGCTCCCCCTCGTCTAGACTTTCCCACAGGACAGAGCCCTTGAAGGCTGCGCAGCAAGGGCTGAGATAGACTCGGCCGCATCTTGATAAGACGGCAGGAAAGCAGAGGGGAGGGGGCGGCGGGGCTAAAGGCCAGGGAAGCCAAAGCAGCTTCCACCACCTGCCCTGATGAGGGTCTGGAACCAATGCAGCTGTGATTGGGCCGGGGCCCCCCCACCACATGTCGGGCGGCCGGCCCAGCCCAGCCGCGGGCAGGTCTAGTCACCGCTCCACAAGTGGGCAAGAATGTACCTGCGCAGCCCGGCAAGTCGGGAGGCTGCAGCCGCTGACGCTACCATAAAAGGAAACGTTCCCGTCCCTCCCAGAGGGAACCGCTCTCCCAGGGCTGTCCGGGCCTGGTCCCTGGGATGGCTGGAATTCCTCTAATTGTGTGAGGAGGAGTCAGATACAGAGCGGCTGCCGAACAACAGGAAGCAGAGCCCCCAGACACACACGTGTGGGCACACACTCACAGGCACATCCGTGCACACTGATGCACGTACACAGAGATGCCCACACACACATGAGCCTGTACACACCTCAAATCCCAATTCCAGACCCAAACTCATCACAGAATCTCCATTCATCCCACCGTCTCCAGCTCTTCTACCCCTTTGACCTTTCACCTCCAATTCCTGAAGCCAAATTAACACTGTCAACACAGCCAAAAAGAAAACACTCCGATCCTTCCATTTTTAAAAGAAATCTTAAAGAAACCTTGATTTGCTTTGCCGGAACACTCATTTGGGTAAACGCTTTTGTGGATGAAAACTGATGGGAGGCTTTTCTGGTTTCTCCAACTCTTGCCCCCACACTTAGTGCCCCAAATCCACCTGCCTGCCACGAAGGACACTGAGGCTGCTAGAGCCTGTCTTTCCAGTTCTTACATAGGTTTGGGTCTGTTATTTCATGGCCTCGTGATAACCTTAGGAGGAAGACGAGGCAGGCGCTGTCCCTGCTCTTGCACAAGCCTCCTCTCATTGCAGATCTGCTCTGTTCTGAGCTCACAAGCATCTCTTCTGGGTGGTGGGGTGGATGGAATTCTCAGCAGCCAGCCAGCTCTCTGCCTGACTCAGTTTCCTCTGCCAGACCCCTAGTGTATTCCAGTGAGGACCCTCCCCAACACTCCAGAAGCCCTGCCCACATGGTCATTTCACGGGACATGGACCCTTGAGAGTCCAGCCCACTCTACTGTTTGCTCAAGTCCTTTTATGGGCCTATGTGGACTGAAGGCTTATTTGAAAACGCCCTTCCTTCCTCCACACCAGAGGAGACAGACAGACGGAAGGACAGGAACCCAACAGCCCAGAACCAGGGGAGTACACCCACCATAAACAAGCCTGTTCTGGGAAACAGAACATCATCCCTGCAGGATGAAGACATTAGTCTCACTTAGGCCCCCAAACCCCTCCTGCCCTGGTCCTGACTCTGCAGAGATGGGGCAGAGACAGGATTATGAATCTCTGCAGCAGTTTTCGACTCTTTTAAAAGCATCAGCAAACTTCCCTCTGATAAAATCTTCCTAAGTCCCCAGTAGGAAGAACAGGAGATAAAAATCAGAGTTGCTGGGGCAGGAGACAGGGTTCCTGGGAGCACATATGACGACCACTAGTCCATATATTGGAACCACGGTGGAGAGAAGAAAGCCACTGGCTGGTGCTTGAGAGCCCCAGGCGCGATCCTCACTCTGCACATCCTCTTTTATAAGAGGCCTGGCCCCTTGGCCTCTAGGGAATCAGAGTTGATGCTGGTGTCCAAATGGACAGCTGTTTCCAGCCAGCCTGGAAGGCCCCAGCGCAGGCGGGCGGTGGGGAGGACTGACCGCAGGTATCTCAGCCCAGGTACAGGCTTCCATTAGGGGCCTTCTTGCTCACTTCCTCTGTGAGAGGAGCTGCTGATTCTTGTCCATAAAAGGCCACGAGGCTCGCACAGCCGCGATGTGACATCAGCCCCGACAGGAAGTACAGAAGGAAGGGAACGGGCCGGTTCACCAACAGCCGCTGCGCGGGACTGACTCATCGGAGCGCTCGCTAAGACAATGTCTCTGGAGGTTCCAACAGGGCCGCTCGCTGGAGAGCGGGGGGACACCTGGAAGGGTGCCCTGCCCGTGGGACCCGTCTTCAGGCCAAACAAATTTCTCAAGAACTGAGATGCTGATATGGGCCGAGATGGGGTGCGACAAACGGCACGACCCACGACAAACAGGCCTGAGACTTTCCACCACCAAGGGGGCTGTCTTTCATGAAACCTGCGGAGCAGATCCCAGGGTCACCCACTGTGTGAGTCCCTGCCCCTGTCACCCGGATGGAAGCCTCAGGCTGCTGGGGGCAGACGCCTGGACTGCAGTTACTTCTCCCGAGACCCTCTCGGGGACAGCATCCAGGGTCTCAATGGGCCAAAATGCAAAGCACTTCACCAGGTATAAAACGCGGAGAGACCTGTGGGTTCGAGCTCAGAACCCAGGGGCTGGGATGGCTCTAAAGAGCATGTGGCCAATCACCTACATCTGGAGGTCAGGACACCAAGTCCCGAAAAACCCAACGACTTGGTCAAAATCACACAAACTGGGCTAAGAACCCAGACCTCCGGATGCCAAGCTCTTCCCCACGGAACCCCCACAGGGCAGGGCACGCTGTGCCACCGGCAGTGCTGCACCGAACAGGCCATCCCCACTCATGCAGTGTCTGTCACATGGGCCTTGCAAGCTGTCAGCTACTTTCTCCAGAGCCGGCCCAACTCACGAGCTCGGATGACAAGCACTTGGGAAGCAAACAGAGAGGTGAGGAAAAGCGGGTGCAAAACGATGCTTTCCACCAGCAGAGACGGCAGGTTGACGCGGAGCCACCGGGGCCTCGGGTCACAGCGTCCCTGGCAGCCTGCCCGCCTGCCCAGCAGTCAGCCAGGGAGGAGGAAAGCCCCACCAGTGGCTTCCAAGCACATAATGTGGTCACCAGCAATGTTCTCTCCAGGTACAAAGGTGGACGCAGACCAAGCAGACGCTTGATCAGCAGCTATCCAAGCCAGAAGCCAGCTGGACCCGCCCAGCGCCTCCGCCCACGCGCTCCCGCAGGTAAGGCTGTGGTTTGAACCCTGCCCAGGAGGCCCAGGTGCCCAGTTATAGGAGGCAGAGAACAGGCAGCCCTCCCCCACCAGCACCCTTGACAATCAGAAGGCGGCCCAAGGGATCACTCTTAACTTTCACTCCTTTCGAGAGCAAACAAGGCCCCAGACAAGCCCTCTCTTGGACCAAATGCAGCCAGCGGCTCACAGGCAAACCTGCCAGAAACCACTGCTGGCTGTTTATCCACCTTCCCGTGGGCGGGGCCAGGAGCAAGAACGTTCTCTGCGTGGGGCTGCCGCTGAGGCAGCTCTCGTGGGTCTGTCAGGATGGAGGGAGATTTAAAAGCCACATGTGAGTGCCGACGGCCGACAGCAGAGGCCACCAGGACACTGGGAGGGACCTGACTACCCCTGAGGCCAGCTGTGCCCTGCTCTGAAGCAACCCCTTGAGGAAAGGAAAGACAGGCAGGAAGGACCCTGGCTGAGTCCTGTCCCGAGAGCACTAAGCCACAGGTCACAGCTCTGCGGAGGGCTGGGCTCTCGGGGAAGGACAGGAGGGAAGGACAAGGGGACACAAACAGGGAGTGAGATGGACACTGCCCACCAAAGCTCAGGACAAACCTGGCTCCCAGTCCTCCAGGGAGGACAGTGGGCTTCACGAGCATCCCATGGATGGGTTCAGCCAAACGTGGAGAATGGGGAACACCGCTAGGAGATGAACCACAATGGCTCATGGAGGTGCTCCGTGCAGAAGCCAGTGGCTCTGGTCGCCTGAGAAGCACAATCTAATGAAATAAAAGATGTGCTGGTAACTGTTAGGGCAGAGTCTGCTCCTCGAGCACCACTTTCAGCTCAGAGTTCTGCCCCATTGTATCTGTGGTCCAGCTCGTGTAGGGGAGAACAGCTCTTCATCAGAAGTCACCAAGCCCGATTGGAATGACACCCCGAGCCCCAATGAGCACTGTCTTTGCCAGAAGAACACAAGGGTCCTCACGGTTTATGACAAAGGTCAACGCTGGGCCATTAGCCTTGCTCAAGACTAAAGGAATTTTACAGAAGCCACTTATGTTACCCTGACTTTTACGCGTGCAGACTTTCAGGGGTCTTATCTCTCTTTAGTTTTAGGGAGTTTTGTTCTCCTCTGATAGCTTAATTCCAGAAACCAGGCAGGGGAAGGAAAGCCATCCTTTTCTCCAAATGCAGCAGTGTTCAGCCCTGACACACTGGGACCTGCTCTCCTGGAGTCTCGAGGCCAGAGCTTGAGAGAACAGGAAAAACGAGCTGGTAGGGTTCACTCGGCAGCGAGAGAGAAACGCGTTCAGGGAGGCTGAAAGCACAAAGCAGCTTAGCCATTAGATTTTGCAGGTGAGTTTTGTTGTTTGTTCATTTGCAGAGAACTGGGGGGAAGTGGGGAGGAGTCGCAGAGCCACCCCTAAAGTTTCAGGTTCCGAGAGGGCATTTCCTTCTCCCCTCCCACTTCAGCCGGCCCACAGCAAAGCAAAGTGTGCCTATTGGGGTGAACTAAAAACAAAACAAAAAAGCAAGCCAAAAGCTGAATCCTTTGAAAGGATCCATTAACCACAGATTCCTCTTCTAGAAAGAACATTTTACAGAAATGAGACTGACGGGTGTGACCACATAATTACGCAGCCTCATTCTGGGGGTGACTCTCCTTCCTGGGGGGGCCAGCGAAGTAGCTCCATATCCAGGCTGTCATGTGCAGGTGGCGGGCCCAGGGCCACCTGTCACAGCGGCCCTCTGGTGTCCCACCAGTACAGAGGATGACTCCAGTGCTGTGTGCACGACGTTCTGTTGAAGCCCCCCGAGGCCACGTGGACCCCAAAGCGTCAGGTTGCCCACTCCAGGCCGTGGACCAGATCAGACAAGCTGGAGGCTGTGTGTGCCGGCGCACGCCTGTGTGTCACATGATTGCTGCCAGGACAGCAGCTTTGACAAGTCACTTCCCATGGTGCTGGTACCCAGAGCCTGGACTCTGGGAGGATGCTCACCGAGGAGATTAAGAAGCTGTCTGAGGAAGCAGCTGGTTATCACTTTCATCACGCAAGTGGGTGCCCGGAGGGAAGGGACGTGTGATGTGCAGACCACGCGGAGGGCAGGGCCGTTCAGCCAGGAAACTGCATCTGCAGGCTCCCACCGCCACCTCCTAACGGGCACTCATCACAGGCCAGGCACCGTCCACATGGCATTTTGGTTAATTCTTACAGTAACCCTACCTAGTATATCTTCTCAAGCCCAGAGGCAGATGAGAAAGTGAAGGCCCACAGTGGACCCCGGTGGGTCAGGATGTGACGGAGCCAGACTCTGACTCGAACAAACCTCGTGCTCTCTTTTCCACACACTTCTTGCTCACAGGGCAAGTTTCTCCCTCAAGCTAAGGCCGAGAGAGGCCCAGCAGCAGACTCCTTCTGCTGACCTGCCCTGGAAGTGCTGTCAAAGCCCCCTCACTACCCAGCAGCTGTCAAGCCAGGTGGGCCCCTAAGTGCCAGACCCTCACACCCCTGCTGGAGTCTCTCGGCCTGCCTCTCAGGCCCTCCCCCAGCAGGGCTGCATCCAGTGTGGCCGGCACTCGACTGGCAGGGGTGACCGTGTTGCAGGGGTGACAGCACGCAGCCCTCGGGCACAGGCGCTCGGTGGCTCCAGACCTCCCTGCAGACAGCAGGGCCTTTGTGTGCCACGGCTGGCAGGGCTCTCTGGCAGGGCCCGAGCCTTCCAGCCGGCACATTCCTGCTTAAGTGGAGTCATCACATTTGCGGCTTCCTCAGCCTCCTGTCCTGGTGAGTCGGCTCCAAGTCCGGGTTTACTGCATCCTCGAAGCATTTCCTAGCACCTCCCTGACACGGTGCTTTTCTCCAGAAAAGACCTTGGAGAGCAGACGGCTCCACGGGGGCACCAGACGGCAGGGCGGGGAGAAGGTGCAGAGAGGGGTGGGAAGGCCTCTCCTGCCATAACCCGCCAGCCAGATGGGAGAACCCCTCCAAACGCCAGCCAGGGAGGAGGACGGCCAACGGCGCCCCTGGGGGGTGGGCACCAGGACAGGGGTCAGAGACACGGCTTCTGGGCTGGCTCTCTGCAAGCCTTTGGACAAATCAGTTAACATTTCAGGGCCTGTCCCGTTACCAGTGAAGCAGAAGGATCGGACGCAGATGTGAAAAGCCGCCTAGGATTCTACCCTTCCTTGTCTCCCCAGAAAGGTGAGTCAGCCACCAAGAGGTGCAGGGATGCTCGCCGGGCACGTGGTGACCGACCACTTCTGGGGCAGCTTCCGCTAAGAGGCAGAGGTGGAATTAGCACAGAGCAAAGGGTTAAATAGCTCTCGGATTACTTTAGGTCTGGAATGAGAGTGGACCCTGACACCACACCCCCAGAAACGCCGGGAGCTCATTAAATACCATAAAATCTCTGCAAGTGAACCAAACCTGGCATTCTAACTAATTAACACAGAGGAGAGTTTTTTTCTCTTGCTCCTGGGAAGACAACTGGGCTCAAATTCTGCAGCTGGCTGGGTCTCCTGTAAGAACACATACATACCCACTGAGGGAGACTCTGGGAGGCCAGGAGGACCACTTTCCCCCATCACCGCCCCCCCCCCCCCCGTTACAGGCCACATGTTGCTTCTGCCCAGCCCCCCAGGCACCCCTCCCGCTGGTACCCACCCGGGGGCGGTGTCCTTGTTCCCCTAGGGTTGCCATCTGCCTTTTGCTCTCCCATCCTCTTGGCCTTAGACCAGTCAAAGCCTTCAGCACTTTACAGATTCCTGAGTTCCACCCCAAGGCAGGAAGACCCAGTAATGCCCAGGACAACAAACTAAACCAAACGGGAAAGCCAGGGTTAGGAGGGTGAACCTACCAGGTCACCACAACTTTAATTAAACCCAAGACTGAGGATTAAAACAAACAAAACTGTGCCGGGCACGTCTGGGCTGCGCTGTAACCACTTATTGACAAATACCTGCCAGCCTTTCCGCAGGATCCGACCTCCAGGGGCCTTTCTGACCACCCTGGCCTCAGCAGCCACATCTTCCTCTGAGCTCCCGACGCCTGACACCTGCTGCAGGCGTACTGGCACCAGGTGTAGGTGGCACCTTGTCCTGTTACACAGCTACGGCCACAGATCTCTGTGTACAAACATGTCTGTCCCTCCACCTGGACTGCTGGCACCGCCAGTGACAGAATAATGCACCAAACCTCTTCTGGCACGTTCCATCTCCTATCTCCATGGCCTAATCTAGGGCGCCATACGCTGCCATGACCCATCCCGTGCCCATGGCAGACAGCACTAATCTATCCCGGTGCTCCTCGGCACTGAGTCTCAGATCCTTGCCAACACAGGGCTGGGCAAGCCATTACCGATCAATGGGAGCTGACACTCAGAATAAAACCCACGTGCAATGCTTAGTTCAGTGGCTCTGAAGTAGGGGCAATTATGTCCCTCAGGGACTATTTGGTAGCAATATTTGGGGGCAGTTTTGGTTGTCACAACTGGAGAGGGAGGGTGCTGCTGGCATCTAGTGGGTAGAGGCCAGGATGCTGCTAAGCAACCCATAATGCTCAGGACAAGCTCCCCACCCCGCCCCCAGCAACAGAGAACTATCCAGCCCCAAATGTCCATGGTGCCAAGATTGAGAAACCCTGGCTTAGTCTGACAAATATGTAGAGTAACTACATAATTTATCCAAACTAGGGTGCTTCTGAACGTGAGACAGGGCACTATTAATACTAACGGCGGGACAGCAGGCATAAACCAGGACTCGTAGGCAAACCAGAGCCTTTAAGAGATTACTTGAAAGATGGAGGGGTGTCCCTAGGAAAAGTCGAAGAGCTCATCTCCTAAAAGCCCCAAGACAAAGCCACCAACTCCCCTAATTGGCAGAATAAATGCTAGGATGTCATAAGCCACAGCCAGCTCGGGGAGGAAATCTTCTAGTTCTTGTTTCAAGAAAAAGCAGAAAGGGAACGGTCTGGGTTTGCCTTTTAGGAAGTGTGTGGCAGAGAAGAGACCTGTCTTCCCTCCACAAAGCCAGGAGGGCAGCATGTGCTATGTCAAACATGCCCTCCAAAAGGAGAGGTGCTGACTCGAGGAACAGCCCATGGACCCCAAGGCTCCGCTGTCTGTACCCAACTTAGAGCAGGAACCACAGGTCCTTCCTGGGAACTCCTTTACTGGTGAACCGCTTTTCATAACAGGGGCAACTTCTGTGAATTAACTTCCTCCCTGTCGCAAGAACAAGAAACCTGTTGCTAATTGCTTTTCGGGTCAACTGTGTGCGATGAGAGGAAACTTAGAGATGTCCTCAGTCAACACTGGGGCTGAAGAGCTGCAGCAAGTCCAACATTCAACAGAAAGTGAGTGGAAACCTCTCAGGCTGAGGGTTAGAATGTACGCGGAGCCAGCACCATAGACCATTAAAAAGAAGAACCAAGACCTTAGGTTCCCCGTACCTGCAAATATGTTTCCTACCCTGGTCTACCCATTTTCCCACATAATGTGGGGCAGCTCCTTGGTTCCTGTCAAGGCCGTTCCATTACAGCCAAGACTTCATGGCCAACACCAAGCACCAGCCCTGTGCAAAGTCCTCCCCCCCCCCAATTATCTCCAGCCTACAGAAGTGAATTTTGCCCCTCAAAATTCTTTAAATATAAATAAACAAATTAAAAATTGGGTGAATACATAACAATTTGGACAAATAAAAATTGGTCAGATCTCTTTGGGAAGGAGTCTCACAGGCTGTCAGAAGAAAGGCTGGCAGTCCAGTCCCAAAGACTCCAAATCCTGGTGCCACACTGGGCATCACCACATTATTCTCATCATAATGGCCTACCTAAATGTGAAAAGGCCCGCTTGCTGAACACTGTTTGAGTCCAGGATCCAAGTGTGCTAACGTTTTCCCTAACTCAGTGGTGCAGAGCTCAAGAAAACTCCAGGGTGCACTTCCTGCATGAGGCCAGTTACGAGAGCCAGGAGAAAACTGACTCATAACCTCTAGAGACAGACTCAGGCTCTTCTGGAATCCCACAGAATGTTCCTCCACCAGACTGTTGTAGTTAGCACTCTGAAACAGACAACGCACTTTAAAACTAAAGGGCTGGCTTCCTCAAGGAACTCGGATAGACGTAAACATGAGCCACAGGGTAGGCCAAGCTTTACGCCTACACAATTCACCAAGCTGGGCAATGGAATGCCTTCCACAGCACTATGTGGACAGTATAAGATAGACCCACATGCTGTCATTTTAAACCACTAAGCCCAGGACAAAGTTGTTAATACAACAAGACTCATTATCACCACTGCCAAGATTGACTACAAAATTTAAAGGAAAAAAAAAAGAAAAGAAGCATGCCCACGTAATAGGATGTGAACAATCACTATCAATTTGCGATACGAGAACACAGCCCTAAGCCAGGTAGCTGGCTAAGCTCTGAGAATATAAAGGCAACGTGTGCCTGGTCCACACCTAAGTTAAAATATTACCCGTACTACTCTGATGCAAATCTAGCCCAGACATCCTCCCTGGCTGGCAGTAACGCTTCAGTCTTGTCTCTAACAACAGAATAGAGACTTGCCAACTATTGCAAGGCACACAGAACAGACACAGGGGTTTGAAGCACAAAGGCCTACTGGAGAAGTGTAAGGAGTTCCACGCAGCCAGGAAGCTGGAGAGGGAGGCAGCAGACCAATTACAAAGGGCACCGTATACTGCTGGAGAGCTTAAGGGTTATCACTGGGGCAATGAGTGAATTTCTCAAGATTTCAAATAGGAGGTCTGATCAGATTTGCATTCCAGGAAGATGACTCCCTGGTGGAAGCACAGAGGGAGGGCTCTATTAAGAGTGATGGGTAAAAGGTCACCGCAACAGTGCAGGTAAAAAACTGTAGAGGCCTGAACTAAGGCCAGGGGCACAGGGAGAAGAGGGAGAAGGAGATCAGAAGTGTTAAAAGAGATAAAATCTATCGAGAGTGCTGACTGGCTTCGAAAAAGTTGCTGAGGGAGAGAGAGGAGAGTGCGCACAGGGTGAGTCAGGTTGCAGGCTTGGGTGGCTAGGTGGATGGAGAAATGGCAGCCGGGAGCAAGCGGCTGGTGGCAACCAGGTACCAGAGCCACTTCTCGGCCAGAAAGTGATGGTGAAGCCACTCGCGTGGATGAGGCCACCATCCATAGGACCAGACCTTGAGGAGCACGCAGGTGGGGAAGGCAGAGATGAAGGCCACAGGAAGGAAGGGCTTTCAAAAGGATGTGGGCAAGATTGTCCAATCCTGGGAGAGGTTAAGATAAGAGCTTGAAGCTGCACAGAAGGAAGGTGGCCTTTGTCAGACAGTCTGGAGAGGTGGTGCGGCCCGATGTGTGACTGAGAAGTGGAGAACGGAGCCAGTGAGCGGATACTTCCTCTAAAAAGCTCCACTGTGATGGAGAGAGAGCAGAGACAACCTACAGTGGGGTGCAGAATCCAAGAGAGACTCTGTGTCCCCCCATTTTTCTAAAGATGTGAAAACTCAAGCATGTTTCCAGACTGTGGAGAAAAGAGAACGAGGTGAAAACACAGAGAAAAGGGAGTAACTGGTAGGAGAAGAGGCCTGGAAGCAAGGGGACTGGTGCAGGAGGTCATGACATGAATGAGACATTGGGAAAATAATTAGGAAATGTTTTGTTTTTTTTTTTAAGCTTCTGGAACATCCCATCAGCATAAAAACATCTCCTTTGACAGCCACTGGCCTTGGCTCTCACATGATGGCTTACAGACCTCCACGGTGCACGGCCCCATCACCAGTGCCATCAGCAATGATCCAGCCACAAGATCACCGTGACTGTGAGCGTGAATGAGCACCTGCAAAGGTGCTGACGAGGCTGCAGTAAAGACTCAGCCCCTGGGGAGACCACGGCACTCACCTTGCATCATACTCCTGTAGGCGGTGTCTGTGATGGCGTAGATGTGGGGGGGCATCTCATGTCTCTTCTTGCCCTTGTACATTTCCACGATCTCTTCCGAGTAGATGGGCAGGTTCTTATAGGGATTGATGACCACACAGAACAGGCCTGAATAAGTCTAAAGAAAAGAGAAGCAATCAGGAACGGGTTAGGAAGTCTGATTCTCAACGGCATGCAAGCCTTGTAGCAAAATGTATGCTGCCTCCAAGGAGCCTGAGTCAGCCTGGCGTGAAAGCACTCGTGGAGCCGCTCATTCTCCAGCCCTGCTCCGGCAGACCTGCCGAGGCGTGGGAATGCCGGCACCGTCTCTGCTCTCTCAGTGAGGGGCCTCCCTTGACTGCGTGACTGCTGCCAGCTGTGTGTGTCGACCAGCATGTGCATGGGGTGAGATTCGTAGCGGGCTTCGTGGATAGTAGGAGTCCAGTTACAAAACTCGGATCCAAGGACAGTAAGAGATGTGTTTGTCATCATGAGAGATGCAAAAGGAGAAAAGGATCTGGCTGCAGCAAGCGACTGCCTGTAAACACAAACTATTCTACCCTGAAGGACTCTGAGATGTTTAAGCCTCAACTCTTCCAGCATTGGGAAAGATTCAATGCACTCCTCAACCACCTAGATCCAGTATGGGACAGCAGATCACCGACAGATACCCCTCTCCCTAGAATCTTCCAGAGATGCTCATGTAAAATCTCTAAAAACCTTGAAGACCCCTTTCATGTCCTCTGTGAGCCTCCTTCAAGACTCTGGTCTTCTCTGAATGGGAACCCAGTTACTCAACATTCTAATGTGAGGCTCCTGAGAATACACCCAATACCCCAAGCCTGAGCTGACCAAGTTAAAATCAGATCCCAGAGTCAAGCCCCAGCAAGAACAAGTTTCTTAGCCTCCCTCTCTCTCCATTTCTCAACCTGAAATATGGGCACAGGCAGATATCTATTCCTCACTGAGTGGTTCTGGGGATCGGCACAGCGCCCGGCTCAGGCGTGGAGAGGGGCTCGGGGTAGGTCAGGAGGGCGGTTTCCAGGGACAACAGTCTGGGCAGACCTGCTTTTCCTTAGTATCTTCTTTTTCTAATAATTTTCCTGCTACTTTTTTCTTCCAAGATCCCCCTCCTTCACCGAAAGGGGAAAAAAAAAAAAAGACTCCTTAAAGCTGGGTGAGACCACGGAGACCACCCAGTTGACAGATGCTCACCTGGGGGGGGGGGGGGGCACAGCTCACTTTAGGCAGCTGAAGCAACTCAGTACCTTCTCCCTAGGGAAACAGGCTCAGAGGAGCCAGGCAAAGAGATGCCCACCAGCCATGACTCACACACACCTGCAGCCCCGACTGCTGAGTGATGGCTGGAGGCTATGAAGGCAGGTCCTGGCAGAGCTGGGAGCAGACCCAGGTCTTACACCCCCACTGCAGACCTCCTTGGTCATGGAAGCTGGTTCTCTGAGCTCCCCGCATCTTTCTGGTTCCCTCACTACAAGCACCCTTCACCCTCACCGTCCACAGTTTGGCCGCTCAACCCAATAGCAGCCAACATCTGAGAGGCTGTAAATGTGTCAATCCAGTCCCGTCCACCCCCACCCTCTCCCATCTCGCCAAAACTGAGGGTGGATCTTGTGGCTGAATCCAAACACAGGGTCCACACAGGAAACAGCTGTGAGGACAAAGGTTCTTCCCAGCACTGGCCGAGGGCTACAGGTCTTGGACTTGCCAAGTAGAAGTCAGGCTCAGAGCAGAACTCTGGAGGGACCCACCAACCACGCACGGGCCGGCATGCAAAGGAGCAGCTGAGCTTGGAAGTGAACAAGTGCTTTTGGCTGCCTCTTTTGCTTGGAGGAGGGGACATGGGGCCCTTAATTTCCTTTCTTCTTGGGATAATCAGTCATTTCTTTTCCCTCCAACTATTCTTTTCACAAGGGACCAGGAAAGCGCCGAAACAAGGAAGTCTGCACGTGGTGCTGGCAACCTGTGGCTGGGGTATTACGGGAAGCCAAGAGTGCCACGGGAAACCTCTGGTCTTCCCTCCGTGACTGTCGGGTGGGGAATGAGATAGGAGCCCAGGGAACGGCGAGGTCATCCCAGGAGCTCAGAAACAAGGGAGCTTTGTTCCTGAGGTTTGAGAGAACCCACACTCTAGGAAATCCAGCCCGTTGAAAGGAAAGGACACGTGGCCACACTTTTAAAGCAGGCCACGGGGCCAGATGTTCGGAAACAGCTGGCAGTGACAGCAGAAGGGGTCTGGGGGTTACAAGGACAAGTTTTTCTGACAGGCCCCCCCTTCTGCACACAATGTTCCAACGTTCCAACTAGTGGGCATATGGTCCTGTGAAGGGTTCGAGAGGGCCTCAAAGTTCTCTGGGCTAATTCCATTGAATCAGTGGGCAATCAAACTAAGCCCCATGGAATGAGCGCTACAGCTCAGGTGGGAGGAAGGTGACTCATCGCAAGCCCCTCTCACGGAGGCCCGTGGAGGCGCAGACACTGAGCAAGTGGCTTCACTCCCACATGGCCAGGCCGGGGAGCTGCTCCATTCACGGGCCACAGAGGCCCTTTGTGCCCGACCATCCCCTGTGCCCAGGCCTCCCCCCAACCGAAGAAACAGACAGAGCAGCTGTGGCGCACAATTAGCCACACCGCCCACAACACCGGGCAAACACGCCACACAAAGGCTCACGGGGTCGCGATTTGGAACGTTGTGTGCAGAGGGGCGGGGCCTGTGAATGAGGCAGCACCCCCAGCCCGGGCAGCCCCACTGAGTGGCTTTGATCTCCCCGCAGCTCTGCACCTGCTGGGGTCTCCATTAGGGCAACTGTACAGACAATCGACTTCCTTCTGGTGAGGATGCGGAGGAGGAAGCTGGTCTGAGGCGGGAGGATCTGAGGTGCCAGCAAAGAAGCAAAGATGGGAGTTAATGCCTCCAGCTGAAGAGTTCCAGAGAAAAAGCTCAGGTCCTACACATGAAATTGTAGGCTCACACCCATCTAGAAAGTAAAACCCACACTTTGAGAGTAAAGAGGAGGGGCGTGACTACAGCTCAGTGGTAGAGTGCAGTGTGCTTGGCATGCACAAGGTCCTGGGTTCAATTGCCAGTATCTCCATTTTAAAAAAAAAAAAAAAGAGTAAAAATGAAGCAACTAATATTGAACTAATATTGAATGCACTTTCATAACTAGTATTTCGGTTTGCAGCCAGCTGGTAGGTTAAGCGCAAGACGCCGACTTGTTCCATGCTCAGCAAATCTCCAACAGGACCCAAGCTGAACAATGACATGTGTAATAGACCAGGTAGAGGGTCTCAGTTATCTTCTCCTACGACAGATGGCAGCAGCTACAGAGCTCAGGTGCTGTGTGAGCCCAGGGCTGGCTGGCACTTTACAACGTTCTCAGGACTCCTTGCAGACAAGGAAGTGAGGCCCCATGTAGCCATGTCACATGGTTAGGAAGGGGCAGAGCTGGGATTGGAACCAGGTCCTGGAGGCGCCAGCTCTAATGCTCTGAATCACTCTGCTTTACTGACAGCAGGGTGGTTCTAACATAAGCTATCAAAGATGCCAAGGGGAGAGTCCTCTTTCCAGACAACAGGAGTTAGCTCCTATCTCCCCTCCACAGACAAGCAATACTTCCTTTAAGACCATTTGTTTTTCTGAAGGTCACTAATTTTGAATTTCAGCGGTTAATACCTGGAGAGATAGGGACTTTTAATTTGGTCCATGCAATACTCTCATTGAGAAACAGGTAACTGGGCTGATAGTCAGGAAACCCAAGTTCCAGTCTCAGCCCTGCCAACACCTAGCTGTGGGACCCTGCCTAAGTCCCTTGCCCTCTTTGGGCCTCAATTCTCCCCACCTGCCAGATTAGAAAGTTGGGCTAAGGTGTTCTATAAAAGAGCACTTTTCCACTTCGACTGTTCCGTGTATCTCCTTGGTAGGTCTGCCCTCCAGAGCACAGAGCCCCGCCCACTTACGTAGATTAGCCCTGGAGCCCCCTCATCTGCAGAGTCCCGCCCGCTTACATAGATGAGTCCTGGAGCCCCACCCACCTGCAGAGTCCCGCCCACTTATGTAAATAAGCCCTGGAGGCACCCCCCCCCATCTCCGCCGGCCCACTTACATAGATGAGCCCTGAGTAGTAGCGCTCCTTGAGGTTGTGCAGCACCGAGGCTTCGTTGAGGCACGTGAGCTCTGCCATGTCCTCCACCTTGGAGAACTTGGGCGGGTTCATCTTCTGGATGTCATCCTTGTTCACCTTCACCTTCTTCCCGTTCTCCACCAGCTCCACAATGGCCTCCTCGCCCACCTCTTCCTTGAGGCTGGCAGGCTCAAAGCCACTCTTGTCGGAAGGCACCCATACCAGCTTCTTGGCAGCCCAGTCCGCCTGGGCCAGCGGGTTATTGATGAAGTTTTTATCCACATAGAGATACTTATCGGCTGCTTGTTGAGCCATGGTGACTTACAGCCAGGATCTGAGGGAGGAAAAGGACAAAACGTTAGCTGCAACTACACCAGCCAAACGAGCATCACTCATCTCATATCTCTACAAGTTTTACAGCATCATAAGTAAAACTCTAAATAACCAAGCTGTACAACTTGCCAGAATTTTCTCACTCTCTACTTTTGGGAGAAAGATGTTCATCGCTGAAAAAACAACTGATATCAGGGATTCTGTAAGAAAATAATGGTAAGATGTATCCCAGGATCAATGCACAATCAAACAAATCTGTAAACAACAATTGTGCCAAATGATGAGCACAATCAGAATCTCAAAGACAGATGCAATTATAGTCACTAAGCTACACCTGCTAAGGCCGGAAAGTGACCACATAATTTAGTAAGAGGACTTCCAACAAGAACAGGTTTCTAGTTGGTGTAAAAAAGATAACTGACTACAACTGCACAGAGTGGAAGTCTCCAGTTTAAAAAACTTTTTCTTATCTCACAGAGTCAACCAAGAGAGGGAAACACAACAGATTTTAATTCCACCTTGGTAATAGAGGCCAAAGAAAGAAAGCGAGAAGAAAAGAAGTCAGGCTCCAGGAAACACCATGGAGAATAGTGAATGTTTCCCTCCTGGGGCACCAATGTGAGAAGACAACCCTCACAATTTATGGGCCAGGAGAACTTAAGCTCATGTGCGCTGGCTTTTTTTTTTTTTTTGAAGTTCATTTGCAAAACAAAAATGATGAAATAATAATCCCTTATATCTGTGTAGTTTTATAGTTTATGAAAAACTATCACACACACTTCACTATCTCAGAAGATCCCCATCTTAACCACTCTATAAGGTAGGTTAGGTACGTATTAATATCTCATTGTACAGATGAGGGAACAGAAGCTCCTTGGAGGTAAGGGGCTTTGTCCAGGGTCACCCAGGAAGGACTCTGGTCTCTTGGTCCCATGGTCTTTCCACAGTCTAACCACAGTATTTACTCCTGCTCAAAGGCTCAGGCTAAGATCAGCTGAGAGGACAGCTGCTTTGACAACAGCAGGACTTAGAAACCCTGGTCTAACACCGAGCCAGCCCACGGCCAGCAGAGGAACAACCCAGAAGCTCACTGCCTAGTACAGGACACAGAGGGGCTTTTCCCTTGTGAGATCAAGACCCCCTCCCCAGGCCCCAGATCCAAATCCAGGGTCACATAGGCTTTCGTGCTTCCAGATCCCAACAGGAACTTAGATGCCAAGGAGGCTGGAGGCTTGAGAGGGAGAGAACAAAAGAGAAAGTCTGGGCCGCCCAGGCCTTCTTATCTGGGCTCATTAAATGGTTTCCAGATCAAGGCTGAGGGGCTCCCTGGACTCACTCCAGGAGAGGCTGTTTTCCAGGAAATCTGCTAGTTATGCCCCTTCCCCCACCCCCCGCCCCCAAAGAGGAAAAGGCAAGTCCAAGGAGCAGAGCCTGGCAGCCTCCCCAGCAAGCTGAACCAGTGGCTTTGTTTACATTCCCAGCACAAGCAATCCCTGGCAGCCTCTGTCGGGGACCAAGGGGCACAATCCACCTGCAAGGACCACCCCCAGGAGAAGCAGACATGGCCCAGAGTTAGGCAGCAGTGAGCAAGGCAGGAATGGGATGGCTGAAAACCACCTGGCCAGCCTCATCATCTGTCTGGGGCTGGGGGCTGGGGGCTAAACAGGCCCACTTTGGGCTGTCCTTGCTTGCACACTGGCCAGTCCATTCAAGCAAATCAAAGGCTTCTCTCTGCCAGAGTAAATACCAGTTTTCCTCTGCCGCTCTGCCGTCCATCTGACCACAGGACAGTCGTTCTCTGCAAAGTCCTAGCATCCAGGCTCCCAAAACCACTCTCCCCAATCATATCACCACCATGCTCGAGACCTTGCAACAGTCACTGAGCACAGGACCTCACCGGCTGCTGGTTCTCAGCCTTTCTGTAGACCTCAAAACCAGAAAGGATAAAGCAGTCTCCCATCAAAATGCAAAAACGGATCCACGTCCACCTTATCCCCCAAAATCCTAAGTCTGCTGTTCATTAAGAGTTCCACTGACCCAGCCCAGCGAGGGGAAAGGGCCAGTCATTAAGTACCTACCTACCAACATCAATCCCCAGTACCCATTTATTCACAACCTCACTTAACCGTCCATCATCCTGGAAAAAAGCTTTTATTATCCTCAGTTTACTAATGAGGAAACCAGCTCAGAGAGGGCAAATCATTTGCCCAGAGTCGTCCAGCCTAGTCCTGGGCTAACCCAGATCTCCCTGGCTCCCAGGCCTGGACTCTTCCTAGCACACTTGTTCCTGGGGTCTTGCAAGAGAAGTCAGGCTGGCACTGGAGCTGGGCTGAAACTGTCAATAAGCTGAGTGAAAAACAGAATACAGGGGAAGGCATCCCACAACATTTGACAAATATTTACAAAGAGTTATCAAGCAGGCAGGCAGGGAGGCTGAGAATGAGCCTTCCTGGTGTGGACCCTGTGGCCTGTCAATGGTAAAATTCAGCATTCTCGCTCCCTCAGCTGGTTACGGTCCACAGTGAGTGGCCTGTCAGTGACAGCAGAGTGACTTCTGGCCCTCATCAGACTCCAGGTCACCCCGGCGATTCCAACCCTGGGGGAACCAAGAGCAAAGAGCATGCAGGCTGCCAGCAGGCTGCAGGCCCCGGCACTCAGCTGGAAATCTGGGTAAACTGCCCAGCCCTTTCATCAGTGAGCCTGTGCTGGAGGCCAGGAACACTGCAGCAGGTAAGCAGGACAAAAGTTCCATCCAAACCACCACCCTCGGCTCCCAAGTCTGCCCTACCTTGTGGCCTCAGCGGGAGGGCAGGGGGGCAGGTACCGGCCAGCACTGTCTACCTCTGATAACCATCAGAGACCAGCAGGGCAAGCCACACTTCTTGTAAGAGAGAGGGGTACACCACGTCTCCTCAGAGCTGGATGCCAAGCCCCCTGTGGATAGTGGGGCTGCAGGAGTCCCCACTGGCCTGAGTGCCTCTCTCTCTGGGCAGAACTTTTCATTAAACACGGCTGGGCCTTGTGTGGCCAGATCAAGGACAGAGCTATTTGGTTTCAGCAACTCTTCTGGAATGACGTGGGTTAGCAGCAATGCCAAGATCAATACACGGGCTGGACCTGGGGGAGGCCTGCAGAGGCCATGACAAACAACGGGGTTCCTATTTGAGCCCTCCCACCCGACCTGGACAGGAATATCCGCGTACAAGGACTCAGGGGCCACAGGGCTGCAGCTGAGCTCCCATCTCCTCCTGTGTCAGGGAGAGGCTTCTGGGCCCCAGCAGCTGCTGACTCACGTGTGCCCGGTGGGGAGGCCAGTGATGCAGACACTTTAACCCTCACCTCTGAGGATGCAGGGGGAGCAAGATGCCACTGTTAAGCGCCGTTAGCAATGAAGCAAGGGGCATTACAGAGACGACATGACGGAGGTGACTGCCTGAGTGCAGCAGCCAGCAAGCAGCAACTTCTCCCTGCCCCATCCTGGGACCATGCTAACCGGCCTCTGAATTTTTTTTTAAACTGTGTGTACGGGAGACGGTATACAGCTCAGTGGTAGAGTACATGCTTAGCATGCACAAGATCCTGGGTTCAATCCCCAGTACCTCCATTTAAATAAATCAATCAACAATTAAACAAACTTAATTACTTCCCCACTCCCGAAAAAAAAAATCTACATGTATTATAAAGGATTACAAAAGAAAAATACACCCCCACCAAATTCCTGACACTCTCCCCTGCAAAAATCAATTATCTCTTTTTTTTATGGTCCCTTCTAGTCCTAGTGCACAGAAACACTTGATTTTTAACTATCACAGGTAGAGCATGGAGTATCACATTTCGTACTTTCCCTTCTTATTCTGACCATTTTTCCCCACAGGGCCGCGATTTGCTTGTTAAACCTTTTTATCCAAATGCTTCACTGTGCAGGTGGTGACGCAGAGACTCTGAGAGGGAAGTGACTCCACTCGTTCAAACAGCTGGGACGGTGAGGACTCGAACCCAGGACCCCTGACTCCAAGGCCTAGCTGGTGATCGCTTTTAATGGCTGCAGAATATTCCAAAGTGATTTTTTTTTTTTTTTCAAAAACCACCGCTGACTAGGTCCTTCCCTCTTATCAAGTGGACCACCTTGAGATAAATTCTCAAGTAGAGTTATGGGAGCAAAGGAACATCTGGGCATTTTTATGGCCCCAAGATGTATTAGGAGGGTAGACTGGTGTGCTCAAACACTTGGGCAGGGTATCCACGTGGCAGTAACCACACCAGCACTAAGAAAACTGCAGGAGAGAGCTCATGGCTCAGATCAGGGAACCTCAGAAGTCCTGGGAAGCTGTGGGACTCGGCAGGCTAGCAAGGAGTTAAGGAGAAAGAAGGCAGCTCTGGCCCAGTGGAGATCAGATGGGGCTGAGGCCGGCCCTTCCCATGCCGGCTTCCTGCGGGTGCCAGTCCAACTCCAAGAAACCCAAGTAGTTGCCTTTTTAGGCCATAATCGGGAGGACACAACCAGAGGCTAAATTAGGATTCTCAGGAAATGATGAAACTGAAAGTAAATAGGTTGACCAAAAACCTCTGCTTTCGACCCAAAATGTCATTCCTCGATTATGTGCCTTCTCCCCTTCCCCCCAGAGATCCATTTGGATTTTTTACTCTTTCCTGTTTTCCCAAGGAATCCTCTCCCTCTCTCTTCCCCTCCCTCCCTCTGGTTACTTCTCTTTTTACTTACTTGGGTGCTTGTATGGAAAAGAAGCAGCTAGCTCCTTAAAGACAGAATTTATTCTACTAGGACAAATCAGAGGTCCAAACACTGTGAGCTTTTCCATTCCTAGACAGTAGGATTTATGTAAAGCCTTCCATGGGCCAAGTTCTAGGCTTGGAGCTTTCAAGTCATCGCAACTCGTCTTAAAGCTACTATCTTATCTAAAGTACTGAGGGCCAGCTAGTAAGCTGTCCATTTTCTCACTCAGTCCTCACCATCATTTCATAAGATACTGTCATCAGATTCATTTGACAGATGAGGGAAATGAGGCTCGGCCAAGTCACCAAACCCAGGTTCAAACTCAGGGCCTCTCAGTTGCAATGCCCTGTGGTTTCCACTTAGACCACCTTCCTGCAAGCTCTCTGGGGCTGTGGGGGAGAAGACGAACTGAGAAGCCCCTGGGGAAGCAAACCAGTAAAACAGACATTAATTATGCCAACTCGAGGCTGCAAACTCCATGTCCTCGCACTGGTTTGTACAAGGGACTCTTCATACTTCCACCTTAAATTCAGCCAGAGCTAAAAGTAAGAAAGTGAGGGCTGTGACCTTGGCGGAGCCATTCAAGTTCTCTGCGCCCAGGTTCCAGTTCAGAGACCCGCGCCCTCAACCCAGACACCGGAGCCCTGTTACAGCTTAGTCACTGATGTATGCAATCAGGCCTGTATGATTTTTTTTTTTAATCCCCACCCCGATCCCAGGGAGCACAGTAAACACAGTCCTTCTCTTTCCCCATATAGCCAGTGCTTTCAAGTTAAATGAAACTTATCAATGTGTCTGAGTTCCACGGTTAAGGAAGGGTCTATGAAAGCAGCTGCTGAAATAACATAGAAATTTTCAAACCCATTAGATTTACTTGTTCAATCAACTAACACATTCTGAGGCTCTATGTGTAAAAACATTGTGACAAAAGTGTTAAGGACCCAAGGAGCTTATAACGCAGTGGGACAACAGAACAGACACATTTATCACTAGAGAAGTGTCAGTCTGGGGCTTTACATAGTGTGGGCAGAGCAAGCTCCTTGGTTTTCTGTCCCTTTCACTCAACATCAAATGTGGTGGGCGCCCAACAGACAGATGGGCCATATGGATGAAGAGGAAGTTCAGCCGGGTCCCACATCTTCGGATTCAACCAACCACCAATCAAGACTTAATAAAAGAAGAAGAGGAACAAGCAACTTGCTTTAGGAACAGAGAAAGGGGTAACACAATGGAAAACTTGGAAGCTCAAGGGAGTGTTTCATGGGGGAGGTGACATTTCAGCTGGGTCCTGGAAGATCAGTGGAATATTGATGGGGGAGGGGAAGAAATGGTCAAAAAGTATTCCAGGCCAAGGGAGGAGAGGTGCCGTTTTTCACGGACTAGGAAATTATGTGGTCAGTTGAGGCAGGGCTTCTCAACCTCAGCAGTATGAACACTTGGGGCCGGGTAACTCTTTGTGGTGAGGGCCCTGCTGGGCATTGTGAGATACTCAACAGCATCCCTGACCTCTACCCACTAGACGACAGTAGCACTTGGTCCCCAGTTTTGACAACCAAAAATGTCTCCAGACGTTGCCAAAGGTGGGGAGTAGGGGGGAAACTGCCCCCAGTTGAGAACCGCTGACTTAAGGGATTAGTATGAGCAAATGTTGCATCAGGGACCTAGGCCTCTGCTAAGTGAATTCTCACCCAACTCTGGACTATACAAGCCAAATCTGAAAACAGAAGTCCTCAGAGCAAAATGACCCCCAGGACCCGAACGATGACCATTATGGATGGCACTGTCACCAAGGAAGGCCTGTCCCTTGTAGTACACTGTCTTTTCAGGGATATGATCACTACTGGACTGTACTTTAAAGATTCCTAAATGCCCAATTTAAAAAAAAAATCAGGTAGGACATGAATCTCCTTCAGAGCCTCCAACACGGCAGCTCAGCCAGTGACTCATAAGCAAAGTTCACCAGCATCAGGAGGTCCAGGTGATTAACGGAAGACAGGAAGCCGCCACGTTGTGGGGGTGGGGGGAGGTGGGGGGGGCTCCCACGACTGTGCCAGCTCGCCCCAGCATCCTGGGAAATCCATCAAATGCTGTTTACTGGATGGTTTTGGCAAATCAGGATTAGTCCCAGGGATGATATCCAGAAGAATGTCTCCCACCCACCCAAGGGGGGCCTCCACCTGGAGGGATCCACAAGAACCATCACCCCTCCCCGCCAAACCTTCACTCTCTTCCGGGTCTGCAGCTCTGGCTATGACACTGTCCATCTGGTCACCCAAGAAAGTCACTGTAAACTCCTCCCTGGTGGCTTGGCAAGCCCTCTACCAACCTCATGACCGGTGCCCACTCTAGACCAACCAGGCCTGCGTCCCCTCCTTCCTGGGCTGTTATAGCTGCTCTTCTTCCCCTGCACCTTCTACTTCCTTCCAACAACCTCCTCACTGCCTTCAGGATGACTCAGCAGCTCCATTTCAATTCAGGCTACTTCCTCATTTATTGATATTACTTGCCTATTCACAACAGTTCAAGGGCTTCCCCAGAATAAAATCTAATCATCCTTGCACAGTGAGTAGGCCCTGGGTGACCCTACCCATTAATCTCCTCCGTGCTCCCAGCCCTCCCTCTCCCCCTGCCCTTCCTTTCTGCTGCAGTCAGAGCCAGCTCCAGCTCCTCATAATCCCTTCCTTCCTGTCCCACTCTGCTCCTGCCCCCAGGCCTTCAAAGCAGCGGTGTCCGCTGCACCAGGAACCCTCTCTCAAATCTCAGATCAACACTCCATCTTCTGTAAGGCCCTCCTTGATTGCTGTGAAAAGACGTCTTGCGTGTCCCTCCCCTGCCTCTGTCCTCTGTCCTGTCTCCACTGCAGTCATCAAACAGCAGGATTGTCACTATGTGCAGTTTTATCTGAGGACAGGGACCAGCTTTCATTCATCTCAATTTCAAATGTCTAGAGCAATGCCTGACCTGGGGCAGGTGCTCAATTCAACATTTCTGGAATGAATGAATAAGGAACATGGTGAAGAGGAGGCAGATGGAGCAAAAGGGAAGGTTTCAAAGAGGCTGGAAAAATCCCCTTGAGCTGTGCAAAGAGGCCAGAGAGGAAAAGAGCTGAAGGGCCCAGGAGAGTCGAGCTGAAAGCACACACAAGGGTCTCAGCCACCTCATTTGATACAAAATCCAAGCCACTTATGCACTAATTTTTATATCCCCCAAGCAAGAAGGGAAAGAAATGCATACTGAGGCTTTCAATTCCACAAACGGAAACAGTACTAAAGATTATTTATTGGTTCCCCAAGAAGCTCTGCATACAGTTGAATAAATCATCTGTTTCCTGGAACCAGCTAGCATCCTCTGATTAACCAAGGCAGAGGCATCTACCGTCTACCACCAGACGTACCAGAAAGGACCTCAGCTGGGGTTGCGTGGCCTCTGCCCTCGTTGGGATCCAGGCAAAGTCCTCAGTTGCCCTTCCTGCCTCTCCTGCTGCTCGGTCTGCATCTGCTAAGCAAGTACTCCAGGCACGTTCCCTGGTACCAACTCCAAACTTGGAGAAACCACTGCCATGTGGGGCACTGACTCTGCAAATCCCAAGATAAGTGTTTGTAACGCACCGTTGTGGAATGGAATGGAATGGAATGGAATGGAATGGAATGGAATGGAACAGACGTGAATTTGGAGTCAGACTGACCTGGGTTTGAATCCCCTACTCATGATTCCTATGATCTTGCAGCTGGAAACACCACAATTTCCTAGCTTTAGAAAGAGAAAAAATACCTACCATAGGAGGAGTTGTAACTCAGGTTCCAGCAAAGAATCTGACACTTACCATGAACTCCCCTCCCAATTCCTCTGTCTTGACCTCCTGACCAGATTAATCCTAATCCTTCCTGGAATGATAGCTGGGGCCTAGAAAAACCTTCCAGAAGCTTGGTGACTCTTTCTCCAGGTTATGCTAGTCCACACAGAACAATGTGGTACAATCCAGTGACTCCCAGCCACAGTGATCTGCACGAGAGAAGAGGGTTTCATGGCCCAGGAGGGCTGCAGTTGCCCATGGCCATCCTGCAGAGCCATGATGCACACAAAGGATCTGGAAAGCCTGCATGAGGAAAACCGCTTCACATTGTCCACTTAGGCTTCACACCCAGGAATATCCTGCAGGAAAAATATTTCTCGACACTGGCCTGGGAAATGCTATTCTGGTGGGATGTGCATGGGGTATGTGGCAGAAGAGCTAGATTTGAGTCTGGCTTGGCTCTGACCAGCTGTGTGACCCTGCGGACATCATTTACTGGGCAGCTGTTATCCAGGCTCAAACAAGAAATGGGCACAGAACACAGGGGCTGTCAGAACAGTTATCTACAGTTCAGCCACTCAGCCACCCAGGGCCAACCTTACAGCAGCCTCCCACCCTAAGGTGCTCAGTCTCCCCAGGCTATGAAGGGGGAGGAGCCTCACAGCTGCCCAGAGCCCAGAAGCTGCAGAGGAACGGGAGGACACCGGGTGGGCCCCCTCCCCTCTCCACCTCAGGAATGTTGTTTGCTTACAGAAGAAGCTGGGACTTGTTTCCATTAGCAGTATTCCAACCCAAGCCTGTGTTGATGCTCAGCAGATAAGAAAACCAGACCAGAGACAGGCCGGAGAGGAATTTAGCACCAGAGCCCCAGAACTCACCCCCTTTGCCCTTCCCTCCTTAGAGGCCACATGGAGAGTCTTCCCAGGACTCCTAAGAGCCCCAGGGAACAGTGAGATGCAGGGCCTGTACCCAAGGAACCCAGACCATCAAAGCCAGCAGAATTTAGCAGGGAGATTCCCGCCTCCTACTGAGGGGCGGGGGGGGGGGCAGGGCATGGGAGGGGTAACTAGAGATGAAGGGGGTGGGGTGGGGATGTGTGCCGCTGCTTACCCAGAATCTTATCAGCTTTGCTGAGGAATTCAGACTTTATTCTAGGGACAAGGGGAGGTGGGGGAGGATGACATCATTGGATTTGTACTTTAAAGAGATCACCCTCCCTGACCTCAATTTAAGGGGGCAAGAAGTCAGCATTTGGGAAGTACCGTGAACTAGCGAGGAGGGGAGTTCCAGCCTGAGAAGAGAAAGCGTTGCACAAGGCAAGGGAGAAAGTGATCACATCCACGAGAGAGGGACAATGAGGCACAGACTCCACCCTCTGAGCTGCTTCTCCCAACAGCCGGGCGCAGGGGGAGCCCCGGCAGCCGGTGCCTACCGCGGTCATCCCCTCCTAGGTGAGAAGTCACCCGGCATCCCAGGACCTCTCCAGCCACTGTTACCCAAGTGTCTCGGGCATAGATCTCCAGCATCATATGTCACAGAGACCACAGTTCCCAACTGGGTCTCCTCCAGTAAGATATCATCCTGTCCTCAGGGCCACAAGCCACATTCTTAATGAGTCAATCAATCAACTACTCAGGGCAGGAAGCAGTCAGAGTTTGAAGACAGCCCTTCCCACCTCCCTAAGGCCCTTAGAGCCCAACCAGCTCCCTCAACCAATACCTCAAACTATCGTTCCAGCCCTGTCTCTCTTGTCCCCTGCCAGAGACCCCTGTTCCAGCCGCGGCTCCATCATGGTCCTCCAGTCACCCAGGCAGTCTTTCCTAACATCAAGTATATTATTCCTCTTTCTCCCTCCTCTCCCCAGGCCTGCTCCAGCAGTCTGCCTTATACCAGAACCACTGCTCTCTGCCTGTCCCCATTGTCCCTAAAACTCCTTGAAGGCAGAGATGGTCCTCCCCCACCCCCCACCACTCCATCTTCAGGTGAGCACAATGTTCAGAGAGGGGGGTCCTCAGTCAATGCTTGTGGAAGTGAACTTGACCGTTTAGAACACATGGGCTTACTGCTCATATTGTGTCTTCTGGGAACCTGCCCGTCCAGGAGAATATGCTTAGACTTTCTCTGGAAACAGTTTCAAAAATTTTCCAATTGCAATGGTCTTACCTAGAAATGAAATTTTTGGAAAACCTTTTCAGTAGTTAACAGCAAGGCTGTGTAAGATATTAAAACTTGTTATTTTAAATCATTATTTTAAAATGTAAACTACTAATTAACTGGCTTTACCATCAAAGGCATGATTTCCAATTAGGTTGTTTTAGTAAGCAGAGGGGAGCTGAAAAGAAGATGTGAGTCTGGTGTGGAGGAAAGGGGGCAGGCAGGCACATGAGCAATGCAGTTCTCACCCAACGGTAAAAGGCGGGGCAGGCAGCCGCTGGCTGGATCTGCAGGTAAGTCATCTGCACTGGACCTTTGCTTTTAATTGGTTCAATATTTGTGTAGTGAGGTCACACATGTGCCTCACCTACTCAGTAATGAGCTTCCACTCAGCCACCCAGGAGCAACTGCAGAGAGGCAAGTCACTTCAGATACAAGGGTGGTGTCTTCTCCCAAATCGCCAGGCACAAATTATCCCCCCCACCCCAAATACACCCCCAGGTTTGACAAGGTTGACAGAATTGCTTGGCTGCCTTCCCGTCAGGAACTGTCACTGAACACATCACCCTGCCCTTCCAACAGACAGCATCTCCTGAGCCCAAGAGAGCACCCCACATACGCAGGCACGAGGGGCAATGCAAACCTTCAGATTCCTGCTGTGAAGTTATTCCTTCCCTTTGGTTCTGCCGATGGGATGGTTTTTCTTTCCCTGAGCATGCGAGCACAGTTTGCTGAAGCCCAACGCAGAAAAATAAGCATACTGAGAAGATTTAATTACACGGCCCGCTGTCTCAGTGGGAAAGTACAGCATGCTGGTTTCCTGAGTCCACATCAGGACGGCTGAGAAATCCAATCCAAGATCAGACAAGACTGAAGACCACTCAGCCAGGACCCATCAGGCCTCCGGCAGCTTTCTATTCTGAGTGATGCTTTTTTTTTAAAATTAATTTATTTTTAACTTTTTAAATTTGGGGGGGGGTGTAATTAGGTTCATTTATTTATTTATTTTCTAAAGAAGATACTAGGGGTTGAACCCAGAACCTTGTACATGCCAGGCAAGCACTCTACTGCTTGAGCTACATCCTCCCCCACCCTGAGTGATGTTTAAATAATACAAAAAGTAAACAAAATCCCTGAATACCACAGCTGCTACCACCAATAGCCATCCCAATCCCCTTCCTACTGGGTTGAGAGCACAAAGGCCATGATGGGTCCCAGTCACCCCTGGCTCACAATGTCTAACCTGTATAGGTGCTGAGTGATACCTGGTGAACTGAAGAAATGGGGAAGGTTCCAGTCTCCCAAAAGGTCCAAACTCCAAGGACCGACTGAGCCCTCTATCAGCTTCTCTGCCACCAGTTCTAAAAGTACCTAAAGTTAAGCCCAATAATCCTGCATCTTATTTTCCAAACCTAAGTGATTCTCACTAGCAGACAAGGCAGTCAAGGCCCAGGATGGGCCAAGGCTTCTCTGTGGCCATTCAGATCATACCTCCATCCTCATTCCCAGCCACCCTTCCAGCTAAATCTGATGGACACTAATGTCCATTTTGTTTCCAAGAGACACAGGACTGGCCAGAGGTCAGCAACAATCCGGCTGAATTGATCAAGCGGTCCTTTAAGTCGACTCTGATCATGAGTTGCATTGCTGAAAGGAGAGACCTTCCGAATGGTGCTAATTTATTCATGACCTTTACAGAAGACATCTCAGAAAGAAATCACTCAGGAGGCAGCCAGACTGGCTGGGGAATTGCAGACCCACCACTTGACTAACAGAACAAACTTGGCCAGGTTGACTGGGCCCCCGGGCCTCGGTCCCTCTTTTTGTAAAATGGAGATGCTCCCAGGTGCCCCCCAGGACAGCCATGAGGACAGAAGAGCGGACAGCAGTGCAGCCCCCAGAGGATGGAGCTGACAGCCCGGTCTCTGCAGTGCGGTCAGAGCACTGCTCAACTCACAGAACTATTGTGAGGACCAAAATGAGCTCAGGGAGGAGCGGTGCTTGGCGGCGCCCCGGGCCTGCCGGCTGCCCTCCCCAACAATCTTGCCTCCTCTCTCAAGAAGCCTGTGTCGCCACTGAGCTAGCTCATAATGAGTCAGTCACAAATGCTGCCCTCACTCAGCCCACTTCAGGGGGTTTGAAGTCACATCCTGCCTAGCCTCACTCAACATGATTTATTCTGCCCTAGGAATGCAGCTCATTTCCCAGAATTTGGTAAAGAACTTCAGTTAAAGAGTTTGATCTTGCAAGGAGCTCCGTTTACAGGCTTGGCTGCAGTGGCGGGGGAGACCCAGCTCAGCTCAGACCTGTAGGCAGGAACCACACAGTCAGGGCTGAAAGGAACTCCCCCAGAGCATCTCACCTGGGGAGGGGGGCACCAACATTTTTTTTAATCTCAAGCCACAGTAGGAAAAAAAGATTTTAAGCTTTTTATCATGAATATACACAATTGTGTCAAACAAACGCTTCAAAAAATGATATATACGCACTATGCACTCCGACATGTTCCATTCGAGTCTATTTTATTTCTAAAACTGTTGGTTGCCACCAGTAATCTCACATCCCACCAGTGAGTCTCCATTGACAGTCTGAGAAACACCAATCTGACTCAAGCTTCACTGGGTAGATGAGGCTCAGACTAGTTCAACAACTGGCCCAAGGTCACAGTGAGTCAGGCCATGCAGAAGCTCAGGTCCAAAGCCAAAGTGAGGATGGGGGAGGGGCCGTGAGAAACCTCAGTAAAATGGCAGCCGTAGCAGCCCAGTCACCTGACATGTGTTAGTTCCTCTCTCACTGCTCCCGCCATTTGATTCCAACAACCTCAATAAAGCCATGGCAGGTATCCTATGGCCCCCGCCCTGGTCCCTGCTCCCCACCGTCCCCCTTAAAAAAGAGAGATAGAGGCTCAGGGTGGTGAAGTGATGTGGGGGCTTAGGAAACATCCTTTGAGGACCTGGAGTCCAGGTGGAAGATCTCGAGGACAGAAAGAAAGAAGAGCCCAGTTTCCTCAGTATGTGGAGTAACAGCAGATTAAATCTGCTGCCATCAAAACATCACCCCTCAAAGCTCCAGCCCCAGCCCCACACTAACAAGATGCCCAGAAGTGATACGATGTTAAAGGCTTGATATAAATCAGATGAGAAGGGAAGGCCACTGCCTTAGGAAGGTGCTCTCCACATATTGGCATCCTTGGGGCAGTGTCACCCAACCCTGTAATAAACACCACATAGCTGTTTATACACATACACACACAGGCTCTATAAACAGGAAACCCAAAGTTCCCATCTCTCTAGATCAGTGGTTTTTAACATTTCCAGCCATCAAAGACCCCTCTGAGAACCGGCTGAAGGCTGTGAGCCCTTTTCGTACCATCTTAGGGGATCACAGAGACCCTCAAGTGCAGTCCCTGGACTTTTAGGAGCCCCCTGGTTACCAGCTCAAAGGCAGAGGGGCAGTGGAGGGGCCTCCTTTTCAACCAAGGCAACATGAAAGGATTTTCTTCCTTCATTACTCTCCTGAGGGTTAAGCGGGATCTGACAAAAGAGGTCGGAGGAAGCAGAGTTGCAGTCAGGACAACCCAACAGTGAGAGTTTGCGTGGGAAGCGGAGGATCTGGGATGGTGGGGGCGGGAGGTCACTTCCCCTGCACTCTTCTGATCCTCCTGGACGGCAGAAACAGAAAATCCACAACTGGACAGCAAACTGTCTCTCTTCCCTGTTCCAAAATTGAGCCAGCACAATGCCATCCCCAGGCACACAGGCTGCGGGGAGGGAAGAGCCAAGCTCTCCGGAGAAGCCACGGTGGGCCAGAAGCATCCCAGCGCCTTCAGCCTCCTGGGGGGCAAATGATCTAAGTATGAGCCATGGAGTGAAGATAAAAACTGCTTATTTCACACGTTACAGAAAAACTACCTTACAGTTCCTCGAGCAGGTTGGGATAGCACCTGTGTCTGAAGGACTAGCCAACCCAGCTGTCCTTGAGCAGGGAGCCTGGCCCCATGGATGACCTCACTACATCCTTCACTGGAAACCTGGCCGATGCTTACGTTACTGCCCGCCGAGAATCACTCCTTTCCCCGGGCCACAGGCTGGTCCACAAGAGGCCAAGGCTGAAGCTGCAGGTGAGAGAAGCAGGAGCAGCCCCTGCCTTAGGGAGCAGCCAGGTAGGGCCACAACAGCTGGCCCTGGGCAGAGCTTCCCCTCCCCCACACTCAGACGTGCACACACACCCCCCAGAGGGTGGGGGACCAGCACAGAATGTGACACATCAAGCTGACCTGGATGTGGGCACTGGCCAAGGGACTCTGGGAACGGAATTTAACCATTCTACACCACCCTTCCTTCATCGGTACAAGGAGAACCTCAAAGTCCACGTCACAGGAGCGCCCCGACACTTAGCTCTGGGTGCTTCTCCCACAAGACCTCACCCATGCACACGGCAACCCGGAGGTAGGTTTTGCTGTCTCCTGATTTGCAGGTGAGGAAGCTGAAGCCCGGGATGTTTGGGGGACTCACTCCAGGGCACAAGTAGTAGCTGTTGATGTCTGTGCCCTAGGGGTCTGCACCTACCCACCGGGCCCTGAGCACACAGGGAGGCAGCAAAGGCACAGAGCAGCCAACGAGGCTGGTGAGACCTGATGAACAGCAGTTAGCAATCCATCGATCGATCAGGAAGGGAAATGAGCCTGGGGTGACCTGCGATCTTCCCTGCCACCTAGAACCAAAGCAGACGTGGACCTCCTGGCTGCCACCAACCCCCTCAAGTCGGACAAGTTTCCTCTGCAAACCCCTTTAACCTGCTTTCTCTAAGACACGAGTGTTGGGGTGGGGAGTGTTTACCTCCCCCATGCCTCCCACCTGTCCCCTGCAGATCCCACCCAGGAGTCTCTAGTTCAGACTTCACCTCGACCAGCGACCAGCGTGGAATGTCCCAGGTCCAGGAGCACAAAAGGCCGCCAGCTAAAGCCCCGGAAGGGCCTAGAATCCCGCCCCAGCCCCTGATCTTTGCTCAGGTCCCCAATGGAGAATCACATTCTTCAGATTCCTGCCTAAAAGCCAGAAGGGAGGGGGGAACTCCGCTATTTCAACCTAAGGATAATTAAAGCCTGAGACTTGTTTTAAAGGGAAAGAGAGCTATCCTTTTGCAGCCTCTAAAACAATGGTCCGCGAAGGTCTGCACAGGAGTTTGCAACCTGGAAGAGCCCTCGGCACAGGGTCCCCAAGGTGTCCTCACTTTAAGGACACCAGGGCTCTGGGACACAAAGTTAGTAAGTGGCGGGGAGGGACGCTCGCTGCCAGATCTTCAGTCCACTGTCTATTCCTTCCTCCAGGACACAAGGTTTCAAGTGCCAGCCAGAAAGTGGCAGAACTAAGTCCAGGTAGGTCTGGAGGGAGGAGGAGAGACAAGTTGGGGGACGGGGCCTCGTGAATTCCACAGTGCTTGGTGGCGGCAAGTAATTAATCCTGTAATGAGGCATTTTTCATGAGCACTTGGCGAGACACAGCCACCTCCTCCTCACCCTGGCAAGCATAGGACACAGTTGGTGGGTGGCAGGCCCGGCTCTGGGCAGAAGGCAGGCTGGGAACAGCGGGCTGGGGAGCCAGGAGAAGGGGGTGGCGGCACTGGAAGGCTGAGAGGGAGCAGCTAAGGTTCCCCGCAGGAGCCAGGCTGAGCCAAGCCCTCACACCTGGCTGACCACCCGCACCTGCTGCCCACTGATGTGTGATGATGGAGCAGGGAGGGTGTAGTCTACAGCTGGCCCCGGCAAGGCGCCAGGACAGTCACTGCATTAAGGTTGTGTACAAAAATATGAAAGTCTACCAGCCCCTGCTTCGGAAATATTATCCATATAGCAGGTTAAATGGGATGAGAAGGCAGGAGAGGCCACGGAAGCAGACATGGAAAACCAGCCTGAAAATTAGAGGAGCAGGGAGAGGATCTGAGATCTCTCACTTGCCTCCTGGGGCTAGGCACTTGGGTTCTCTGAGCCTCAATCTTCCCAGCTCTAAAATGGGCTCATTAATACCCCGTAGTGGGATTGGTGGACTTTGACTATAATAACCTGAGTGTGACTTCAAGCTTTATAGTGATAGAAAAAATAGATTAAGATACGTTTGTTAAAAATAGATGAAAGGAGATTTTTATAATAGATAGCCTGGCACTGTGCTGGCCAAGTTGTGTAGAAATAAAACAAAGAAATAATAAAGCTAAACTTTACTGAGCACCAAAATGCTCACGGTAGTTATCTTCCTCACTCTACAGACAAGGATGCATGACTCCCCCAAGGTCAAACAACTGGCAAGGGGGAGAATGGGGATGAGGACAGAGGGTCCGACTCGAGGGCCCCCTGCCTATTTACATAAGTAGTAGACATAACCACATCATGGTGGTGAAGCCTCAGACCACCCAGAAATGAAGCCATCCACCCAAGGTCACACGGAGCTAAGTGACAGTGCTGCTGACAACCACATTCCAGTATGAACACATTACCTGTTCCTCAAGCATATATTAAGCCTCTAACAGGGGCAGAGACACCAGCAAGTAGGGTAGAGAAGAGCTAAGACAGAGCCCAGTGCGGGGCAGGGGATGCTGACAGACATTCTCCCCAGCAGCCACTGAACACTGTGGCCAGCAACTGGGATTTTAACTTTATAATCCTGCACCAGTTTTCCACAAGTGCTTTCCCCTGCTCGTGTAAAAACAGTTTATGGCTCACGAGAGAGGAGAAGCCATCCCCAAGAACACTTTGTCCACAAGAATGGGCAGGGACGCCATCACCTGAGTCGGGAAGGCAGAGCAACCTGGGATCTGGGAACAGCCAGGCAGCCCATCCTGGGGTGGGGCAGGAGAGGGTGTGGGACTGACATTTATTGGGGGCCCTCCACAAACGTGACACTGCACTGAGTGCCTTCCACACTGTTGCTGCCCAAAGGGTACTAAGAGATGGGTTTTAGTAACCAGATTTTACAGATGAGCAAATTGGGGCTTAAAGCAATTAAACAAACAACTGGTGAAGCAGAGAGAGAAGTCCTAGGGGGACCAGTAGTACCCCTGGATGAGACCAGACCTCCACTGACACCACCCCCGACTCCCGTCTCCCCTCTTACGGACTGAACTGTGCCCCACCAAACCCACATGTTGCTGCCTTAACACCCAGGACCTCAAAATGTGATAGTATTTGGAGACAGGGTCTTTAAAGAGGTATTTAGGTTGAAATGAGACCATCAGGGTGGGCCCTAGTGGTCCTGACTGGGGTCCTCATAACAGGAGGAAGTTTGGACCCAGGGACACAGCAGGGATGGGTGCAGAGAGGGAAGACTGCGTGACGAGGCAGCAAGAGGGCGGCCGTCTGCAAGTCTGGGAGAGACCTCAGAGGAAACCATTCCAGCAGGCACTTTGATCTTGGGCTCCTGGCCTCCAGAACTGTGAGAAATAAATGTTATTTAAGCGGACCTGAGTCTGAGTCTTTGCACATGCCTTCTTCACCTGACCATCATTCTCTGCGGCACAAACACCATCCTGACCTGCCACGGTGAGCTGGTTTGTCTGACCGATGTCTGGTTCTCCCGACTTAGAAAGGCAACCGCAGACTTTGGCTGCTTGTGTTCAATCCTGTATCGCCAGCATCTAAACAGTCTCCAGCGCACAGCCCGCATGCGATACATATTTAATGAACAAATAAACTGAGTGAAAATGGGATTTAAACCCAGCTGCTGCTTCTAGAGTCGCCCACTCCCTGGCCCACGCCCTGCTGCCTCCTTCTGCTTCATCTAATTCTCTATTCCTGTACCCACCTCTCCTGCTCCAATATGAAGGCTGGCAAATAATTTAAAATAGCATAAATGCAAAGATAAGCTCCAGCCTGTAATCACCACCAAACAGTAGGGTACACAAGGTGACAGGAGATTTAAAAAGATACACAAGGGGCCTCACCTCGACCACCAGGGAACATTATAATCTAAGTGCTGGAAGCCTCGGCAAATGCTTTATTCTTATTACTAATTTTAAGTCAGTACACAAAAAGTAAGGCTAGGTTAAGGTTTAGGGTTTGGTTTTGGTCTTTTTAGTGTGTAGTTGGGTGGCGAGGGCGTACATTGAGGACCATGACAGAGCTCTCCTACCCAAACCTCAAACCCGTGGACCTTGTACTGATCCAAATCCACACTGTAGCCTGGAGAGAGGACCTGACAAGGTCAGCAAAACCTGAAACAGACAGGAGCATGGAGGTGTCCAGTGACCACGCTCGGGGCCTGCCCTGCCCCTCTCTTTCCCTCTCACTCCCTCGATGGGGTGCAGTGGGGTGGGGTGGGGTGGGGAACTTCTATCCTGCTCTCTGGGAAGATAGCAGAATTCAAGTGAGTCTCCCTTGAGCCAGGAGCTGGGGCTCAGGGGACAGGGACAGTGGGGGGCTGGAAAGAGGAAAGAAACCACAGCAAGGAAGCCATTTATCTGGAAGGAAAGAAAACACCAGCACGAAGACTCTGCATCCCAGTTTCTAGGCCTCTGACCACACACCTCCTCCCCTTGCTGCGGTAACTCCTTTTCTGTTGTAAACATCTATCTGCTCAAAAGCAGCCACTAGGATTCTGAAACTTCCTCTTTACAACAAAACTACACTGTGGCAACTTGTTGCTACAATTGGTTCCTTCCCCAGAGGCAGGAGCCACCGCAGAGCCCGAGTGGCCTGCCTGGCTTTGGACAGTGTGTATGCCTCCCCAGCCCACCCTCAGCTGCCTCCCACCCATGGTCGCCAATGGGCCTCCCTTGTGGGGACCAGGGGCTAGTTCCGCAGCCTCCGCAGCCTCCGCATTGACAAGGTCCCTTGGAGCCTCTGTCTTTCATGTCCCCTCAGCGTGTGTTTTCTGGCCCAGGCCAGCACGAACCGCTCGGGAAGGGGGTGCATTGAAGATTTCCCTCCAGTGAGTCCAAAAAGATCTCCCAGGTCCACGTTCCTATGCTGTCTCATCACTAATGACAAAGTGGTTTTACCTGTTTTTCATCAACTCAAACCAGCCGTCTGAGCTGCCACTTTCTCCTGGGCTCGCCTCCATCACGACCCACAACAAAGTGAAGTGATTCTCCCCTGGGTGTAGACTGTGAGCCCCTGGAGGGCAGGGCTTGGGACATCTCACTCATCTACATCCTAACCAGCCCGCAGTTTCTGGAACAGATGCTCAGGATATAGTTGCTGAATGGATGAATTTCTAAAAGACTCAATAAAACCCATGGAACTTTCTGGCAAAGCCAATAATGGTTCTTTCCCACCGCGGACCATAACATAGCCATTAAAATAATAATTGCGGAGGCTGTTGCAACACAGAGAGATTTATGTTACAGCACTAAGTCAGAACACACGATAGTATCTAATATTTAATTTTAGTGTTTAATTTTGTAAAACATGCATATATGTGGACAGGAAACCCAGAAAGATGCACAGAGTGGATGGGGTGAGGGGTAAATTTGCTTCTTGCCAGCTCTGTTATTATATTGTTTGTGCTATAAAGAAACCCTCCTTCCTTCCTTTTAGTTTAAAAAGGGAACCAATTCCAGTAATGACTGTCTCTCTCAACACTCCATGAAACATCTCATCACAAATCTTTCAGCTGGGAACAGTGTGCTGACCCCACAGCCAGAGGGCACAGGCAGAATTCCCAGAGCCACCGAGAGGTTAAGGACCAGGGAGTGGAATCCTGCACCCCCACATTTCCCAGGAAATGGCAGAGGGAAATGGGCCTCAATGGGCCATCTGGGCTACGTAAGGGGCTTAGAGATGGGGCTGGGGCCTGAAGCCACTAAGGAGGAGAGGAAATCTTTTACTGGCCCAGGGTGACTCAGAGGGCCTCGGCGACCTGAATCACCCTTGAACAACGCTCCCCTAAAGTCTGAGAAACTGAACAAAGTCCTAGTGCTATTCCCTGGACGTGCTGTGCCCTGTGCCTACCTTGCCATCAGTTCGGATGCCGCCTTCTCCAGGTAGCCTTCTCAGACCCGCCTGGGCCGCCAGCACTCTGGTGAGACACCAATAGCTCCTGGAAACAAGGGCTCCCAGACTCCTTCCCCTCCTTATCCCCAGCACACAGCCTAGCACCCAGCACATACAGTAAGCTCTGAGGAGTGGTGAGTGGATGATGACAGATGGACGGATGAAGCAGGAAGGAATGCAAGTTTGCAAGTCGGCTGACGTCAGGAAAAGCCCACTACTGAGATAGTGGCAGGCCCTCTGGCTGGCTGGCTGGCTGGCTCCCAGTAAAGACCAGCCAGGCCCAGATCGCCAGCAGGCACAGCAACTGGGATTTATGCTGCCCTCCCTTAGGACACACCTCCAACAGCTGAGGTTAAAGGTGGAGTCAGTAGCCAAGGCAACACCGTGAACTGACAACCTCGCTCTGAGCAGCCAACTGCACAGGGAGCCCCATTCTGCTCCCTTCAGGAATTCTTGGCCACTGGCGAGAAAGGCAGCCTCGGGGACCAGTCCAGCCCCTCACTGTTAAGTGAGGCAAGGGCAAACCCAGGAGTGAAGGGCATCTGCAGGGTCACCCAGGGGTCTGGAGTCAGAGAGCCAGAGTCAGAATCTCTGCTCAGTCTCCTCATCTGTAAAATGGGGATAACTTCCTACCTCCTGGGAATGAGGGACAATTTAAGGGAGAGAATTCATGTGAAAGCACTAGCACAGTGCCTGGTACATAGCACGTGCTCAGGAAAACTTAATTCTTCCTATTATTGCTATAACTATTCCTGGCAGAGCTGGGATGTCAACCCAGACCTCCTGATTCCCAGGCCAGTGCCCTTCCACCAGAGTCTCTTCCTTCCTTCCCTGCCCACCTTCCCCATCTTCCCTCCTCCTCCAGGTGATTCTAACCCCCAGGAAGCCAGATGAAGACGCCCAGAAATCTCCACTCACTCAGGGTGGCACGAGCTGCCCCATGTCCCAGTGTCCCAACTCCCTAATAGAGGGTAAGGCTCCTCAGGCCAGGGACAGGGTCTCTGCCCTCATCCCCGCTGAAGCCCCAACAGGCCCAGAACAAGGCAGGCCACACAGCAGGAGCCCAAGGAGTCTCTGATGATTGCCTTGGCCAAGAAATCTGGGATCAATACCCTTATACCCAATAGTTGGCTCTTAAATATTAACAGACTAAAACTTTAAAATAGCTCCCAGCCACCAACTTTCTTACCCCAGAGATTCCCAAACAAGTACTTAGCATCCATGTTTTGCACAATGGAGAGATCACTAAATGGCATTCTAAAACTTTGGCTGCCTGGGCCTCCATGTCCCCAGGCTTACAGGCACAGGCACCAGTGAGACCTGAACTCCACTCATGCAACAAGGACGAGGGGTCAAGTCCATGCCTGGTGCCAGGGACAACCTGGGGATGGAGGGATGAAAAACCTCCCTCTGAACCCAGTCCAGAGGGTTCTAAAATCTTCTCCCCTATTCCAGCTCAGTTAGATTATGTCACCCAAACGGTTCCAAATGCCTCGTCTTTATGTTTATCAGACAGGAAGCTGCCTTCCCCAGCCAAGTGACTTAATGCAAAACACAGGAAACGCAGTGGCTTTTGAACAGACAACTCAAAATAGGGGTACCTCCGCAGCTTTGCAACAGCTTTTTTTAAATGCTTAAACCGGCTCAGATCGGCGACACAAGTTGAACTGTATGGTCTGGTAAGAAGAACGCAAAGGCTGCAAGCCTGGAAGACCTCAGCCTCCAAGCCCGGGGAAATCTTCTCGCAGGTTCCTCTGTCAACTTACTACCCCCTGTTATCAAGGGACAGGCTTGCTGGAGAAACTTAACATCTTTAAAACCTGAACATGTATCTCCTACCACCCGAGGACAGATGATGGAGGTGATGACCTGAAAGAGGGAGGAAGTGGAAGGGGAGGAGCACAAGACTTGGACCACTTGGCATAGATTTATACCCACGTGGCAGATGAGGAAACTGAGGCTCCAGCTGAACAGTCAGCAGGAGAAAAGGTGAGGGTCTGGCCCCCTGACCTGATCCCAAAGCTCCCGTTTTATTCCCTCTACGTGGGTTTTGTATTGAAAACACAACCAATCAATCACCCAACGTTAAATGATTTAAAATTACTAGAAATCAGGCCGGGCTGAAGGACGGTGAAAAGCTGGTGTGGCTCTCGGAATGGCCCACCGCACCGCCTGGCGCTGCCCCATGTGAAATATTGATTTTGAGCTGCAAGAATGTCAAACCAAAGTGGAACTGGCCAACTGGAAACAGTTCAGAGAAACCCCAAACACTTCCCACCTCGTTTCTTAACCCTTGGGCCCCTCCCCACCCCAAGAAAAGAAAAAGATTAAGGGTGTGGAAGAACAGACTCTTGAGGAAAGATTAAAGGAGCTAAGTATGTGTTGCTTGGCTAAACAGCGCATAAAGGCGAAGAAAGGCATGCTAACGGCTCAAAACACTTTTAAATGAGGCGACAAGATTCTGAGAGAAAGGCACTGGGGTTGAGTGAAACCAGGAGCCAAAGCCTTCTTCTACCAACTCACTCCTCTAGTGGGGGGTGGGGACCAGGGGAGGGGGCAAGTTAAAAATTGAATTATCCCTAAGATCCCTTCCAGCTCAGATATTCTATAATCATAAGTAAATTCAGTAGGGAGGATTGTACTGTCACTGTTGCTATTTCTTTTAAGCATCATTTAGAATTAAATCATCATCATTTACAGTTAAAATGGAAGGAAAAGAAAACCTAAGACGGAAGTACCCAAAGTAATATCCACGGAGGTGAGAGAGGGAGCTCGCCTCCCCAAGAGGCTCCCTGCTCCTCTGGGCAGTGAGGTAAGGACCATTAGGACCAAGGACCTCTGAGAGGGACTTGCAGGAAGGGGGTGGGGGGCGGAGATCAGCCGCACCTTCAACTTCCCTACCGGCTGCAGCCCAACCTGCCCAGGCAGGAAGCCACACCCTTTGGTGGCAACTTCCAGAAGGCTCTGCAAGGTTCCCTCCAGCCACAGTGGTGGGCTTGACTTCTGGGCGGGGAGGTCCACTGGGCTCGAGAGAAGACAGATGCTGAGGTCCACTGTGAGAACTGGAGGGTCAGCCCTGAGCCAAATGTCGGCCAGGAGCGTTCTCTGGGCCCGGGTGTGGTGGGTCCCCTCAGCTGCTGAATTACCTCAAGCTGGAGAAACCAGTTGGCAGAATGGGGGCCTGAGAAATTCCCACAGCAGCTTGCCTGCCTCAGTTACTTTTTAAAGAGGCATGCATCAGATGCACGGGGCCAGCTCCCCTCCCACATCCCAAATATTTGGTGCCATCAGAGCACAAGGGGCAGGTGGGGGCAGAGGGGACAGATACAGGCTGGCATCCAGCCTTCAAACCACCCGCCCATGTGGTGGCAGGCCCATTTTAGACCCAGGCTCATTTTATGTACTCATGCGTGACTCAGGCCATCTTTCCAGGAGGACCAGTGGCTGCTTGGCAGGGACACAGGCCTGCCTGCCTGCCTGCGACCCCAAAGGGGGCCTTCCACCTACTGGGTTACAGAGAAGAGCCAACTCGGAGGTGAGCAGAGCCTGCATCTTCTCCAGCACCCACATCGTGCCTGGGAAAGGGGGTCAGGAGCCTCCAATTCAAAACACATCAGTGATCATGTTTTCTCAAGAATTTGGGCTTTTCCAATGTTATTAGTACATAAAAACCACAGGCCAGATGTTAGAGGGACAACCAGAAATGGAATGCGTTGCAATGACCCCAAGTTTAAAAAGGAGGAGGACCCAAGAGAATAAAGGTCTGGTTTAGCCTTCCGGTCACGGTGGGCTCCCCAGGAAAGGACAGCGTGCAATTTGGAGCCAGGGGAACTGTGGGAAAGCTGGCAAAGGGGCTTCCCAAAATACTTTCCAGACACGTACTGTGGGCTTCTTTTTCTCGTACAGCAGAGAAAAAGCAATCATCTACCATTTTCCAGAATACAAAGTGGATCAGAGTAGACATTTGTTTAAAAGGGTTACTCTGGTGATAATATGACATCACGGAGAAGAAAACAGAGCTGAAAATGTTCCAACCACAAGAGCAACTCGGTCCATTTTTAAGACCCTTCCTCCTTCCCTGCACACAGTCAGCACTCAGTGTAAAATCTGGAATTGCAAGTAATACATTTAAAAGTGGAGACCTCTGGAATTGGCCAGCCAATGATTTATTTTCATAAATGATAAAACTAAGACATGTAACATTTTTTTTTCCTTTTAATGTTTTTTTTAAATTGAAGTATAGTCAGTTTACAATGTGTCAATCTCTGGTGTACAGCATAATCTTTCAGTCATACATATACATACATGTTAAATTTTTGACAATTTGAGGGCAACGCATGTAAAAAGGCATTTAGTGAGAAAGTAATGCTCACCTCAGATTCCTGCTTCCTGGGCCCTTTCTAGAGGTGGCCACTATCACCGTGGTTTCTTTGCACCCACAGTATGGAGGTGACACCACATTTCGCAAGAAAGAGAGCACCATATACACTACTCGGCATCTAGCTGTTTCCACTTACAATAGATCTTGGAGAGCAGACCCTTTTGGTGCCTATAGGTCAGGCTCAGTTTTTCAAGAGCTGCAAGGATTCCCACCATACAGCTGTGCCATGATTTATTTGACCCTCTTAATAGACAGCTAGCTTGTTTCCAGTCTTTTTCTATGACAATGCTGCAAAGAGTATCTTCGGACATTTCCTTTTGCACGTTTGTGTTTATCGACCAGGTTGAGTTCCTAGAAATCAGTCAGAAGGACTGTGCTTTGACAGCTACTGCCAAACTACCTTTCAAGAGGAGGGTTGTTACAACTTAAGACTCCCATCCATAGGGCATGAGAGTGCCTGAGAAACTGAGGCATCTCAGAGAAGTTAAAATTACTGCAGTTTTTGTGGGAGGGAAAACTGTTTTTCTGCTTTATCAGTTTATTCAGATCACAGATATCACAAGATTATCAAGCACTGTGTTTTTAATAAAAGGTGAATCTGGGAATACTACTGAAAAATTAATAAGTAAAATTACAGCATTTTTCAGTTTCCCGAGCACTCTCGCATACAACTGGTGGGCACATAAACTGGTGTGATGATGTCTCTGTAGGGCGATACGGTACTTTCTACCAAAATCCAATGTTCCCCCAACCAGATCTGGAAGCCAGGTCTCCAGACACTAAAAACAGCGCTCTTTCCATGTCACCCTTTGACTCTCTCCTGGATCAAGGAACCCACGTTTCAGAACTAAAACTGCAGTTAGTTTGTGCTAACAAACTTGTGCCCGGGCCAGGGCCCTGAGACAAGGCTAGTGAGCACGAGCTTATCGCCAAGAGCATCCAAAGGCATCAGCAGATGCACCCTGGAACCACCTGTGTGTTTATCACGTAGTCCACGAGCCCTGCACACACACAAGCACACCTTTTTTTAGAAGTAGAAAGAGCATGAGCTAAGAGCCAGGAAAACCCCTCCTCCCGTTTCGTCACTTGACAATCCAGGGAGTTAAGACTGATCACTTATATATTTTCCTTAAAACTTACACAGTCACTATATATCAGACCCTTTATAAGCCTTATTTCTTCTAGTTCGCACATCTAGCCCTGCAGGGTAGGTATCATGATCCCCGTATTACAGATGAGGACACTGAGGCTCAGGTCCTCATGTGACTTGCCTACAGTCAGTCTACAAGTGGCAGGGTCAGGATTTGAACTCTGCCAAGTGCCAAAGCTAAGGATCCCACTCTTTCCAGCTCTCCGGAAGAATGGGATTCTGTAAGTCACAGGAACACCACTTTCCAGGGGGTACCTGGGCTCCATTCCACTGTCACCAGAGGGCTTAAGCCCAGGGGCTCAGCACACCAAGGGTTAAGGCCAAGAGGCAGAGACTCTCTGGGGCTGCACAAAGGGAAAATGCACTTCCTGCCCCTGCGGGCAGAGATGCTGTTTTCTGCTCAGCAAATTAGGACGTTTGTTTAATTAAGACGACACACAGATTTTGTTATTCTAAATATTTTTGGAACATGATGCTTGGGAGGAAGCTGTCAAGGCAAGGATTTTTTTTTCCCCTTTGCTTTGGATTTCTCTTTCTCCCCCTCCAAGAGAAGGGTAGGGCCAGGCTTGGAGGAAAACAACAGCAACCCCTCCTCTCCTTTTGAAATAAAGATGTCAAGCTGGTAAGGGCTGTCTTAAGTACTTTATGGAAGGATTAGCTAGAAGAGGAAGTGAAGAAAGCACAGCCAGCCTGGTTTCTAGCAATACCCTCCAACAGCCCACACAACAATGCAGCATTTTTTGAGTGTGCTTTTCTCCTTTTAAAAAGCTAACAGATCCTGGTTTTGTTTTTTCTGGAGCAAGACCAGGCAAAAGGCAGGCTGTGATTAACATGCATCCTTCATCCTGCAGGAGAGAAGTTGTCCCATCTCCAACCCCTTAGGTTAAAAAGTAAAAAAATAAAAAACAGAAAGCAAGGGCCCTGACCCTCTCTTTCCTCACCCTTCACGTGCCCCACAGAACGCACCTCTCCGGCTGCCCTTCTGCAAACTGCCTGCTGATCCGAGCACCTGGATCTGCCCATGGGCACTGCCGGGACTTGCTGAATGTGAAAAGTTGAGCTTTTTGGTGTCACCCTGCAGCCATCTGGGGGGCACAGCGGCTCTCAAATTACACTGAGCAATCTCTTGACGTCTTTAATTACCCTTCAATTATCCACTAAATGAGTCCTCACTTTTCAACCCCGAATGCTGGCCTCAGTTTGCCAAACCTGCAATATCCTCCCTCCTGGAGGCAGCCTCCACAGACAGAAGTGGTCCCTCTCAGAGTCTCTTTGTCTCTCACATGCTTGGGACACTCATCACAGGCTGCCTTTGTATTTCAGTCCTTTGGCCACTATTTCCCCTGAGGACTGTAAACTCCTCGCTCTGCCCTCTGGGTTCTCCACAGGATGGGCTGGCTCCCTTCTCCCAATACCCATGACTCACCGTACCTTTCTGGGGTCTCTGTCATCTTCATCTCACATTAGAGTCATCAACAGATTTGTCCCAGCTCTCCCCTGGATGCCCAAGGGCAGGGGCCAGGTCTTACTCAACCTCACACCCCACCATCACCTGGCAGAGTCCTTGGCACAGTGAAGCCAGTTAAATATTTGCTCAATTACACCTCTGCGTACCCTCCCCCATCCCTGGCAGCCTTGTATATAAACTGACTAATATTCATCAAGTGATTGTCTAAATAGGCCTTAAAGCAGCCTCACTCTTTACCAAAAAGGGAATAAACCACCCGGTAAGGTTACAGGCTCAGAAATGGCCACAGTGTTGCACGAAGGCGCTAAGGCTCTTCCCCTTCAACAGTTACTCAACAGTTACTTTGAAATCCTGTTAAACCCAGGAAAGGGTGCAGTGAACCGAGAAGTGGCTGAGCCTCTCAACTGCCCAGCGGAGAGAGCCTCCTGCCTCCAGGACCTGGGACTTCCCAGGAACCTTCCCCACACTGGCTGGGTGGAGCTGCAGACGGCAGCCCTGGCGCTCACCCTGCCCCCATCTCAAGACAGCCAGCAAACCTGGTTCAGGAGGGTACTCGGCCTCAGTTTGAAACAACGGAGCTGTCTAGAGGGATGGGAGGGGGTGCAGTCCCACCCTGGGCGTGGCTCCAGGACAACTTGGGGTGAGGACCCAGCGCAGGGAATTTGGCGCGGGGGGGGGGGGGTAAGTAGAAAACCCCTGATCTAGCCCAAACAGGAACGATGCAATAGCCCAAGCCGGGTCCTAAAGGAGCAGGCCCCAGCTCTCCTTGCCCTTGCCCGCCCCATGGGGCCGCCCGCAGGTGCGGTGGAATCAGGTGCGCGCCGGGACCGCGGAGATGACTTCGGGCCTTCCCGAGCCTTTCTCTCCCGAAAAGCAGAAGTCAAAAGTCAAAGGGTGAGGGTCTGTAGGGGAGGAAGGGAGCCTTTCCTGCCTCGATCCCCGGTCCCTGCTGGGTCCCCCTTCTCCAAGCACCCACCCGCACCTCTCCCCGTCCCCCTCCTCCGCCGGGCCGATTGCAGCCGGGCGAATGAGGAAGTCGGGAGCAGAGGGCGGAAACTGAGCGAGCGCAATGTCTGCTGCCGGATTGTCCGATTCTGACTCAGGAGGACGTCCTGACAGCTGCCAAACGGTCCCTGGCTGCCCGTTACCTCCGTTTCGAAAACGCCCTGAAACTTCCAAAGGAGCCGCCACCCCGAGACCCCCACCCTACCCTCCCCGTTCATATGGGTCCAAGGGACAGAGACTCCCCGGAATGGGTTAAAAAGTTTGCCCAACTTGGGTACTGGGCGAGGCGAGGGCGGGGCGCGTGCTCCAGCAGCAGGGGTAGGTCGAGGCTCCCGGTGCTCGGCCCGCGGAGTGCGCCGGCGGGAGGTGGGGGGGGGGATGGAGGGTTTCCGGGGAGCGTCCGGTCCCGAAGCCTTCCTCTGCTCCCCGAAGCCTCGCTTTCAGCGGCGCCTTCCCCGAGCGTCCGCGCAGGGGGCCTGGAACCCCACTGGGAAAGATGCATTGCCCCGGCCGGGCCTCGCCGCGTTCGCGCCCGCCCGCGCTGATCGCCGGCCGCGCGGAGGCCGAGAACCACACGTCGGCCCGCTCGCCCCAGACGCCGCACGTCCCGTCGCCGCCGCCCCCGCCCGCCCGGGGCGGGACACGCCGGTGGGGCTCGCTCACCTGAACCTGGATCTGCCCCGGGGAACAGGCGCTGCTTCTCCTGAGAGGGCTTTCTCGAGCGCTCAGGCGACGGCGGGGTGGGGCGAGCGCGCGAGGCGGGAGCTGCAGCAGGTCAGCCTCGCTCAGCCTTCGGTGCCCTGCCCAGGAACCGCGGTGATCTGCGCGCCTCACCGCACCCTGCTCGGCTCCTCGCCGCCTTCCCGCCCCGCCCTCTCAGCGCCCGCCCATTCTGAGACAAGCGCCGGCTGAGGGGCGGAGCCTGGAGAGATGGGCCCGCCCCCAGCTGTCTCTCCCACTCCAGCCCGCTTCTCGTCTTGATGGACCGACATCTTGACCTGTGGGAAGGTAGTGGGCGGAGTCCATGGGGCCAGAGGGGTGGCCTCCATCTGCCCCCACCTCCACCCTCTCCACCTTCCCCCGCGCTTCCTAGGCGGGAGCCCCGCCCCCTAGGGCGGGCCCAACGAGCAGCCAGGTTCCAGGAGGAGGATTGACACAGAGAGAATCCAACCAGAGGAGGAAACTCGCAGAGAGCTCCAGGCCGGGATTTTTGTGCATTGACTGGTCCCGGGTGAGGCTGGGCGGGAGCAAACTGGGAAGGTCCGGGATTCTGACACCCCGCCCCACGAGCTGTTTTCCCAGACCCATGTCATCCTACCAGAACAGATATTAAGGACCATATATGGGAAAAGTGCTATTTTATAATTAAGATGGCTTGTAGGGGCGGACATGAACTCAGCCCCGGATCCGTTGTGGGCGCCCTGAGTTTGATTTCTGATCCTCTCTTTACAGCCGGCACGTTGCTGTCTTTCAACCTAAGACCTTTGCTCTGCCTGGAGTGCACTTCTGAGCCCCTCCTTACCTCCACGTGGTTAACTCGCACACTTCCTTTCACATATTTGTTACAAAATATTTTCTTGGAATTTTTTAAGTAGGCAAAGCTCATTTTTTGTTGTTACCGATCACAACGAGAGGATTTAAAATTTTTTAATTTTTAAAACAGTTTTTTACATTTTTAATCCATCTGGAAGTTATTTTGACTTTGGAGTGAGGAAGAAATCTAATGCAGTTTTTGTAATAGCCAGTTTTCTACATACCATTTTCAATGATTTTTGGTACCATCTTCATCACCTATGAAACTCTTTTGTTCTTAGATCTGTTTCTGAGTTTTATCCATTGATGTTTCTGTTTACTATTTACACAATACTTTAAGGATAGTAGCATTATGATTTATTTTATATCTAAGAAGGCAAATTTCTCATTACTCTTTCCTTTTGAAATGTTCTTCCTATCATGACTAAACTACTCTTCCAAATGAATTTCAGAAAAAGTATGATCTAAAGGCAAGAGGAAACTAGAAAAAAGATTTTGCAATTCTGTGACAAAGAATTATTGTCAACAATATGTAAAGAGCTCTTCTACATCCGTAAGAAAACCCCCAAATACTCTAAAATAAAAGTGAGCAAATAAAGAACAGGCTATTTAAAAAGAAACATATAAATGGCCAGTAATTATGAAAAAAAATTAGACATCTGAAATGCAAACAAAACTACAAGAGATGCCATTTTTCACCTGTCAAATTAAAACAAATAAATAAATAAAGATATCCACTGTTAGCCAGGTTTAGAGATACAGGTGGAAAAGTAAATTGATCAGTTTTCTCTGATAATTAATCATAAAGTAACAATTGGAAAAGTGCACCAAAATGGATTTAAAAGTTCTTCTTTGCAACATCATTTATAGTTATTAAATGTTAGAAATAAATGTACACTATAAAAGATTGAATAAATTTTGATACATCCATAGGTTGAACAATGCCTAGAAAGTCATTTAAAAAATGTAGATTTCTATTTGCTGATTTAAAACATAATAAATGAAGAAGAGCAAATTATAGAATGCTATTATAGCGGATTTCATTTATTTTTGTGTAATCTTTATATGTGTGTTATGTGTGTCTGGTGTGTGTGTGTACATGTGTGCATATATCAAAGAGAGAATGAGGTTTAAAAGGCATTATATCAAAGTATAAGTAAAGGGTATGTCTTGGCAGAGGATTATGACTGATTTTTTTTTTCTTTTGCTTATCTGTATTTCAAACACGTATCTCACTTCCAGAATTTTTTCAAACATGTAAGGAGAAGACTCACGCTGATGTCATCTCTTCCAAAACTTCTATGACTCTCCAGTCTAGTCTGGTTAGGTGCCTCCTTTGTGCTGTCACATCATCTTGAGTTTATCTCTCTCACAGCATTTTCATCGTCCATTGACTTACTGTTCCCTCTGCCCAGGCTGGGAGCTGCCTGAGGGCAGATAGGAAGTATGCCTTATTTGTCTCTGTGGACCCTGAACTAATACAAGGCTTGGCATCAAATGGTCCTTAATGGATGCTTGAACAGGACTCAGAGAGCATCTGTCTTCTTATCTGTAAAATGGATGTAATCACTGGGCCTTGCCCAGCCCGTAGGACTGTTGGGAGGAACACTGGAGAAGTGGGCCTGTAGGTGTTTTATAAACTGCTAAGGAGTGTGCACTTACAACAGAGCATTATTGATAATGATCATGTCCATTTTCCTCATACTCCCCGCCTCCTAGCCCTACCCTCTCCGGGTAACTGAGGTCACTAAGAAGATGGAAGGCCTCTGTCAGCCAGGCTCTGAATTCTCTCCTCTCCAGCCTGGATGCTCCCCTGACTGAGGAAGCCCTCCTGCTTGCTGTCCAGCCTAACCTTTCCTCTATCTCCCAGAACCTGCACCCTTGATAATGTCTACTCCTGTAATGTTTTAGAAAAATACTTTATCGATTTTGTCTGAGTATTAAAATAGTATTATGGTTGATGGAGAAAATGCTCAAAAGAAAACAAAAATTACCCACAACCATACCACCACAATACAGCAACCATTAACACAGCTTGTTACTGCTTTCAAATCTTTATACACACACACGTATTTAAAATCAAATTGAGAGATCCACATATATATGGTCATCTGATCTGTTACAAAGGTACCACTGCAAATGAGTGCAGAAAAGATGGTCTTTTTAATACATGATGCTAGGTCAATTGCATATGTACATGTGGGAACATGAATCTTGATCCCTACACTTACACTGTTGAGAGAAGTAGTTCAGAATGGATCCGAGACCTAAGTGTGAAAACTAAACAACAAAACTTCTGGAAGAAAGCATGGGGAGGATGTCTTCATGACCTGGAAAGAAGCAAAAATTTCTTAAGACACAAAAAGTATAAATCATAAGAAAAGATTAAGGTGAACTTCATTAAAATTAAGAACTTCACAAAAGGTATAAACCATAAGAAAAGATTGTTAAGTTGAACTTCATAAAATTAAGAACTTCTGTTCATCAAAAGATACATTTAAAACCTTTAATTAAAAAGAATATGAAAACTAATATATGTATGTATATGTATGCCTGGGACATTGTGCTATACACCAGAAATTGACACATTGTAACTGACTGTACTTCAATAAAAAAATGAAATTTAAAAAAAGATGTATTTAAGAAAGTGAAAAAATCAGACCTCAGGCTGGGAGAAAATATTTACAATACATGTATATATTGAAGGGTGTATATCCAGAATTTATCAAGAGCATCTATTTAAGAAAAAGACAGACAACACAATTTTTTTTAATGGGTAGACTTGAATGAGTCCTACAGAAAAAAGGATAACTAGCTAGTAAGCAAATGAAAAGGTGCTAAACAGCATTGGTTATCACAGAAGGCAAGTTAAAACCACAATGAGCTAGCACTATCCCCAACTAGAATGGCTGAAGTTAAGATACCAAGTGTTTGCAAAGATGGAGAGCTACTGAAACGCTCATAAATTGCTTGTGGGAATGTAAGTTTCTGCAACCACTTTGGGAAAGGGTTTGGCTGTACCTACTAAAGTTGAATGTACTTGTATAATCTATGATCAGCAATTCTGCTCTTAAGTATATACCCAGCAGAAATGAGTGCTCAGGCCTGACAAAGGCACTTACAGAAATGTTCGTAGCAGCTTCACATAGCCAAAAACTAGGAAGAGAAAACCCTGTCAATGGTACAATGGATAAATTGAGTCTGTTCTTACAGTGGACCACCATACAGAAATAAAAAACACCGAATTAGTGTTCTGTTTAAAAAACACAGTGACTCAAATATCCATGAACTGATGAGTGGGTAAACAAAATGTGGTATATTCCTACAATGGCATATTACTCGGCAATAAAAAGGAATGAAATACTAACACCTGTTACAACATAGATAACCCTTGAGAACACTATGCTGAGTGAAAGGAGCCAGTCACAGAAGACCACACAGTATACAATGTCATGCATATGAAATGTCCAGAATAGGCATATCTATAGAGATAGAAAACAGATTAGTGGTTGCCAGAGGCTGAGGGGAGGGAAGAATAGGAATTTACTGCTAGTGGGTGTAAGGGTTTTTTGGTTTGGTTTGTTTTGTTTTTTTCTGAGACAATGAGAATCTTCTGCAATCAGATAATAGGGGTGGTTGGCCAACTCTGTGACTATACTAAATAAAACCCACTGAATTGTTTAGTTTAAAGGGATGAACATCTTGGTACATGATTTATATCTTAATTAAGCTGTTGTGTGTGTGTGTTTTTTTTTAATGGATGAATCTCATAGACACCCCATTGAGTGAAAGAGTTTAGCTACAAAAAGAAAAGTAAATATTGTATGATTCCATTTTTGTGAAGTCCCAAAACAGATAAAATTAATCTCTAAGAGAAGCTGGAGTGGAGGTTCCCCTCGAAGAGAGTTGGTGAATGGGAGAGGAACGAGGAGTACAGGAGTGTTCTAATCCTGATCTAGTTGGTGGTTACACTGGGTCTACACATGTAAAATTCACTGACGTGTACCCTTAAGATTCGTGTGCTGTACTGATGGTAAATTACACTTCGAGAAAAAAGGAAAATCACAAAATAAATTAGAGCAAAATGTAAACAACGGGCAAGGATGGATAAAAGGTATATGGGAGTCCTTTGTACTATTCTTGTAGTTTTCCTTAACTCGGTAATTATATAAAATTAAAAGTGACAAATAACATAAAAAATAAAAGTTAAATCATACTGTATACATAGTTTTGTGTTTCTGCTAACTATTTTTCTCTTCATCCTCTTGGCCGCTCATCTGCTTATAAACATACTTGGGGATTTCTCTGTCTTAAAAACAAACCGGAAAAAGCTTTATCCAAAGCATACAAAGAACTCTTAAAACTCAACAATAAGAAGACAAACAACATGATTATAAAGCAAGACAAAGACCTGCACAGGAGAAGATATACAGAGGGCTAATAAGCATATGGAAAGGTGCTCCACATCATATGGCATCAGAGAAATGCAAATTAAAACAATAATAAGCCACCACTATACACCTATTAGAATGGCCCAAAAATCCAGAACACGGACAACACCAAATGCTGGTGAGGGTGTGGAGCAACTGGGACTCTTGTTGATTGCTGATGGGTATGCAAAGCCACTTTGGAGGACGACGTGGTGGTTTCTGACAAAACTAAACATACTCTCACCATACGGCCCAGCACTTGTGCTCCTGGATATTTATACAAAGGAGCTGAAAACTTACGTACACCCAAAAACCTGCACACAAGATGTCTACTGCAGCATTATTCATAATTGCAAAATGTGAAAACAACCAAGATGTCCTTCTGTAGGTGAATGGATACATAAACTGTTGTCCACCCAGACAGTGAAGCATTAGTGCTACGAATAAATAAACTCTTGGGCCATGAAAAGACATGGAGGAAGCTTAAACAGGTATTACTGAGTGAAAGATACCAATATGAAAAAGACTGCATACTATGTGATTCCAGCTATATGACATTCTGGTAAAGGCAAAACTATGAAGAAAGTAAAAAGATTAGTGGCTGTCAGGGGGTTGTGGGGAGAGGGAGGGCCAAAAAGACAGAGCACAGAGGATTTTTAGGGCAGTGAAAACACTCTGATACTCTCACGGTAGGTACATTCCTCGTTCTCCCCTCCCACTCATCAGCCAATTTCTCCAAAAAGTGAGCCTTAATTCACAGCATCTGCATCAGGCCCCAGCTACCTCACCTTGGGCCCCTCCCTTTCCCTGAAACTGCTCCTCGGCGGTCCACAGGCTGAATGCCTCACTCGGGTCTTGCCTTCCTAGACAGCATTTGAAATTGCTCAACATCCCCTCCTCCCAACACAGACTTCCCAGAAACTTCCCAGAGGGACTGGTTGCCTTTCCTGTCCTCCCTTCCATGATTGGTCCCTAGCCCAGGGTGGACGCTCCACTGGAATGCCCAGGTTTGGGCTACATCTGTTTGCTGAAGGCAGTGTTTCTTCCAATTGTTTGGTACCAGTCTTATATCTGTTGTTAACCATTTTTAATAGCATCTCTACCAGAGGCTCATATTTATTGAGTGATTCACCATGTGGCAGGCACTTTGCTAAGTGCTTTGTTTAAACATCATCTCATTTAAGCCTCACAATGACACCGTAAGGTTAGATATGAATATTATCCCCATTTTACAGATGAGGAAGTGGAGGCTCAGAGAAATTAAGTGACTTGCCAAGTTCACACAGCTACTAATGGTGGGGCCAGAGTTCAGCCCATGTCGGTGGAGCTTCAGAGCCCACATGCCACAGACTACATCCCAGTGCCTGCTGTTTTCAGCCCTCTTCTTCTCCCTCCTAAATCTGTACCCTCTTTCCTGAGCTTTTAACCCACTCCTTCACTTTCAAATATGATACCCATGGACTTTCAAATCCATCTCTCCAACCCCAGCCTCTTCCTGATGGTCAGCCTTTTTTTTCTTCCCAGTTTGTTTTTATTGTGGTAGAATACGTACATGACATAAAATTCACCATCTTAAATCATGTTTAAGTGTATGGTTCAGCAGCATTAAGGACATTTCTATTGTACAACCATCACTGCTATCCGTCTCCAAAATTCTTTCCATCTTGCAAAACTGAAACTCTGTACCCACCGAACAATAACTCCCCATCCTCCTATCCTGCTCCACCCCACCTCCTGGAAAACCATGATTCCACTTCCTGTCTCTACGAGTTTGTCTACTCTAGGTCCATCACTTATGTAAGTGGGACCACGCAGTATTTGTCTTTGTGTGACTCGCTTATTTCACCTGGCATAATGTCCTCAACTTTCATCCATGTTGTACCACGTGTCAGAATTTCCTTCTTTTTTTAATGTTGAATAATATTCTACTGTATGCACAGACCACATTTTGCTTATCCATTCATCCACTGATGGATATTTGGTTTGCTTCCACATTTTAGCTATTGTGACTAATATTGCTATGAACATGGATGCACAAATCTCTTCTCTTTTCAATTCTTTTGGATGAGTGCTCAGAGGAAGAGTTGCTGGATCATATGGCTATACTGTTTTTAATTTTTTAGGAAGACTAAATTGTTTTTCATAACGTCTATACATTTTACCTTCACACCAACGATGCACAAGGATTCCAATTTGTTCACATCCTCTCTTCTACTTGTTATTTTCTGTAATTAAAAAAAAAAGTATTGTCATCAAAGAAGATTATGCAACAGGAAAACAGATGAAAGGTTTTTGCTTTTGATAATAGCCATTTTAATGGGTATAAAATGGTATTTCCTTGTGGTTTTGATTTGCATTTCCCTGATGGTTAGTGAGGTTGAGCATCTTTTCATGTGCTTATTGGCCATTTGTCTATCTTTTTGGAGAAATGTCTATTCAAGTCCTTTGCCCATTTTGGGATCAAATTGTTTGGGGTTTTTTTGTTGATGAGTTGTAGGAGTTCTCTGTATATTCTGGATATTAATCCCTTATCAGATACATGATTTGCAAGTATTTCCTCCTAATCTCTGTGTTGCCTTTTTACTCTGCTGATAGTGTTTTCTGATGCATAAAAGGTTTTTTTCCATGAAATCCAATTTGCCTATTTTTCCTTTTGTTGTATGTGGCCTTCAGTCTTTTTTTTTAATCCACACAATTTTTTATGCTAAAAATAATACATCCTAGACTAAATATAGGAAATCTTGGGAAGGATATATAAGAAGTAACACCGACTGTTCTTAGAAGAACTGGGTGTCTGGGAAATAGGGGTGGGAGAAATTTCACTGAGAAAAACCTTTATAGCTCTTAAATTTAGACTTGTATAATGTATTATCTATTTAAATAAATCAAATATAAAAATACATCCTAAATTTCAGGGAAATATATTCAATATTTTGTAGTAATCTATAATGGGAAAGAATCTGAAAAAGAATATTTATTTGTGTATGTATAGCTGAGTCATGAAACACCTGAACAGTTTCATTGTCCATCAACTTTACTTCAATAAAAGTTTTAAAAAATGCCAAAATTAACATATAAATATAAAATAATACATCCTCATTTTTTAAAATTTTATTTTTCCTTTCTTTTGGGGGGAGGGAGGTAATTAGGTTTATTTATTTATTTGGAGGTACTGGGTGTTGAACCCAAGACCTTCTGTATGCTAAGTAGGCACTCTACCACTGAGCTATGCCCTGCCCACCTCATCCCCATTTTTTTAAAGTTAGAAAATGTTTTAAAGCGTGAAGAAAAACATCGAGATCACTTCCAGTTTTATTACCCAAGATTCTTGGTCTGTTTCCCCTATTGTTCAGTTGTCTAACGATGTGGTTCTTGCCAAACCTGTCTGCACACCTGACTCCCAGCTCTGCTCACGTTGCCAGCCTCTTCAGGCCAACCAGACTCAAACCCAGAGGCCTCCCCCATGCCCTTGTCCTTTCTTGTCCCTCACTCCCCTCACCACCACCTTACCCAGTCTCCCTTTCCTTCTCCCTGGCATCTCATTGGTCTCTGGCCCTTGGCCCTGCCTCCTCTCCTCCAGACCTTGACCCGAGCTTCCCAGCAGGACCCTCCCTGACTTCCACTGGTATTTTCTGCATCCTGAGACCGAGGTCCTGAAGCCCAGCTATGCGTATCAGCTCAGCACAGACTTACTGAACCCTTACTCTGTGCCAGGCATGGAGCTGAGCACTTGGCACATACATTGCCTCATTCCATCCTCATCTCAGTCTATTGATGTGGCTACTATTAATCTCCCACATCTTCCAGATGAGGAATCTGAGGCTCAGGGGAGTCGAGTCATTTGCCCAAGATTATACTAGCTCCCTCAGGGCCGAGTGACAACACTGTGGTTATTGTCAGTTCAGTACTCTCAACAGCCCAGTCGTCATGACTTTTTTCCCCTCATTTTACAGAGGAGATAACTGGGGCACAGAATGTTAAGTAGCTTGATCAAGGTCGTTCAGCTAATATAGGTAGTGAGGCTGAGAATTGAACCTAGGTACGCTCACTGCACAAAATCCAAAACCTCTCAATTGGCTGCATCATCTCGGTAGACTCAGCCCAGACCCTCAATGAGCTGAGACTACATCCTGCCCTTCTCTGGCCAAAAACCTTTGCAGTGCTTTCCTTGTGAAGCCCAGACTCCTAGGTGGATCTCCTGGGCTTCATGCAATTATCTCCAGCCTCCTGATAAGGCCTGTCACCCCTTGATCCTCTGCGGGGATCTACCCCCCAAGCAGCAGCAGCTCACTGTGCTCTGAATCTGCCCACTCTACGAACTGGCCACTGTCACACCACTGCTTTCGTACCTTCTGTGACCATTCTGCCCACTGACCCCGACTCATCCAGCAAGACCCCGACCCCCCCTCAGGACCATTCCCCTCCCTCTGACCTGTGGCATCCTCTGCCGACATTTCTCTCCTTCCGCCTGGGTCACAATCCAGACTCTGCCACCTACAGAAACTGTCTGTGCCTCAGTGTCCTCTTTTGTAAAAGGGAGGTGATGACAGTCCTTTAGAAACTTCGGTTGTTGTGAGGATGCAACGACATCGTATGTGTCAAACACCGACAAGCGTCAGCACAGAGTAAGTGCCAAAGGGTGTTTGCTATTATGATACTGATCCTGCGTCTTCCTTTATTACTTCCTCTAGGAGGTTCATTTTTATTCCCCACGTATTTCTGGAGGGTATATCATCTTCCAGACCCTGTGCCAGGTGTGAGGTCTGGTGATGGACCACTTGCAATCTCTGCCCCGAAGATGCTCTGGTGCTAACAGAATAGCCCGGTAAGTGCGTAAGTGCGGTGAAGGGTAAGCACTGCAGGGGTGCTGTCAGGGCAGAAGGGGGGCGTCTCGGTGAAAGGGGAGGAGAAGGTCATTCTGGGCAGGAAACCTGGACCCGAGGCCCAGTGGAGAGGAGATACATACTGTGCAGGACTCTGAGCAGCTCAGTGTCTGGGTGGGAAGGGTCAAGGAGGCAGGAGGGGTAGGAAGGGGCAAGGACCTGCCGCAGAAACTGAGGTCCTTGGACGGGCAGCCTGGCAGCACCAGCCTCACCTGGGAGCTTGTTATAAGTCTCAGGACCCAGCGCAGACCACGGACTCCAATCTGCATGCTAACAAGCCCCCTAGGGAGTTTGCATCCTCTTAAAGTGGGGCAAATGCTGGACTAATCAGAAGGTGTCCTGTGGTCCTGCTGAGGAGTTTCCACTCCATCGGACCTCGGAAACCCTGGGGAGATTCTCATTAAATCAATATCTCAGGCGGCGGATCCTGAGCACCTCTATTTTACACATTTGTTACACATTCGGCAAATGATTACTGAGCACAGGCCATGCCTTCTTCTTCCCTGGAATGGCACTCAGGGCCCCTCTCTTAGCATGCACTCAACAAACATCGTTCCGTGAATCTGGTGCACTGGCTCCCAAGTGCTCATTTACATTTTCGGCCCCGAGCCCACCCTAGTCTCCATGCCGTCACTCAAAGAGCCACACTTAGCAGTGAGGGTATAGTTCAAGTGGTAGAGTGCATGCTTAGCATGCACAAAGTCCTGGGCTCAATCCCCAGTACTGCCTCTAAAAATAAATAAATAAGCCTAATTACCTCCCCGCCCCCAAAAAAACTAAATGAAAAAAGAAAAAGTTAAAAATAAAATGCTGTGGTGGGCAAAGAAAAAAAAACTTACCTGGCAGGGGAGACACCATGATCACAAAGGTGGTTTTCCCGGGGCGAGGCTTACCCATTGTACTCCGGACGTGCTGACCCCTGCGATGTCCCCCAATGTGGGAAACTTGACTGCATGATTTGTGGTAGTGGGGGACCACGTTTGTGTGTTCCCCTTAAAAAAAAAATCCACACTTCCTCCCTTCCTCTTGCAGCTTTGAGGGTGGTGACTCCTTCAGGAGGCCTCTCAGATGCTCCCACCTGGTACAGAGGTCCTCCTCTCTGCTCCCATAGCATCCTGGGCTCATTTCTATCATAGCACCCTCTGGCCGCCTCCAAACAAGGAGCCAGGAGCTTCCTATGCGCAGATCAATGCTTCGTTTGTGCGTGTACACCCAGGATCTGGCACGGTGAAATGTTTGTGGAGTGAATGAACAAATAAATAAGCTAATAAAAATTAAAATACGAAGAGATGTGAAAGCAAGACACCAACGCTAGATAATACAGTTATTCATCTGTGCTTGTCCCCTGGTGTCTTTCCAGAGATGGGTGCTGGACAATAAATAAATAACCATGCTTCTGTTTTTCTTAAGAGCTTTCGTGGGATATAATTCACATACCTTTCACCCATTTAAGGTGTACAATTCAGTGGTTCTAAGTACAATCACAGGGTTGTGCAATCCTCACCGCTGTTTAATTCCGGAACATTTTCACCACTCCAAAGGAGCCCCTTATCTACTAGCAGCCACTCCCTATGTCTCCCAACCTCCTCCCCCTGCCCTCGGCAACCACAAATCTACTGTCTGTCTCTAGAGATGTGCCTATTCGGGACATTTCATATAGATGGAATCAATCATACAATGTGTGGTCCTTTGTGTCTGGCTTCTTTCACTTATCACGAGTGTTCAAGGTTCATTTATGCTGTAACATGTATCCTCACTTCATTCGTTCTGTCGCTGAATGATAGTCCACTGGACAGATGTACCACGTTTTGTTCATTCACTCATCAGACGACAATGCAGGTTTCATGCAGGTTTATAGCACTGAGCTTCTGCAACAGGATTTTTATGCCGCCTCACTTCATCTTAACACTTATCATTTAAGGAAGCTTGTGTTTATTTCCATATTGCAGGTGAGTAAACTGAGGCTAGAATGAGCAGTTGTGACTTGCCAGAGATCACAGGCTACTAAGTGGCAGAGCTATAACTCGAAGCCCTTTTCTCTGCCCCATTCTGCCACCCCCTACAACCCACTTTATGTCACGTTTCTCTTTCCCTCTATAAAGGCGCTCTTCAAGGCATCCACTGTGCCCTTGGGTACACAGAGGTTTGGATGTATGCTCAGGGAGGGTGTTAAGCCTTTATCTGATCTAGAGTTATAAGCCAAAGGTCTGCCCTCCTTCCAGCCTCAGTGTAGAGAGGCCACTTCTGGATCCTGGATGTGGGTGGGGGATGTGGTAGTCAGGAGGGGACCATGATCCGGGAGTACGTGACCTCGCTGTCTACCCTGTAGAAAGGGGCCTCTCAGACCTTCAGGTGGCTGCTTCCTTCTGCTTACCGTGCTCCTTCCTCTCCAGCCATAAAGAACTTCAAACACGCCTCTTTTTAGTACTTGTCACACTGTCACACAGTTCTTTATCTGGCTGCTCCCCAAAACCTGTGAGCACAGACATGAAGGGTCTTAATCATCTTAGTATCACAGCAACTGAAACTTAAGAGGATCTGGGCCAGTGCTGGTGGGATGAATGGGTCTTCCGTGTTTTAATAATAACGCCTCTCATCAATTGCACGCTCACTGTAAGACATTTTATCCAGGCAACAACCCTGGGGTGTGGTGTTTAATCTTCTCACAGAAGAAGAATCAGAGACTCGGAAAGGTAAAGTTTACAAGGCCAAAGACTCATAGACAGTAAGAGACAAAGTGGGGATTTAAATTTAGATGCTTTTTACCATCAGTGGGCCCCTCTTAGGGAAAGTGTGAATTTAGATCAGGCCTTTGGGAGTGGATGATTTAAAAAAAAAAAAAAAAGGGCAAGGTTGCTCAAAGTTTCTCAAATGCTCCTCGCCTGTGATCTCAATTATTAGATCTCACTTCAGGTCTCAAGAAAGACCAGCTCAGAGAGGTTAAGCCACAACCAAAAACACACAGCATAGTGGGAGGACCAGCGCTCAAGGCCAGGCCTGCTAGTTTCCAAGGGCAAGCTGGCTTCTGCACAGCACAGTTGCTGTATGTTTATTCCACGCTGCATTGCTTAAAGGGAAGTCTCAGTTTCCATTGAGAAGCTTTAAAAGGAAATGAAGAAATCCAAGTATGGGAGAAACTAGAACCCTGATGCCTCATCACCGGTGAAATTGTAAAATGGGGCAGCTAGTTTGGAAAACAGTGCGGCAGTTCCTCAAAGGATGGAACAGAGAGTTACCCTCCGACCTAGAAATTCCACTCCTAGGTTTATACCTAAGAGAAACAAAATACATTCGCACAAAAACCTACACACGGATGTCCATCGATGTTCATAGCAGCATTACTGATGATAGCCAAAAAAAGGGAAACAACTCAGATGTCCATGAGCTGATAAATCTCTCAACAAAATGTGGCGTTCCGCACAATGGGTGCTGTTGGACAAGAGAAAGGAACGGAGCTCTGATACAGGTTACAACATGGATGAACCTTGGAAACACGATGCTCAGTGAAGGAAGCCAGACTCGAAAGGTCACATATTGTATGATTCCATTCACATGAAATACCCAGAATAGGCAAATCTATGGAGTCAGAAAGCAGATGGGTGGTTGCCTGGGGGGCTGAGGGGAGAGGGGAAAAGGGAGTGGCTGCTAGTGGGTATGGGGTTTCTTTTAGGGGATGATGGAAATGTTCTGGAATTAGATAGTGGTGATGGTTGCACAACTCTGTGACTACACTAAAAACCACTGAGTTGTATGCTTTAATTGGGGGGGGGGGGGATAGCTCAGTGGGAGAGCGCATGCTTAGCATGCACAAGGTCCTGGGTTCAACCCCCAGTACCTCCATTAAAAATTAAATAAATAAATAAACCTAATTACCCCCCCAAATAAAGCAATTAAAGGGTGAATTTTATATCAATAAAGCTGTTATTTAAAAAAGAATAAAAATAAATAAAAATGAAGTGACCTCTGCCTCGGAGACAGGTATTTGAAGGCACCCTGGTGATGGAGCATGGCCCCCGCAGCCAAGCATGGCATGTTTGACTCCGTGTGGGAGTGTCCCTTAGCCTCTTTTCCCTGCAAGAGTGCATTCTTAACATACAGTCTCATGGTACTTCTGTGTGGCAAGGGACTTTACAGTCATAATGGATCCCTTGCTGGGAGGTCAGGCCACGTGGGGTGAAGTCCATTCCAAGGTGGAGAAGCCATCTTAGCTGCCCAGCCCAGCTGGGTGGTGACAGAGGCAGGTGACGTTACAGGATTTCAGCCATTTGGAGCCAAGGCCACCTGACCCCCGTTGTGAAGCAGCTGGGATATCAAGGCAGGCCCCCCGGATCTGGCACGCAAACACCTGGGTTTGAATCTCAGCTCCACCACCTCCTAGCTGGTTGGCCTAGAGCAGTTTCTCAACCACCCGGAACCAACATTTGCTTACCTGAGAGAATGAGGGGGATGAACCCCAGCTCAGAGGACACTGAGAGGACCCTGGCTTTTCAAATTCTAAGTCTGCCGAACCCAACAGTTTCAGTATGCCCTGGGAGCTTGTTTGAAATGCAGAATCTCGGGCCCCACCCCTGATCTGCTGAGTCAGAATCTTCATCTTAACATCACACTCAGGGAATTCGGATCCAGCAAAGTTTGAGAAGCACTGATGCAAATTAAATGAGATTATGTAGGTAAAAACCTGGGCCAGTGCCTGGCACACCACAGGTGCCGCACACGTAGATTATGGTATCTTATTGTTATGTAGAAAAGAGGACTGGATGGGTTCCAGCTCTGCCACCTCCTCGCTGTGTGATCTTCAGTTAGTCACTTGACTATTCTGGGCCTCAGTGCTGCCATGCCCCGTCTATCTCACAAGACTGTTTTGAGGAGGCTCATCTGATAAAAATTTGTGGGAAAGTGCTTTACAGATGCGGCCTAAGTGTAGACATGGTTCTCTTGGCCAAAGTGGAGACAGTGACTCCTGAGATTCTGGAGATAAGAAAATGTTCGATGCTATGCTGAGACACCCAGCAGATGATCAAAGACCCTGGAAGAAAGGGAAGAGGGACTGAGGAAGCATTACTCTTGCCCAAGAGAAGCCCCTTCACCTCAGAGACATTTAACCAAAGGAAGTGGAGACAAAACCATAAAGTTCTTAGGCAAGAAAGGAAGGTGCCAGCAAACGGGGGAGGCGGAGACTCCCAGCTTCGTGCCTCCTGGTAAACAGAGGGCAAAGGTTTCCAACTACTAGAAGCACCAGTGCAGGGGATAGGTAAACAGTCCTCCAGTAAATGCCAGTGTCTGGGTTTGAGGTGATCTCCAGGGAGCTGGAAATTCCCCCTCTGCTTAGAGCCCCTCCCTCAGCAGCTCCGCGTGGCCTTTAGAAGGGCAGTAACCACTGATGTTTACATGCACCAGGCTTTTTCTGAGAACATTTCCTTACAGTCCCGCCTGTGAGCCCCACAACAGCCCTATGAGGTAGGTCTCTCTAGATTCTCCACGTTACAAACGAGGCTATTGAAACACAGACAGGTTGAGTGACTTGACCAATATCACAGAGCTAATAGTGGTGGAACCGGGCTTCAAGCCCAGGACATCTGACTTTAGGGTCCCCATTTTTAGCAACCCTTCTACTGCCTTTTTTTTTTTTTTTTTTATTAAGACTTTATTTTTTAGAGCATCACCAAGTTCATGGAAAAACTGAGGGGAAGGTACAGCTATTTCCCACATACACTTTGCCCCCACGTATGTATAGCCTCCCCATTATCAAAGTCCCCCAACAGAGTGGTTGGACCTGGCGACTTATAAGAAATACTTATTTGGTCATTCAGATAACCAAAAGATACTTCTCATATATATTTGGCTTTCATCCACGGTTCCTGGCTCACAGCTCTTAAAACACTTAGAATTTCCCAAGTGAAGAGGCCAACAAATGTGTCTTTTGTCATGACTTTTGGACCCCACCTAAGGATGGGGACTGGTTGTCACTGGAGCCCACCTTGTGATTAGAGGATTGGAACTTTCTGTCCTAGCTCCCCGATCGCTGGGAAGAAGAGAGGGACTGGAGGTTGAATCAGTCTACCAGTGACCAATGAGTTAATCAAGCATGGGTTTGTAATGAAGCCTCTGTAAAACTCCAAACGACAGGGTTCAGAGAGCTGTTGGGAAACTCATGGAGGGTGACATGTTCAGAGAAAGTATGGAAGTTATGCACCCAGGGAACCCATATCCTGCCCTGGGCACCTCTGCCATCTGGTTGTTCCTGAATTATATCCTTTTATAATAAACCAGTGATCTAGTGACTGAACAGCTTTCCGGAGTTCTGGGAGCCACTCTAGCAAACTAACTGAACCCAAGGAGGGGGTCATTGGAACCTCCCATTTATAGCTAGTTGGTCAGAAGCACAGGTGACAACCTGGAGTTGGGGCTGGTGTCTAAAGTGGGTGAAGAGGCTAGTCTTGTAAGACTGAGCCCTTAACCTGTGGGATTGGACACTATCTCCAGGTAGGTAGTGTGAGAATTGAGTTGAATTATAGGGCATCCAGCTGGTATGCAGAGCAGTGCTTGTAAGTGTGGGGAGACACGGAGACACACACACACACACACACACACACACACACGGGATTGGTGACTAGAACCCTTTCTAGCGGTACATTTGTTATAATTGACGAACCTACATTGATACATCATAATCACCCCAAATCCATAGTTTACACTGGGGTTCACTCTTGGTGTTATATATTCTGTGGGTTTGGACAAATACATAATGACATGTATCCATCATTATAGTATCATACAGTGTTTTCACTGCCCTAAAAACCCTCTGAGCTCCAGCTATTCATCCCTCCCTCCTCGAACTTTCCCCAAATCCTTTTCAGATTGGCTTCTTTCACTTGGTAATAATGCATTTAAAGTTCCTCCATGTCTTTTCAGAGCTTGATAGCTCATTTCTTTTCAGAAATAATATTCCATCGTCTGGAGGTTTTGCAGTTGATTTATCTATTCATCTACAGAAGGATATCTTGGTTGCTTCCAAGTGTTGGCAATTATGGATAAAGCTGCTATAAACATCCAGGTGAACGTAGGTTTTTCACTTCTACTGCTTTTTAGTCTGGAGAGGGAGATGGTAGGTAGAGGCTGGCCTGAGAGTCACCTGGCAGAGGGATCCAGGCTGGAGACGGTCTTCTAGGACCCTCCTCAAGATCTCGTCATTGTCACAGTAACAAGAACTACGTATCCAGCAGTCTTGTTAATAGCATCGGTCCAGCATGGAGGTCTGAGGGCCTGGGGTCACTGAACAACTCCAGGTGTGCTGCTGGACTCATTACATTCCAATAGCAACCCTGCATGTGGCAGATCGCTACAGGCCAGATGCTACCACAGGCGTTTTACCCAAGGCAGTGTCCAAAAAACAGCATTTTTAGAGTTTTTGGGTTTTACCCTCAACCCACTGTAAGAAATACATTTTATAATACAAATACTCTCATAAAAATGAAACACATGTCCCCCCAGTACTCTGATACCTTCTAATCTATTTCATTTTTTAAAATTCTAGTCATAACATTGACTTCATGGCACACTAATGGAATTCTATGGAGTCTGTAGATTTTGGTAAGTCACTGAAGTCCTGGAGGCCACCAGGCACACCTCAAAATGCTGTCATGAGTAGCATGTGAGGTAAGGTTTGTAAATAGTTGAACCCAGGACCTAGTTCACAGTTAGGGATCAAGAAATGGTGGCTCTGATCCCACAGTCAAGAGTCAAAAACAAGATGAAAGTCAGAATCAGGCTCTCTTTCTGGCAATTCCATGCCACATTTCCAGAGAAGCTTAACTCATTGGGTGTGGCTTCCAAAGCTTGTGCTACTGGTTACAGCTCAGTCACCTGGGTAGAGGCCAGGTTTGCCACTCCTGGAGGATATAAGAAGCTGGCCCAACTCTCTCCATCTTCTTTCCCTCTCTCCATTGTCCGGTTTAATTCAGTGTCCATTTGCCGGGCAGTGTCTGGACACAAGGCCATTCCCTCTCTCTCAGACCGGAACACACCTGACATTGCATAGTGCCCTACTTCATTCAGATCACTGCTAAAATATCACCTCCATACAGCCATCCCTAAACCCCTAAAATCTGAATGAGAGCCAACACCCCTCTCTAGGGCTGCCCCTTTCTGCTGCTCAGGCTTATTCACGTGTGTGTTATGACCTGACAAATTACGCACTATGTTGATTTATCCACTAACTGTTTTTTCCCCAAAGTTAAGTATTTTTATTATTATCACTATTTCTGTGAAACTGGATAGGGTTGGGCGTATCAGATACGATATATAAAGAAGAAATATTTAGAGGCAATGTGCCTCGTAACACTCCATAGTGATCAAAGGAAATCAGTTGGCTCCAATTTTTATAGCCTCAGAACTCAGTTTTCCAAAGCACAGAATTTTAGTAAAAAATAAGACCTGCACAGCTATAGTGAATAATAGTTAGCTATATAGTAGACAACTATAGTTAATAATACCGTATTGTATATTTGAAAGTTGCTAAGAGAATAAATCGTAAACGTTCTCATCACAGGAAAAAAATCTTCAGCTCCGTATGATGATCATTTTGCAGTTTATCAAATATATCCATTAAATCTTCGTCTTCAGTAAATGTAAACTTCAGGAGAGCAGGAACGTAGAGGTTGGCTCTCTGCTCTATCCCCACTGCTTAGAGCAGTAGCTGGCACAGCGTGCTCAACACCTGTTCATTGATTCGGTCAACAGCACTGGGCCCAGGCTGCGGAGCTGGGCTGATGATCCAATGAGGATCATCGGGGTCTGTTCTGGTGGACATTCTGACAGGTACATTCAGACAAGTACAAATCAAGTGCCCTGGAAGCACAGAGGAGGCAGAGATCAATTCTGACTGTGGGTCAAGGAGGAGGAGGCCTCTCAGTGATCCCTGAAGCTGGCTGGAACTGCAAAGATGGAGCTGAAAGGAGAGAGAGCATCCCATGTGGAGGGAGGGAAAGGCAAGGGCAAAGATGCAGGGTCAGAAAGGTGGGAATGGGCCCATACAATAATCCATGGGCTGTAGCTTTGGGTTCAGGGTCAATAGGCAGGTGGGAAGGTGGCTAGGGTGGGTTGCAGAGGGCTTTGAATGCCAGGTTAAGAAGTTAGGAGTTTATAAATTTCTGATAGTGTCTTAAGAGCTATCCATCTACCTATTATCTATATCAATTTCTATCTTACATACACATATGTGGAACACCTATGTTCACACCCACCATGGGAGCCTATTAAAACAAATTTTTAAAATATATATTTCAAATAAAAATTAAATATAAAATTTCAATTATACATATGCATATGTATATATGTTTTAATAGGCTCCCAAGCTTCACAGTTTAGGCATAAAAGGTTTTACGATGAAAATCTACCTCCCAACCTTGCCTTGCCCTGCCTTGCCCTGCCCTGCCCTGTCCTCCCCCCACCCCATGCAGTAACCAGTGTTACTGTGCTTTGTGTCTTGCTCCAGCAGATTCACTTCTACAGTAAGGCCGCGCTTGCGGAGCAGCTGTAGGCGGGGTGTAGGCGGTTCACGCCTCTGATTCGCAAACAGGTTACCTGGCCTCTTCACGGTCGCCAGGTGGTTCTTCCGCCCCCTCCTGCCCGGAAGTCCTGCGTGTCCCACCCGCAGCCAGGTGATAAATTGAGCCCGCCCACTTCCGTCGCATGAACCAATCGGAAACGTTTATGCAAATAAATCAATTCCCCTCACTCCTACGACAACCAATGGTTGCGGAGGTGCGATAGGTCCGCCAGGTTCCGGTTCTGATCGCGCTCTGAGAAGTCTGTAAAATTTCTGCCTTGGGCGAAAAGAACTCGGGAGCTTGGAGCTGGAGCAATGAGGACCGGGGCATAAACGGAATGCTGAAGACAGAGTGACGGCGATAAATCACAGAAACTGAGGCTTGAAGGGCTCCTGGAGGTCGTTTCGTCTGACCTCTGCACTGACCCCTCTCCCTCATTCCGCGTGATTCCAGCCGGGTGCTCACACGGTCTGTTGAAATCACTATTTGCAGACGTGACCCGCTGAAGTGATGCAGCAGGTCCCAAATCTGGCTGCTGGGTGTGAGCCAAAAGCCCCACAGGGGATCAGAAGCAGGCTTAAAGCCTGTCTCTATTATTTCTTAGATGTGTGACTTTGGGCACTCCGCCTCAACTCTCTAAGCCTCAGTTTCCTCTTCTGGAAATTGAGAGTAATAACACTACCCTCCTAACTTTGGTGTGAGGATTGATGGGCTAGTCAAATGGAAAACGCGAAGGATTTCTATCTCTGCAAGGCATAGCGTTATCACTTTGAGGTTAGACAGAATAGCGTTTGAAATCTGGTTTTTCCAGTTACTTGTGGTACTAATCTTAGGCAAGTCGTCTTTACCTCTCTCACTCTCACTTTCTGAAATTCTAAAATTAAAAATTCCGTGGGTTGTCATTAGGATTAAACGAGTTAAGGTTTATAAGGCACTTGGCACATGGTCAAATCACGTGTGGTGGCTAGAATCATGGGACCTCCTGGAATCTCAGTTTCTTTTTTTTTTTTTTTTGGAATCTCAGTTTCATCATCTGTCCTCTGGAAACAAACATAATGTCCCTGTTTCCCTGTAGGCCTCACAGGATTGTTATGAGGCTTAAAAAACTTGTGACACAGTTTATAAATAGAAAAATATTACACCAATGCTAATTAGCGATACTGCAAGGCGGCCAGCACCCTGGAAAAAGCATGTCGTTGGCTCTGGCTCTGCCTTTTATTCTCTATGTGACCTTGGACAAGTGGTTTCCCCGTCAAAGTGTCAGTTTCCTCTTCTGTAATATACCACCTTCATAGGACTTTCGTGGACATTGGTAAGATGCTGTATGGAAAATGTCTACTATACATTCAACACACAATAAATTTTAATAAATGGTACCTATTATTACAAGCAAATTTTTCTTTAAACTTCCCTAGATTCTGTTTCTGGAGCTAAGAGACTGAGAGAGGGGAGTGAAAACACAGCTTGCTCCTCACTGTACATCCTTTGTATCTTTTGACTTGTGTTATGGGACTATATATTTTAGTAAGTAAAATTTAAATTTAAGTAGAAATATAATACATTGTAATAAATAATAATCAAAACATAATAAATTAAAATTTTAAACTAAGTTTTAATCTCAAGGGTAGAGACCTTGAGAAGATGCCAAAATGCAAAGTACAACCTGCTATGCATGCATGCCAGAATGTACCGTGGAAAGGCAGAGTCATGTTTTTTTCTAAGATCATGGGGAAATTTTCAAATCCAACAAAGAGTCACCTCTGAAGGGACTGACCATCTTTTCGTGTAAACATTCTCAAAGCCACTTGCAGTCATGTTCTATGGAAGGAAATTACCTCGATTTGGAACCCTCGGGATGGATTTCCCTTTGCATCAGAGTTATTCAGGACTCTGGGTGACTCACTCCTCCCCGCTGGGCTTGCCCTCCAACCCCGGTGAGGCTGAACACCTCATTTAGGAGCAATAGCTCTCCCCTCATCCTAATGCCTTACATGGGTATCAACTAGCCCTGGACCATCCAGCCAATCCACACCCAGACTTCTCCAATGTCCTAGGATGCCTCTGGCCTTGGAGAGCCTTCCTGTTTCCTCCTCTGGGGCAACAGGCTGAACTGACCACCACTGCTCTACCCTGGAGGCTCCTATTTAGCTGAGGAAGGAGGGAGCTAGAGCATCAAATTCCAAGCCCACTTTCTCCCCTGTGTCTACTGTCACATCATCGCTGTGTGTGGCAATGATCAGAATTCAGATTGCGTTTCACAGATTATCCAGGCAGGGAGGAGAGAGATGGACATTTGGGGCATGGAATTTAACTGCCTCATCCTGGAAGTGACACATGTCATTTTCACCCATTTCGTTGGCCAGAACTAGTTACAGGCCCCGCCCAACTGAAAGGGTGCAGGCTAGTGCTGGGGAATGAATGGATTATTTGGGGAGCAATGCTGTGTCTGCCACATTCTTCCTGCTCAGCCTTTTGGCCAGTAGTAATTGACTCTAGAACCAGAGAACGTTAGTGTGGAAGGGACCTCAGGATTCATCTCATTCAAAAGTAAAAACAATCAGAATCCTCTGAGGTTGTTGTCCAAAATGCAGAGTCCTTGGTCCTACTGCAGACCTGCTGAATCAGAACAGCCTAGGATGGGGCCAGGGAATCTGCATTTTTAAAAGCTCACTAGGAGATTCTAGCAGTCAGGCTGGGGACCCACTGATGGAGTCAAACCCCCTTTTATAGATGAGGAAACTGACTCTCAGAAGATCAGTGACTTTCTCAAGGCCACATGGGGAGTAAGTGACAGAGCTTGGACCAGAATCTAGGCTTCCTGGCCAGGGCTCTTGACGCCTGTAGTCTTAACACCTGGAGTCTCTGCCTGCCCTGGCTTCTGATAGCACCTCTGTTCTCTTCTGGGGACACATCAGTCCCCACGGTTCAAGTCCCCACGGTTCAAGTGGGGCCTACCCACTCAAGTCTGGAGTGGGCACACAACATGGAACTAACCAATCAGAATCCCAGGATATGTTCTGAGATGATCTGGATATCAAGTCCAAAAAGTGGGAGGCAGACCCGGGATGTTTGATGGAACTATTTAGAGAAAAAAAAAAACTCTTTCCACTGAGGTTTGATGTGACCCTGGAGAAGCTGGCTGTCTTTGCTGCCATGTAGGGACAGCCTGCCTGAAAATAAGAACTGAATGAAGGAAAGCAGAGGTAAGGGACAGAGAAGGGTCCTGATAGCATCATCTGATGCCCATGTCCAGCTCTGCCTAAATTGTCCCTTGTGAGCCAATAAATTCCCTTTCTGTTCCCTGAGGTTGGGGCTCTGCTCTTGCAACTGCAAAAGGCTGGAGACAGAGCCCTGGGGTCCAGAAGCTCCCCATTCAGTTGCTGAGCATCTGTTGACGGTTTTTAGGGAGGTGTCAAGTGTGAAGTGCTGACCGTGCCCCTCTCAAGCCAGGACGTGAGACCAACACAGGCAGCAAATATACCCAGGACAATGAAGTGCCTCCACCAGCATCACAGACATCTGGGGTCTCATTTGCTGTCCTCTGGAGGAGTTAAACAAGGAAGTAAAATCATCTGTGAATGATGAGGAAACTGATGTTCAGAGAGATGAGACTACTTGCCCAAGGTCAAACAGGAAGTGGGAGATTTGACACTTACCCCAGGTGTTTTGACTCTCAGCTGGAGTACTTGGTGCTCCTTTGGGCTCCGCTCTGCCTAGAATTACAGCCAGCCTTTGAGGGCCTGCTATGGGCCAGACACCACTGTGAGCACTTTCCATGTTTTGCTCATGTGGTCTGTACAACAAAGTATTGGTCGGGATGATGATGGTGATCATGACGACACCATCATACAGTTGAACAAATGAGGGGGCTTGGGCACCCAGCCAAGACCACACGGCCAGGCAGCATCACCGGATGGACTGTGGCCCAGGGAGTCCTGAGCCCTCAGTGGCTTGAAGTTCACTCATACTCCTTGCCACACCACATCGGAGCAGATGGGAGCCCCCGCCTCTCGCTGCCTTGATGAGAGTGGCTGTTTAGAAACCAGTCAAGAGAGGTAAGGAGGTGAGGTGGACAAGAGCATCTTCTCTGATCACACTGACTTCTCTGAGATGGCCCCTGGCCAGAGTCACTGCTGGGAGGCCTTGCACCAGCTCCACCAGGATTCTGCTAAAGAAGCAGGAAGTGCGGGGTTAAAAGTGGTCTCCAGAATCCTAGGCACTCGAAATAATTGAAAGCAAGGTCCCAAAGGGATATTTGTACACCGATGTTTATAGCAGCATTATTCACAATAGCCCCAAAGTGGAAGCAATGCAGTGCCCATTAACAGATGAATGGATAAATAAACAAGATCTGATCTATACACACCATGGACTATCATTCAGCCTTAAATAGGAAGGAAATTCTGGGACATGCTACAACATGGATGAAGACATTCTATTTTGTGAAATAAGCCAGGCACAAAAGGACAAATACTGTCTGATTCCACTTATGTGAGATACTTAGCTCAGCCAGATTCACAGAGACAGAAATAAAGTGTTGCTTGTCAAAGACTGGGGAGGGGGGAGGGCAAACGGGGAGTTACTGTTCAATGAGTGCAGAGTACAGTTTTGCAAGTGGAAGAAAGTTCTGGAGATAGATGGTTACATAACAATGTGAATGTACTTAATGCCACAGAACTATACACTTAAAGATGGTTAAAATGGTAAATTTTATATTATATGTATTTTGCCACAATTAAAAAAAATTAACTAATTAATTAAGGGGTGGGGGGAAGAGTAGTTTCCAGAGATCAGCCTGCTCTCAAATCCTAGCTCTGCTACTCATGAGCTGTGTGACCTTGGGCAAGTTGCTTTCCCTCTCTGTGCCTCAGTTGCCTCACTTATCAAGTGAGAATAATGACACCTAGCTCAACAGAATTGTGAGATTTAAAGGACTCCAGACCATTAAAGTGCCCAGAGCAGTGCCTGGAACAAAGTAAGGACTCAATCAATTTAACACTGATTATTTTCATACTAGTCACTTTGGACTGAGACTGAGTGAGAGAAGAAAAATAATGAATCTTTCTTCTCTAGATTCTCTTTCTCTTTGCCCAGGTTCCACCAGCCTAAAGACACTGGACTGGCCATGCTTCAAGCCACAGGGTGGGCTAGTGGAAAAGATGATCATCATAGCCAGTCAGTGGAGGGGCTTCAACCCAGCCCCTCCATGTGCTGCTGTGTGACTTCTGGCCAGTTCATTTACCTCTCTGTGCCAGACTGTCCTCCTCTATGAAACAAGTAAACTACTGGCAATCTCACAGGTGAAAGTGAGGGTTAGGAGAAAGAATGGAGCATCCCACACCGACCCGTCCCTCTCGTCTTCATGGATCCACGGCAGGGGAGCGGGACTGTGTTCTCTCACTTCCCAGGCTGCTGCTGGTTCGAAAAGGACCAGAGAAATGTTGTCTCTAAGGACTGCGGCTTCAGTCCACGTGACCAGGATGAGCATCGTTAACCAAAGGCCACCCACCTTCCAAGGTTTTTGGAAGAGGCTTCTCCCTCCTTTCAGGGCCTCGGACGGGGGTCAGGGAGATGCCCAGAGCGATAAATAAAGAAGGAGCAAAAATAAAACCAAAAAAGTGTTTACTCTGGAACACAAGTGCATTGCTAAACACTACCCACAAGGCCTTGCGTACAGAAACCAGCTGCTGGGGGTGCTCTGGAATGTCTTGGGCTGCAGTGGGGAGAGGAGGCGCCTGGGCCCGAGCAGCTGGGCTGGGCCCCAGGAGGCAGGACCAGGACTCGGCCTGTGGCAGCCCTCCCAGGCACCCTGGCATCTTCACGTCCAGGAGTTTGTGATCTCTCACACCTGAGCCCACATGGCCTGGGCCACCCACACAGACACCCATGTGGCTCCCCCACTGTTCCTGCCTCCGCCCCTCTCCTTCGTAGGGCCCCTCTGCCCACCTGCAGTGCTTTGCCCATGCCACCCGCCTTAGTCTCACTAACCCCAACTCAGCCTCCCAATGCTCTGCTGGCAACCCCCCGCTGACCCCACCCCACCCCCCAGACCCCCGAGTTCGTCTCTACTGAGGCAATCCTACAAAGCACCGCCATTTGTGTACCTGCCTCTCTCCTCCACTAAGCTGCCAGCACCTAAGGGTCGTAGAATATAATGATCAAGGACATGAATTTGGAGCCAAACTGCCATTGCTTGAATCCCAGCTATGTGACCTTCGATATGTTAATTCATCTCTTGTGCCTCAGCATTTCCTTCTGTAAGATGGGGATGATCATGACAGTGTCTGTCTTTTGGGGATTCTGCCAGTTGCTGAGTAATTCTATTCCAATTATGCATTCTAGAACTGGGGAAATAACCGCAGGATGGGCTTCAGGGACTCACTAAGCCAAGCGAGGGACAGGCCTGAGCTAAAACTCCATTGATCACCAGACCTCCATAAGCCCTATTCTGATGGTGGACCATATTGATGTTTTGGGTCTCCTGGGATTAGAGTCAATTCAGAGCCAGAAAAGTCTGATGATTTCCCATTCCCTAACACACAGTCACCCTGGTAAATGGCTGGAAGTCCCTTTGAAGAAGGCTGGGGGATAGATGAAGGGGGTAACTTTTGACACTGTAGAGGGGTCCCTCCTCGAGGGGAACCAGCACCCTCTTTGCTCTATAAACCAGTTCAAGTCTGGGAATTGATGGAGGGTGGTGATAGTTTGGGTGACTCAAGTTAGACTGTTCACTTCAGCTGGAATTCTTCCCCTTACACAGATGGAGTAGAGTTTAGAATGAATGAATGAATGAATGAATGAATGAATGAATATAATAAAAAAGAGTTTAGGAGACTGCCCATCCATTTCCCCTGCCGAGGGATGTGGTGATCAATCAACTAGCCAATGCTGTAGGTCTCTGAGTGTTTAAATGGATCTGAGTGGGTTGGTATCCGTGAGGCACTAGACTCGTGCCTGCCACGCTGTTGGCAAAACAGAAGTGCTTCTCGTCACTGCTGGTCCTCCTTCTGCTCCCCGTGCCTGGCAGCAGGCAGGCACTCAGGAAGTGATTACAGAACAGGGGGGTGAATGGGTCCCTGATCAAGGTGCAGCTGGAGTCTGCTCTTGAGACATAAGCCAAATTCACCTGTGATTCAGGTAAGACCGTGAGTCCTGGGGCATCCAAAATGGGCCTAACTGCACGGGGAAAGAACCTAGTGGAAAGTAAAAGAGGGTCCAGACTTATGGAAGGTTGGGTTTGAGGGCATCAGACCAAAGCTAAAAGGGAGAATTATGAACTCCGAGTGTCCTGAGGTGTGACTCTCAGATTATCTCTACTAGGCTTAGATATTTGTCTGTGAGTGTAGTTATTGGTTTTTATGTAGCTTCTAAGGACCTCCAGCTACACAGAGTTGAGCTGATATAATTTTAGGGTAAAGCAATTCATCGCTGATGGTTTACGCAAGACCCCTTTCTTATTCATTTTGTTTTCTTTCTTCCCCGATCCCTACTCCCAGTCACCTTCCCCAAACAGGCATGAACCTTGTAAATTCCCTTTTAAGGATTTCTTGCATGTGTTTTAATTTTCAAAAATTAAAATTCACTCTGCTACTTAGCGATCGCCCTGTCGGCATTGACATGGGTATGTGAGATGCTGGGTTACAAGACACACCCAGATTTCATTTTGCCAAACGCTGCCCTGTGTTTTCCAGAATGGCTATGCCAATTCACATGTCCACAGCAGTACTCGGGGCCTCCCTTCTCCCCACATTGTCACCTACTCTGAAGAGTATTGCCCTTTCTAATTTGTGATGGGGTGTGAATGGATATCTCGCCGTTTCAATCATTTTCACTTAATATCTGTCTTTCCTGCTGGGTTTTAAGTCTGTGAGGATGGCAGGCTTACCTGAAAGGCACATTTTTGTCCTTAGCGTTCAACTCCATGCCTGCCCCATACAAGAGGCTTCAAGCCGTGCTTTTGAACGGATGAACCAATTACTCCCATGTGTAGCCCTCCTGAACCCAAGCTTGACCCCTGGGGAGGGGAGAGGTGGTCATGAGTAAGCAAAACAGAAAGAGCTGTTTACTAAACTCTCAGAAGTCACTGCCCAAGGGGAAATTCCTTAGGGAGGCCCAGACACAGCTGGAGGCGTGCAAAGGAGTGGGTTTTCCCACGGAGCCGAAGAAAAGCCACTGGGTTGCAGACGGTCCTCTGTTCATCTAGAAGACACGGGCTCTAGTGAGATCACACAAGACTCTGGCAGAAGCTGCACAGATAAACTCCAGTGTCAAAGGGGAACAGAACATTTGCTGCTGAGTGGTTGGACCAAGTGGATCTTTCTCATGTATTATTATTTTTAAAATTTGGAATTAAATGGAAGCCGCATACTTCTGAATTATTTGGATCAAACGTCTCCTGGTGGAGCCTGCACAAAACTGCCAACTGTCCTGTCTGGGGTCTGAGAGATGCTTTTCTGCTGAAAGCCTCAGTTTCCTCATCTGTGAAGTGGGGACAGTAACAGTGCATACCTCATTGTCCAGCACACAGTCAGCACAGAGCGAACGCTGGCTTTGGAAGGCTTCTCTAAGGTCCAGGCTTGGCATGTATGAGGGCGAGGAGCATAGTAAGAGGTAGTCAGCCTGGCCTTCCTATGGCCTCACTTTTCTGGCTCCTAAAGGACCCTCTTGTGACTTAGGTATCACATACCCTCACTCTTTCAAGCAGCAAACTCCCATGGAAGCACTGAAGACACAGTGACAAGCCAGACCCACCCCCGCCCTCAAGGGGCCTGCAGACACTGGGCAGAGCGATGAGGCTGTGATGAGGGAAAACACAAATGTCCAGGGGAGAAGAGGAGGCCGTCCGCCCCATGCCTCCGCCCCTCTCTGTCCCTTCTGGCTCTGTTGGAGCCTCATTTTTCTCACCTGCAAAATGGGACTCACAGGGTTGTTTTCAGGTTCAAAGGATAAAATGGATTAGTGGTGGGAAAGAACTTTCTAGACTGCCAAATGCATCTAAACAGACAGCCAGGGCTACATAAGAAAGCAGAGACCTGTTTACAGAGTGATGCCCCTGGTCCATGGGCTCTGTCTCCAGGCCAGTTTAAAATCCTATGCTTTAAAGAAGCTTTAAAGGAAAGGAATGATGCTTTAAGCCCATCCTTTGAGCGGGGAAAGGAATGGGGCAGGTGGGAGTGAAGGGATGGGGCTCAGATTCGGTTGCTCATCTTATTTCCTAGACCGCCAGGACCCGAGTGATGGGAGGGTCAGGAGCAGAAGCTGATGGAATCCAGCCACTATCTCCCCCTCACCTAACCACCTGGAAGTCAAGGAGCTGAGAGGCTGGGGATACAAAGCTCGCTGTGTCAGCACAGGGGCCGTATTAGCTAGAGGACAGACTAGGCTGCTGTAACAGTGTGGAAAACACCATTGCTTCAATAAAGCAGAGATGCATTTCTGGTCCTGGGAGGTGGTCCAGGGCGGGCACCCAGGCTCCTTCTACTTTGTTGCTCAGCCACCTTTTGGGGCTCACCCTTATTCACATGCCTCCAGCCGCAATGGGGCAATTCCCTTGCCATTCCAGGCAGAGGGAAGAGAGGCAGAGGGAAGGGCCTGTCACATTCTTTTCCTTTTAAGGGCATGTGGTTGCCAGACTCCAAGATTGTCATCATGATTCCTGCCTCCTGTTATTCCTGCCCGTGGGTAATCCCCTCCCACACTGAGTAGGGATGACCTGTGTAACCAATAGGATATTTTGGAAACACAGAGTGTGACTTCTGAGGCGAGGTCTTAAAAGACATCGCAACTTCCACCTGGCTGTCTCTCAGATCACTTGCTCTGGGAGAGGCCAGCTGCTGTGTCTTGAGGATACTAAATCAAGTGGTCCTGTGGAGAGGTCTGCATGGTGAGGAACTGAGGCCTCCCACCAACAGCCAGCATGAACTTGCCCACCATGTGAAGGATGCATCTTGTAAGTAGATCCCCCAGCCCCAGTCAAGCTTGCAAATAACTGCAGACCTAGCCAACATCTTGACAGCAGCTTCATAAGAGATACCGATCCAGGACCACTCAGCTAAGCCATCACCAGACTCCTGACCACTGGAACTATGTGAGACAGTAAGTGTCTACTGTTGTGTTATGCTACTAAGTTTGGGGGCAATCTGTTACTCAGTACTGGATAACTAAAACAGATGCCCACTCAGAAGGTGCACGCGTCACTTCCAATCACATCTATTGGCCTTAACCCAGCCACATGGCCATGTGCAGCTGCAAGGGAGTCTGGGAAATGTAGTCTGTACCTGCGCAGCCATGTGCCCAGATAAAACTTCAGTGACACAGGCCCTTAACTTCATCACATCTGTAAAGTCCCTCTTGTCATGTAAAGTAACAGGTTCCAGGGATTAGAACATGGGCATCTTTGGGGACCTTTATTCTGCCTCCCACAAGGCAGAAGCTTATATATGAATATTCGTAGCAGCAACGTTATTCATAATTGCCAAAAAATGGCCAAATGTCCTTCAATGGATGAATGGTTAAACAAACTATGGTCCATCCATACAGTGGAATACTACACGGCAATAAAAAGAGAGAAACTATGGAGGGTAGAGCACATGCTTAGCATGCACGAGGTCCTGGGTTCAACCTCCAGTACCTCCATTTAAAAAAAAAAAGAAAAAGAGATGAACTATGGATATATACAACTTGGTTAAACCTTGAGAAAAGTATTCTGAGTGGAAAAAAAGCCCATTTCAAAAGGATACACGCTGCATGATTCCGTTTATATAACACCTGTGAAGGCACTTCGTTCTAGAGCTGGGGCAGAGAGGCTGCCGGGGTTAGGAATGGACGGTGGGGGTGGCTGTAAAGGAGTGTCCTGCGGTGATGGCACAGTCAAGTCTCTTGATTGCAGTGCTGGTTACATGAAGGTATGTGCGTGATAAAATTGCATAAAACTACGCACAGACACACACACATGAATGTGTGTGTAACAGGTCAAATCTGAATAAGCTCTGTGGATTGTTCTAATGTCAGTTTCCTGATCTTGCTATTACCCTCTAGTTATGCAAGATGCTAGCATGAGGGGAGGCTGCGTGAATTTGTAATTATTTCAAAATTCAAAGTTTAAAAACAGCAAAGAGTGCTGGACTTCCAGACCGGAGACGTGGTGTCTGGGTTCTAGTCCTGGCTCTTTCCTTCCCTTGCCTGAGGCTAATCCCCTGCCATCTCTAGGACTCAACTGGCCCATCTGTGAAATGGGGGTTTTGGTTTACGTCACAGGCTTTCAAAGTTTTCTGTTTAACGGGGAAATCCTTTGTTTCAACACTGACGCAGGCACAGGTAGAACTCCAAGATTGTGAACCCCAGTGGGACTTACTACCTGTAACACTCTGATGGAAGGCTCCCCCTGGGCCCAGGGGAAGACCGGAAATGCTGAGAAGCAAATGCTTTCTGCAGGGTGTTGGTAGTTAAACAGCTGAGTGCCCCTATCCCTTGGGCAGAATGACTGGGAGATGTGGGTTCTGCACTGGCTCCCGGAGGTCCCCAGCCGCCTGCAGTGGAAACGGGCTTGATAGCACGTGCTTTATCCATTGTCTCACCTTCCCTGTCTCATTTCTCAGCCCCTCACCTAAGGTGTCTGGGAACATCTCCAGGTAACCAATTTGTATTCATATCTTCATCTCAGGATCTGTGTCTGCTTCCACCCAAGTTAGAATTCCCCAAACACAAAACAAATAATAGCTGTGGCCCCAGGAGTCGGGGTGGGGGTGGTCAGTGAGAGCCAGGCCACATGGGACCTACCTGGAGAGGTGGACCTTCATGTGGACCTTCAGCGAGAAACATATTTTGAAAGGGAAGGAAGGACACATGAACGCACAGCCGAGCGGGACCTCAGGAACCAGCACGGCAGGAGGCGGGGCCCTGGGATGCTAACCCGCTGTCCGGTCCTCTGTGCTGGCCAAGTCACCCCGGGGCAGTTCTCTTCATATCTTCCCTTTTCACTCAACTCTATGTTCCTCTTTTGACCAAGAAAGTGACCCAAAAAGGATCGTGGTCACTTTCTTATCAGGCCTGTGGTGAAGGCAGAGGACTCACATCAGGCCCTTCCCCAGCTCCCAGGGCCCCAAGTGCCTTCTGCAAGGAGGACACACCAGCTCTGCTGGGGGCCACTGCAGGGCACCCCCAAAACTCTGAGCCAGACAAAGGCGCCCCAGGCGGTGCCCTGAGGCTAGGGCCTAATGTGTGCCAGGCCACGCAGTCCTCGGGGAGAGCACTGAGAAGGGAGTCCACCTACTGACTTGTAGAGCGGCCTCACGTCAGAGTCTTTGTCCTACTGAACTTCGCAGGACGGGATACTCGAAAGGGCTTCAGAGGCCAGGGACGCTCCTACTGTTCAGCTGCGAGTTATCATCCCAGTGAGGACAAAGCCCTGTCCTTACTCCACATGGTGTCCTAGCGCCCGGCACAGGGCCTGCCGCCTGGGAGAGGCTCAGGAAATGCTTGCTGATGTAATGAGTGAGTGAATGAATGAATGAGAGCTCGAATATGTCACCTGGTTCAACAATTCAATCCAACAAAGTACACACCAGGCGCTGGGCTGGGCCCTGAGGAAAGTCACAAATAACAAGATGTGATTTCTTACCCTCAAGACCTTAAGACATAAGACGCAGATGACTTTCCTATGGGGACCGCTTTTGAGGTCCACATGTGTGCTCCCCTCCTGCATGTCCTCTGCTCATTTAAGTTGGATCCGGACTCCAGATCCTGCTCAGGCTGTCTGTGGTGGCTGAACCCCAGGACAGCCCCACGAGCCCACCTCCTGAGGGTCACATCCTTGGCTCGTCCCCTCCCCTTGAGTGTGGGTGGGGCTGTGATTTGCCTCTAACCAGCCAAATATGGCAAAGGTGACAGAATGTACCTGATTATGAGATTGTGAGGCAAAGAGGTCTGGGCACTACTTGTGTGTCTGGAACTTCCAAATAGGCCATCCTCGTAACTCCTCAGGGCTTTAGAGATACAGTTCAGTCAGGGGACTCAGTTGCAAACAGTGGGATCCACGCTGCCTTGAAAGGGAGTTTACCAGAACAGTGGTTCTCAAACTTGAGCCAGCCACACAATCCCCTGGAAGCCTTGCTGGACACAGACAGCCAGGCCCCACCTTCACTGTTTCTGGTTCAGGAGGTCTCTGATGGCCCCAGGAATCTGTATTTCTAACAAATTCCCAGTATTGCTAACAAGTTTTTAACTGCAAGTCGTGGGACCAGTTTTGAGAACCACTGGACTAAATGCTATTAAGAAGGTTACGTCATGCTTAGTGAAATAAGTCAGACAAAGACAAATCCTGTGTGATATCTCTTATACATGGAATCTAAAAAATACAACCAACAGTGAATATAATGAAAAAGAAGTAGACTCACAGATACAGAGAACAAACTATTGGTTACCTGTGGGCAGGGAGAGTCAATACAGGGCTAGTGGAGGTACGAATTACCAGGCATAAAATAAGCTACATGGATATATGATATAGCACAGGGAATATTGCCAACATTTTATAATAACTATAAATGGAGTATAACTTTAAAAATTCTGAATCATATGTTGTTCACCTGTAACTTATATAATATTATACAGCAGCTATAATAAAAAGGTGCAGAACCAGGAAGGGACACCAAGAGTCAGGTGTGAGACTACTCAGAAAGAAAGCAAACCCAAACCACATGATGAAACAGCTCCAGGGAAGGAGGCCCATCTGCCAAGGCCAGAGAGGGTCTTATGGGGAGAATCAGGAGGACTAATGAGCACTTTTGTTCAATTTCCTGCCCCCCATGCACTGTAACTCCCCTTTATCGCCCCATCTTCTGTAAAATCTCATGACTCACTCAGTTCTCATGGAGTTGTTTTTGCCTGTGGAAGGAGGCATGAAACCCCCAAGAGCTCCTGCCAGGGATGTGAGTGCAGGGATGTGAGCAATAGCTCTTTGGGGAGCTCAGTCACATTGGGGAGTCGCAAAGCTCAGAGAGGGGTGGTCATTTGCCTGAGGTCACCCAGCAAGTAGATATTAGAGTCTGGATTTGAACCCAGGTTGGCTTGGTCTCAAAGCCCAGATTCTTTCCACTATAAAGCCTGAATGGTTGGTTTACACTCTTCCACGCCCCCTTGAGAAATGTCCCTGTCCCAGAGGCATTGAGACCCTAAAGAATCTAAAAAATGATACAAATGAACTTATTTACAAAACAAAAAGAGACCCACAGATATAGAAAACAAACATATGGGTACCAAAAGGAGAAGGGGTGGAGGGTTAGGGATAAATTAGGAGTTTGGAATTAGCAGATACTAACTACTATATACAGAATAGATAAACAACAAGGTCCTACTGTGTAATACAGGGAATGGTATTCAGTATCTTGTAATCAATTGTAATGGAAAAAAAAAAAAAAGAATTTCTGCATGTGCTTAGGGGAAGGTGGACAAGGGCTCTCCCAAGAGTCTGTTACAAGTCAAAGCCCCAGGGGACTTTTCCCCGTGACTTGCTGGGAGCTGACCACTCCCCCTGGTGCCCAGGAAACTTTCTCCAGGCTCTGTGGGTGAGCTGGTACCAACCAGGTCATCAGTGGCCATGACAGCGACAGCAATCTTTATTGGTCAATTTGATGTAGTGCAGACCTCAGGCCTGAAGCCTCACAGCACAGACACACAGAAAACCCAAAAGAAAATCCACGGAGTGTGGGAAACTCAAGTGTTTTCTCTGGGCCAAGCCAACCTGTTCTATTTCTCTCTAGCTGTTGTCTGCCTGTCTGTTTCTCCTTGTCCAGGTCTGTCTTTTTCTCACATCTCTTGTCTCCTTTGTCTCTGACTCTTTTCTCTCTTGCCTCTTCCTCTCTGCATCTCATGCTCTCGAGTCTTCTGCTACCTCTTCTCTGCCTGTCTTTCTCCTTCTTTCTCTCCCAGTTCCCCCTGCCCCCTTCCTCTCTCTTCCCTTGTCCGCCCCCTCCCTCCTCCTCCCTGCCCCCCTCCCCTGGAGCTTGTGCACAGAGACAAGGCTCCCCAGGGGCCCAGCAGGAAATGCAGTTTCCCCTCTGACCCTGTCAGCTGGCCTTGGAGGATGCAGCTTCCCTCCCACTCGCTCCGCTCAGGCAGCCTGAGCGGGCTCCTGGGGGGCTCAGGATGGAGGAGCTCACTTTTAAGGGACTCTGAGGACAGCCTTTACCAGGAGGGTGGTGAGCCCTGGGCCGGGCTGGGGCTGGGGGAGCAGGAGAGGAGAACCCCAAGTTCCCTGAGCACCTCCTGGGTGCTGGCAGTGCACCAGGTCCTGGGGGCAGGAGGAGCATCAAAGGCCACAGTCCCTTTCCCGGAAGACAGAAGGACACATAAGGGCAAGGAGCTGGGGTGGGGGGGGCGAGGGTGGCAAGGACTGAGGCTTGGGAGGGCAAGGGATTGGGGCAGGGCAGGGGACAGAGGCGTCTCTGCAGAGGTGGGGGCTTCCGGGCCAGCTGTGTGGAGAAAAACCATCCCCACAAATTTGTACAGCTCTTAACATGTCTTTACACCCACTGCGTGACCGTTAGGAGAGGCGGTGTGGTGTGTTAGAAAGCATCCAGGGGTCAGAGTCAGAGGGCTGGGTTCCAATTTCTACCTCGCAGCGTGGTGCGTGACCTTGAACATGTGACATAACTGTGGAGCCAGCTGGCGCTCTCTGAAGCTGCTCTAAAGCCACAAAACCCCCCACTCCAGGGCTCTCCATGTGCCTGGGGCTGATTGACCCCACTCCCCACTTTAGGACCCTCCAAATAAATGTGTTTCTGCAAGATAAAAACACCTTCCCTTGATGCCTGGGTTTACCCTAACAAAGCTAATCGCCCCCAGGAAATGGCTGTGTGGACAGCACCCTGTGTGGACAGGCCTCAGGGCACATCCTGCCCTTATCAGAGTCGTAAGTCCTATTCCACAGAGGGGCCCCTGACAAGTCTTATAAGCAATTAGGTACCTGTGCAGGAATTCATCATGCAGCCCCCCTACCCCTGTGCTCACAGCCCCTTGCCCCAATAAAACACCTTAAATGTTCATCCTCAGGGCTCACACGGGGACCTCTTCTCTGTGTGGCCCGCTGTTGCCTGCGGCAGTGAACCTACTAAGCTTTGCTTTGTTCTTAAACTTCTCTTTGTCTTTGGTAAATTCTTTTACTGCCCACACACCGGCCCACCATGTCCCCCAACAATAACCTCTCCCAGCCTGTTTCTTTGTGTATGAAGTGGGTGCAAAAGACCTGCTCACTCTAGTACAACAGAGTGGGTAGGGCTGATTAAAGGGGAAGTTATTGGAGCGAGCTCAGAGCCCTGAGCCCCGACGCTTGCTCTGTAGCCACCTCTTCTTTTTCTTCTGGGCACACTTTCTGTCCAACTGTGAGGACAGGCGCATGAAATCACTGCAAAATGGCAAGTTTGTATTTAGTGCCTTTTTTAAGCTCAGCTCTGCACCCACCCACCCCACTCCCTGATTGCCTAGCTTCCTAGGGGTCTTTTATAGAGGAGTGGTCCCAGCCCAAACAGCGTCAGAACCACCTGGGAACTTGTGAGGGCACTTAGTTAGTTAGTTAGTTAGTTAGTTAGTTAGTTAGTTAGTTACGCCCCTCCCCAGACTAACTAAAGCAGAAACTCTGGGATGGGGCCTTTGGGTTTTAAGGAGCCCTCCAGGGGATTCTAATGCTCGGGCACCTTGGAGAACCTTGGGATGGAGCATCTTCTCAATGCCCCCACCTGTGATGTAAGTACGGCAGTAGTTATCTTCATTGCACAGGTGACCTCGTGATGCTCAGGGAGGTGAGCGGCTCACCTAAGACCACACAGGTAGGAGGTGGTAGAGCTCAGGTTGGAACCTGAGAAAAGTCAGTGTTCCTTCCACATCTCCCTGCGCCTCCACACTTGGGCACCTCCCTGCACAGTGCCACCTGGACAGACACAGGGCCGAAGGCCCAGGTGCTTGTGGGAAACTCCACCCAGTCATTCCCCAGGCGCAGCCCTGACCAGGGACCTCTCCCACCTCACCTGTTGTGTGTCATTTTGGGCAGGGCCCTGCCTTCGGCTCTAATCTCAGGGTCTGAGCATTAATTTACACTCAAGTATAAATGGCTGATAATGCCTTCAGGGATACCTGCTGCTTTTAAGGGGATATTTGTGCTAACCAGGAAAAAAGAGAGCTCATGGTAGGGTTTCAGGCTCCGTGTCAGAATCAGGTATGTTTCAGTGGGGGGAAGGTTGTGGGCCCCTGAGTGCTGGCAGAATAGTCTCATGGAAATAGCACCAGAACAACCACGGCTGGGTTGTCACTGCCTAGGGAACTCGGGCAAGTCCCTGCATTTCCCTAAACCTTCATTTGCTGACCTGTAAACAGGCATGATTCCTATACCTGGTTCCACTGGGAGGCTCAGCGAGATAGCCTTTATCAGGTGACCCTCCCCTCTCCAGATTGCAGGCTGATGTGAGCAGAGCCGGACTGGGGCAGAGTCACCCCAGGTTACAAAGTAGGCAGGTCCCTTCCTGGGACAGGACTTAGTGCCACCCACCTGTGCCACCTGCCAAAGGACTGCCTGGGCTCCGAGTTCCTGGCAATCCCTGCTTCTGGAAACCTTCCCCGATGCTGGCTGGAACTCCCAGCCCTACGGGAGGCAATGTGGGTGTGTAGGGAGCCCTGGGCTGGGAGTCAGGCCCTGGGTCTGGTCCTGACTTTGCCACAGACTTTCTGTGTGACCTGGACAATTCCCTGTCTCTCTCTGGGCCTGAAACCTCGCCTGAAAAGTGAGAATGAGATAGAAGGATGTGTAAAGGCCCATCTCACACTAGCTTCCTAACCATCCCCTGGGCCCCTGGAGCCTTGCCTGTCCCTCTGAATACGGTAATGAGCACAGCCTGCTGGAGCTGTTCCCGTGGCCTTCTGTGATGTGTAATTTTCTCCCCTCTGTAAGTTCTTTGAGGGAAGGCCCCTGTGTTTGTTCCTCTTTGTTCTGCCTTCAGCCCTGCACTCAGTGCTGAGCTCTCTACATCACTGGGCTCACTAAAGAGCTGCTGATTAATTCCCAAAGACCCAGGCTTTGCTCAGAAAAGTGCTTTTCTTTCAAGGTACCTCCTCCTCCAGGGAGCCTTCCCTGATGTCCCCTCCCTCCAGACATACCTATAGAATTACCCCTACCCTACCCGCACACTCCTCCCCTCTAGAAATCCCTCCCTTTTGGGTTTGTCAGGAGATTTTCATTGTTCTTAGCACAACACCTGGCACACCCAACAAAGGGTGAAGGGTGAATTCACTTGAATCACAGTCTGAGGGGAGAGACAGGAGAAAGCCAGATGAAAGGGGTCCCAGTGTCTTTGCAGAGATGGGGACCACAGCTGGAAGGGGCTCTTCCCCAGGAAGGCCTGCAGATGGCAAGCAGCTGGCCGGGGGTGGGTGTGACTCACCAAGCTCCCACAGGCAGGGGGGCTGCTGCCGACAGGCTGAAGCAGGAGTCAAAGGCCTAAAGGAATTTTGATAAGGACAACACAAGCCCTGGAGTATTTCTAGAATGCAGGAGGTTAAGGGTGCGGGGAGCTGGGTCAGGACAAAACTGTCTGATTCTGTTATTTATTTAATTTGTTTGCCTGGCTAAAATATTCACATGGTACAACATTCAAAAGGTACGAAGGGGGCACGGTGAAAAGTCTGCCTCTCTCCTGTCCTGCCACCCAGGCTCCCTCCCTAGAAGCATCCCGTATTTCTTCTAGTTGCTTCCACAGACGTCCTTCCTCTCTTCTTCTCTCCCCTTTTTAATACAGGGACGCATGTTAACCACATCATCCTTCACTTTGCTTTGTCCCTTAATATGTCTTTGAGAGCATTTCATGTTAGCACACAAAAGCTGTTTTCACTTGCTGAATCTAGCCCCCCATCCCCCACCGTATGACATGGGACCTCCTTATCATTAAGTCTCTGGGGGCTTCACGAATGGGCACCTGGACCTGGTGGGCATCCATTCCCTGGCCTGCTTCTGAATGGGACCCTGCATGCACCAGGGCTTGTGCCTAGTGCAGGGTTTCCATTTCCAGGCCTCTGCTACCAAGGTAAGAAGTGAAAGGTTCTTTGTGAAAGGTTTAGATCACCTCCCTTGTTTGAGGCTCAGAGAGGGAAATGACTCATGCAAGATCACACAGCAAGTCAGGGCAGAGCCAGAGCCGGGGCTGGGCCCTAGGTCTCCTGTCTCCCAGCCAGTGTTTTGCTCAAGCTGCTCAGCAGGAGAATCACAGGGGTCAACAGCGACTGCTCTAAGGCTGAGCTTCTGTGCACAGGCCCAGACACTCAGGAAGCCAGAAGCAGAGGGCTCCAAGTTCTTTGCAGATACTTGGGAGCTCCCCGGCTAGCGGATTCAGTGCTAGCCCCCAGAAGGCTGGCTAATGGCAATAATAATAACAATAATAATAATAATAGCAGCTACCACAGTCAGGTGCTTGTACTGTGCTTTACAGAACTTGTCCCTTTTGAGTCTCACAAGGGTCCTGCAAGATGAGTGTGATCAGCCCCATTTCCCCCAGCTGGACACCGAGGCTCAGAAAAGGTAAATAATTTCATCATTTGCCAACATCCCCCAACCATGAAGGGGCAGGGCTGGGATTTTAACCCATAGGTTTCACACCAAGGCTCAAATGCTTTCCACTGGGATTATTAACATTTATCAAAATATTGATGCCATTTTTCAGGTGAGAAAACTGAGTCCTTGTGATAAGCCCTCTACCTGAGACTACTTTAGTTTTACCAGGAACAAACATCTGTTTCCTGTGGCCCACCAGATGAAGGCCATACCCTCACCAATCCTTCCCTTGACCTTTGATGCTCATTGTGACCCTGCCCTGGCCCATTTGTCCCAGTTCGTCTCCTGCTGTTCTGACCACCTCCCCAACAGGTCACCCCTTCTCCTTTGAGTCAAGTGGAAAAAGTCAACTGGAAGAACTAGGTCCAAATATCTATTCTGTCACCTGCTGTGTGACCTTGGGCAAGTCACTTAAACTCTCTGAGTCTCCCTTTTCTCAGCTGTCAAGTGAAGAAAGGTATAAGGCCTAAGCCTCAGCCTAGCACCTACCCGCCACGCTGTAGACTGATTACCGTGCGATGCTGGAAGGAAGGAAGGAAGGATATTTGTTGTGCCCCCATCACGTGTCAGACCCTGAGAGACACACTGGGGATCCTGTGTTGAACAAGCAGAGACTGTCGCTGCTTTCCGGAGATTTTTCTCGAATGGGCTGCGGATGTGGTTAACTGCAGCAGCTGAAGTAACTGGAGTTTTGTAACCGTGGGCAGGATTTCTCCCTTGGGCTTTGGGCCAGAAATGAGGGTGGGGAATTACCCTAACGTGACAGAAGAGGAAAGGACCCCATTCACTCAGCTTTAAGTGGTTGGAGACTGAATCCTGCTTTTACAGGCCACCCTGGTTTTCTCTTGCATCTCTGATACTTAGCAGTTGGAGGAAGCGAGACCGGGGGCCCTCAGAGAAGGCAGGGGAAAGGAGAGGCCTTTACAGGCCCCACGCATAGGATGAGGCCCAGCCCAGCGGCCCTGGGCAGCGCCCCACCTTCAGGTGTGCCCTTTGGCAGGGAGGACCTGGCTGGGCCTCTCTCCTGCCACTGTCTGTGGGATGAACAGCTGAGCAAACGCACCCCAGCCTCTGGTGCTACCCACTCGCCAACGCTTGATGTAAAAGGAGCGGGTGGGAGTGGGAGGGGTGGAAGGAGGGGCCTGCGGGCCAAGGACCAACCAGAGGTTCCCCTCAACAATCACTTCAGGTCTTCATTGTTTTCTTAAGAACCCTTGGGAATTTTGCATTCCACTCCCCAGTAGATCTACGTTTAATATAATCGGTTCCCTCCCTTCCTGGATATCACTCATTTCCAGCCATGGTTTCCCTATACCCCGGCAGAGCTCCTGTCCCCACAGACTCCCTTCTCCTTCCATACATCCAGTCTTCCCTTCCTCTCTTCCCGGATCTTACCCTCCACCATGTCACCAAAGTCCTTTGAACCCTGACCTCCATGATGTATTGTAAAAGGGAAGAACAAATCTAACTCCATATTGGATCTGTTTCTTTTACTTTAATCTTTGTATCCTCTTGCTTTTGCTACAAGATCCTCACTAAAGGGAGGTTGCCTACAACCTTAAATTATACATAATGGCCCATCTCTGGAAACCCTGCCTCTCAGGTAATGAGCATTAAGCTAAAATACCTTTGCTTAGCTCACAGGAAACATCCTGACCAGGCCCACCTGTGAATGGCTGCAGGCAGGAATAAATGAACACATCCCCTCTGGAATCTGACTGGAACCAGGAAATGTTTGACTTTACTCCCTTCCTTTTTAGTATAAAATAAGCATGAATTCTAACTTAGGCAAGATGGTTCTTTGGGACACTAGTCCGTCATCTTCTAGGTCTGCTGGCTTTCCGAATAAAGTCACTATTCCTGGCCCCAACAATTCACCCCTCGACTTATTGGCCTGTCAAGTGGCAAGCAGTACAAGTTTGGACTTGGTATCACAATCATTTGTTTCTCTGGCTGCCTCAGCCTCCACCGTGGCTTCCCTCGAGGGCAGGGCTGCAGGCTGCCTCCCTCTGTGTCCCTGACTTTTAGCACAGGCCAAGCCCTTAGGTGGACCACGCGTGGAAAAATGATGCAATGAATAAACGAACAGGAATGGTGGTAGTCCCTGGGGGCTTTAATAGGTGGACGGTTGGCCTCCCAGAGATGGCCACATCCTAATCCCAGAGGCCTGTGAACACGCTGCCTTATAAGGCAGAAGGAAGCTTGCAGGTGTGACCAAGTTAAAGATCTGGCAAAAGAAATTCCTCTTTGGGTCCAGGAGCTCTGCCGGCCCTTCCTGATGGCCCACCTTGCAGATTGCAGGCTTGTCTAGCCAGCCCCGACAGCTGCATAAGCCAACTCCTTACAGCCAATCCATCCATCATTCAATATTGCCGACTGAAGGAAAAATGCACCATCTAAAAGTTGAGAATTATGTTTTATTCAGGCACCTCACTGAGACTGCATCGCCCGGGAGACAGCCTCTCAGGTAGCTCTGAGAAACTGTTCCAAAGAGGTGAGGGAAGAACGAGGGTATATGGGAGTATTTGCTGAAAAAAAAAAAAAATGTAATCGAACATGAGAAGATTATTGCTAAGAAACAGACTCACAGACATAGAGTGGTTGCCAGGGGGGAGGAGGGTGGGAAGGGACAGACTGGGAGTTTGAAATTTGTAGACATTGACAGGTATATATAGAACAGAGAAACAAGATTATACTGTATAGCACAGGGAAATGTATACAAGATCTTGTGGTAGCTCACGGTGAAAAAGAATGTGACAATGAATATACATATGTTCATGTATAACTGAAAAATTGTGCTCTACACTGGAGTTTGACACAACATTGTAAACTGACTATAACTCAATAAAATAAAATTAAAAAAAAAAAAGATTACTGCTAATTACAAAAAACCCAGACATCTCAAGTTCATGATTTTAGTGCTTATCTGTGTATGGGCAGATGCAAGAGTTGGGGTTCATTGAAATTATTCCTCTGTTGCGCATCTTAACTATCTAGGGCCAGTGTCCTATTTTTTTCCATCTTGAATTCCCCTCGGGGTGCATCTTTGGGGGCGGCTGCTGTGGCTGATGGCTTGATGGTGGGCAAACGTTGCTCTTTACTGAAATGACAGGTGACTTTTTTTGTCCACAGGATGTAGCCTACTGGTTCTGTTTCTCTGACTGAACTCTGAACGATGCCCCTCCAAGAGAAATTGGCCTCTGAGGTCTGTATTTGCATGATCACTCAGAATGAGGTCATGGTAGGCAGAGGAGAGCCAGCCCAGGAATGGTTTAGGTCAGGTGCCCCTCAGCTGAGGTCAGTGTCAGGCCCAGGTCTCCGTGGAGGCTGGCTGTGGGTGGGTTGGAGGTGGAGTGCAGACCCCACAGGCAGTTGAGCAAACAGGGGGAGTGGGGGGTGGGGGGATGGGGGAGGGGACGGGTGAGACCTGGAGCTCTGGGACACAAGGTGAGGTTTCTCGGGGGGACAGAGGGCCTAGAGGTGCTGGAAAAGCTGGATCAAATCAATCTGACCAGCCCTGTAGCCGGGCTGGGCCCTGGGGACACAGCAGAAGATAAGGAACAGCCCTCATGGGACATACTGTCTCCCTCCCGGCGTTGCCCAGTAAGTGCCATGCCGGCACATGATAATTACTGAACAAATTCTCTGAGACTAGATCCTGCCAAGAGGGGCCCTAAAATGAGTCATTTGACAAAATTCTGGGAATAGAGCAAATGATGGAATAGGGATCTGGGATGAGAAGGGGCCTGGGCTGGGAGGTGAGAGGGCTGGGGACGGGTGGGGAGGGGGCGGAGCCAGCACTGTGGTTGCGGGAAGGAGCGTTCTCTTCCCGACTCCCTTTCATCCGTCCACCCCTCCACCCCGTGGATAACTTTCCTTTTTAGGGACCGGCCTTTCCTCCCCCACAGAGTAATCAGAGCCAGGATCTCTGCCCCCCAGGCCTCCGTTTACCCTTAGACCTCTCCTAGCCTGTGGTTTTAGCAAACAATTGGATCCTTCTAGAGCTTGGAGGCCTGGCCCCTTCCTCCTTAGTGGTGGTAAGAAATGCTCCACATTCCTGAATCAAGAGGCCCGGGGCCATTCTCCCTCAGCCCAAGGACAGACCCGGAGAGGCAAAACCAACTCTGAACCCAGACACCCCTCCCAGGCTCCCTAGGTCCCTGGGCTGCCAGTGCAGACCAGGTATACTGTCACAGGCCACTCAGGGCTGCGCAGGGTCCGCTGGGGGCTTGCGGGCTGAGGCCAGACCCCTTGAGGCCCAAGGGGGCTCTAGAATGTTAGAGAACAAATTCTTGGGGCTTCCCACCCTGCAGGCTGTGCTCCTGGCGTCAGGGCTGCCCAGAGGAGGGCGCTGCCTGAGTCCTGTGAGTCTCCCTATGATGCCCAGTCCTGGCACTGAGGAGGCTCTCCAAATGAATTTATTGACGGGTGACAGCAGGGCTGGGGAGACATGGGGTATCAGAGAAGGACTCTGCGAGGGTCCACACCTGTGCTGCAGCCCTGGCACGTGGGAAGTAACTAGGGAGCTCAGGGAATGTGTCCCAGGGGTCAGGTGCAGCTATGGGCCAGCCGCGTAGACGTATATTTACTCCTCACACAACCCTACCATTGGACTATCATCACATCCCCGTATCACAGATGAGCCGGTTGAAGCTCAGAGAGGGTAAGAAACTTATCCAAGGACACACAGCAGATAAGTGCAGGGGCCAGTACTGGGACTTCAGAGTCCCTGCTTTTAAGTACTAGGCACACTGCCTCAGGGGAGAGAGAAGGAAAGGCCTGGAAGGGGAGTGAACACGGGTGGGCTTGAGGCAAACAAGCTCTATGTCTCAAGGCTGTGGGGTGTCCGGTGGTGGGTAGGGGATGGGGCACAAGGAGACAGGAGGCTGGGGAGGTCAGCTGGGCCTCAGAGGCCACAGTGAGGAGTTTCCACATTCATATGTACTATCTGTTGGGTTTCCAAGTATGCTGTCTTTTGGAGGAACGGTTTGCTACCGACAGGTACATTGAAAAAAAAGAAAACACAGCATCAGCCAATCTCTAAAGCCCTCCTGTAAGTAAGGTTTCAGGATGACCTGCATCAGGCCAGGGGGGAGACGGAGGGTGGCCGGCTCAGTCTACCCCTGGAGTGGAGGGGGCAGCTGGACAGGCAGCCGACTTGCTAGGCCAGGGGTCAAAAGTCCCGGTTCTGATGCAGACCCTGAGCCCCACCTGCAGCCCCAGATAACACTATCGTGCACAGCTGGGGTGTTGCTGGGTTAACAGGACAGTTACTGTCTATGGAGCGCCGGCTTGTGCATTATCTGGTTTCCCCGAGAATCACTGGTCCTACGTTGCTGATGGCTCCTGGGAAAATGATGAGGACGGGGTCTTACATCTGGAAGACTCCTTACAACCTGCAAAATGCTCTCATGTACCTATTCCCATCTGAGCCTCACACAACCCAGAAGCCCCAGGCTGTATTATCCTGCTTAAAAACAGAGAAATCAAGGCACTGCTAAAGAAACGACTTTCTCATGATTCCCTGATCATTGGGGAACAACCAAGAACTCCAAACGTGGTCTTTTGATTCTCTGTTCAGGGCTCTTTTTACCTCCTGCTCAAAAGAATATCCCATTTGCAGGCATCCAGCACCATTCATCTTGCTGTCTTACTAGTAAATCCTGATCAGAATCCAGGTCCTAATAATAATAACAACAGTTGCTTTATTGAGTTCTTACTATGTTCCAGACACCTGCTTAATGCTTTACAAACATTAACTTAGTCCTCATGACAATTCCATCTATGAAACAGCTAAAATTGTTATTCCCATTTTACAGATGAGAAAATAGAGGCTCACATTGTTCCAGGACATACACCTGGGAAGCGGCAGAGCTAGACTTTGAGCCTAAACCAGTCTTCTCACACCTGGGTCCTAATTAGCAACCGCACCTCTCCCCTACACTCCTCTCTGCTTTTGAGTGTGTCTATGAGGTCTCCCCCGCTCAACATATTATAAATTCCTCTAGAGGTAGAGCCCACATCTTCATTGACTATGTATATCCTCCCAGAGCGCTGAGAATTTTGCTTTGCCTGTAGTGAAGTCTCCACAAATGTGTTAAATAAATGAAATCACTACTCACTCTTCTATAGCATCTTGGGGGTTTCAAAGGGTTGTGTGTAATGAGGTGGGGTCACACAGGTCTGGATTCAAATTTCAGCTCCACCACTTAACATTGGTGCAATCTTGACCTCAATCTCCCCATCTGTAAAATGGGTTAACAACACACACACACACACACACACACACACACACACACACACACACACACACACACACACCATCGTTGTTAGGAAGATTAAAATAAGACAAGCTCTGTTAAACCTTTCCCCTTCCAGGATGTGGTAGGCAGAAAAATGATCCCCCATAGATGGCCACCTCGTAATCCCTGTAACCTGTGAATAGTTACATGGCAAAATTGCAGATGGAATTAAGGTTGCTAATCAGTTGACCTTAAAATAGGGAGAATATCCTGGATAATCCAGGTGGGCCCAAAATGTAATCAGAAGGGTCCTTAAATGGGGAAGAGAGAAGCAGAAGAGAAGACAGAGGGAGATGTTACCAGAAGAATAATCAGGGAGACAACACTGCTGGCTTGGAAGATGGAGGAAGGGGCCAGGGGCCAAGGAATGTGGGCAGCCTCTAGAAGATAGAAAAGGGGAAAGAAATGGATTTTCCTTAGAGCCTCCAGAAGGAATGTAGTCCTGTCGACCCCTTGATGTTAACTGAGTGAGACTTATACCAGACTTCAGACTTCCTCTAGAACTGTAAGATCATAAATGTCTGGTTTAAGCCAAGTTCATGATCATTTGTTACAGCAGCAATAGATCACTCTGTTCAGAGCTTCACAAGCATCGTCTCACATAATCCTCCCCATAAGTCTATGAAGTAGGTTAGCAATACCCCCATTTTATGGGCAAGGAACCTGCGGCAGACAGAATAATGGCCCCCAAAGATGCCCATGTTCCAATCTCTGGAGCCTATGACTGTTAGGGCAAAAAGGGCAAAAAGGCCTTTGCAGGTATGATTTTGAAAAGGATCTTGAGATGAAAAGATTATTCTGGATTATCCAGGTAGGCCTGGTAGAATCACAAAGGCACTATTAACAGGAAGGCAGAGGTTAGTGTCCTTGTCCATTCAGGCAGCTATGACAAAATACCACTGAGTGGGTGGCTTATAAACAACAGAAATTTATTTCTCACATTTCTAGGGGTTCAGAAGTCCAAGATTAAGGTGCCAGCACGGTCACTTTCTGGTAAAGGTTGTCTTTCTTGTTCATAACCAGCACCTTCTTACTGTATCTTCACATAGCGGAGGGGGCAGTGGGGTCTCTCTGGATCCTCTTTTATAAGTGCACTAACCTCACTCATGAGGGCCCCACCCTTGGGACTTAAGCACCTTCCATAATGCCCCATCTCCTAATGCCATTATCTTCGGGAATTAGGATTTCCACATATAATTTTGGGGGGTGGGGATACAAACACTCAGATCATACCAGTCAAATAGTCAGAAAGGAAGCAGAGGTTGGAGCAATGTGATTCGAAGACAGAGGGCCAAGCTATCAGCCAAGGAGTGTGTTCAGCCTTTGGAAGCCAGAAAAGGCAAGGAAATGGATTCTCATCTGGAGCCTCGGGAAAAACCACAACCCTGTTGACATCTTTATTTTAGCTCCATAAGAGTCACTTTGGACTCTTGTCCTTTGGAATTAATTGTAAGATAATACATTTGTCTTATTTTAAGCCACTAAGTATGTGGTAACTTGTTATAGGAGCCGTAGAAGATTCATCCAAAACCCAAGGATGCTCAGAAAGGTGCAGTGGTAGGGATGGGACTAAAATGCAGTCCTTCTGTTCATAGGAACTGTGCTCAAGCTCCCAGCCATGAAGCTGACTCAACAGCTGACCAGGATCAGGAGTTGAAGGCACCAATGCCACTGTCCCCAAGGAGAAGTGATCCTGGTGGTGAACCTAGGGGAATTCTGCTGTTTTTAAAATGTCAGAAGTCTTATGGGAAAGAGGAATCTTTTTGGCTGGGTGCAGCAAAGAGCTTCCATATTTTGGATCAACTCCAATTGAGGAGAACTGGCAGCCGGGAGCTCTGTGCAGAGCAGAATCTTGAAGCTGAGTGGGAAAATGTGCTGCGGTCGACTGGCAATGCCTGCCTTGGCCTCGACATGGCTGAACAGCAGTGTATGCTGCTCTGGATTAGATGAGTTCCCTGGGGCTGGCCCTGAGTTTGACTCATCTTCTTATTCCCAGGGCCCAGTGGTGTGCCTGAAACAGAGCAACCACTCAATAAATATTTCAGGGAAGAAGGGAAAGAGGTTGGAAAGGAGAGGGAAAGGGAAATTGATTTCCAAGGAGGCCAGGTCTAGGGCCAGCGGGTAGAATCCCAGGCTGGAAATCTGATTTGCCTACTTGCTCTGATCACAGCAATCCCTTCCTTTGGGGATGCACCCCTCCCCCATTACATTTGGTTACAGCAGCAGGCCTGCCAATCCCAAGGTCCTGCCCCTCCTACCCAGGGGCAGGCCTGTGACTCAAGCTGGGCAACCTGACTCTATTTCCCAGAATCTGAACTTTGACGAGAGGCCCTCAGAGAGAGAGCCTGGAGAGGTGGTCCCCAGAGTCAGGCACCCAAGAGAAAGTGGGGGATCCACGTCTGTGGGACCCCTGAGATGGTACTCAGACACTCCTAACCTTAAAGCCATCTCTTTCAGGACCAGCAGCCAAAGGCACAGAAATGACTGGGAAAACTGGCATCCTGAGGCGATCCATGCATCCTGCCCCTCCCGCATTCCAGCAGCTCTGCCCGTTGTGTGCCAGTAAACACCGCCACCCCCAGTTTTTCCTGCTCAATTATTCAAAGTTAGTTTCTGTGGCTTGAAATCGAAGAAGCCCAATCAATATTATACAGTTTCTCAAGAAGGAGGAGCTAGCCTGCAATCAGAACTATTCAATCGGAAAAGATCTTGAGTTGGAACTTGAGAAAAGAGTAAAATGGACTGAATGTTTTTGTGCCCCTAAATTCCTCTGTTGAGTCCTAATGGGCTGGTATTTGGAGGTCGGGCCTTTGGGAAGGACACCCCCAGGATGGATTCGTGCCCTTCAATGAAGAGGAAGAGAGCTAGCTTTCTCTCTCTCTCTCCCTTGGGAAGATACAGAGAGAAGACAGCTGTCTGTAAACCAGGAAGAGGACTTTCACAGAGAATCTGACCACGCTGGCAGCCTGAACCCGAACGTCCAAGCCTCCAGAACCAAGAGGAATAAATGTCTGCTGTTTAGGCCCCCCAACCTGAGGTGTTCTGGTAGAGCGAGCAGCGCTAAGACACAGGGATTGGGGATCCATCTGGTGGGAAGGCCGTTCAGTGGGAAATGAGAGGGACAGTCAAGAGCCCTGTAGGCAGTGAGCCGTGAGTTAGATTCCCTCCCTTCTGGATGCAGCCCTTAGGCAAGTCAGTTGGCTCTCTGAGCCTCTATGTCTGTGAAATGAGGCAACGAGCCTGTTTATCTCATCGGGTCCCTGTAAGGCAATGGGGATAATGGGTGAAGCGCTCAGCATAGTTTGGGTTTCTCCCCTCTCCAGGGTCCTTGTGCTGAGGTGGGAAGCCCCATAAAAAAGACTGGCAGGACTCCCAGGCAGGGCCACTACTCTCCTGCCAGCACCATCCAGTTCCTTGGCCCAGCAGCTCTATTTCGCTTTTTTCCTCTGAAACGGCTTACTTCTAGGAAAGTGGAACTTACCCCTAAAATTCTATTGGTTCCCTAAGCTAACTCCTGATTGGTCCATTTGTAGTACTTTATTTGCATGTAGCTCATTCTTGATTGGTTATTTCTCTCCCTCCTGATTGGTCCATTTCTACACAGCTTGTTCCTAATTAGTCAATTTTTGTTATACCTTATTTGCATATGATGTTGCAAAGTATAAAACTGGCAGCCTATAAAAGCCTGTGTAAAACTACAGATGGGGTCCAGAGCTTGGAGTGTTAACTCCTCTAGGCCTGCTGGCATAATAAACCTGAGTTCTCCAACTCTCAGAGTGCTGCTTGGTCTCTCTCCCGGATCCAGGTTGCTGTCACAACTGAGCTGTAACACGTTTTTCTGCAACAGTGCAAAGAGGAGTCATATGAGAGCAATATGTCTTATAACCACAGTTAGCACCTGCCTGCCAGACACCAGCACAGATTCCTTCATGACTCTTCAAAGTGATAACAACTAGCCTCAATCCACAGATGCCTGTTGTGAGCCCAGAGAGGTTAAATCCACTATCCTCAAGGCCACCCAGCCAGCCAGCAGGAGGCTGGACTTGAACCCAGGCACTTTCCAACCAGAGCCCCAGAACTTATGCAGGACCTGCACTGACTCCCCCTGGGAGAGACCCAAATCCCTCCCTACAGTAAGGCCCCTTGATGGCAGACACGGGGTCTCAAACCCACAGAGGGGCCTCAAAGCCCCAAGAAGCTGTGGGTCCCATTAGAGACAAGATGCCCACGTGGAAAAGCTTAGTGAACTTAGAAGGTAAAGCATATGCAGGGGTCCCGGGAACTAGGAAGACGCTGGGGAGGGAGGGCCCCTCTGCCTGAATTTCAGGCCATATCCAGTGTCTCCAGAAAGAAAGGACAAGAAGCCACCACCCTAATCCTGAGGCTCCCGGGGAAGCAGTAAATTCCTGGGAGAAAACAGGTTCCCACAGGCTTTATCCTCCCTCCCTCTTCGACCTCCTCTAGGCAGCTCATGCAGTGAGGGGAGGGGAGTAGGGGGAAGGGAGGAAGAGAGGATCTCCTCTTATCTTGGGGAAGGGGAGGGTGTGCATGCGCACACACATACACACACACAAGAAGAGAGGGCAGAGCAGCTCAGGCACAGAGCTGATGGGCTCCAGGGCTCACCAGGTCCCACCTGGTTCCTCAGGCAGTGCCTCTGGCAGGGTCCACAGAAAGAGGGTGGCTGGGTGTAGCCAGGACGTGGGTCTCCCAGATTGGAGTCTGGGCAAGCACACACCCAGCTTCTGCCAGACAGGATATTTCTCCAAGCCCCTTCGTCTCTCCACAGACCCCCAAGATGGAACAATGAAAAGAAAGAGCATGGATTTGGAGCCAGGGATCAGGTTTCCAGACTCACTCTGACACTAACCCCCGCCCGTTCCTGGGCCTCCAGTTCCACAGCCATCAAACAAGGGGGTTGGACTCCATTTTCAAGGTCCCCTCTGGCTCCAGTGTTCTGAGAGTTGAGGATTACAAGTTGGGGCCAGGTTTCCCCCATCTCTCCAGAGGCCTCAGAGATCCCAGATGGAGGAGGAATTTTTTAAATTGAAATATAGTTGATGTACAATATTATATATTATAGGTATACAGGATAGTGATTCACAATTTTTAAAGGTTATACTCCACTTATATTTATTATACAATATTGGCTATCTTCCCTGTGCTGTACAATATATCCTTGTAGCTTATTTCACCCCTAATAGTTTGTACCTCTTAATCCCCCACCCCTATCCTGCCACTCCCCACTCCCCTGTCTCGCTAGGTAGCCACTAGTTTGTTCTCTGTATCTGTGAGTCTGCTTCTTTTTTGTTATATTCACTAGGTTGTTGTATTTTTTTTAGATTTTGCACATAAGTGATATAATATAGTATTTGTCCTTCTCTGGCTGATTTACTTCACTTTATATGATAATGTCTTGTTCCATCCATGTTTCTGCAAATGGCAAGATTTCATTCTTTTTTATGGCTGAGTAGTATTCCAATGTACATATATACCACCTCTTCTTTATCCAGTCATCTGTTGATGGACACTTAGGTTGCTTCCATATCTTGGCAACAGTAAATAACGCTGCTATGAATACACTGGGGTGCATTATCTTTTCGAATTAGTTGGTTTTTTTTTATATATATATCCAAAAGTAGAATTATTGGGTCATATGGTAGTTCTATTTTTAGTGTTTTGAGAAATCACCATACTGTTTTCCACAGTGGCTGCACCAATTTACTTTCCCACCAACAGCGTAGGAGGGCAGATGTAGGAGGAATTTGGACAGAGGCTTGGATGGATGGAAGGGCTCTGGCCCCTACTGTCCCCTTCTGCTAAGCCAAGGTGCCAGCCAGCAGGCAGGGTGGGTGGCGCAGGCAGGAGAACAGAGGAGAGAACTGGCCCCTGGTGATGGAACAGAGGGCAGAGCCCAACTGAGCCCTATTGTACCCCACCCCACTCCTGGGCCCCTGGCATCCAAAGCCAGCTTGCCAAGGGAATTAGATGCCAAGCAGAGACTTCTCGGAGCAGGGGTTGGGGGTGAGGGGCAAATGGGGGAGCAGAGAGGGGAAAGCAGGGGGAAACCTCCTGAGGCTGCTCTCCTCCCTTCTTGTTTGGCTCTCAGACCCACCTGGGAGCTCCCTCTGGAAGCTTACTGCAGCCATGGGGTCCTGATGTGGGGGATGGGCACACGGATGTGGCAGGAGGCTGGTGGACCTGCCCCACCCTATTAGGCTGCTTTACAAGTTAAAGTAGCTGTGGAGTGAAGGGCCACCTCTTAGGATCCTAAAAGTTAAAATTCTTTATGAATCAAGAGTCTTATTGCCAATGGTGGACCCTTAGGCTTGGGGCTGAAGAAGGATTCTTGGATCAGTGTTTTTCAAACTGCAGGTTGTGACCGACTGGTGGATTTTTTTTGAAATTAATTTAGTGAGTCACACTCAGAATTTAATAATAATGATGATAACAAAATAGAAGAGAAAATAGCAGAGTAAGAGTAAATTGTCTTGTGAAACTCTTGTTTCAGTTTTGTGTGTTGTGCCAAGTTGTGATGTAATGTATGTCTTCCTCCTGATCGCAGTTAAGAAACCTTGAAAAGCCACTGACTTGGATCACATGTCCAACCCTTTGTTCACCAGCAGGGAAAAGTGAGCTGGCAGGCAAGGCCCTTCCCATCCGGCCTCGACCTACCAGTCTCAGTCCCTGTCTCACCCAAGAGACCACATGTTTTGCCACACCCAGCCAGGGGCCCCACCCCAGCAGCTACCTGCATGCACACCTCTTTGCTTCCTTCAAATTCCCCTTTCTCTCAGCCTAACGCCCAGTCCTGTCTTCACCCAAGGAGGCCCTGTTCACATGACACTCCCCCAGTGGGGCTGCACAGGTGTCCCCTTCATTGTTGGCAGCCCCACGATCTGCCACAGCACAGCACTCACCCTCTATAGATAACCTGGTCCACATCGGGGAGCGGGAGCAGGGCTGAGCACACTCTTATTTAATGAATGAAGGAATGAAATCATTCATTTAAAATAAATGAAAATGAATATTGACTGAAGGTTGAGTTGCTCTGGGATTGGGGGTCCTGGTGCAAAGGCTGGATGCTTTAGTGTCATCCAACAATTGCTGTGCACCTACTAAGCGCCATGTACCCGACAAGCTACTTGGAGTACCAGACCAACCAGAATAAGGCGACTTTCCTTAAGGAATTCATGATCCAATGTGAGAGACAGGCAAGTAAATCACCACCCCAGTGTGGAAAGAGCCCCAATAAATGTACATGCCTAAGGGGACCCCAGGGAGCTGATGACACTGTGCCAGCATCTAAGATGATGACAAGAGCCCCCAGGACAAGGACTAAAGCGGGGTGGGGTGGGGTGGGAATCTTGCAGGCAAAAGGCAAAAATTCTCTTGCTACTTTGTAGGTCCTTTATAGCACAAGACACTTTAAAATAATTTTTAAATCATTTTAAGCGAAGTAAATCAGAGAAAGACAAATATCACGTGATACATTTATATGTGGAATCTAAAGAAATTATACAAATGAACTTATTTACAAAACAGAAAGAGACTCTCAGACATAGAAAACAAACTTACGGTTACCAAAGGGGAAAGGTGGGGAGGGATAAATTAGGAGTTTGAGATTAGCAGATAAAAACTATCTATAAAATAGATAAACAAGGTCCTACTGTATAGCACAGGGAACTATATTCAATAGCTTGTAATAACCTATGATGAAAAAGAATGTGAAAAATAATATATATATATAACTGAATCACTGTGCTGTGCACCAGAAACTAACACTACATTGTAAATCAACTATACTTCAATTAAAAAAATTTTTTAAATTTTTTTACACTTACGTATTTAACTCCCCCACTAGACAGTAAACTGCAGGAGAGAGGGCTTGGTGCTTGCCTTGCTGTGCTGCATGCCAATGCTGAGCACCATCTCTGGGGCCACATCCTATCGAATTAAATATTTACTGAATGGATAGTCAGGAAACTGCAAATGGTTCAGGTTGGCCTGAAAGTCAAAAGCAAGGAGGAAGTGGTAGAAAGAAGGGCCCAAGACCACAGAAGGCACCTGTGCCCTGCTAAGGGCTACGTCTTTTTCTTGCAGGCACTGAGGAGCCACGGGAGGGTTTGTAAGGGAGACAGGTCATAAGATTCATGGTTTAGAAAATTCCACTGGCTTTGGTGTGCGGGGTGGGCTCCTGGGGCCCAGGTGGGCAGCCGAGAAAGCGAATGGAGAAATAACCCAGGCAAGGAGACTGCAAAATAGAGGCAGCCAAGCGGGGCTCGCTGGCGCAGAGGAATTTGCGTGCTGCAGGTGTGCGCGGTCAAGGCCAAGCCCTGCTCCTGGCGCCGGTCAGCCGCTCACATCTCGGCTCCTCCCTCCGCAGGTGCACAAGAGTGGGCCTCCTTCACCTCCCGCCTCAGCGCAGCCCTAGGAGATTCGTGCCAAACCCCAGGCAGTTAGAACGCTCAGAAATTTTGACTTTACACTTAAATTTGTATCTTATTTTTCTCTTTTTAAAAAATCAGCTCACATTTTAACATACGCATATATGTTTAAAGTGAACATTAGATGAATGTATGCAGGGTCATTGTACTATTATTCTCTCTGCCCTTGTATGTGTGAACATTTCCGGACTCAAAATGTAACGTGAATATAATGTCACGACGATATATGTATGTGGAAGACTAAGGGCCATAAAGTCATTCTAAACTCTAGATGGAAACTCTTAAATCATCACACACACAAAAGCCTTGTGTTTCAATTTATCTGGCTCCTATTTCTTTTCTGTTTTTTTGTTTTTTTTGTGGGGGGAGGTAACTAGATTTATTTATTTTAATGGGGGTACTGGGGATTGAAGTCAGGGCCTCGTGTATTCTAGGTGTGCACTCTACCACTGAGTATACCCTCCCCCACCCCGCATCCCCTCCTCTTTCTCTTGCCCAGAACACCCCGTATGAGATCTGCCTTTCCTTTCCTAAAAAGGGAGATTGCTAAGGTGTTAAAGAAATCCTGCAAAAGACGTTCTTCTTGACGCTGATGAGGATTTACTGCAACGTGAAATATAAGCAGCTCGCTGTTTTTAAAAACTGAACACTGGCAAACAAGACAGGGAGTAAGGCTGAAGTTAAGAGTCACGAACACAAGGGGGTTCGGGTTACTTCCGACCACTGGGGACGCGAAGTCAGTAAGCAAAATTGCTGTATTCGAACCCAAGTCGTGCGGTTTTAGAGTTCTGGCTCTTACTAAGCCACACCATGTAAGTTGGCGGAGGCAGTTAACTTTTTAAAAGTGGAGTTCGATGTCAGGCACTCAGCAGACAACGGGTGGGCTGGGTCGTCCTTGAAAGGAGGCTGATTTTCCTCCCATCCCACTCCTGGCTTTCCGGTTGCTCTCCCCCAGCTTTCTGGCCCAACTACCCCTGCCTGCTCGTTCCGTGGGTCCAAGGCTCAGGCCAGCGGGATGGGAGGGGGCGCAGGTGCGTAGAGCCAGGCCTGAGCCGGGCGTGGCCGGGGATCGTGCGCGCCCCGACAGGAGCCCACGCCCCTGGGCAGACTCCCGGGGTGGCTAAGCGAGGCGGGGCGGCGCTTCCCGGCAGGAAGGCGCTGGGGGGCGCGGCCTAGGAAGGATGCCCCGCGCGCGCGGGCTGCGGCAAGCGGCGGAAGGACGCAGGTGACGACAGCCGCTCCAAAGGGGCGCTCGGGCCGCGCTCACCTAATAAGGGCAGGCGCGGCGCGGGCGGGGCGGAGCCGGCGCGAGCGGGGCGAGGGGGCGGGGCAGCCCACCCTGCGGCCCCGCCCCGGAGCCAGACTGAACCTCCGCGGAAAACTTTGCTGCAAGGGCGGGCCCCTGCAGTGATGCCCCCAGATGCCCTAAGGTCCTTTCGGGGAACTCCCCGCACCGCCCCACCAACCCTGCCTAGCCCGTCTCCAGTCTGAGACCGCTCCAGCTCCGTCCTCCCGGAGCTGAACTTGACCGACACCCCTTGTGACTATGGGTGGGCTTCTTCACTTCACCTTGGCTACACGTCCTCACTGGGTACCTGGGGTTACTACCCGGGGGCCGTATCGGGAGTACCTTTAGTAGCCACACCTTGGAGCACTAATCGAGCCTCACGGTCAGATGGTGCACCTTCTCAGCCCTGTCTGCCCCAAGTGGATGCTTTTTTTATTGGCACTAAGGAAGTCACTGTACCTCAGACGCAGCCCAGGGCCTGGCTAAACATTAGCCATTGATCCATCCGAAGTGGTTGGCTGACTGAACCTGTGAACGAAAAATAACTGCAAACCATATCAGGAAACAAAGAATGCTGAAGCCATCAGGTCATCAGCCGCTGCCGCCACCCCCCAGTGAAGAAAAGCCTGCAGCTCAGCCTCTGCAGCCGCTCACAATGGTGCACTCTGAGGGGACTCAGAATAAGAAAGGACAGGATACTGGCCCTAGATAGCTAGATGCTTGTCAAAGGAATGAATTCAATGAGCCCAAATGTTTGCTTCCTCCCGTAGAGAGAAAAGCACTAAATTCTTTAACTTAAGATGCCTGGTTTTCTTTAAGTAACAAATAATCTATTATTGTTCCAACTACCTGGTCTTTGTTGTAAAGCTTCTATATATCCTAGCTCCTCCCCTACCTCTTCGGAGCAGTCCCTCAGAGCGATCTGAGAGGCTGTCATCCTGGGCTGGAAGGGGTTTGAGTCCTCAGAAATGTCCGCCAAGTAAAACATAACTCTCAACTTTTAGGCTGTGCATTTATTTCAGTCGTCAAACCCTTTTTGGTGGGACAAGACTCTAAACCTAAGAGGAAGTGTCTGGCATGAGTCAGACCACTGGTCACCTGGCCTCCTGTCTTCTCCCTCCAAGCTGTCCTCACAGACCAGATCCTTTTAACAACCTAATCTCTCCAATTGCTTTTCTGCGACCTCCATCCCACTCTTTAAAGCCTTCACAGCCTCCCAGGTGCCCACAGGATATGTTTGAGGGGAGCAAAAGGTATTACCTCAAAATACACCTTTTTGGTATATTGATTATTTTAAGCTGGCTGTTTAAAAAAAAAAAAAAACAGAATGTTACCTTTTTTTGTAAGAAACATTTACAAGAAAAATACTTGTAATGGTGTCTCCCTCTCTGTTCCAGAAAGAGTAGGATGATTCTAAGTCTCCAGAAACTCTTATCCAGGGAGAAGATAAGGACTCACTTAAATCTGCATAACAATTTTACCCTCCTTTACTGTGTTTTTCCTCATAACTTCCTGTAACTGACTCCCCAGCTCCAACATCTTCTTTTGCCTTAGCTTAAGATGCTGTTTAAGGCGATGGCTTCAGCCATTTTGGGGAGTTACTCAGGTTTCCTGGGTATCTCACATGTATACAAGAGGTGTACATGGTATTAAACTTTTTTTTTCTTGTTAATCTATCTTATGTCAAGAGGTGGCCAAAGAACCCAGAAGGAAAGAAGTAAAAAATTTTCCACTCCTGCAGTGTCGACCCTCTCAGCTCAGTATACAGACCTCTGAACTTGCAGTTCCCTGGAGGCATCATGCTGTTCCATGCTTACCTCATAGAAAGCCCTTCCCTTGCACACACTCAGACATATGCTCATCCTTCACAAAGTTACCTCAGTGTCCTCCCCCTGACTTCTCTACTGATTACTTAATCTTTCTGAGCTTCAATTTCTTCATCTGCAAAATGGGAAGAAAATCATGCCCCTCTCACTGTGTCATTGTGAGGGGCCAATGAGTTAATGTCTGTACAACGCTCAAGACAGTGCTTGGCACACAGTACTGCTCACAAAAATCTCTGTTGAACAAATTCATTTTACTGTATTTCAATATCCGTGCATGTCCTCTGAGTTCTATAAGGGCTGGGCTCTTCCTTCTCCGCCTGTACATTTCTGGTGCCTGGCACATAGTAGGTGCTGATTTTTGGTGAATAAGTGAATTTCAGGCAGTGGTGGCTGTGGAAGGGGAGGAGGAAGTCCCTCACCAGAATGAGCACCATTAACAGTGAGAAAATAAACCCCGCATCTGCTGGGATGTAGCATCTTCTGACTTTCCCTCTGCAGCCTCCTAGGATCTTCATGGCAACCCAGGAGAGGCGTGGGATAGCCATTGACCCCGTGGTCCAGGTGACTCTGAAACGTGCAGAAGTGAGTGACCCACAGTTACACAGTGGCTGGCAGAGCCAAGCCTCATCTGCTTTTAGTACTCAAAGTCCCATGTCCCTGGAACCCCCTTTAGTCTCAGGCAAACCAGGATGGTTGATCATGTTGCCGATAGATGCAACTGGTGTTCCAGGCTCTTGTCCCGTCCCAGAAAGAATTCAGAGACAAGATGTAGTGGTTAAAAAAAGTAAAGTGAGGATTTATTAAAAGATGGATAGTACACTCTTGAGGGGAGAGCGGGCAGGCTCAGGCGGGCGGCTGCCCTGAGTTTCTTTGGCAAGTGAGTTACATAGGGTGTAAAAAAATGAATGGGCGGAATATTCATTGGGGTGGGAAGGGTTTGGGGTCGTATTCCCTGATTATCATCCCAACTCCACCTTCCCAAAGGTAGGAGGGATTTTTGTCCTTATTTAGTCTGGATCGAAAGTGTCATGGCATCGGTGCATGATGGGTACTTCTGACCTGCAAGGCTACTTTTATTGAAATGAAGGCATAATGAGCAAAAGGTTACATTCGAACACTGGAAATTCCTGCCTTTTCTCACCTTTCTTTGTTCTTCTCCAGGCCACTTGTCAGCCCAAAAAGCATGATCCCTTATCAGCCCAAAGGTTCCTGCTTTTCTTTATCTGCCCAGGGACCCCTGCTGCTTACATGATGGGTGGTTTCCTGCATTTGGCCTGTGCCCCTCCTTTCTGCCCAAGTCCTGCCATTTGGTCTGTGTCCCCTTTCTCTGCTCATATCTAGCTATCTGCCTGCTCTAACAGTCACTCTAGATCAAGTTCCAAAACCTAGTCTCTGAGGACCCCTACCTTCACCTCCACCCACCCTCCCGCCCCTCCAGTCCGTGCCACTGTCCACAAGCTTTTTAGTGACTTTCCTGAAGAGAAGACAATGCACTCCATCCCAGAGGGTCTGAGCAGCTAAAAAAAATCGCTTTCTCTCTTACTCTCTTACTACCCTGAAAAGTCAGACTCACAGCACAATGAGGGTGAGGGAGGAGGGGGACAGAGGAAGAGGGCCCAGGCCTGGGGCTAGGAGTTCAGCTCACTTTGACAGACTCATGGGCACTCTTGCACCTGGAGAAGGAGGCCAGCCCGGCCCTCCAGGGCTCTCAGTCCAGTGAGGGAGACGGATGTGTGTTCACAGGGCATGTCTGGTTGAAGGCCAGCTTGAGAAGGGGACGAGGCCTCAGTGGGTCTCTGAAGAGCCACCTCCTGACCTGGCCCCTCCCCAGCTGGCCTCAGGCTCCCACCCATCATCCCCTCCCCTCCCCGGGTCTGGTTTCCTCTGTTAACCAGGGAGTGGGAGCTGATCTCTGAGGGCCTTCTGCCCTGAGGTTAATGACTTGGGGCAAGCAGAGTTCTGGGAAATGCAGCCTCCAGAGAGGAGGCCTCAGAGGCCAAGTCCACCCGAGCCAGTGAGGCCACGAGCCCAGGCCCCATGTGCACAAACAGACTCATCTTCCCAGGCTGCCCCAGCTCGGGGCAGCCCCAGCTCCCGGCCCTCCTAGGCCACTGTCCAAGGAAGCCGTTAATCTGCTGGTTCTCCAGAGCCCACGGGGCCAGTGCTGGGACAGGGAGGGCCTGGGCCAGCCCAGCAGAGCCTGCCCTCCTTCTCCTTTGCTGACGAAGAGACACCTACTCTTGTGGCCCGAGAACTGGGGCTCAGGGGTCAGGGCCAAGTGCTGAGCAAACACTAGGCCCATTGGGCAGCCAGTCCCCTACCTGCGGCCACTGTAAAGTCACTCCTAAACCATGTGGTACTCAGCAGGGCAAGTAAGTGCAGGCATGGGAGGGAGGGTCTTTCCGGGGTCCAGGGACTTGGCAGGGAGGAGGCACCCTCAGGGGAACTAGCTCCTCCTTCCCTTACCTCCTTAGAAATACTCTCTCTCTGCCAACCTCAGTCGAGAGGAACCCCAAACTAGCAGTGGGAGCCAAGAGCCACCTCTGGATTCTCTCCTCTTGCTGGTTGACCCCAGGCAAGGCCCTGACCCTCTCTGGTTTCTATTTCTCTCTCCTGGTCTAGCCTTGGTCTAGCTCACCATCACTGGGCCCCTGCGAGATGGGAATGATGAATACAAGAAATAATATGGGAACAACTAATATTCTCATTTCCTGGGGAGTGAGTACTCGGTGGCTCAAGGACATACAGTGGTGCCCAAAGCCACATGGGAAGTGGCAGAGATGCTGGGGGGCCTCCCAGGTGAGGAGAGAAGGTCCTCTGTGATGAGGTCTGGGCGGCAGGATAAGGATGAGGAGTGGTCCAGGCACAGGGTCCAAGATGGAACAATTCCTTGGTAAAGTTCCACACGTCATTCATTCCTTCACTCATTGTCTTGGCAGAGTCCTCTGGGCAGGGCCCCATGGGGAGCGTATGGACAGGGAAGACTGAAGAGGGAGGTGAATTAGGAGGGGCTTGGAGAGGCGCTGTGATCTTAGGAGCTGTGTTTTCTCCTGTAGTCCAGGAGTGTCTGCATCCGAATCACTAGGGCTTTAAAAGTGCACGTTTCCAGGTCCCACCCCAGACCCATTACCATCACCAGATCTTTATACGAATGGTTGCTTTGAAATTCGGAGTCTCAGAGATGCCAGGATTTGGGGCCTGGAACTTTCTTAGGCAAAGGTGGCAGGGACAAAAGTGTGGCTAGATGTGGAGCAGGTCTGCTGACATTCTGGCTGCTCAGCCCTCCCTCCCCCAAAGTAAACCAGCAGGTGGGAGGTGCAGGTGCTGGGCTCCAGCTCAGGTTTCAGGCCTGGGGACACTCCTTCCGCTGCTCTCAGCCACAATAAAGCACTCCCTTTGACCTGGGAACCCCGTATCTATAAAATGTCCAAGAAGAAATAAGCTCTATGTACAAACATGTTCATGCCAGCCTCATTTATAATGGACAAAAAAAATTAACTGAAAAATACCTAAGTGTTGGACAGTGGGGGAAAGGTGAAAGGGTGTGACCCTCGCTGAGTGACGTCCCCAGGTCTGGGATACATTGAAGGGTGGTCATGGGAATGCTGCTATGGGGGTTAGGAAGGCTGTAAGGGAGAGGAGCAGGGACCCCGAGTCAGACTGTCTGGTTTACATCCTGGCTCTGCCCCTTCCTAGCTGTGTGACCTGAAGCTGTAACTACAGCTCTCTGTGCTTCAGTTTCCTCATCCATAAACTTAGGACCTACCTTCTAGGGTTATGAGAGCATTGAAGGAGTTCATATACAGAGTGTTTAGAACAGTGCCTGGAACCTCTGTGTGCTAGCCATGACTATTAAACTACTGTTACCAGCTAAGTTGTGTCTCCCCAAATTCATCTGTTGAAGTCCTAACCCCAGTACCTCAAAATAAAGCTGTATTTGGAGATGGAGCTTTTACAGAGGTGATGGCATTAAAATGGCTCACCTCTGTGCCTTTGCACATGCTGTTCCCTCTGCCTGGAATGCTCTTCCCATTGCTCCTCTTCAGGGCTTCTAATCATTCTGTGCTTATCATCATGATGGTAAATGGTACCTGTTTCTACCATGGCATTTATACTTTCAATTGTCTCTATGTGTCTGCTGTAAGCTTCTTGAGGGCAGGGTCCGTGTCCTCCTCTGCTTTGACTCCTAATTCCGAGCACCAGGCTGCCCAGAGAGGCACCCACAGACACCAGCTGGCTGAGGTTAGGGGATGCGGTTACCATGGTGGGACTGGAGAGAATATTCTAGCCTTAGAAGTAGATCCTAAGCCAAGAAATCTTCTGCCTCCTGCTCAGGGCTCAGGGTGGTGGTGGCAGACAGCCAGAAGGGAGAGGCCCAAAGTCCCTGTTCTTGGGGACAGCAGTGTGGCAAAGGGGGAGGCATAGGTGCTGGGTCAGGGCATCCCACATTCATTTCCCAGGGTGTGTCTTGGACACATCATAACAAGTCTCTGGGCCTCAGTTTCCTCATCTGGGACATGGAAACAACCATTGCTACCTCAAGTGGGTGTTGGGAGACTCAGATGTGGTGGCACCCCTGGCAGTGTGGGACACAAAGGGATCCAGATTGCCTTTTGGCTGGAGGTCGAGGCAGGCAGCAGACCAGAGACAGACAGCTACTTGCCTGTGGTCACCCAGGAAGCCGGCTGAAGGAGGGGAACCAGCTCACCCCATCAATAATTAGCAGCTGGCTCACAAAAGGTGCTCCCATTGGTTCCTGGCTTAGAGGCATGAGCTGAGCGAGAGGCCAGTCAGACATGGCTGGGAGGCATGGAGAACAGAGGACTAGACTCCGGGTGAATTCCAGTGGGCATTCTCCAAGGGTGAGGTCACCACCTCTAGCTCCCCAGGGGCTGCCAGAGCCACGGGCACCACTGAGCTAGCTCCAGAGCAGGAGGGGGTGATGGCAGGGGTCAGAGCCAGGACACAGAACCAAATGTAAGGCCCACAGCCTGGCACAAATGTAAGGCCCACAGCCTGGCACAATGACCAGCCCCTCCCCTGGTGAGGTGCTGGGGCCCTTATCTCGGGAAGTCTGGTGTTTCCTGTTTAAGATGTAGCTTAGAGTCAGGGGAAGCTGAGGGGAAGGGGAAAGCAAAGCAATGGATGCTTCTTGAGCGCCTGCTGGGTACCAGAATGTTTAATCCTCGGATGGCCTCATTCCCTCATTCAGTGGTGATTGTTATTAGCCCCAGTTTGCAGATGATGCAAATGAAGCTCGAAATGGTGAAAAGCCTTGCCCCAGAGAAAAAGCGGTGTGGCTAATGGGTAAGAACACAGGCCCTTTGGAATCAAACACATCTGAGTTCAGATCTGAGCTCTGACTCCGGTCATGGCCAAGTTAGTTAAGCACTCTGGGCCTCAGTTTCCTCCTCTGTAAGTTGGCGATGGTGGCAGTGGCCACTTCCTGGGCTTGTCAGGAAAGCTCAGTGAGAGGACGCAGGTAACGCCCTCAGTGAGCACCAGCCTTCATCATCCCCATCTTGCTGATGTAAGCTGAGCCTCAGGATGGTGAGGCAATGTGTTCGAGACCACAGGCCGGGTGGTAGCAAGATTAGAACCTGAACCCAGATCTCATTCTTCCTGCCCTACTTATACCACTGTGCAATGGCCGGTGGTGGCCCTGGCTTCCAAAAGGCTGTTAAGAAGTGGCTGGAGAGGGGAGGCTCCATGGAACAACCAGTGGCCCAGATTTCCGGCAGAGCCACGGAAGCCAGTCCCGGGGACTGGGGTTCAGGGTCACGCCTGCAGCCAGTGTTCCAGGCAGCGGAGAGGAACTGCGAGAGTGTGCCTGGAAGCCTGCCTTGTCCACAGCATCCTGCCCTCCACCGACATTGTTCTCTGGACCCTCCCAGCCCAGGGCCCGCACATTAGGGATTTCCGGCAACCTGGCCAAACCACCTTTGAGTTCCTGAGCAGCTTTCCCTGGGTGGCTGGGGTTGGGGGCTGAGCTGGCCCGGCCCCTCGCTCAGGGCAGGGCTGGCTGGGAACGGTACTGGCACAGCCCTGACAACATCCCCTTCACCCACAGGTCCTGGCCCCAGAGACTGCCCTTCTCAGAGACACGGCTGCTCTCCTCACTCCCGGCTCCTGGAGCCCAGGGACGAAAAGGCCGTGACTCATTTTCATCTTAGGGTTGTCTGAAGTCAGGGCACTTGGCTTCAGGTCCCTGACAAACACACTGCGACCTGGGCAAGCCACCTGTGCCTGGATGATGCCCCGGGTCCCCTTGCGCCCCGACATTCATTCAGGGTGACCCACCGCCCTTTGCTCTGCTGTCTTAGAGCATAAGCTTCTTGAGGCTGAGGTCAATTTCCCTCCCATGTTCGTATGTTGAGAGGGAACCCATGTTAGTGACCACCATTCAGCCATCTAAATGCTTCTAAGACCTGCGAATGCTCTTGGTGGTGAGCATTCCTATTTGGAACGGCATCTTGATCGTTCTGCTGACATCACTCTGTGCTCAGCCTCCTCATCTATGAAATGGGGAGAACTGCCTGGCCAGAAGAGAGGTGGGGGGGTCACAGGAGAGAACATGAGTAGAGGAGCCAGCATGGCAAACTCAAGTTTCCAACTCTGCCTCCCACCTCCGGGTCAACTGGATAAACTTGGTATCAGAGGAATAAATGTACAGAAGCCATGACCCAGGACATCTTGAGGCTGAGGGGGAGCCCCTTTCCAGGGCTTTCAGGAGGTATCTGTGCTGCAGAGGGGCTGGGGGTCTCCCCCTGCCCCCCAGCAGGACTGCCAGCCCCTCCCTCTTCCATGGGCCCGGGAGCCGAGGCACCCAGAGGGCAACAGTGGGGCCGACGATGCAGAGCCAGCAGCGTCCTGGTGAGATCAGCGCCGTGGAATTAGTCAAAGGGGATCACCCTGAGGATGCTGTGCTCACGGCCAGTGACTCATGCCACGAACAGCCTCACGGGCAGAGACTGCCAACCCGGGACGGCCGTGGCACCAGCTCACCTCGCCCTGCAGCGCACCTTTTAAGGAGAAGGAGCTCCGGGGCCTTTGCCAGCCCTTCTCCACACCTTCCCAGGGCGGGAGGAGGGGCCAGACCCCCCCCTCCACCGGTTCAAATCGGGCAGCGACACTTTCAGATGTGACCTTGGGCAAGTCAATTTCTCTAAACCGGTTTCTTCACTTGTAACATGGAAACAATACTTGTCTCACAAAAGAGGAATTAAATGAGGTAATGCATATAGAAAGTGCTTGGCAAAGAGCACCTTTTAAGGAATGGCAGTGGGGGACAGTGGAAAGGGCCCGGGTTCAGGAGTCAGGGCACCCGGCTCTGAATTCTGGCCCCAACCCTGCCTTGCTGGGTGTCTTTGAGTTACTCAACTCTGCATCAGCGCCTCTTCTGTAAAATGATCTGACACCACCTGCCTTGGCAGCCTGTTGCGGGATTTAGGCGCATCCACTACATTTTATAAGACGATGGGGGAAGTGCAGGGGCCAGCCCCAGTGCCTGTGGGCTTCACGATCTCGGACAAGGTCCCCCACCTTCCTGAGTGAGTCTTGTGTAAAAGTGAGCGAAGATGGTAACGCCGGCCTTGGGAGGCTGCTGTGGAGAGGTGCTTAGCACAGCGCCTGGCGCCCAGGAAGCGCCCTCTGAGCACTGCTGCTCTGAGTCATCTAACATACAGCTCTGGGCCTTTCCCCATGAATGCCAGTTGCTGGTTTATTTCCCTTCCACATGCCTTTGACAGATCGCAGGCCTGCGGCTTTCCAGAGGCCACAGGCCCTGCTTCAGAGACAACCCCACCCTCTTGCATCAATCACAGCAGCCTTCCCAAGACAGTCCTGGGGCCGACCCCCTCAAGTCCCCAGAGCTAAGTCCTGGGGCCGACCCTTCAAGTCCCCGGAGTTAAGTCCGGCAGTTCCAGTAGGAACAGGCGAGCCACTGAGAAAAGCGCACCCAGCACCCCAGGGCCAAGGGGAAGGGTGTTGGGACACCCCTGCTATTTAAGCCCCACAGCTCCCAGGAAGCAGGCACCCCAGCTGGGCAAGCAAGCCAAAGGGCAACTTGGCCACATTAGGGAGAAGGGGTGGGCTTTCCTGGCTGGCAAGCCTGGTTCGCCTGGCACCCTCCTCTGTGGGCCGGAGGGGCTGGGAACAGGACAGGGCAGAGAGCTTGGCCCTGAGGCTGCGGAGTTCCTGTGTACACCCAGGAAGGACAGCCAAGCTCCCTCAGGGTTGGGAGTGGGGAAGCGGTCCAGGTCTCCTGCAGGAGTGAGCACCAGTTAGAGGAGGCAGCCCCAGAGGATGAAGAGGATCAGCTGTGAAGAGCCCAGGCTTCAGAGGCAACCACGTCTGGGCAGAACCCTGGGCTCTGTGCCCTGTGAACCTCAGTGTACTCATCTGCATAATGGGGACAACAAACACCCCTCTGCCTTACTTGTACATAAAGGCGTCCCCAGAACTTGGGCCACCACTGACAACAGTATTAGTAACTGGAAGGGCTGGTCAAGGGCAAGAGGGTGGCAGAGTCAGAGGAGGAAACAGGGACAGCAGCCCAGCCTGGGAAGTGGTCACAAGTGCTCCCAGAGCCCAGACAGAACGGAAGCTGTCCACAGCACAAGCCCTAGTTTTATTGGTCCAGTTTTTTTCACAGTGAAGCCTCCTGCTCAGAGAACCAAAGGGCCAGCTAAAGGTGAGGGAGGGTAGGGTCTTGGGCCTTCCAGAGTCAAGGGTGTGAGGATGCCCCCAGCCCAAAACATGTCTGCTGCCCTTGTGCCTGGGAGGAAAGGGGGACGTGGCTCTTTGCGGGGTGGGGGGGTGAAGGTGGATACAGGGTAATTAGGTGCAGGGCCCAGGGTCTGTTCTTCACCACGGGAGGTAGAAGGGATCACATAAAGTTCTTTATTACAGACCTACAAAAAATGAGAGAATTACATATTACTCTCACTTGTTTGGGTTTCTTTTTTCCTTCTTTTTCTTTTTACAAAACAGCAGCAGGAAAGAAAGATGTAGGAGGCAGATGAGCCAGGCACCGGGGTTCAGATTACAAGGGACCGGGGGACAAGGACTAAGCTGTCACCGCGGGCTGGCCCCAGGGTTCTGTCCAAGCATCCTGGGAGATGGGTGACAAGCCCTAGGAGGAGCAAAGAGAGCGGGTGGGAAGACGGCTGTCCCAGCTCAGCAGCAGAACCACTCCTCGGGCAGCCACCCTCGCAGTCAGCTGGGTTGGGAGCACGTGTGGCTCCCATGTTTGGTGGCCTGGTCTCCAAAGCACAGGCCCATGGGGCCAGACAGAAGGGAGGAGGCAGAAAGGGATGGCACAGAAGGGCTGTGAGTTCTATCGGGGTCCCCCCAGGACCATGGGGCCCAGGCGGTCAAGGGCAGTCAGGATGCTTCCCTGCTTGTCAGCCAATCAGCTTCTTTAGGAAGGCCTCTAGCTGGTCTTCATCCTTGATGCCCACAAACTTGTCCACCACGTCCCCATTCTTGATGGCCAGCACGGTGGGCACCGCTGACACCTAGGTGGAGGGGACAAAGGTGGCTGAGTCACTTGGAGGTGACCATTCATCCCAAGCCTTTGAGGAGCTGGTGGCTTCTGCAGGGCAGTGATTGCCCAAAGCCATGGGTGGGGCCCCTTCTCTTCGGGCAGGGGTACAGCAGGGCCTGAAGGCCCACCCACTGGAGAAACTTTTCCATTGTGGGCTCCCAGCAGTACCCTTCCTCCCCCAACCGCATGACTGACTCACTGTCCCAGTGGTTTGGCTGGAATGACAGGAGAGATGAAAATAACCCATGCAGCTGCAGGCCAGGGCTGGGGGTGGGGAGGAGCTGAGGGGCTAAGAGAGCCTCCCTGGGGGGCGGCCTGCCACAGTGGGGACTGGGAGATGGGAGTCTGAATCCTGACCCTGTCGCCCACTAGCTGGGGGCCTGGGCCGGGTCACACCACCTTCGGAGCCTCGGTGCCCCGTTCTGTGAGATGGGGATGACAGTCTCTATTGTGAGGGTTTAGAACGAGGATTAAAGATTCGTATTTAAAGCTAAGTGGTCAAAATTCTGGGGCCGAATGACCCAATCTTGGGCCGCTCTGGGCAAGCCACTTCATTACGCCAAGTCTCGGTGTTCTCATCAGCAAATGGAGATACCACGGGGACTTAATATTAGAGGGCATGGGTGCCGAGTGAGATGATCTACGCAGGGTCTCAGCACAGCGCCTGGCACATAGTGAGTGCCCAGCAAACAGGCTACAGAGGGCACATCACGGAAGTCGGACCCAAGGCCCCACTGGGGCTCCTGGTGAACAGGGCCCAGAAATAAACGGACTCGGCCCGGGCAGGGTGGGAGGAGGGGCTCAGCCTGTGCAACATGACGCTGATTTATTAGGGCCGTCGGACATTCTTGGCCTGTGAAGCATTTTCTCAAGCTCCCTCAGGGGACATGTAGAGATTACACGGCATGTAAATGAAGCCCCAGACCTGCTCTGACATCGCATTTTCTGCTGCCTGGGCTCCCCGCCTGGCACTCGGGGGCATTTGAAAAAAACCATATAAACAGAACAAGATAAGCACAGACTTTTTTCTTACACACCAGTTAACTACAAAGTAACAACAGCAATTTCCACAAACATACCAGGTCTTCACACATCCTGAGAGATGTCCTGCCCCTGACTCATCCTGGGAAGCCAGATTTAAGATTTAAAATGTTCGAATTATACATATGGGTTACAAAACAGAAGCACAGGCCTGACCTCTCTCACGTCTCAGATGCCACTGCCACTCACGGTGTACCCCTCTCCTAATGGGCTTTGGGGACAAACACAGCAGGTAAGAGGTTAGTGCCTTCAGGCCCCTTCAAGGACTGTCCTGGGGCTGCTGTGGGTGGCAGCTGACACACTGCCCAGAGGCAGTGTGTAGGCAGACCCACCTGGTGGTGGACTGACCACGTGTGTCCCTGCTCGTGGCCCCATCACTGGCTCCTGTCCTTGTCATTCCTGACCCTGGCATGGGTGGTGGCATGAAGTGCAAGGGCCCAGTACGTGGCCGCCTGGTCTCCAGGCCCAACCGTGGCCTGGGCTGCTTTGTCTTTTGCGCCCTCTAGTGGGCGGTGGAGGCAGCGGCCTCACATCTGGCAACTCTCAATCCAGGCACAAGGCTCACGCAGCAACTGTTAACTTCGCACTTAGTGGACGCCATGCTCTCCTGTGCTGAAATAAGAGCTGGATGTCAATCAAAGTCTAGTCACTACCGATCAAGGGTGTTCTTTGAAGTTTGAGCCTAGACACACACACACACACACACACACACACACACACACACACACAGCCATGGGTTTGCCAGAAGCTGGCTCTCCCAGGACACCGCAGGGATACCTGGGCTGTGATTGCACTTTCCTCCCCCACAAGGAGGAGGATGTGGCTTTACTGATCCTGAGTTTGGCTCACAAATCAGGAGGGGCTGGTGCTTGTAAACACTGCCTTAAATGGAAGTGCACAGGTCCCTGGCACGTCCTTCTGGAACAGCGATGTAAGTGTAAGGGGGCTGAGGTGGAGCAAGAATTCAGCTTGCCTCTCAACTCTGGCGCCACTGAGGGAACAGAGGGGCCGGAGATGTGCTGAGCTCCAGGGGTGTGAGTGTGTGTGTGTGTGTTCGTTCTCTTCTCACCAACCTGCTGCCCACCCGCCCACACTGCCACTGAACTCAGTAACTATATCCCATCTCACCCCCATTTCCTCCATTTGTGAACTGCTAAGGATCTACCAAGGGGCAGGCACAGCACTCGGTGTCACAGGAGACTGGTGACCTCCCCCTTGGCTAACTGCAGCACTAACACAAAGGAAAAGGTCACTGTCACCCCAGCTGCCACATACTGGTGCTTTTTAAGTGTCAGGGAGAATACAGGCCATTTGCATGTGCTCTCTCATACATCCCCACCTCCAGGTGGGCTCATTTTAGAGATGAGAAGACTGAGGCTCAGAGGGTGAATGATTAAGTGGTAGAACTGGGATTTGAAACAAGATCTGTTTGACTTCACTGTCATGACATCAAACTACGCTGTACCTCTGCCCAAGAGCAAGGAACTGGAGATAAATACTGAGTCCCAGCAGGGCAAGGAAGGACATGTCAGGAAGCATTAAAAGGACTTCATGCTTCAAATGAGAAAGGCCAAATGCTTTGTAGAGCTTTTGGATACAGGACGATCCTTGGAGAAACTATTACTGAAAAAACCAAATCCAACTATATGATTCTGGAGACGGCAGAATTACGGAGACACTAAGAAGATCAGTGGTTGCCAGGAGTCCAGGGGGAGGAGGGAGGAAGCGGCGGCGCACAGGGGATTTTGAGGATGGGCAAACTATTCTGTACGATACTGTAATGGTGGATACATGTCGTTACACTTTTGTCCAAACCCATAAAATGTTCACCTCCAAGAGTGAACCCACTTGCTGACAGGCAGCCTGTGCTGAGATGGCCGGTGAGAGGGGCTCTAAAGAGAGTAGCACCTCTGCTGGTGGGTGCAGCTCAGTGGTAGAGTGCTTGCCTAGCATGCATGAGGTCCTGGGTTCAATCCCCAGCACCTCCATTAAGAAATAAGTGACTAAACCAGTTACCCTCCTCCTAAAAATTAAAACATTAAAAAAAAAAAAAAAAAAAAAAGAGCGAGCAGCACCTCCCCTAGAAGGCCAGCCCAGAGAGTCAGAACTTTCGCTCCTTGATGTTTGGTCCTGGACTCCCACCAGTGGCATCACCTGAAAACTTGACAGAAATAAAGAATCTCAGACCCTTCCTGAACCCACTGAATCAAAACCTACTTTTTAACTATATCCCAGGTCACAGTCATGTCTGAAAGGGCTGATTTAGAAGACTTTCAAAATTGGGGGAATATGGTAATGACTGTAGTACAGTGCATCCCAGCTACACATCGTTTCAATAATATTGAAATACTATTCAATGAACTGTCTATAAAGTGATACGGACCATTAAAAAAATTCAAGTAAAAAACCCAAACAAGGTACCCCAAATGTTCACAGTGATTTGTTTGGATGGTAAAATTATTGCTTTTTGGTGGTTTTTATAATGCTTTTTAAAGGGGATTCTCTGTAAGACAAGAAAAGGATAAAACTCCGAGTGTGAGGTCAGGAGCAGAAGCCCCAGAGCAAAGTATTAAGGGTCAAGGGTCCACACCCTGATCCACTCTTTCCCCTCAAGGTCTGAAGGACTAGGGAACGCCCAGCCACTCAGCGGGAACCCAAGATGAGAGGGCAGACTCTTCCCTCCATGGGGCCAAGGCAAGTGTGCGTTTGGGGGGCACCCCAATCCCCTGAGTGACTTTCCCTTCCCTCCTCTGGGAAACAGTGAAATTCTAGGGTGGACAGTCGTTTGGAGCATAAAGAGTGGTGTGAGGGGAAGGAATGTGTGTGAGGAAGGAGGCTCATCCCAAGGGTGCGTGCTGGGCACCAGGGGTGGCAGGAGAGCTTGGGGAGAAGCACCTAATGCCCTGAATATAATTTAAGGCAGTTTCTCCAAGTGCATCCACCTTTTGGGAAAGGACTTCAGGCCTTGGAGGAAGCTGTCCCAGAAGGTACCATGGACCTCTTGGCTGAAACTTCTGCAGGCTCTCTTCCAAAAGAACAGGTGTGAAGAAGGAAGGGAAGGGGTGGGGGTGGGGTCAGGAATAATCCCCGCCGGAGCTTCCTAAGCTCTGCGAAGATGTCAGCCGGGGCTTGGCCAACCCAGAGGCCGGGCCCCGCAGCCTTGAAGTCTCTCCATATGACCTGTATACTATCTGGACAGTGGACAGATGGAGAAGATCCTACAGGAGGACCCTGCCCCCTCACCACACACACTCCAGGCTTAACCGTAGGACTTCGGAGCTTGGCCCTATGTCACCTGGAATGCAGGCTCCCTGGAATGCAGCAGGGGTGGTTTTGGAAATCCTCGCCCCACCCCTCCTCGTGTGACCACAGCTGGGGAACTGGGTTATTCTCTCTTGCATCCTTACGGTCACCACAGTTCCTGGTACACAGAGGGGCTCAGGACGTGTCTGCTCAAGGCCCAGTGGCTGAGGCTGAAGCTGTGGCATCAGGCGATGCCAGGAGGGAGTCTGCTCGCCACCTGGGGGACGCCCAGCAGCTCCGGCTCTCAGAGCACACCAGGGAGCCACATGTTCACTCCCACAGCTGCTGCGGGCCTCTAGGGGAGGGATGGACAAGCAGTGAAAGCTAGCGGCCTCTAAATGGTCAGAGAAGTGCCCCCTTGACTGAGCAATCAGTGGAAGAGCTTTTAAAGAAAACAAATGATTCATTCCTTCTCTTAAGCTCGTGAGCAGCCCCCATCAACCAGTCCCATGGACAGTCTAACTTCAGTAATATCCCCTCAACCGCCTGCAGTCGTCATCAGCGGCTCTGCCTGCCCAGCACTGATCTCCTTGGCCTCTGGTCAGGGAGCCTGGTTTCCTTTGGGCAAGTGCTCCCAGCCCAGCTCCAGGGCAGCCAGCCTGTTCTCACTTCAGCCCATTTCCTGCCAAGCGGACCAGCTGCAGGATGGGCATCTCTGTTTGACCTGGCCTAGAGAGGGTTGAGCCTGGACTTCCAAACTTGGAGAAAGACAGAGGCCACCTCTTTTAGTCACTTATTACCAGGGCGGGGTGAAGGTTCACCCTAGTCAGATTCAGATATCTTATTTATTTTAAGAGAACCAGAAACCCGGATTTTCACGTGCAATCTTCTGAGTTTTAAATATCAGCATCCGGTTCAGCATTTTAAAAAGACACTTCGAGGGCCAGACCAGTCATGTCAGTGAGCTAGATTTGTTTCACAGGCCACCAGGTGTGACCTCAGCTCTGTAATAACGCTGTCCTCAGCATGGCTATCCAGGCCCCTTCCAATGTGGCCGCAGTCGGCTTTCCCTGCTGCCTGTCCTCTCACTCCTTGCTTGACCCTTCACTCTGGCCTTCCAGCCACAATGGACCTCTCCCCTTTCTTCAGCTACAGTGATCTCCAAGGCCCAGACGAAGAAGCCCCACATCCCACACGTCTCCTGCTCCTCCTCCTCCAGGGCGCTCTGCTTCAGGCACACAGGCACTGATGTTCTGTGAGCAAACGTGTGCGACCCTGACCTCAGGGCCTTTGCACATGATGTCTGCTCTGCCTGAATCGCTCTTCCAAGGAGCTGCATTGTTCATTCCTTACTCCCTCCAGATCTTTGCTCAGATGTCAGCTTCTCAGCGAGACCTTCCCTAGCCCACCCTTTGAAAAATGAAACTGCCCCAGCCCCGTGCCCAGCACTCCCACCTGTCTTCCAGATTTGTCCTCTTCCACAGCACTTATTATCTAAAACAGGGATCAGCGAACTGTAGCCCATAAGCCAAACCCAACCTGCTGCCTGTTTCTAGAAATGAAGTTTTACTGGCCCACAGCCACGCCCATTTGTTCAAGTGCTGTCTATGGCTGCTCTAGTGCTACGAGACAGGTGAGTGCACCAGAGACCAATGTTCTGCAAAGCCTCAAATACGTACCACCTTGACCTTTGGAGAAGAAGTTTGTTGACACCCAACCTAAAATACTAGCACGTAGGCTCCATGAAGGCAGGGATTTTGTCAGTTTTGTTCACTGCCATCTCCGCAGCACCAAGTAACAGCCCTGGCATTTAAGGAACTCTGAATACATGTCCGTTGAAGGAACGCACGAGCCAGTCAAACACAGGAGACCACCTCATGTCTTTGGGTTTGCTGTGCTCTCAACCCTTCTGTCTTCTTGGTGCATCCTTTGTGGCTCTGCCCAGAGGGTCCCTCTAATGTGACACATCCTTGTCCCCTCTACGCCCCACCCTGCCCCGCCAGGGACAAGCTCATCTTATCTGTGCCAGAATCATGCATGTCTGGCTCACAAATGGATGGATGAATCCACCAATGAAGGAAAGCATCAGTTTCCTGAGACTCAGAGAACAACCTGGTGTTTTGGGTCGCACATCCCACTTCCTAAAGGTGGTGAAGAGAGACAGGTGACTCAGAGGATCAATGGAGTCACTTTTGCAAAGAGCTCTGAATTCTTGAGATCTCTAGAAAAAATCAAGACACCCCCTTACCAACTCCCTGGTGGTCTCTAAGACATTTCCCGCACCAGCTGTCCTGTACCAATCCCTGCCAACCCGTACCTCATACTCGATGGCGAGGTCCGTGTGGTCGTCAATATCCACCTTGGCCATCACCACCTTCCCATGCTGCTTGGCCACCGCCTTCTCTAGCCTTGGCCCCAGGATCTTGCAGGGACCACACCACCTCGCAAAGGGAGAAAGAAGCATCTCGTCACAAAAGCCCTCACCAATCAGTCTATGGTTTCCCAGGACCTTCCCTTGCCCCGTGTCTTTTGAGGGACCTTCTGCCCTCATTACCTCTGCTTATAGTGTCTGAATATTAATGAATGCTGACATGCTAGTTAATGTCAGGATACTCTGCTACTGGGGAATTTTCACAGGTCCTAGACTTCTAAACACAGGCCTCATCCTAAGACTGTTAGAAATGTTATTTCACTATGTCTAAAAGAAATACACTGTCATACAGATGAATATGGGATTTGAAGTTAAAAGGTTTGGGTTCAAATAGAGGCTCCTCACCAACCAGCTAAGTGCTCTGGAGCCTCAGTTTCCTCATGTGAAAGAGAGACTCTATCTTAGAGCTGCGATGAGAAATCAACTAAGGCAACGTGGACAAACGTGTTGCGTAAGCTGCAGAGTTACTCCAAACACCTCATGAAACCAGAACTAAAGGGAGTGGCAACCAATGGCTAGGGAGTGTCTGCAACATGCCCGTCACTGCTCTAGGACCCCCACAGCTTTTACTACACAGAACCCTCAGCTCTGTAAAGGGAAAGCAAACATCTTCCTAAGAAACTGAGGCCCGTACAAGTCACGAGACTTGAGCAAGGTCACAGAGTAAGAAGCAAAGCTGGGACTGCAGCTGAATTTGGGTTCCAAGTGTCTTCTTTTAGCCACCGGTTACTCTGTGATTCCCCAAGTCCTGTGTCAACTGTCATCACTGCACTGAACACAGGTGTCCCCTCTAGGTGGTGAGTCTAGGCTGTCATCCATAAATATGTGGCACTAAGGACAGTGCCTGGCACTGAATGAATACACTCACCCTCTGCTTCCTTGCTGGGGAAGACGATGAGGCATCACCCCACTTATCACTCATCTTGGAAGCCCTCTCTGGTGTGCTCACCAGACAGGAGGGCAGGACAGCTCCACCTTCCACGAACCCCTGGTGACTCCTATTTTATTTTAGCCTTTAAAACCCTTTGCATTCAGAGATTTCAATTAATAAACTCACAACACCCCAAAACCCAGTCTGCAAGAACTTATCTCCTATCAGTGAAGAAAGGGAGGCACAAGGACATCATACGGCCTGCCCCAGGCAGCCAAGGCAACACAGTGAGTCAGAGAAAGAACAAGAAAGAAAACAAAAGAATCTGTCAGTGGTTTGCCCAGAAGGCCTTCTAACTTCTAACTCAGGCTGCACTGCCTCCTTTCAGGATGCTTCATTCTGAGGGCTCTGTCCAGTATTTTTGGAACCAGGTGTCTAGCCAGGCCCCAAAGGTCTGGAAATGAAGAAGGCCAGGCCAACAATCAGAAGGCCACAGGCATTTAAATATCCCTAAAACAAAACAAAACAAAACAACAACAACAACAAAATCCCTAAAACAAACCCATACAGCACTGTGAAGAAACGCTTGCTCATCCCCTGCATGCTTGGGCACCACTGTGGCAGCACTGATAACTTTTGCTACCCCTTCTCAGTTTGGGTGGCAAGATGTTAAAATAAAATCAACTGTCTGCAGGGCCGGGAACTGGTATACACAACAAACCAGATGATGGTACAGTCATATTTTTCCTGTTTTGGTCCAAGCTGAAGATGACTCTGACCCATCTGGGCAGTGAGATACAGAACATATGTGTCTCCCAGCACTAATCACAGTGAGCTTTGAAGACTATTTACTAGCTGTCTCCTACCAGCCTACGCTTAATCTTTGAGAGCAAGGACTGGGTCTTGTCAACCTTTGTATCTACGTATGAAAAGCATCAAATGTAGTACTGAGGCATAGCAGGCACCTGAACAAGTGACACCCTAGTTTTCAGCTGACCCCCAGGACTCACTGTGCATGGAAATCCACAACCACTGGCGTCTCACTGTTGACAACTCGGTCTTGAAAGTCAGGTCCATCCTGGATGTTAAAGGTTGTTGTACAGACTCTTGTGGTGTTTATTGACCGGGCTTGGCTGGGTGTTACTGTCAGGTTACTAGGACTGTGCTGTGGGGTCTGCAGGGCCCTGGAGGTGAGGGGGGCCCACTGACCCTGAGAAGGCTTCCTGGAGATTACCGAGGCCAGGAACCTCCTCAGGAGAAGTCGCTGAGCCATCTGTGAGAGGAAGAGGCAGAAAGAGTGGGGACAGACAACAGGAAGTCAACACACCAGAAAAGGAAAGGTATGTGGGCGTACTGGGGGGCTGGAGTTACAGAGCCAAAAGCAAAATGCCAGGAATATATAAGATTTCTGGAGTAAAGGTGAGCAAAGAATGAGAATCAAAGGGAAGAAGGAATCACAAACCAGGACAGGAAAACTGGATCAACAACCAAAAAATCAAAATATTGGTGTAATTACAACAGAATGAAGGGAGGGAGCAACTAAAATTTACAGAGCACCTGCTAAGAGCCAGGTGTCTTACCTTACAGTAGTCCTAGATCAACCCTGAGGAAGGTTCTATAATACTACTGCTCATATTATGACTCCGAGGACCCTGAGGCTCAGGTAAACTGTGACATGCCCAAAATAGACCAAGTATTAAATGAGGGTCAACAATGTAACCCACGGCGGTCTGAAAAGCCCTTCTATAGATTACTCTTTTAAATAGTGTTTTAACGGGACAGTAAGGATAAAGAGGGGTTGTCAAAGGATCAGGAAAGAGGAGCCGCAAGAATTCGAGGAACGAAGAGGTAGGGGAGCAGGAGTGTTGGGGGGAACTAAAAAAGAAGGGACGTGTGTACAGAGGGAAGTGGGGAACTGGACGCCACCAGAGACCCTGGCTCCTCGGATGGCAGGTTCCCCCCGCCCGGGGCCTCCACCCGCTCGGCCGCCGGCCCGCACTAGAATGCGCCCGCAGAGTGCCTCAGCCGCGACACCACCTCGAGCCACCCCCCACGGCCCTCCTACCTCCCTGCAGCGAGAGTGGAGGGATGCAGAGCTCGGCCCTACCCACCGGTCAAGGGGACTTCTTCCGTCACTTCCTGGGGGCGGGTCTTTGCGTCACTTCCGGGGAAGGCAACCTGGAGCAAGTCTCGGCAACTTGAGGGGAGGCGAGGCGGAGCCTCAGTTAGGGACCGGAAGAGAAGTGCTCGGAGTAGGAGAGGCCGGAAGAGGGGCGGGCCCTTCGGGGAGTGACCGGAAGAGGGGCGGGTCCTTGGAGGAGGGACCGGAAGAGGTAAGCGGGCTCCCGAGGAGGGTCGGGAAGAGGAGGAGAGGGAGGCGGGGCCGCTAGGGAAGTACAAGCAGAAGAAAAGGGCGAGAAGGTGGTGTGGTTCCAAAGTTTGCAAAGTCTTGCTGCCTTATAGGTCAAGCAGCATCGCCCACTCCTCTCTCACTGTCTTCGAACTTATAGAGTTGGTGAAAGTTTTTTCCTTTATTTACAAATGAGGAAGCTAAGCTCCTGAGAGGTGTAGTGCTGCTCGGAGCAAAAGACTCTGTTTGGGAGTCAAGAGGGCGCTTTGTGGACTTTGTCTCTCACGTGCGACTCTATAACCTCGTGGTTTCGAGCAAGTCACCCTGCCCCTGGGGTCTTCAGTTTCCCAATACGTGACGTGAGAGGCTGGGCTTGTCCTGCATCCAGACCTCTCAAGCCTGTCTCTGGAGTTACTTGGCAACTAGGCCCAGACAAGATATAGTGGTGATACATGGAGGGCCTGCCTTTGAGGCCCCAGGTAAAGTGTGGTTACTTAAGCATCTTCTTGGGCCTGGGCCTTCCTTTCACACCTCTTGTCACTGTCATGGACGGGTGTCTAGGCACCTGTGTGTCTCAGGCTGGTGTCTCTCTGCACCCTGTACCTTACCTTACAGCCACTCATGACCTGATACAGTTCTGTGAATACATAGATGCCTTTTCCCTCCTCCTTGCGTTTGCTTAATTTGAAATGCTTTTTTCTGTCCCATTTGGTAGAGCACCTACTCATCACCTCTTTGAGCAGCATTCATTGCCTCCTTCTCTCTAGTGCTTTGTCCATAACTATTTCATAACACATTGCACAGTGTCTGTCTCTTCCACTAGACCATATGCCTCCTGAGAGTAGGGATTTGTAGCTTTTGTATGTCTCCAAACCTCCATTTGAACCTACATGCCAGCCAGTGAGAATCAGAGTTTCATAGTTTGCTCAAATGTCTCTCCCACCTCTGCACTTTGTAGTTGCTACTCCCTATAACTGGAAGGCTTTCCCTTCTACTGTCCATCTCAGAAAAATGCTACCAGATACCTGATGAGGCATCATCTCTGGGGACACCTGATCCTCCTTGGTGGGAGCAGATTCCCTCCTCTGAGCTTCCACAGCCCCTGTGCATCTATGGGTCACCACGCTCAGTACTCTGTATTGCTGTTTCTTTATTCCTCACTCTTTGCTGTCAGCACCTGGGGATCTTTGTCTCTCCATTGCTTACTTTAGGGCTTGGTACATTGTAGTAGGTGCTCAGTGATTACTTGTCCCACGAACAAAGAGCTGGGACCCAAATTGTATTTTTGACTTCAGATCTTGTTTCCCCCACCACATTACGTGGACCCATTGTGCGCTTCCAAAATTATTGCCATGTTTTCCTGCAGCTCATCTCAGCCATATCATGCTGTCATTTGTCCTCTGTCCAATTGGCAGGTTCATGCCCTCACTTCTCAGGCAGACAGGGCCACAGCTACAGCTGTACAGGGACTGTCTCCTGGGATGGGGTGAGGGACTCCTTGGAACAGGCCCACATCCCTGGCCAGCAGCAGCTGTGTCAGCCTTCCACTAAGGAGAGTCCCTTGTCCACCGCAGGCAGGAGACCGGGGAGGGCTTGGGCAGGCATGGTCTCCTCCACCCTGTCTGATCCCTTACTTTTGCCTCTGTCCCTGCTGAGGACTGGAACCAACAGTGGTGATCCTCCTGGCTCTCCCGAGGTCAGCATCCCTCGGTGCAGCTGTTCCTGCTAATGCCAGATGCCATCTGGCGGCAGCGGAGGTGGGGGGGTTCCCACCCTGCTTGTTTTCATTTCTGTTTTTCTTTGTCTCTAGCACTTTCTTGTCCAGAGACTGATTAATCCTATTTAGCATTTCCACAGTGTTTTCTGTGGAAGGCCAATCCCCTGATTAATTCACACTTCAAGTTCCAAAGGAGGACCAGTCAGGTTTATCCTTTTTCCATAGTCACTTCACCTCTGTTGACCTCAGGCTTCTCAGCTGAGGACTGGGAAGGATGGTGCCTTCCTTATAGAAGGCTGTGAGGTTGCAGGAAGGACGGAGCACAAGGCCTGGCACATCATTAGTGCCTGCTGAATGAAGGCGTCCCCTTCCCACCTGCAGGGAGCAAAAGGCTACAAAGGGGTTCCTCGGCTCTCTGGTGGCTCGTCTGCCCAGCCGGCTGCTCTTGTCTGGCTCTGGCGCAGCGACAAGGCCGGCTCAGGGCACAGGTGTGAGGGGAGGGGAAGGAAGCCAGGGCTGGTGGCCTGAGCTTGGATAAAGCTCCTGCTACCACTTACTGATATTTATGGCAGTGTTTTTCTGACCGCAGGATGTGAGCAACCAGTGGGTGTGTGAAATCGATTTAGTGGGTTATGATCAGCTTAAAAAATCAGAACTGAAAATGTTATATACAGTAGGTTGTATAAGTATTATTTTGTGAAATATTTGTTGGTGTTATGTCTATATATCTGTATGTCCTAGGCTGTGATATAGAATGTCTTTCTTGCTGTGGATCATGGTCAAAAGGTTTGAAAGCTACTGATATACTGAAGTTACTAAACACCTGACACTTCTAAAACACCCTACATGAATTAACTCATTTAATCCTGCAACCGTATAAGGTTATTACTGTTACAGCGCCCATCTTACAGATAGGGAAACTGAGACACATCGTGGTTAAGTAGCTTGTCCAGAGTCACTCAGATAGTAGGAGGTGGAAGTTTAAAGGTGATGCACTATCCCTAGCAAGGATCTGATATGACTAGATCGCTACCTCTTCCTTGCTAACCCCTAGGACCAGCCAGCCCATCTAGGCCACCAGAGGGCAATGTGGGGCTCAAATCTAGGGGATTGCAGCTGGTGGCAGGGCACTCAACAGTTTTCAGCAGTGGCTGTAAACGGGTGCTCACACTGGGGCAGTGTGGGTCTCCCAGCCTCCTCCAGGGCAGGCCAGGCCACCAGCTCGACACAGTCCCAGGATCCCAGCTCCCTCAAGTCTGCAGGGCACGTCTCAATGACTGCGTGTCCGAAGATTTCATGGCTGTGGGGAGGCACCTTAAAAAAAAATGCAGAGAGATGGAGAGGGGCGCAGGGAAACCTGATAGTGAATTTCCCTTCAAAAAGTGTTGCTCCTAGAGTATCTTTGCTTTCAATCTCCATCTTGATGGTAATTTTTGCTTTTTGTGTGTGTTTTTAAAATGCTGTTGCAGAACAATTGGAACCATGACTTCCGTTTTGCAATTCAAGAAGCTGGTTTCAAGTGATTCCTGTTCTGTCATGTTTCCAGCAATTACACAATGTCCCCTCACCCCTTTCTGAACATGAAGACTTGACACTGGAACAGTAGCTTAACTCTTAACTCCTCTACTGGCAACTGCTCCCTCTCGGGAGAGTAGATCTGGAATGCTGTGGCTGTGATGTAGGTGGGCAGATGCTGGCGCCCTCCCTTGCCCACCCCGCCAGTGCCCTCAGCAGACACATGCAGGCTGGGGCATCAGTGCAGCTGGGCTCATTCTGGATCCCACCTGCTGTTGGGCTGAGGCTCCTCACAGGCTCCTGCCTGGTCAGGTCTGGAAGCTCAGATTCTGCTGGGCAGGGCAAAGCCTACAGCTGTGAGAGGCTGGGGAAGGGATGCAAAGAAGGACCTTTTCTCTTTGCCAGATGTCTTCGCCTCCTTCACCCTTTGGTATGCTCCTGGTCCCTGTCCGTGAACACGAGCAACTCGAGTGGAAGAATGAGCGCTGGGCCCAGAATCAGGACCACATGCTTCTTCACCAGTTCTGCTCCTAACCCACTGAGTGACCTCAGGCCAGTCGGTCAAACATTCTGGCTTTGTTCCTTCTCTGTATGAGGCTCTAACAGTGCTTACTCTATAGGAAGGTTAGGAACTTTCATAATAACGAAATAATGGCCAGCACATCTGTGGTCCTTACCGTGTGCCTCCTAAATGTTCTCGCACTTTTCATATTTCAGCTCATTTTATCCTCACAGTAAGCAAAATACTATTATTCGTCACATTTTATAGATGAGAGAAACTGAGGTCCTGAAAAGATAAATAACTTACCCTAGATCATGAATCAAGCAAATGGCAGGGCTGGAACCCTCCCAGGCAGACTGGCCCCAGGAGGTGTATGCTTAACAACTTAGCTCTACTGTGTCTTTAATATTATCTTTCAGTGAAACTTAACATGTACAAACTCTTCGAAAAGGTACCCTTTAAATATTAGGTCTTATTATAAGCTTTGCCTTGAGGTGCAAATCTCAGACCTGTGCTGGAAAGGCAGGTCTCAGGTGTGCTGGCATTAGATCTGTGGAGCCTAGATTGATGAAACGTGGGCTTTGGAGTCAGATGGACCTGGATTTGAATCTTGGCTCTGCCATGTACATGCAGTATGATGTAATCCATCTAAGGCTTGGTTTTCTCATCTGTAAGATGGGGCTGACAGTATGTACTTCAGATACCATTTACAGATGTGCAAATCAAGTCTTAAAGAAGTCATCTGACTTACCAAAGGCACACAGCTATTTGGAGGCAAGGGCAGATCTTCTGACCACAGGTCTTAAATTTTTCCCACTGACCTACAAGGATGTGGTGGGGTTAGGTCTGAGGATATGTATATTTGTCTTCAGTTGTAAAAGTATTGCTGGCAAAAGTTACAGTGAGGTCCAGTGAATAAAAGTGACTTCGTTTCCTGAGCCTTTGCTTCTTTGTGCTTCAGGTTTGACTAATAGTAATATTTACCAATATCCTAGGGTTGTTGTGAAGGATTAAAAGAGATAATGCAAGTAAAGCACTCATAGTAAGTTCTCCTGGATTTCATCATGAAACTTATTGAGGCTTGCTTTATGGCCCAGCCTATGGTCTGTGTTTGTGAATGTACCACATGCACTTGAAAAGAATAGTTATTCTATAGTTGCAAATGGCATTATCTTGTTCCTTTTTATGGCCGAGTAGTATTCCATTATATATATATATATGTGGGATATATATATATATATATATATATATCCCACAATCTCTTTATCCTTTTTAATTGATCCCTCAGTGTAGGTACACTAAACAGTTCAATACCATAGTACGTACTATATTTTACCACGAGCTCCTTCATGAGTGTGTTCTGCAATTATTTTTGTAATACATTTATTAACAATTGCTAATGTAGATATTATACCTGCTCTTACAAGTTTGCCCTTCACTAATCCACCTTGATATTTTGCTCCCTGGTTCCTATGCCCCTTATCTATTGCTGAGTAACAAACCACCCCAAAACTTAGTGGCCTTGGACAACAACAATCATTTTGCTCACAAATATGAAATTTGGGCAGGGCTTGGCAGTGACAGCTCATCTCTGCTCCAGGTGGGGAGGGTCATCTGGGGCTGGCCTGTCCATTTCCAAGATGGGACACCTGCATGGCTGCAAGTTTGTGCTGGCTATCAGCTGGAAGGCACTTCATTCCTCTCTACATGGGTTCTCCTTGGGGCTGCCACAGTTTGGTGGCTGGGTTCCCAGAGGTGTAGTGGAAGTTGCTAGTCCCCTGGGGCCTGTGCCCGGAAACTGGTGTGGCATCATTTCCTCCATGTTCTTTTGTTCAAAACAGTCCTGAGGCCACCCTGATTCAAGGGGAAGGCACACAGGCCTCACATCTTGATAGGAGTTGTTGTAGAATTTTTGGACATCTTTAATCTACCCCAGTGCCTCACAGCAGAGGCTCTGGGCACCTCTTCTTCTCCTGATAGACTGACTTATTTAAAATTTAAACATGGCTAGTGTTAAGGGGCTCATCTCATACATTTTGCAGTTGCTTTATTTCTAAACTACAGTGACTGATTACAACACACTGAGAACATTTTGATATTGTATTGTGATTTTTTTTTCTGTTGGTGGGACTCTTCTGCATCTAATTAATTTATACTGATTTGGAATGACTTGAGAGACTGATCTGAGATGGTGACATCTCAAAGAGAATAAAAAAGCAGGTGACAGACTTTTGAAAAATTTTGCAATTCACACTAAGCTTGGGGTTTTCTCCAGAAGAACAGGCAAAGCCGTTTTATTTATGCAGAATTGAGAGAGGAGCAAGACAGTCTGTTGGTCCTTTCTTTCCTGCTTAAATACATCTGTTGCTTGCTATTTTTCATTTCAGGGATGATGGATTGGTTGTGTGATGTACTTGGATTAAATACTTGGGCTAAAGCATCTCATATATTTGCCCATCAACTTCCCTTTGTAGCAGATTTAATATTCTGTCTGAGATGCCAGACTGAATTAAATGCTTTTTTAAAGCCTACAGCCTGACAAAAACCTTTCCCCAGTCAGCACATTTTTACCATGTTTAAAAAATAAGCATCCGCAGTGAAACGATGCAGGCTGTGGTTTCTTTTCTAGGGAAGAATCCAGTTTGGCTTTCGGGGGTGATGTAACTGGTCAGAGAACTGAGGATCCTGAGGCTGAAGTCTTGTCAAGGCTGAGCCTCCAGACTCCAGAGCTTTCTTCTCATCTTGAGTCATCCCACTTTGCCTGGATCACAGGAACTGGCTTGATGGAGTCAATTGGTACTCTTTTTGAGGGTAACTTTTGTGTAATTTTAACACTCCTCTGCCTTCCTGTGGGAACCCCACACACTTCTAGTTTGGGGACTTGTTTGGTCTCTTGTCACCCAGGGTTCACATGAAGGAAACTCACAGGGATGGTGATGAGGAGATGGTTGCTTCAATGATTTAATATTTAGAGGATGTCTCAAAGGAGGTGATTTTCAAAGTACCACACCACTGACTTGCTATGCAGTTACTTTCAGCCCCAGATTCCTCATCTGTAAAGTGCGGAGAGTAATGGTTGTGGTGATAATTAAATTAATGCCATTTAGTGCATGTATTAGTTATCTATTGCTGTGTAACAAATAGCACCCCTCACAGGTTCAACAGCTTAAAACAACAAGCATTATCTCGAAGTTTCTGTGGATCAGGGAGCTGCTTAGCTGGGTGGTCCTGGCTCAGGGTCTCTCATGAGGCTCTGTTCAAGGTGGTGGCCAGAGCTGCAGTCATCCAAAGGCTGGAATGGGGTATGATCCACTTCCAGGCTCACTCACATGGCTGTTGGTAAGTCTTAGTTCCTTGCCACATGGGCCTTGCCATACTGAATGACCTTTCAACATGACTGGTGGCCTCCCCCAGAGGGAGGGACTTGAGAGAGGGAGGGAGAAAGCAGTCTCTTGGTGGATGAATGCCACAGTCTTTTATAATTATATCCTAATCTTGAAAATGACATCCTGTCACTTCTGCTGTATTTTATTTGCTAGAAGTGAATCACTTAAGTCCAACCCATACCCAGCAGGAGGGGAATTAAGCTCCACCTCTCTGGGAAGAAGTATCAAAGAATTTGTGGACATATCTTTAAAATCACCACAGCACAGTTGTGGGCATGTAGCAGATACTCAATAAATGATTAGATGTTATTAATAGCTTAGCAGACAAATTCATTTCTTGGTGGGTTGATTTCCAGGCCGACTTTAGAGACATCCCACTTTTATCAGGTGAAAGGAATCCTGGGCTCAATCCAATCAACAGATTGGAGATGACCTCCACACAACGAGGATTTGATCTTTCATTCTCTTGTCACTTGGGAGGGAAGGCTTTGCAGACATCTCCTCTGTTGTGCTGCATCAATCAGTCCAAGGACTCTAGGAGATGAGCTCACATCACTTAAAATTCACTTCTCTAAACTGAGCATATTTTCTTCCCTGACACTCAGTGCAGTGTCTTCCCAACTGGGGCCAAGGGATGACACCAGGGACACCACCTGGACTGAGGGGGCAGAGCATACCCTCGGGGAAGGGCTCTCAGCTCCTCTTGCCCCTGGCAGTTTTACATTCCAAAAACAGAGACGATTTTTAAAAATAAATGTATTTATTTCACTATAGAGCATTACCCCAAATTTGGGCAAAAGAGGAAAAATGGGTGGGGGGGAAGACCTCTACAAACTTAATACAACCACACTTTGTGATATTTCATTTTCACAGTTTCCCTTGTAGTTTCCTATTTTTATGTAGCTACAAGCAGTTGCAACTACAATTTCATATTCTGATTCTTTTCACTTAACTGTGTCACATGTGTATTTGTATTACATGGTCCTTCACCACTTTTTAGTTTTTGATGGCTGTATAATATTCCAGTGGGTGAATGTACCATAGTTTGCTTAACTGTTCTTCACTTTTTCATTTATTTCAATCAGTTCTTTATATATTTATTTTTAATAAATAAGTTGTTGTATCGTATTCTGCCGTAACTATTTTTGCCCAAGTTGTTTTGCCTTTTAATTTTTACCATTTTCTTTAAAATGGTCACATTAGTCACATTAATTAGGTACAGGCTAGATGGGTGTACCTAGAAATGTTAAACCTTTTCCCCCAGGGAATTACTGTTGCCTCTAAACTTGGAAAGCCCTTTCTTTTATTATAATATCCCCTCTTCACTGCCAGTGTCTACATGGCTTTGAAAAATTCGTCTGGAATTAATTTTGAAGTATAGCATTAAAAAGGGGTCCAACAATGAGATTTATTTTCTTTCCCAAATTACTGACTCATTGGTCCAACATTATTTATTGCACGGTCCCGCACAATCTTTTCCATTGGTTTGTGATTCCCTTTTAAAATCACCTTGGTCTTACTTAGAACAGGGGCTGTTTCTTGCCTACTGTTTTCACTGATTTGTCTGTTTTGTACAAATAATTTTATAATATTTTAATAAAGAAGGAATGAATGAAGTCAGGCCTTGGCTAGAAAAGGAACTTGTTCTGGTTGGAAACAATGAGATCTCCTGGAGGGCTGTCTAGACTTGACAAGAAAAGGAAGTGAGGCACTGAAGTAGGAAATGTGAGTTTATATAACACAGCAGGAAGACAGCAGGCACCCAAAGATGGCATGCCCAAGGCAGCACGCAGTCAGGGGCCAGGAGTCACAAAAAAGGCTGGACGGTAGGGGTTGCCAGGAGGATCTAGATAGGACTCCAGCAAATGCAGCAACGGTCTTCATAGGAAAAAGTACTTCTCTGTTTGAAGCCAACTATTAATTGACAGGAAAGAAACCAGGGAATGCCTGTCTCTCATCAGCTAAGCAAGAACTGAACCTTATCTTACTAAACACAAATAAGGCTGGTGATATCTGGATGGAATTAACAATCTGGCGGATAACGGGACAAGCAGCAGCTGTCACTTAGCTAGGCATCAGTAAACTGTGTTACAGCACCTCAAACTTTTACTGGAACGAGGGGCTCAGCCAGGCTCTGGTAACTGGGTAGGTGAGACGTGCATAAGAGGGTTTGATATCATGAGTATGGTCCTAATGAAAAGATTTTTAAAAAAGCTTTTGGAAAAGGAAGGGTGGACTGATGGGACCCAGTATGGGTTTACCTGTAATCTACATGAAATACGGCAAGCCCAGCACCTTGGGATTAGGGACAGATCCTTAATCTAGAAGTTTCAGCCCTGTACAAATTATGCCAGGTATTGCCAGGGGGAAACACCTCCTCCCTGACAGGCTAAGGCTGCTGGAGTCTCCATGTTGTAACTCTGCAAATGACTGGAGGACAGACAGCAGGGCCAGGGGTGAGGGATTTCAACCCAGCCAAGAGAGGAAGAGGCTGTTCCCAGAAAAGGGCTGTGGGTCCAGGAAGCCCACGTCCGACCAGTTTTGCACAGATACAAGGACTGGTAAGAACCAGTGAGAAAACAACCACCTATGATTTTGGGCTTGGAAAAACCACCATGATTATCTTCTGTACAAATGCTTTCCCATGGCTCACTCGTCAGTGGGACTAAAATGTCTGATGGGAGAGGAAGAAGGGAGCAGATTCCTGGTGAGGAAGGACAATGAGAACAGCCAGAACAGCTCAGGGAACCAGAAACTAAATTCATCATCGTTATCTTATAAATGCATTTATAAACGATTCCTTGCACACGTTGAGCCGGGCTCTGTGCAGACAGTGGGGTCAGTCACCTCTGGCAGAATCCCCACTGGAACACAGCATGGTGGCAATTTTACAAAACGTAATTGGGCAGGGGAGAGGTGAGGGGCTGTTCAGGATGCCAGAGCGCAGGGGTAGGATGAAAGAGGAGAGAACACAGAGGTTGAAGACAAGTCAGGGGGTGCAGTCCCGGGAAGAGGGCAGCTCTGAGTTCTGCACTTGCTCTGCTCGCTAGCAGAGAGGCTGCTTAGATAAGACAGCCCTGCAGGGAGCTGTCCTATCTCTGCCTGATGACGGCGCCCAGGCCTAGGGCGATAAGCCCCATGAGCCCAGCTGGCCCCCAGGGATTCTGAACACAGGTTGGGGTGGGGAGAGGCAGTGTGCTGAGGTGCGACAGGCTTTAGGGCTATCCAGACGGGGACTCCTGGCTGGGACCTGGGAGTCACCTGACCTCTCGGAGCTGGTGTTTTCATCAGGGGGTAACGTCCCCCCTGCCCCACGTAGTCAAGGACATTAGAGCTCTTGTTTTAAAGTGCCTGCTACAACCCTTATGAAGATGAGGGTGGATTCCACTTGTGAAAAACCCCGCAGGTGGGTGGGATCCAAGCCCCCCTGAAGAGTAGACTAGAAAAAGAACCACTGGGCACTTGATGGGAACAGAACGGAAGCCAACCTGGTGCTCAGTGACAGTTCATCTGCAGACAAGTTCGGTGTGGAAGGTGGCTCCCTTCCATCTGGGAGAAGATTCCTTCTCTGGACGCCACTTCCCAGGCACCCCTGAACACAGCAGGAGAGGAGACCACAGTGTGGCCACCCTTCAGCCCTTAACGTGCCTTCCATGTGGCTTTGGTGCAGTCACTGCGATGATCTGAGGAGTCTTTGGCAATCACGTTGGTGGGAGCGTGGAAACGTGGAGAGACCGCGGGCCTGGGTGGGGACAGCCTGGCCATCAGAGTTCCTCTTTGTTGCCGTCGAAGTGCTGGATCGGAGGTCCTGGAGCCAGAGGCTGCCTTCCCGGCCCCTGGCTGCCAGGCTGCTGGCCGCTGTCCCCTGGGCGCCAGCCCACAGCGGCATAGTCCCGCAGGAGCCCGCTCTCCACTCCATGCTGGCGAAGGCTCTCGGTTCCCATAAGCCCCTGTGTTCTCAGGTACCCCTGCTGGCAAAAGGGCGGCAGCTTCTGGCGCGTTAGGGCGAACAGGAAACAGGACTCTACATAAAAGCAAAAGATCAGGCTGAGAGATGTGGGGAGAGGTGGAGGAGGGCTTGCTGATGCGCTGGGGGTCTCACCTAGGACCCTCTTCCCCTTGAGCCTGGGAACTGACTTTCCTGGGTCTCTCACGTGTGACCTGGGTAGCTGTGGATCTCATGTCTTCCTGAAGTTTCAAGAATAGGAGGCTGCCTTGACATTCTGGAAAAAACCAGGCTCCAGAAGGAAGCAAACCAAAGAGGTGACTCAGCTCCTAAAGATGGGGGCCCCGCAGGCTGCTGTGCGTGGAGCTGGCGGCCTGGGACTCAGGGGCCGCCCCTCAGCCTTCTCTGCTGGGGGCCGAGAACTTGGTGGTCAGTCCCATTTTGAGCTCAGAGTTCCCTGCAAAGATTAATTCCCTCGACCATATCTGAGTTTCAGATACAGCATGTGAAGCACTGTTTCAAGCACCATAGGAGCTACTGAGATAAACCCCGTAAATCCTCATCTGTGCCACAGCAGGAAGCTGATGTGTAGGTCACACCTGATCAATTAGGAAACAGCTGTGGATACGTATGATTTAGAAATATGAAGAGACAGCCAGAAGAGCTAGAAGCAGGTCCATCCGGGGAGTGGGACTGGAAGTGGGGAAAAAGCCAAGTACTTACATAACTGTGATTTAAAAAACAGGAAGGATGAAACAGATATGGGCTCAGTCTTCTGAGGGATTTAGAGACAGGACGGCAAGATGGAGTGAGTGTCAGAAAACCATCCTGAGTCTTTAGTGTCAGAAAACCATCCTGGGCATATTACAAAGGATGCTGTGAGGCTTACACGAGTGAATAGCCTGTGAGGTGCCATGTGAATACTGTTTCCTACTTTACCTCTGACTTACAGCACAGAGGGCCCCTGGCAGGATGGGCCATGGCCATCCTCTCTGAGCAGGGAAGACAGCAGATGAGGGAGAGGCCGGGGGAGGGGCAGTGAGGAGGCCTTTGGGCAAGCACCCACTGCTGATCGCATACACCAGTCACCCCTTCTGCAGGGGCCAGGGGGCAGAGAAGCCCAGCACACGTGAGGCCAGAACTAGCAGCTGCATGTCTGCTAACGGGGTAGAAAAAAGCCCACCTGTTGCCAGCTGGCCCTTTGTGGGGAGGATTCTTGCCAGTTCAAGGCGGTGACACTTGGTGGCTTGTCCTCTTGAGTAGATCTAGGGACCGGGAGCCCAGAGGCTAAAGGGCCTGTGATGATGTGTTGTGGGAGCCATCACCCAGGGCAGGAATACACTCCCTAGGAGGCACTGACATCTCTGTGTCCTCCTGAAACCCCGAGAAACAGGCAGGGGTTTTGGAGCTGAGGTCTCTAGACCTATAAAGTGTAATTTCACGTGTAAGTGTATGGCTAAAGCTGACGTCTGCAGAAAGCTGCTAGTGCAAAGCTGCTTAGCTCTGCTCTATGAGTTACGTCTGTTTGAGCATCACATATATTCAGACTATTAACTGAAACTATTGTTTTAAGCCATTGCCCTTAATATACACATTTTTATTTCAAAGAGGACTGAGGGATGGAACAAGAACTCTTGCTCCCTGACCACAGGCCAAGGACTGACCATCTCTAACCTGACTTGATATGGACAGTGCCTGATACACAACCACTGTCCAGCAGATGTTTGCTGAACAGAAAAATGGAGTAGATACCCTGGTAATTCAGGGGGTTAAAAAAGAAAAGGACAAAAATTTGGCTTGTTTCAGCCATTTCTCCCTCTGGTTCATTCGACTTTCTCCCCAGGTCCCTCTCTGGGTTTCACCATCAGAGCCATCTTCCCGTTCACCAGTTCTCCCTTCGTCTCTGGCTGAGGTGCGACTACTACCCGATACTGAGTTTCTAATTACAAATTTGTATTTTCGCTTCCCGAAGTCTTACCTGGGCCTTTCTCAAGACTGCCCAGTCAGGTCTGGTAGTCCTACCCTTCCATTCTATCTTCAGTAGTCTCTTATTTATTCACAGATTTTGGACACACTTTCCATCCTCTACCTCTACCTGACTGCTCCAATTCCTGCCGTCTCTGGAGGTTTGATCCTACAGGGAGTTGGCTCTGCCGACACTCCCTCACGGTGGTTTGTGTCCTTGTGTGTTAAGTGATTTTTGCTTGGGAGTGCGCGTTCCTGGGAACTTTATCTGTGCGAATTCTCTGAGGCCTAGGTTTAATGTGTGTTTCCTCACAGAAGACTTGCACTGACTTCTGTGATTTCTGCACCACGATGATAGTGTGAACTTTGGCGCTAAACTTACACGAGTGAGGCCTAATAGATGGAAATTCTCAGGGGAGATTTTTACCCCCTGACTGTACCCAGAGCCAAAAAGTGTGTCTTCTCTCTCTCTCGGGAGTGCTTCTGCTTCCCAGTTTACCCTGAGATCCCAGCTTTATTTGAGGGTCTCTGTCTCTACCCTGCTCCAGCCTCGCCTTCCAACCCCCAAGTGCCGGTCAGCGGTCCAGGCTCTGGGCTACTGACGATCAGCAGACAGTCCTCGTCTTGCGGTGGGTTTGTGCTTTTCTCAGTGTCTGGCCTCTGGGCCGTTCCCATTTTCCTGCCAGTTCTTTAAAGACATTTGATAGAGTGTTTTCAGCTGTGCTGTTCTGGGAGGGGGTTTCTGTGAACACCGAGTCCTCCACATGGTAGGAGACAGGAGTCTAGGATCTGGGTTTCTAGATGTGTACCCTAAAATTCTACAAGGCACAGATCTACCTCGTTTTCTTCAACCTCCAGCGGAGCCCCTTTGTCATTCCGTGAACTTAAGTTACCTGCATAGAAGCTTCGCAAATCGGTGTCCAAACAGTTCTCCAGGAAGCGCCTCAGAGGCAGAATGTGACCCACCGGGGCCGTCCAGTCTGTCAGGAAGTCTTCCACGATGTGGTGGATGGCTGTGGGGCGCGGCAGGGGCCAGTCCGCAGGGCGGAACCTCACCTCCTGCTCTGTGGGGAGAAGGAGGGGCACTGTGTCAGAGCCGAGCACAGGGCTTCCCTTCCTGGGACTGACGAAGCAGCTCTGCCTGTCCCAGGGGCCTGCCCTCTCCCTCCCTCCCCTCCAGCCTTCCCGACACACCTCTGGGGGGCCACAGTCAGCTTGTTCAGCTGCTTCTCCAGGTGTTTGGAAGGTTGACGGGAGGAACAGGGACTAGGCTAGACTCATCCCTTGTGCTAACAGAAGGCAGAACAAAGACCCATCACTTGAACTTGGTTTTTTCCTAAGACTTCCATGGACTGAGGTCTACTGTGGCTGCTTTGAAATTCATCTTTCTGGGGTCCTGCCTTGAAGGTCCTTTCTGGGGTCCTGCCTTGAAGGGGTCTTAGAGCCCCTCTAGTCCAGTTTCCTACTTGGTGGACACCCTTCTGTGTGTCCCCATCAGAGGGCATCGAGCCACATCCATCCCTGTATTGGGAAACTTGACTCTGGGAGGTGACCCATTCCACTGTGGGACAGCTTTCACGGTCAGCTGCTCCTTACATGGAACATAAACCTGCACTCCTCTCACTTCTGCATGTTGATACTACCTCTGCCCTGGGGACCGTGATCTGTTTTTAGCTCATCCTCTCCCAGGTGACATCCCTGCAAGTTCTGAAGCGGGAGGCGCACTCCCCTAGCTGTTCATCTGTGGGCAGCTGCTCCGTGCCGGGCGCTGCGCTGGCGCTCTGCCGCATCATCTCGTTCACCCTCACACAGTCCTGCTGGGAGGGTCCTACTCCCCACACCCTCATCTCACACATGAGGAAGCTGAGGCTTGGTGGGGGTTAAGGAATGGTCCAAGCCACTCGGCGAGGAAAGGACAGCCCTGGGAACTCCACCCAGCTTTTCTGTACTCTTTCCTGCTACACTCCGGCTCCAACCAGTTCCCACTCCTTCTCCTGTTCCTTCTAATCATCAGCTTCCAGATCACCCCTCCCCACTCCATGGTCAGCCTCCTTTGGAGATGGCAATGACAGTGCCCCTCTTACTCTGTGGGGTCTGGAGGCGATCATGACACTCCACGTGTGGCCTTCCCAGGTCACGGTTTGGGCCAGAATCTGGGAATAACGTTTATCATTCTTGGACCTTCTGCCCCATTTAGCCTCTGGGCAGAGACCCCTGTGGCCCCACTTCCATCAGCCAAGGGGGCTGGGTGAGGGCATAATGGCAATGGGGTCCGGGGAGTGCCCAGGCCCGGGGGAGAGCAGACACCCACTCACCGGTGGGGAGGTGCCTGTAGTAGTAGATGACCGGGTGGAGGAAGTTGGACTGCCAGGCATCTTCCGTGTGCCCCACAGATCGGTCATAAAAGAAGACGTCCTTGTCGGGCCCAGAGAAATTCTTGCCGTACTCCATATTGATCACGAAGAGCCCGTGCCTGGCCTGTCTTCCTGTGATCGACTCCAGCTGGGCCAGCATCCGCATGGGGAACTCCTCCAGGTACTCGAAAGCTGTGGCATTCCTGGGACAGTGGCAGCATGGCCGGAGGAAGATGCTCAGTGCTGCGCAGCGGTGAAAGGTGTGTGTGCATGCGTGTACCTGCCTCTCAGACCAAGAAGCGGCCACCAAACAGCGTGCTGACCCTGATCAGCCCCGCTCACCTCACTCTGGTGTGACCGTGACAGCAGAGCCCCGACTTGCACCTGGGAGAGATGACCGAAAGCTCTGAGTAACCTGAAACGGGTATCTGGGGAAAGGGTGAGCCAGGCTAAGAACAGTGACAGAAAAGCCCGAGGAGAGAGTGAACACTGTGGTGGGTTCAAGGGGCAGGAAGCAGGCCAGTGTGGCCGGAGTGGAGTCGAGGGGAAAGGGCAGGAAAGGGGGCTGGGGAGGTCGGTGGGGGCGGGGCAAGGAAGGCTGTGTGTGTCACCATGGGAACTTCGGGCCTCGTCTGGATCAAGGGAAGCCACTGGCCCTTGGAAGGTACTGAACACTGATGAATTCATGTGACCTAAGTTTTAAAAGGGCCACTCCAGCCACTGTGTTGAGCACGGACCACGGGGCCAAGGTGAGAGGCTGCTCTATTGGTGCAGATGAGGGATACTCGTGGTCCAGACCAGGGTGGCGGGGGCAGTTGTGGGGCTGGTGAGGGGCTCAGATTTGCGACACAGTTAGAAGGTAGAGCTGACAGGATCTACGGATAGTGTGAATGTGTTGAGCAGGTGTGAAAGAGAGAGGAGTCAAGGGTGATGGTGGCTTTGTGCTGAGCACCTCTGAGTTTCCTGCACGTCCTTGAACTCGGTGTGCTGCTGTGCTCACTGGCTTTGGACCAGGCTGTTCCCTCTGAGGCTTCTCAGCTGCCACCTGTCCTTGGAGGCCCTCCCGACCCAGCTCTTCCCCCTTCCCTGCTCTTCCTGGTTTCCTTCTCAGGAAGTGTCCTCTGTGATCTGCCTTTTATCACTTGATTGACTAGGAGCCAACACAGTCCCCACCCAGGGAGCCCATAAACCCACACAGATGGTGACACTCATCACTGCGGTTCACTGCTCACTTGTTTGGTGCCAGATACTTTCCACCAGTTACCTTTACCCCTTCCTCCAGTCCTGCAACGGAGGTGTTATTATCCCCATTTTGCAGATTAGAGAAAGGCTTGGAGAGGCAGACTAACTTGCCCCAGATCACAGAGGTAGAAAGTGGCAAAGCTGGATTCACACCCAGGTCCATCCGTCTGTCTGCAAAAGCTTGTGGTGTTGATTTCACGATTCTCTCCAGAACAGACTGCTCTCCCCCTGCCACCCTGGCCAGCTTCATCTTAGGAAAGAACCCCTGGGCTATTCCCCACCTGGAATAGGCGGAGAACAAGCCAGGGATGAGGGTGTGGATTACTCACTCCTTCAACAGGACCACGTCAGCCAGCACACTGAACATCTGGTAGAGCCCAGAAGCCTCGTTGACACGCCGGATGATGGCACTGGCCAGCTGTGTGATAGGGTGCTGGGTGGAGGGCCAGGGGACATCGTGGTGGCGCTGCTCCAGCAGCCGGTGGACGGCACGCACTGAAACGACCAGAGGGAGGAAGGGCATGCAGCATTTAAGATGTTATCTTTCACCACCAGGAGGGACGCAGAGGCCCCATCAGCTCTGAACTCAGGGCACACTTGTATGCATGGCTCCAAGGAGATGCCTTTAGAGCAGGGTTCATACATGTTTTCCAAAAGGGGCAGGATGGGAGGCGTCTTGGCCACACTACTCAATTCGGCCTCTGGTGGGAAAGCAGCCGTAGAGATAGGGAACTGAGTTGGCGTGGCTGGATGTGGTCCCCTGGCCAGAGTCTGCCCGCTTCTGCTTTAGGCCATCTGCATATGGAAATCCCACCACAGTCACCTTGTGTGGTGTGTCTAGACAAGACCCAGAGCCCTCCTCTGAAGCCTCTCCCTTCTCACAGTCCCCGAGTCTATCAGGGACACCCAGACGGAAACTCTGACTGCCCCCTCTCCTTCACAGCCAAAATCCAATCTGTTGCTAAGCTCTATTTGGAGATACTTTGTATATTGACATAAGGACAGAAAAACAGCAGCTATCTTAAACAACAAGTAGACATTTTTCTGTGTCCCCGGGGCTGCTGTCACACAGCTGGGAGACTGGGGCACCGCACACAGGGGCCTGCTCTTCGAAACAAACCAGTGCAACACACAAATCCAATAAAGGCAAGACACAGACAATCACGTGTCAGGAGACCTGGATGGCTAATGGTCACAGGAAAGGAGGTTCACCCTTGCTAGTCAGACAGACATCTGGTTCTCTAGCACTGGTTAGGCTGCATTTTGTGAAAGGCTGAGGAATTACTCAGCTAGGGAACTGCGGGGAGGTGCCCGACAGAAGGAACGCATGTGCAAAGACATGAAACCTCAAGAGAAAACCGGCACATTCCGGAAAGCAGGCGAGGCTGGGCTGGGAGGGCGAGCTGGGGCCACCATACAAGGCTCCGGATGCCATGCCAAGCACCTGGATGGGGAGCCCCTGGAGGTTTTTTCGTTTAAAGAACAGTTGTTTTGGTGGGTATCGGAGCAGCTGGATGGGAAGCCAGAGAGAACAGCAGCAGGAGGACCAGTTAGGAGAGACCAAGAGGCCCCCCATCCGGAAAGTGAGGCTGGGATGGATGGGAGAGAGACGGCAGGTCCTACCCGCCCCGGTTACAGTCAGTGCTGCCTGTCTTCCACCTTCCGTTGCTTTACTCTGCCTTGCTGTTTTCTCCTTTTCTCCCGTGGGACCTGTTTCTCAGCTGAACGATGCGCAGAGCTGGGCAGGATGGATAGTCCTCCGCTGGTAGCAGGGACCCTGGTGAACAGTGGCCTGTCCACCCATGACTGTTTCCCATTTGCCTGAAGCTCAGGGGTTCTCTGTGAGCTTCAGAGTCAGATGGGTGTGGATTCAAAGGCTCCCTCTGCCGGCCACTGGCTGGGCGACTTTGGGTAACTTACTTCTCTGTGCCCATTTCCTTATACAAAAAATGGAGTTGAAATAACAGGATCTGTCTCACGGGGCTGTTGTAAGGATTAAGAATGTGACCTGGGGGGAAGATCAGGGGACAGAAGGAAACAAGAGAGATGAGGCAGGACCTGCCAGGAGAGCAGGTGTAGAGAGGGTAACAGGCACAGGAAGGATGAGGAGGGCTTCGTGCTGGGGAGATACCTTTCCCATTCTGTGTGTGTGTGTGTGCGCGCGTGTATTCACTTTGCAAATACTGCAAATAGTTGTAAACAGACAGCTATTTGCTTCTCTGACGACATGTAGGGGGTATAAAATACATGGTCTGGAAATCAACACCAAAACATGATTATCTTTCCTTGCCAAACTGGAAGGATGGTGAAATGCAAAAATCAGCATTAAGACAAGTGAGGCATCAAATTAAAAGCAGAAAGATCAGGGTGAAGGACTCATATGGTGTTTTTATGGCAAAATTAACTGACCCATGTAACACTCACCATGCAATAAAGCACCCACCCAGTAGCCTACCCAGAGTGTGGAAAATCTGTACTCTTAGTACCAAGAGTTCTGAAAAAGAACTGATATAATCCCATTGCAATTTGTATTGAAATTTGTTGGTACCCCAGGAGTCTATGTACGGAGCGCTTCACAGCTGCACGGTCTTAGTCCTTGCAACAGTCCCACAGGGGCGGCAAGTTCACCTCATTTACATCTCTGACTTGGAGGACAGCCAAAGAGGCTCAGAGAGGTTACAAGGTCTCACCCTTGAGACTAGCCAGCTGCTAATCCAGATTAGCATTCTTACCAATACGTGGTAAGCTGCAAAGGGCTTAAGCATTTAGCGTGCCACCCACAGATGGACTTCCTTTTACACTTTATCTGATGTATCTTCTCTAGATGTATCTTCGGACCGCCATAACCCACTGCTGTCTGCCCCGGCAAGGGAATTTATAGTAATCAACTGCTCATAAGCAATCACTTTAAGGCTGGTTTAAGAGAATCGGGCATGTGTTAAACCCTGGGGATGGTTCTGTCTGGGGACAGCAGCCCTCTCTGCCTGGCTCACCTGTGTATCGGAATCCGTGAATGAAGCCCCCAGCAGATTTTCGGTAATCCACGGAGTGGCTGGCGGTACCCAGGACAAAGAGACCGCGGCTCCCTTTGGACTCGTAGCTAGCTCTGACCAGTGGGTATTTCTTGCTGAACTCACCCCCTGAAGAGAGTCGGAGGGACCTGTGAGCAGAAAGCGTTGTTAATATAAATAGATGCTGTGTGTGAAAGACTTTTTATAGGCCTGGCACTGAGTTAGGTACTTAATTCCTTCTCGAACGTAAACCACATCACGACCCTAGAAGGCGGGTATGATCATCTCTATTTAACAGAGTAACTGAGGTTCAAGGTGAAAGATATGGCAGGTCAGGGACAGAGCCAGGATTCGAGCCAGACTTGAGTCTGGGCTCTAGGTGAAAACTGAGCCCTGCGTGACTTGATGGGACAGGAGGGTCTGTTCAGGCCCTCCTGTTTCTCTGTGTCCACCTGTGCCTTGGCCGGAGGAAAGGGAGACACTGGTTCTTTCATACTAAGCCTTGCCAAGGTCCTGGGGCAGCAGTGTCTAAAGATGAGGATCCCTAAAGCAGTTATTCAAAACACAATTAAAAACGATGTGAGCAGCTGACATTTTGTGGAGTATATAGTATTTGCTGAGCACTTTCGTACATGAATCCTCACAATAGCCCTAGAGAAAGAAGCTATGATTCCCATTTTAGCGATGAAGAAAGCGGAGTACAGCCTGGCTAAATAACATTCCGAGGGCTCACAGAGTTGGTAGGTAGAGAATCAGACTGACCCCAGAGCTGTGCTCCTAGCCACACGCCACACTGCCTTTCAGTGAAGCCCCTCTTAATTCTGTCTCAGCTTGCTCTGCCTTCCCTCGGGTGGAGAGAGCACAGATAAGGGCTTGCTGCTGCGGCCTCCTTGCAGCCACCCCACCTCCCCCACTGCCCTGGACAGAGAGCTCGTGTCCTGGATGGGAAACCAGGTGGCATCTGCCTCTGTGCTGAGGGTGCAGTCCTGAAAACCCTGCCCCTGGCCCACTGGACCGCCACTTGGTTCCCCTGGGGAAGGGCCAGCGGGATTTGCTAAAAGCTGCAACCCCTCCCCCGTGTGGACTCACTTGCTGAAAATGGAGAAGTTGAAATTCCAGCCCAGGCAGCGGATGACCCGGTCGTAGGCCACGCGCATGGCAAAGTTGTCACTTTCGTCCTGGGGGAGGGTGATGGCGTCGGCACTCTGGTTGTTTTCCTCCAGGAAGAACTTCAGGGTGATGTGGAACTTGCCCTGGCGGTCCTTCACGATGGCCAAATCCGTCAGGTCAGACTCAAGCAACCCGTCCAGGGACTTCAGCTGGTAGGTGTCCAGCAGGCCATTGTTGATGGCCCTGGGGCCCAGGGGAAACGTCAGGTTTCAGGGAGACTCAGAGGATGGGGTGGTTAGGCAGGCGGGAGTCAAGGATGGCTCTAGAGGGGCTGGTGGCACAGGATACACAAGCAGCTGCCCAGCGTACCTGAGGTCGCCAACGTAGTGAGTGGCCCAGGAGAGCCGGACCCGGGAGCGGCTCAGCATGTGGATGAAGTTGGTGACACCCAAGATGTTCTCTGCCGTCTCAAAGGCTGAGTTCCCCCGGCCCAGGATCAGCACATTCTGACCCACAAAGTCCTCGGGGTCCACGGACACAGACTCGTAACCATCCACGTATTCAGAGCCAGGGAAGTCAACCTGGTTGGGGACCGATAAGCCAGTGGCTACCAGAAGTACACTGCAGGTAGGGAACAGAGGGAGGATGGCTTAGCCTCTTAGCTCCGAGCCCCCTATGTGAAAATCCCACTCTGCAAGTACCGCCTGGCTCGCCTGCCTCACCCAGACTTCTGGCTCCTAAACGAAAACAGGCCATTCCTTAGCTCCCCTGCTACTGACCTGACCCAGAGCACCCGAGATCTTACCTGGCCCCTCACTGAGTGACCCAGGGGGTACAGTGTCCTTTCCACCTTGCTGGGGTTATACCAAACACAAGACTTAGTTTTACTCTCTGACTGAGGAGAGGGTGACACCCTGAGATATCCAAGAATTCACTTAATTTTGAACACAGCGACCACAGCAAGTGCCACACTCCGTCAGGAAAATGAAACTTGATGTTCTGCTTCCCCCTTTCTTACTTGCCTGGCAGATGCAGAATCTGCCAAGCAGTTATTTTTTTAAAAATGTTTTAAATTAATTTTTTGAATGGAGGTATTGGGGCTTGAACTCAGGGCCTTGAGCATGCTAAGCATGTGCTTTACCACTGAGCTATCCCCTCCCCGCTGCGGAACAGTGACTGTATGAGGCCTTGTACTAAGTGCCTTATGCCTCATCTTACTGCTCACGGCAACTCTGCGTTGGTGTCATTTGGCCTGCTTTACAGGTGAGGAGACACAGGCCCCACGTGGGCCCACAGCCTCCAAAGATCCTCCGACAGCAGAGCCAGAATCTGACCACAGACCAGCCAGATTCCAAAGTCCTGCTCTTTATACTGGTGGGGATTACACTCCAGCGGTGGGCAGCCTGGGAGCTGGATCCTGCCAGCCTGCAGAGGAATGGTCTGATCACAAGGTAGTTTCCAAAACAGGTCTGAGTGGCCTGGAGAAGGCGGCATGTGTAGCCCCTTGCTCCTTAGTGTCTGATCTGTCCACTCTGCTCACATTTGACTCCTCTACGCTGTAGCGCTGCTGCCTAAGATGAAAGGATCCAAATGAGCACAACCCTGCTCTCCCTGGGCCGTAACCAGCAAGGAGCAAGGCTGTACCTCTGGCTAATCGCATGAGAAGATGAACTCTAATCGAGCACCTGCCTGCAGCCAGGTGCCAGGCTGAGTGCCAGGGAGAGGCAGCCTGGTGCAGCGTTAAGAACACAGGCTTCAGAGTCAGGAAGATGTGAGCTCAAATGGCAGCTGTGCCACTGACTAGCTGTGTGATATAGAACCAGTTACTCAACTTCTCTGAGCCTCAGTTCTTCATCTGTAAAATAGGGATCAGTGAACCTCCTTCAAGGGTCCTTGTGAGAATTAAACAAATGCAGTATAGTGTGTAACTCTTGAGTCTGGGTTGTCTGCACAATATTAAGTTTTCTCCCAAGCCAAAGCAAGCGATAACTGAATGCTGGCAGCACTGCCCGTTGCGCTCCCTTGTTCAGTTCTGAAATCCTACTGAGTTTGTCTAACACTTGCTAGACACTTGCTAGCATTTCCCAGAATGTACTGTGGGTAATACTAGTTCCAGGATATGCTCTACAAAAAGGGTTTTGTGAGTGCCTAAGCTTAGACAATGCTGAATACTCTGCCCAGTGCTGGAGTGCCTCAGTGAGTATGGAGATACTGAAGACTGAAAAATCCTGGAGGAAAGACATGGTCAGAATGCTCAAACATATTTGAGCACACACATTTCTAGGAAACACGTGGGAAATGATGGCTGAACTGAACCTCTCAAGACTGGATTTCAGCAGGAACAAGGATTAGCAGAAATGCCCCTTTCCTCCCATTTCTCCCACAGCTATGGCCGACCAATGGACCGCCTTCTTCTGGGAAAGGCCCCAGCTTCAGCAGGTGAGCTTTGGAGCCCAGTTCCTTACCTGCACTGGTATGCCTGGCCTTTCTGGTCGGTCAGGATGAAGTAATGGCCATTCCAGGCCCGTCGATCCTTGTTCAGAGTGACGTGGGCAATGGTTGTGTTGTACAGCACGGGGAGCCCCAGCTTGTCCGCGAAGTCGCGCAGGTAGCGCACCATGTCGCCTGCATCGGGGAAGTAGGCGCTCGAGTAGTGTCTGAAGAGCAGCTGGGGGTCGTGGCTGAGCAGAGAGTTCCAGTCGTGGCGTAGGTTGAACTCGGCGTTGGCCTTGCCGGTGTAGCGCTTGTTGATGCTGAGGAGCTTGCGGTGCCGCGGGAAGCGCGTGAAGAAGCTGCCAGGCCCTGGGGCGCGTTCGAACACCACGTAGTCCCTCCCGGCGCGCTGCAGGAAGTAGGCCATCTGCAGGCCCGCGGGCCCGGCGCCCAGGACGCAGTAGTCCCGGTGGTGCCGGGGAGCCCAGGCCCGGGCGGAGCGCAGGGAGAGAGCCGGGTGCAGGGCGACGGTCAGGAGCAGCCCCAGGGGACCCCACAGCGGGGCCGCGGCGGAGAGGCCCATCCTACGGCAGACCAGACGCGTGAGGCCTCGGACCCCAGAAGGCCCCTTGAGGCCGGGGCCGTGAGCGAGGAACCAGGGCCCAGAAAGAGGCCGGGGCTGGCCGGAGCGCTCATTACGACTTAGGGCGGAGCCAGGGCCAGAACCCAAGGACCCCTGAACTCACTTGCCCCGACTCTATCCTTTTAAGCTCGTTTCAAGCTTTGGCTCCCCCAGAAGCCCCGACCCCCTCCATCTCCCTCAGGACCTTGGTTTCTAGGGGCGCCAGACTCTTTACTGTCATGCTAACAAGACGGTGCACGTTCCCCCCAATTCTCCCTTTTAGTGGTGCCCAATACCCTCCAGGGACCTCCCAAGGCTAGACCCTCGTGGGTCACCTCTTTTGGGCCATGCCCCCGCCCTCCTGGCTCTAGCCTGAAGGAGGTGTGGCCTGAAGGCCCCCCGACCAGGGCCAGGCGCCCCGGGCTCTTCGGTCACGTGACAGGGATGCCCCGGCACACCTGCCGCGGGGCGGCGCGAAGCCACCCTCCTGCCGGCGCGCTCCATCCAGGAGCCGCTCCCCACGCGTGCGCGTTGCCCACGCCCGTAGCTCCCGCCTCCCCAGCCCGCCTGCCCACCCCCCGCACAGAGCTCAAACCTCCCAGCCGCTCCGTAGACAGCCCGCAGCCGAGTCAGGCCGCGCTCTGCCGGCCCGCGCCGCGGCGGCGGCGGCCCCGCCCCTCCCTCCCGGCCAATGGCAGGGGGCGGGGTCACGTGGCGGCGCGCGTCACGCTAGCCGGGCAGGGAGAGGCGGGCACGTGCTGCTCCGCGGGCTGGCGAGCGCCCGCGGGTGGTGGCCCGGCTGAAGAACGCATCTGGCAAGGGGGCCGAGGCTCTTTAAAGCTATGCTTTTCCTTGTGTAACGGAGTCATGGGAGCAGTCGATTTGGGAAGATAATCCTAGCTGTTACACTTCATTAATGTAGCCAAAGACTAGTTGGTTACCCACTGGAAACCAGGTTGGGGAAGCCAGGACAGATAAACCAATTAACAAGTGTTCGCTACAGTGACTCAGTATTGTTTACCAAATAACTGTACATGAGTGACTTAATCTTCCATCAAGCAGAAGAGGAATGCCAGGATTGTTTCCAATGTAATGTAGCCGACTGTCCTAATGGAATTTAGAGGTGATTTCCTTAAGACCACACAGTTAAAAAGTAGAGTGTGGAATTAAAACTCCCCCTTTAACTCCAAATTATGAACTCTTTCCAAGTTTTTTTAAAAAATTGATTCATGAATCATGTTTTATGTGCTTGGTGTTGAAAAATTGTCTAAGGAAGAAACAGGATTTTATTTGAGCCAACCTGAGGATTATAAATCGGGAGACACTCGTTTAGAAAGCTCTGAGGATTGTTCCAAAGAGGTAAGGAAAGGAGGTCAGTATATATGTGCTTTTGATGAAGGGGTACGTGCGATCGAGCAGCCTTCTCGTGGGGAACAGATATCTTTGTCGTTTTAGTGCTTCTTAAGTGTGGGAAGATGCAAGAAACTGGGTTTGTAACATTTCCTCCTGAAAATATCTGAGGGCCAGTTCTGCCAGCTTCCATAGAACACAAAATGCCTCATCCAAGTCCCCATCCTGAATTCTTTTCAGGGTGTGTTGTAGGGGTGTATTGTAGGTGACTGCAGGGGCTAATGACTTGATTGTTGTAGAACTGGATGGTGGGTTACATTCTTTATTTTACAATCCCTTCCCTTTCGGTCTTAATTTCAACTAATGTTTGGGAGGCCTTTTGTGACCGATTTGTCCTACAGCGCGAAGAATGCTCATTCTCAGGCAGGTCAGGCAAGGATTTCCTTGATAGGTCACTTGATGTGCTATTACTGGACTAGGCCCTATTAGCAGCAGCGAAGAGCCTCTGGCCCATGTCTTACTAGTCTGTTATAGTTCAGGAAATGGTTCCCTCTTGTTGCTTCTTCCCCTATCTAGTTACTGATCTCCTAGAACTATGTATGTGGTCAATCATTTCAAGTTGCCTAGTCATCATTTTTTTGTTGTTGTTGTTGGCTCTGTCACACATTTGATAATGCAGGAAACAGTAATCTTATAAAACAGGCAGGAGACAAGTAATACAGCTAGTAACATTAATAAGTAAGTTATTAAGCTAAGAACTTCCATTAGGTGCAGCCCAGTATCTCCTCAGTTCATGACTAGTCTGTTATATACTGGCCTTGTACATGAAGTTCACCAAAGATGTCTGCATGGACAAGGTGAGTGGTGGGTCATCGTGACCCCTTACAGGATTAAGAAATGAATGTTATCTTCTAAGGAGTTATGTGGCTGGCACATTTATAGTTGAGCAGGTATCGCTGCCATTGGGGAGGTCTGGTTAAAACATAATGCAGATGTATGATACACACTATAGGGAGGGAGGGTTTTATGTTGAAATCTTCCTAATCTTGCCTTAAAATGTCAATTTTTATTTCATCATTAGTAATGTAAACAAAGTGGCTAAACACAGTGTAAAGACACTTAAACACAAAGCCACTGCTCACGCACAGCAACGGTGTTGCTTAAGTAGAGGCAACATGGAGAATGACAGGATGACCCTGACCTGCCGTTCAAGTGAACGGGATGACCGGGGCTGGCTTCCCAGACGTGGGATGTGGATCCTGCATGAGATTTACATGGGTAGGACATTGTGTATTTATGAGGAAGGTACAGGAAAACTCGAGGGGTAGTTAAGTAGTCCAGCGAGATGAGATGGGGCTGAGGGTTCTGGTGGGAAGGCAGCCATGCTTAATGTGGAAAGAACCCTCTGACCTTCCAGCTTTGCATGGCAGAAGCTTCTTTTCATTAAAAATCACCCCTGGGACCTCTCCTGAGGTCTTCCTTGAGCTCTCAGACCTAAGTACCCCCTAAGGAATGCCATTTATCTGTCTCTTTCATAGCCTGTATCAGCACCAGAGAAAAGCTCCATTAGAGCAGAAGTGATCTTCACTCTAGTGCCCTTGGGGCTTTCATTCACCACTATGACATGTAGGAGGCTCTTAGTAATTTGTTGAATCAACACTGAAACTAGACAAAAGTGCCTAACCAAAAACGAAGTAGGGAGGTCTACTTCTTAAAGGTTGAGAAGATTATGAGAATGGGTGCAGGCAAATAATTAAGAACTTAAAAACAGTTGCTCGTCTTATTTTGCATTGGGAAATCATGGCTGGTAAATTACAGTGGGGCCTTCAGACTAGGCTCAGCCTGGATTGTAGGCAGCAGGTTTTATGATCAGGGCTATTTGCAGCAATCAACTTGGTGGCCCCAGGCAAGAACAGATAAAAGTAGGGGATAGATGAAAGAAATGAATCATGTGGAGGTTGACACAAGATGTTTTGGGAGAATGAGCCTGAAATTAACTTCCACTTGCCCACCTGCTCCAACTAACCCTGCTGGATTGCACCCTGGGTGTGCAAGAGGCAGCCTGGGGAGGACCAGCTCAACCTTGAAACCCTGTGACCCTTGTCACACTACTTTAATGGGAAATTTCTAACACTTCATCTACACTGAAAACTTATCAAGAACAGTTTATGCTCCATTTTCCTAGTAATGCTAACAACAAAGTCCAATAAATTTTTGCTTGTTTTCTGAGGCTCAGTTATTTTAGATAAAATTGTAACTTTAGGAATGTTCCTCGAGCTGAACCAGTTTCCTCTTCTGTACAATGGTATCACTTCCACCAGCATTACAATTCTGTCAGGGCCAGATGAGGTATTTGTAAAAACTGAGTGCAATAACCTGGCAGGGTAATTACTTCACAGTGTCAAGAACAGGACACTGTACACATGTAAAAAGTTTATACATCCTAAACATCTGGAGCTCCGAATTGTGCATGACAGTCTTTGAGGGTGCCATCCTGAGAGTCCATCACCAGCCCAAGCCAAACAATTTATAAACCACTACAGTCACCACCCAGTAGAATGTCCATCAGAATCTTCTGGGGCCATCTCCTTCATCAGCAGCAACCCCAGCCCAACCTTCAAAGACAGCCCTGCCTCACCCTTCACCAGTGATGTGTGTCTCTAAGGGCAACAGCTGGGCCGGGCACACAGCCAGCAGGTACCCTTGCCAGGGGAATGGGTTTCTTGTGAGGACCTCACAATGGACATCAGTTCCCAGGAAAGGGTACTTTCAAGGGATTCCAAGAACAGGAAAACCTAGGGCATTCACTGTGACAGGTTAAAACTCCTAATGCTCAAGAACAAAGGATGGCACAACATTGTAAACTGACTCTACTTCAATTAAAAAAATGGGGGGGAGGGACAAAGGATGGGGCGAGATTATGAACCCCACAGACTCTGCTGTCTCTCACTCTCCCAATGGCTACCTGGAGAAGGAAGGGGCTGGCAGTCATGACGTAGGCACGGGATGAAGGTAAGAGACTAAACAGACTGATGCTTTATTCCAACTGTCAGCTTCAGAGAGTGAGAATCAGATAAACGTTCCACTAAGCATCCAAGGCCCTGCTATGCAAACTCCAGCTCCGTATCACCATCTGGCTTAAGTTTCTTCCTCTGAAAGATACAAAAGCCATGTCAAACTGGTGGAGCTGGTGAATTGCTTATGATTTTCAACACCTCCCCTCAGAAGTTAAACCTTACAGGTCCTTGTAGGACTAACAGGCATTTCCTTTAGTCACCAACTGGTGAAGCAGGCAAGGGAAAGCTCACAGGCCGCGTAACTAACCTGGAGCATGCTCCTCCCTCAGACACTGGCTAACATCGGGGACCCCACTGCTCCTTCCGCACCCTGGCCTCTACAGGACCACTCTCCTCAACCCCTGCATGCAATCTAAAGGCTCCTGAAGCAGCTCGTGGAGCCAGACTGAATGCTAGTGATGTCCCAGGGAATTCTCAAGCAGCTTTATATCGAGGTTGGAAGACTGGGCTACAGAGCTCTGTCCCCAGCCAGCCCACTGCTCACTCCAGACCCTGGAGTGAGGCTTACTACAAACCTTCTTCTTCCTCTTCCTCCTCCTCCTCCTCCTCGTTGTCCTCATCCGAGCTGAAGGTGCCGTCGGGCAGGCTATAGACGCGGATGACCTGCTTGTTGGGGTCCTTGAGGATGAGGTACTTGCCCTCCTCCAGCTTCATGCAGATGTCGATGACGCAGCGCAGGATGCCCCAGGCATTCTCCACGCTCAGGTTGATCTGGCTGGCAAACTCGTTGGGCTTGAACTGCTGGGTGCCCAGGATGACGTGGCGTGAGGAGTCTTTCACGTGGTACCGGGACACATAACTATCGGGGGGAAAGGGGTATTACGGTGGGGGCAGGCCGGCCCAGAGCCCCGGGCCGAGTATCAGTGAAACGGTGACATGTGGCCTGATGCGCGTCCCAAGGGAAAGGGGAAAGGGCAAGCCCTCCTCTCCCGACCCGCAGACCCCCCCTTTCAAGATCGGCTCCCAGGTCGCGGCCAGGAGTCTCACCCAAGCTTGAGGTACTCGGACCCGGCCAGCAAAGCACAGCAGGTCCACCGGGCCAACTTGTAGCTGTTGTTCTTCAGCTCGGTGGCAATGACGGCCCCCCGCTGAGAATCCAGCTTCTGACGCCAGTCCACGCCGTTGCAGTGCTGCAGAGGGAAGGCCCCCGTTACGAAAGTGAAGGCAGCCCCGTACTGCCTGGGGCCTGCCGCCTCCTCTGGCAGAGAAGACACTCCCTCGTGGGCTTGGCTGGGGCGCGGCGAGCCCGCAGGCAGATCAAGGGTGCGACTTATGGTTTAAGAGGCGGAGACTCGGTGTCCCCCACCCTGGCACTGCCTGCCCTGTGGCAGGCACTCAATGAACTGCAACTGCTTTCCTCAAGAGAGCTCACCAGGACCAGGGTGCACACACGCCCACATGAGTTAAAAACAAGTGCCGTACAAATGGTGGAGGCGAGTATTTACTCCGTGGGTGTGGAGAGGAAGGGCTTCACACAGGAAGTCAGAAGCTCACCCGTGGAGAACACTGGCAGAAGCTGGAGTGGGGGTGACCCAAGAGGCATGGAGGGAAAGACGGGCGGGCTTAGCCTGGGTGGGGTGGAGGCCCCGCAGAGGAGAGGAGGGCAGAGTCAGACGCCGGGCATGTGCACATATACGGACAAAGCAGGGGACCCCAAAGACCGTCTTCTCCAACCACCTCTTCTACAGATGTGGGAACTCGGACTCAGAGTGAAGTGACTAGTTGAAGGGCACCTGGTTCACTGCAACCCTGGCCTAAAAGAAATACCAGGGTTCCTCTTATTAGGAAGTTAGGTCCAAGCCACTAAGGAGTAGTATTGTGGCAGATGTCTCTGTGTTTCCTTCAAAAAGGAAAGCTATCTGGCAGCAGCCTTGTGAGTTTGCTCTGGCATTTTAAGAGCCTTTCCTCAAATCTGTACTTCATGAAGGGAGGGAGGAAGGAGTTGGGGAGGTCAGTTAAGTGACAAATGCAAAATAACAGGCAGAACAAGTAGGGTCCTGATGTCTGTGGGACCCAGAACTGAGCGAGAAGACAGGCTGCGCCTGACAGCAAAATGAGTGCAAAAGAGGGGGAGTCAGAGATGTTGGAGGCTCTGAGCCTAAAAGAGCGGGAGAGAAAAAGCTGATGAACGGACAAGCCAGAGGTAATGACAAACATGGACATTGGAAGGACAAGGTTGTTTAGGAAAACAAACAAAACCAAGCAACAATGGAATGGGAGTCACAGTAGATTTTGGGAATTATTTTTAGAGTTCAAGAAGGAGGCTTGGAGTTGGCAGAATTCTAAGATGCCCCCCAGTGACCCTTGCTCTTGTGGAATCTACTATCCTGGAGTCCAGGTGGAACCTGTGACTATGATGAAATACCCACAATCATGCTACCTCACATCAAAAATGATACTGCAGATGGAATTACAGTCCCTTAAGATAGGGAGACCACTAGGGTGGGCCTCCCCTAACCACGCGGGTCAGACATCGGCTCTCTGAGGGCCTAGCACAACGGCCCCTGTGCTCCGTCTCACAGGGCCCTCGTTCAACACAGCCTTGGCGTCGAGCTGCCCTTCCCACTGAGCACCCTTTCTTCTACACAGCAGCACCCAGGAGCACTGCCAGCCATTTCAAATTCAGGCAGGCCCGTGCAGTTTCAGAAAACAGCCCAACCATCATGGCGCAGCAGCTTGAGAGAGAACAGAAGGTGGAGGAAAAATGAAGAAAGCACATTTCGTTCAAGATGCTTCCTGAAGAGCTAAATCTGAGCTAATCTGAGAATCTCTGAGTTCAGTAAGGGAAGGAGTTGGAAAAGGGGCATCAGCAGGTTGAAGACGCAGGAGTGGCTGCAGTGAAAGAACAGGTCAAAAAGAGCTGCCCGGCTTCCAGGAAAGCTGCCCACGCAGATCCTAAGGAGAGACCACAGTCACGCCTGCAGAGAACGGGAGCCGGTGGCAGGGCGGGATGGAACAGAGACTGAAAGCACTGGGAGAAGGCAGTTACCCTCACACACAATCCCTTTCTCAGTGAGGACCTCAGTGGGGGAAAATCCCAGAAGACAAAAGAAAAAAAATCTTGGTAGCTCTCCAAGTAATGAGAGGGGAAAGATTCCACGCTGGTTCTGAGTGCCAGCCCGTGATGCAGTGCCCGCGGCGGGCGCCGGAGGCGCGCTCACCCTGGAGTCCCATTCGTTGAGGGTCTTGATGTTGATGAAGGACACCTCGCCGTTGGCTCCGGTCATGACGCCGTCGTGCTCACAGCGGACGATGAGGTCGATGTCGTCTCCAAGCTTCCACCTGCGGTAGCTGCAGTAAAGGAGGAACCCCTGGTCACCCGAGATCCTGGATGTCAGACACACCACCCACAAGGGGCGGGGCACCAGAGACGTGACCTACCGGTACGCAACAGAGGCGATCTCACTCTTATCCATGTCGTCCTCCACAAACGGGTTTGGGTTGGGGAAGTTGTACCTTTCCTTCCCCTGCAAAAATGACAAGGTGTCATGAGACAGCACCAAGTCGCCGCCAAGGCAGTCAGCCAGGCCCCGCAGCTCTGCTTAGTCACAGCCCTGGCCACGTCCCTGGTGCCTTTGAGGGGGCTCCGAGCTCACTGTGCGCCCGTTTACCCTTTCCGAGCACAGGCAGGCACCCGTGAATCACAACCAGTGTCACAGCGAGCGTTTACCCTGTGCTTCCATTTGTCGACCACATGCTTTATCTACCTCACTTAACCGCGCCCTTCCTGTTCTGGTTTTCTCCACAGCATGCGGCCATTTGTCACAACACACATGTATTTAGGGCTTATTGTCTTTCCTCTTCTGTTACAATGAAGCTTCCTAAGGGCAAGAACCGTGTTTGGCTGGCTGCTGTATCCCCAGCTCCTTAACAGTGTATCTGTATTGGACACAACAGTGTATCTGTCAAATAACTGAAGAAACCATCACAGTGTATCTGTGAGACCAGTATTACTAGTTTTCTAATTTTACAGAGAAGAAACATGCCGGACACGGCAAGCTAAACAGTGGTGGACCTTGGGTTCAGAGCCAGGCAGTATGACCTCAAAGCCCAAACTTGGATCTCCTCTGTGACAGGCAGGGACCCCATCTGTCTTGCCCCCCTCCTCCACCAGAGCTGACGACACAGCAGAGGCTCAATAAACAGTAGCTGCAGTTAACAAAACACAACATGCGCCTGGCCGCCGCGGCGCTCACCATCCTCAGGCATTGCTGGGAGAAGTTGTGGTTGATGTAGGTCGCTTCCATGGCCAGGTTGCGGGGCGAGTTGAAGGAGTTACCTTCGTCCTGAGGGGGCTCGTTGGCCGTCTCACTCACCGTGAGGAGGTCTGCAAAAGCAGTGGCACGGTCACCCACCCAGGAAACAGAGGGTCACCGAGGACGTGCACGGCCCCTTGGGGAGACGTGGCGATCCAAACAACACAGGCCTTTCCTCCAAAGAACCGCCAGCTGCTAACAGGGGTCTCCCGAGCGCGGGACACACTGGGGAGGGAGCGGGGAGCGCTCCTGGGTAACTTTAGATACTAAGATTAAATTCACTTGCAATCACGTTGGAAGAACGCTATCCCTTTTCGCTCTTTTTGGATTCTTCAAGAGAATGATTTTATTAGCTTTTCAACAAAGGCAAGGAATGTAATCACATTGTTTGGCTTCACTCTTATTTTTGAGTGACTGGCTTTCGCTCACGGTGTCTGTGCACATGCACGTGTACATGGGATAAGACATGCATATGCATTTCTCCTTTCTAAGTACACGGATGAAAAAAAGGCATCATTTAAAGAAAAACATTAAGAACTAAAGGTGGTATGGAGATGGCAGAAGGCAGGAAAATGCTATTCAAATGAGTAACAACCAGAAGCATGGTGTTGGGGCGCTGTGAGGACTCAAGATGCTGATGCCCTGACAAGGTCTGCAGTGACAGTCCCTTCTCATGTCTTTGAGGAGGCTGGGGATTCTGACAAGGCTGTCAATGCCCGTGAGGACACACCATCTTCCACCTATCCTCTACCCCAGGGAATTATTCTGGACCGACAAGAACACTCAGCGCATGTGTTTTCCCAGACAAGCTTCTTACCAAAGTCAGAGTTGTCCCTCTTGTCAAAGAAGAGCTTGGACCCGACTCTCTGGACGACAATGTCCCAGGAATACACAGAGCGGGTGCAGCTCATCAGTGTGGCCAGAATGGCATCTGTGGCAAACACATTCCCCTGAGTTTTTGCCAGCTGCAAAGAAGACAAGAGAAAGCTGTGAGGCCCATTTACAGGAGGGAGGACACCTCTGTAAGGAGCCCTCTGGTTGTCTGAGTAAGGCTGCAGCAAGCAAGCTAGCGAGCCCAGGATCCGGGGAAGCGCAGCTCACCAAGCGCCCGCTACACCCCAGGAGAGCACTGCACAACATTTTCATCCTCACCGTGAGGCCGTAAGCACATTTACCCCAAATTACAGATGAGAAAACTAAGGCCCCAGAGGTGAAGCTGGGAAGCATGGTGGAGCTGGGATCTGGGACAGCTTCACTCAGTACCAACACTTCCAGTCTGGCCGGTTACAGTGCCTTCATTTTCATCTAATCCTAAGTCGATTTAGAAGAGTCTTATCTACAGGGGCTTCCAAGGCCCAACCGACTCACGTACATCCCCGCGCCCCCTTCTCTCTCTGAGGCCTCAGCCGTGAAGGCCAGCAGCACCCATGCGGGCGGGTGAGGGGCAGGGGACGCCCACCTTCCGGATGACGGGGTCGTCTGTGGTGGTGACGGTGTGGAAGATGCGCTTGATGCTCCGTAGCGGCTTCTCGCTCCTCGTGGTGATGCGGTCGAAGGCTTTGTCGTAGTACTCCAGGGCCCCGCAGCACTCGCTGAGGGGAGAGCGGGCAAGTCATGCTCGTGAGGGGCAAGACCCCTACTCCTTTTCTGCTAAGTCATGGAATCCGAGTCTTTCCCAAAGGTCGAGAGAGATGAAAGCAGCCTCTGACTCGACTCCCACTGCTTGCTCAGGTCCCTGTCCCCTTGGCTCCTGATGCGGCTCCACAGAACAGTGAGAACACAACCAATTTGGCTCAAGCTCCCTATTTTAAAGACTGGGAGACTGAGGCCAAGACAGGGAGAGGAGCAGTTACAAGCCCCCAGCAGGGGCACCGAGTCTAGTGTGGGGCTCTAGCTTCCCCTAAGTTACTTCCACCCACAGGCCCTTTGAGGTAAGGAGCTCTCTGAAGTGTCAGGAAGAGCCCTGCCTTTCTTCAAGAACTGCTGACTTTCTCTTTCTGCCCAAAGAGCTACAGAACTTAGCTTTCTCTTTTGCTCAGAATTTCAGGAAGCAGAAAGAAATCTGGAGTTTAATATCAGCAAATTTCTTTCTGCTTTCTTCCCTTTCTCTTTCTGCCAAAGAGTTCTACAACTTAACTTAATTTTTCTTTTGCTGACAATGCCAGGAAGTTGAGAGCTGAAGTTTAATATCAGTGAACTTCTTTCTGCTTTTCCCCACTTCACACTGATGTTTTAAAACGCATCTGTTAAGACTGGGCAAGGCCTTTTGAGTTAAGTGGCTTCAAATCCTTTTTGGAAATACTAGGGCTTAGGAAACAGTCATCACCCGCTGGTCCACACACACAGACAGGAGTGCGGTGGAGGGAGTAAAGGCCGCCACCTACATGTCCTGTGGCTCTGACACCTCCAGGTAGCGCATCTTCATTAACTGAGGAAAATCCATCTCCTCTTTCACCTCCCAGTCACTGCGGACCTCCACTGAAGAGTCTCGGGGTTTCTGCCAGAGAAAACCATCGGAGGGAAAAAATTACAGCCAGTGCAAACCATAAGCAAAAGGCAGGTTAACAGCATGAAGAGTTATATTCACTAAATATATCCTGAACATTTACTGCGTGCTGGCTCTTTTCTAACAGAGTCCCTGACTCTTAGGAGCTCACAATCTAGAAGAGGACTGAAGGGACAAAGGTTCAGAAACAAATGGGAATTCTATTCCTTGGTAATGAAGTCATCCCGGAAACATCAACTCTTTTGTATTTCTGTTTTATGGAGGAGGTGTAACAGGTCCTTTATATCGCTCCCAGGGTATTAGCTATTTATTCTTACTGCTACAGCAATCATGCCCAGCAAAATGTAACTTCCACAACTGTAACTTCACTCTTACAGAGGTCTTCTCCTCTCACAGTGTCCACACACACACTTGTACAGGAACGTTCAGAGCAGCATCATTTACAATAGCAAAAAGAAAAAGCCACCCCGATGTCTGTCAACAGGTGAACGGAGAAACAAAATGTGGTATACCCAGACAATGGAATTTGGCAATGAAAGGAATGAAGTGCTGACGCACGCTCCAACATGGATGAACCTTGAAAACACGAGGCTCAGTGAAAGGAGCCAGTCACAAAGACCAACTGTTATCATTCCATCTATATGAAATGTCCAGGCAGGCAAATCCATAGACAGAAAACAGATGACGGGTAGCCTAATGCTGGGGAGAACAGGGACTGACGGGTACAGGGAACGGGGCTTCTTTTTAGAGCGATGAGTGTGTTCTGAAGTTGACTGCAGTAATGGCTACCGTGCTCTGTGAATACACTAAAACTGGACTGTACACTTTAAATGGGTGAATTGTGTAGCATGTGAATGACACCTCAAAAAGCTGTTATAAAACCAAACAAATTAAATGAAATTCCTGGACAGAATTCTGGTATGCATACACTACCTGTGATTTTTGGTCCCATTTCTGCCTCACTCCAAATTGTTTCTGGAACTTTTTCTGCAATCGTATGCGTTCTCTGGAAAGACAGGAAAAGCACATGGTTTTACCTGATCACTGATCAGCTATACCTTGTTCTACATATAGAACCCAGCCAGGTCTGCTCTCCTGCACAGCTCCAGGGGCTCACAAGACCCAGTGTGAATGGCCCCCCTGGAGTTGTGCCACAGCAGACCTGAGCCTAGGCAAGCTCCAGAATCTCTTCCTATCTGCCTCTGTTTCCCCTCAGTGCACATGCCCACTGCAAACAGTTTCCTGCTCATGCTCTCTGCCACGAATGGCCCTTGGAGAACGACACCAGGGCAGAATCAGTGGCTTAACTGGCTCTAGGAAGGCTTTCTGTTTTTTTGCAATGGTGGGGAAGATGACTATTCTCCTGTTTTGGCCTAGTGATATCAGAGTAGTCAGTCCTGGAAGGATAACTTGTTCCAGAAGGATGGGCACCTCACCTCTCCTTCTGCTTGGCGCTCTTAGGCAGGGTCTGCAGGTTGAATTGAACCATGTTCCGTCGATCTTTGTCTCTGCGGAGGTTCCGCTGGGAATTAGGAAAAAACATTCATGTTAAAATCTTGGAGATCTGACTTACAATTGGCAGTGCCTAATGGGAGGTCATTACCACAAGTTTAGGATGCAAAAGCCAAGGTGCACATTTTGCGTTGTGCTTTTATAGAGTCAACATCTGGGGGTTTTAGTTGAGTAAGTAGAGGCATACCTCAGAGGTATTTTGGGTTTGGTTCCAGACCACTGCAATAAAGTGAACATCGCAATGCAGCAGGTCACACAAATGTCTTGGGCATGTAAGTTACGCTATACACGTAGTTTATACTATACTGTAGTCCATTAAGTGTGCAATACCATCATGTGTAAAAAAACCAATGTACAACCTTAATTAAAAGATACTTTATTGCTAAAAAATGTTAACCATCATCTGAGCCTTCAGTGAGTTGTAGGAGTAACATCAAAGATCACTGACCATAGCTCACCATCACAAACAACAATAATGAGAAGTTTGAGATATTGTTGAGAATTACTAAAATGTGACACAGGGACACGAAGTGAGCAAACGCTGTTGGAAAAACAGCACCAGAAGACTTGCTCGAAGCAGGGTTGCCACAAACCTTCAATTTGTGAAAAATGCAGTATCTGTGAAGCGCAGTAAAATGAGGTTATGTTTGTACTTGGAATTAGCTTAGACTTATATTCACACACACATTTTTTATTGAAGTAGGTTTACTGGCTCTTATTAGAGCTATTCAGTTTGCCTCTTTATGTAATAAGGTACAGCCCAACAGGACCATCTACTTAATAAATCTTGCACACAGCAATTAAGTGAGGCAATAGACCAAAACGCACCTTTTCATCCAGCACAAACATCCATTCTTAGCACAGATGTCCTGGTCAACAGAAATCTAAACTGTTAAACTCATCCCCAGACTCATCCCCAGATCCAGTACCCATTTACTTTGGCATAATTTGTCACTGAACAGCTACTTGGGATTCACTATAAGACCCACGGTAACATGCTTTCCTCTCATCAGTACTCACACAGTAGCATTTTTAGCAGCAGCGGACAGCCCCTAGATAGTCAGACTGCTGGCTCTTGGCCTACCTGTGCAAATCGCATCCGATTCCGCTGGTAGGCAGTCTTCTGTGTGCGCACCGTATCCACCAGCTGGAAACTAGTTTCATCTTCCTCATGGAAGTAAGCATACTGACTTCCACCTCCAAACTGAGAGGAGTACTTATCTGGAGGCAAAAGTGACAGTGTGTAACAACCCCACCCACAGACTTTACAAACACATAGTGGTCTAAAGCCTTACTATTTATAAAGTGTGGTCTCAGGACCCACCTCATTGGCTGGGAGCATCTCAGACATACAGACTCACAGCCTCACCCCAGCCCACTGAGGCAGAATCAGCATTTTAATAAGATCCCCAGATGATTCATACGCATATTCAAAAGTCTGAAAAGCTCTGGTCCAAAGAACTTCCTAAGACAGAGTCTGAGGAACTCAAGACAAGTCCATTCAACTCTGCCCTATTCTACAAGAATGAGTTAAAATGTACTCTCAGGAGAGGCAAGTACGCAGTATAAGCATCATCACTGCCACCTTCTGGCGCCCAAGGCAGACATGTCTAATGGGCTACATTTTACCTCGCCAACCTCAGACTCAGCCAGTCTTAACATGGTACTCCAGGGGGCCACCTCTAGCTGTCTCAGCTGGCACAGAGGTAAAATCCAATCTCCTGTTCCAGGATCTTAAAACCAGGAGTTTTAAAACTGGGATCCATTGACTGGCCTCACAGATACAAGCAGTCCCAAATCATGAAATGCAAAATGGGAATGTGTTCAACAGACTTGTAAAAGGGGCCATGGCTTCCCAAAAGTTGGGGGAAAAAATCCCACTATAATAGGTCAAACCTCTTTAATGACAATCCAACTTGGAGGCTACTTCCAAAAATATGTGAATAGTTTCCAGAGTCCAGAATACGCCCGTAAAAACTATGAATTATCAGCATTTTGCTCCGATTCTAGAATGATTTCAGGGGGAGGTTACTAGAAGTAACAATCCCCCAAGGCCCTGATCCAAGCAGTCAGGGGGAGAACACTTACTTGTGTACCTCTTATCTTGGTACGTGGCACCCGTCCAGTCTGCAACCTAGTAAGAACAATAAGGAAAGACAGGGAAGGGAGCGTAGGTCAACCAGGCAAGTTTCTGCTGACCCAGAACCCACCTCTCCTCCAAAGTAAGGACACAGTGTGAAGAAGAACCAGGAGCACTGGCTCATGATGGCTCTGTAAGAGCTCAGCTCTTCTACGACCACTGGAAGTACCCAGAGCTTGTAACCCTTATGCTTTTGAGAGAATAAAACCGAAATGAACTCAGAGTAGCAGCCACAGCTTAAAAGACTCAGACCCCCGCGGACAAGCAAGTACCTTTCCTAGCCGATCTCCTTTGCTGAATGGCTGGTAGGGCATATCCCGAAACTGCTCAGGAACTGCACAAGGACCCCAGCCCGAGGGGTTGTCCTGGATCACGGGTGTCATAAACTTTGCCATCTTCTAAAACCTTAAAAAATACAAATAATATAGGTAGCTCCACAAAGAAAAGCCTGAAGGTTTAAAAAAAAAAAAAAGGCTTCCATTTGAGGATAAGCTAAGACATAAATTATAAAATTAAAAAAGCAACACACAAAATGGAACCATCAACTGTTGAGCTACTCCCAACTTAATGTTTTCTTGTAAACAATGTTGTGACTATTTGGACTCAGAAGACTGCTAACCAAACTGATTTATCATGTTTCATTGATTTTTTTTCCCACTGTAGTATCTTTGAAATGAGTTTGCACCTTATGCTTGATGGGGTGTCATCTCTTAATTGGCAACTTTTTTTCTTAGTATTATATGAAATAATTGTGCTTCTTAAATTCAGCGGTGTCTCAGATTTGATGAAATGTAGTAACTTTATTCCAAGTGTAATAACCATGTTCTAGTTCTCATAAACACCTTCACCAAGGTGTACAATATTTTACTTCCCTAAACCTCTCTTCATTTGTAAAATAAGTAAGATCCTGGTTTTGCTTCTATCAGTGGCTCACTATGAAAGCTGTAGTAGTTAACATATGTGGAAATGCTTCCACTGTAAAATGCCATGATTAACACTCAGTCTTGCAAAAATACATTTACACACAGTGCTGAGAAAAAACAAGACTCCATGAGTAAATCCCGAAATTCAACTTTCCTGTCATCCTTCCACTTTTTTGTCATCAATGCAAATCCTTATGCAGAGCAAGTGGACACAGAGGCAAGCAAAAGGCCCACGAGAAGGCTGAGGAGACCACCAGAAACCTTAGGTCATAAAAGGGGGCCATGCAGCCAATGTTCATAAATGTTAGGAGTACCAGGCATGTTCTCAGTGCTTCCCCTGCATAAATTAACTCCTCCCAACAATCCTGAGGTAGGGCCAGTATTATCCCCACTCTCCAGATAAGAATACTGAGACAAAGAGAAATCAAGACATTGCCCAAAGTCGCAACACCAACGGATGAAAGATTTGAATCCAGGTAAACTGGTTCCACAGTCCACAGTTAGGACTCCTCTCAGGAGAGTAAAAACCAGGGGCTGCAGACAGATGTTCACCTGACAGTTCCTATGAAAAATGTATGCATTTATCATCCAGGGTAATCCTCTGAAAATGCTCAGCAGTTGAGTTCCCAGGGGAAACTTCATGACACAAATATTGTTGGAGTCTGGAGAGCAATCAAAGAGTACAGGGTACTAAATTTAGTAAACTCTTTTCATTGCTCCATGGTAAGGAGACTAAGACTTCCTACAGAGATGACACTTGGGTGACAGCAACAGGGAATAAATCTGGGAGCTCCATCCTCCAACTTGAACTTAAGTTACAACACAAGAAGAGGCCTGAGGGAAGGGCTGGTGGTCTCAAAGCAATTCACATTTATCAAGCTCCTACAACGTGTCAGATGCAACACAACTAACACCTCCTCACCCCTATTTTAGAGATAACAATGTGTAGTTCAGCCAAATCAAGCAGTTGATCTGTCCATCATTTAAAAGTAGATTTGATTTCCAGGGTTGTTCTGCCCGAAATCCAACACTCTTCCTATTATTTTATAGCTGGGCAGCAGCCTGAAAAGATCTGGGATTTCGGACCATATGTGACAACATGGTAAGACATCTCAAAACACACAAAAATCTACTTGTTCTGTCAGAGATGGAGGGAAACAGGCCCAAGGCTTGACATACATTTCTCGGGGTGGAGGAGGACGACGATGGGGGCGGGGTGGGGGGAGGAAGTCACCTGGTTTCAATGTAAAATAAGAGTGAGTAGAATGGAACCAGTTGGAGAAACTTTAAGTTAAAACGGAGTGACAGCTGTACTGGCTACGGGGGCAGTCTCAGGAGCCTTGTGGCTGGCAGGCCATGGTACTATGTACATTATCGTGGCTACTGCAGATCATATACCATCTATTCCTGGGGGGCGTTGAGAGTTTCAGATCAGAGATCAATCTACTCCATCCCAGTCTTCCATTTCACAGAAAAGGAAAGGAAACATTTGGATCGTGAACTCCGCCGAGCAGGGACGGCCACCGCTCATCCCGGCGCCCCCAATATCTCACTCGCAGAAACTCAAGGAGCCGTGGACCACTTTAAAGACCCTAAGCCTCAGCTGGGTTAAGTGACATGATCACATATGCCCAGCCTGTGGGCGCTAAGCGGAGTCCAGGGCCAGGGAATCTCAGCCACAGTGCTGTACCGGAACCCGCACGGGTTAGGACCCGGGCCGCGAAGGCAGATTATTGCCCCGCCCAGCGGAGGGACCGCGGCGGCAGGAGGGGGCGTACGGCGGTCTCTTCCGGTACGCGCCCGAAGGCCAGGCCCAGGACAAGCCAGCCCCAGAGGTCCGCGGAACGCTACGGAACACGCCGCTCACCTGCAACGGCCGTAGCCGGTCCCGATGGCGAGAGATAGTCGGGGCCGGGGACCGCGCCAAAGCCTGCACTCCGAGAAACCGGGAAAAGAAGAAAGATGCGCGCGCAACGACCGGCGCCGTAAACACGACCGGCGCTGTCGTAAACTGCTCTCCAGCTTCCTTCCGGTTCGGCAACCGAACGCACGAGTCGTAAAGCGAAGGCACGCCCGGAAACTCGTCACTGTTCTTTCCGAGGGGCTGTCCTTGTTAGCCTGCGAAGCTGCAAGACTCCAGAGGATGTTTATAGTTACGTCATGGGGCATCCGGCGACGCTCAGAGAGGGCGTTTAGGTTTCTTGAAACGTGGCGGCCGTGCAATCGGAGCTGGAGGCGGAGAGTGGCTGACAGCCCCTCTGTGTCCCACAGTGCCTCGCGGGCCACTTCGGCCCCTCTGTATCCCACAATGACCGGAGGCTCCTGCCTTTTTTAAACGATCGTGTAGGTTGAGTCTCACCACTAGGGGGAGGTCGAGTGCCTCAAGCAGGTTTCGTCCTTACTCCGCGTTCTTTCACGGTTTCCGAAACTGAGGTCCAGAGGTGCAAAGTGACCTGTGTGGTTTAGACTCCTACTGTAAGGGGTGGCTGCCAGGGTTCAAACCATACTTCAACAGTTTTCAGATTTTATTGTTTGACAGAGATTTCTGGATCGCTGACATGAAAAATGCAGATTCCGGGTCTCACTACCACAGATTGTTACTCAAGCCTGTCTAAGCCGGAGCCCAGGAACGTGCATTTTAATTAGCAGAAGTGGCGGCTTAGGGACCACTTTTCCTGCAAAGGCAATGGTGCTGTCCTTTTTGAAACCCCCAGCCTACGGAGTTTGTGCTAGAGTGTTATAGGGGAATTCAAAAACTTTGAAAGAGAATCTGAGCACCCCATTTTTATTTAAACGTCAGATCCTTTTCCACCAGGCCTACCAGGTTTATCAGTCTCCCAGCGTGTCTCTTTTTATTGGAAAATTTATGTACTGTTAGATCTGATATCTATTCTTGGCTCTGCCACTTACTAGCTGTGTAGCCTTCATATCTCTGGGCCTCAGTTTCCTTACCTGTAAATAGGAGATAATAATAAAAGAATGCTGTGAGGGTACAAATAAACGTATGTGAAAATACTTAGGAATCCCACTTCCAGTTGGGTGAACATGGGCAGGTTATTCCATCTCTCTAAACCTTATTCATCTGTAATATGAAACTATTAGTAGCAGCATCTGTTTCCATAAATTCTCTCCCAATCTGCTCAGCTTCCAGTTTTCCTATTTTTGTTACTGGTACCCAGCGAATGGTGCCCATTGCAATACCTTATAGTCATCATTGGTAGTTCCCGTTCCCTTTTCCACCACATTCAGTCCTTCACTAAATCCTCTTTATTCTACTTTATTTTACTTCTTTTTCTTTTTCTTTAATGGAAGTACTGGGAATTGAACCCAGGACCTCCTGCACATGCTCTACCACTGCGCTATACCCTCCCCCTCTTTATTCTAGTTAAAAATACATCTTGAGTGTTATCACTTCTCCCCACCATCTCAGTTGCATCCTTGGACTCCCGGTGTCCACTCTTGTCCCTCTAGGGTTCCTTCTTTGCATGGTGGTCAAAACAATCTGTTCACAACCTTCTAACAGCTTCCTATTATGTACTTGGAGGGAAATACGGATGTCTTCCTGTGGCCTGCCTGGTCCCTGGCTACCTTTCATCCTTGGATCCTGCCATTTTGTACTCACTCTGATCTAGCTATCACACTCTTCTTTTTTTGCCTCAAATATACCAACGTCAGTCATTTTCATCACAGCAGGGCCTCTGTACTTGCTCTTTCTTCTGCATGGCACACGATTCCCCAGATTTACCCATGGCTGGGTCTAGTCTTGTCATCCATGTGTCTGCTCAAGGGTTACCTCCTAAACTAGACCACCATTCCTGAAATAGCTGCTCCCCCCTCCATCCCTCTTATTCTGTTTCATTTTCTCATAGTTCTCATCATGCTCTGAAATATTTTTGTTTCCTTGTTGAGGTGCTGTCTCTGCCTCTAGAATGTCAACTCCACGAGTTAGAGGCTTTGCTGTCTTACTTAGAACAGTGCCTGGTAATACATATTTGTTTAATTGTTGAATGAATGGATAGGAGTTTTGTGAGAATTAAATGAGAAAATGAATTTAGCATATTATCCTGGGGAACATAAATGAATACTCAGTTAATGTTAGGGTACTTAATATCAATAGTAAGTCATATCTCCAGTGAAGACTTACAGATAACTAATAGGCACATGAAAAGATGCTCAGTATTGCTACTTATCAGAGAAATGCAAATCAAAACTACAAGTCAGAATGCCCATTGTTAAAAAGTCTACAAATGAGAACTGCTGGAGAGGGTGTGGGAAAATAAGGAACCCTTCCATACTGTCCATGGGAATGTAATTTGGTGCAGCCATTATGGAAAACAGTATGGAGATTCCTTAAAAAACTAAAAATAGAGTTACCATATGATTCAGCAATCCCACTCTTGGTCATATATCTGGAGAAAACTCCAATTTGAAAAGATACATGCTCCTCAATGTTCATAGCAGCACTATTTACAATAGCCAAGACATGAAGCAACCTAAATGTCCATCGACAGGTGACTGGATAAAGAAGATGGGGTATTTGTATACAATGGAATACTACTCAGCCATAAAAAAGAATGAAATAATGTCATTTGCAGCAACATGGATGGACCTGGAGATCATCATTCTGAGTGAAATAAGCCAGAAAGAAAAAGAAAAATAGCATATGATATCACTTATACGTGGACTCTAAAAAAGACACAAATGAACTTATTTACAAAACAGAAACAGACTCACAGATATAGAAAACAAACTTGTGCTTACCAGTGGGGAAAGAGAGTGGGAAGGGATAAATTGGGAGTTCGAGATTTGCATATACTAGCTCCTATATATAAAACAGATGAACAAGTTTCTACTGTATAGCATAGGGAATTATATTCAATATCTTGTAACCTATAATGAAAAAGAATATGAAAAGGAATATATGTATATATATATGACTGAAACATTATGCTGTACACTAGAAACTGACATAACATTGTAACCTGACTATACTTCGATTAAAAAAAAAACCAGAATGAACTAATGCCATTTGCAGCAACATGGATGGAACTAGATTATCATACTAAGTGAAGTAAGTCAGACAGAGAAAGACACATATCATATATCACTTATATGTGAAATCTAAAATAATGACACAAATAAACTTATTTACAAAGCAGAAAGACTCACAGACATGGAAAACAAACTTATGAATCCAAAGGGGAAAGCAGTGGGGAGAGATAAGTTAGAAGTTTGGAATTAGCAGATACAAACCACTATATACAAAATAGATAAATAATTTGGTCCTACTGTACAGCACAGGGAACTATATTCAGTAGCTTGTAATAACCTATAATGAAAGAGAATATGAAAAAAATATGTATAACTGAATCACTATGCTGTACACCTGAAACTGACACAAACTTGAAATTAACACAGTATTGTAAATCAACCATATGTCAATAAAAAAATAGTAAGTTGTAATATGTGCTAAAATATAAGGGAGATGTACTTTTGTTGAATTGCTTGGACATGTCTTTTTAAAATTTCTTCTTCTTCTTTTGTTTTTTTTCCTGTGGGCCCACAGGCCATCTGCTGCAGTCTCTCTCTTGTGTCAGAGTTTAATCATCTTTTCCATATTTTGGGCCTGACATCCCTGCCCACCCCAGATGGAGAAGGATTTGGACTGTCTGTCTCATTCTCAATAATTGGTCCCTGGCCTTGCGTGGGAGATCTTCCCTCTATTCTTCTCCCAACGGACACCCTTGCTGTCTTTTTCTGCCTATCTCGCTGTCCAGGCTCCACATGCAGCTGAAATGCCCCTCCTTTACACTCAATTGGAGCATGACCGCCCTCCCCTTCTCCCTCCCCTCTTTAAAATCCTTTAGTAGTTTACCTTTATCCTGAGGATAAAATCCCATACTCTCTTCCATGGCCTGTTTGTTTCTTTTTAATTTTAATTTTAATTTAATTTAAAAAATTAAAGTATAGTAGTTTACAATGTGTCAATTTCTGGTGTACAGCATAATGTTTCAGTCATACATATACATACCTATATTCCTTTTCGTATTCTTTTTCCTTATAGGTTACTACAAGTTAGTGAATATAGTTCCCTGTACTATCAGTATAAACTTGTTGTTCATCTATTTTATATATAGTAGTCAGTATCTGCAAACCTCAAACTCCCAATTTATCCCTTCCCACCCTCTTTCCCCCCTGATAACCATAAGTTTGTTTTCTATGTCTGTGAGTCTCTTTCTGTGACCTACATGTTTCCAAATGGCAGCTTCCTGTTTCTGGGCTCTCAGGTCCTTCTTGCCCTGAGACCTTGTCACCTGCTGTTCTCTGGTACTAGGAATACAGCGTGCCTCTCCGTGAGCCTGTGTCCTCAACAAACCGTCCCTCTGAGTAGCCTGGCTCTGTCCTCATTCACTCGCCATGTGCCTGGTACTAGTCCCAGAACTTACATGAACTCATTTAATTTTGACCACAGCCCTGTGAGGCAGAGCCCACACTTCTCCCCATTTTACAGATGGAGATGTGGAGGCTCTGAGAATTGCCATGTGTTGAACAGTGTACAGTCAAGCCAGGGTTTCACACTCAGGAGGCTCCTGCCTCTTCTACGTATCCCATTAGTATTTTACTGGACGACTAACATTTATCTCTATTAAACTCATCTTGTTTATTTACTTATTTACTGTCTCCTCAGTAGAATGTGAGCTTCACAAGAGGTGGGATCTTACATGTCTTATTCAGTGTTGTTTCTGCAGCGCCTAGAGTGACCTCATAGGTGGAGCTTGGAAAATGTTTGTTGGATGCATGGGTGACCTCTGAGGACAGGCCCTCCCCTCCTTGTGTCCGCAGCACTGGGCACAGCCCTCCATTGCTGCACTTAGTACATGTCTGGTTCTGTTACCAGCATCCCCCACCTCTCCTCCCCTAGACTCGGTCCCTTCAGCGTGTGGCCACCTTGCTCTGGAGGAAACCTCATGACCCAGCGCAGTGCCTGGCGCAGTGTGCCCAGGAAATACTTAAGGAACCCAGGACCTTCAGATACTGCTTTTAGAGGCTATCAAAGGAAGAGCATTCTTGCCAGAAAAGTGTAGGTTTAAGGACAGGTGCCCTTTTCTCAAAAGGAGATGTCACAGCGTCTTTCCAGTTTGGAGTGTCACATTCATTGTCTTTGGGCAATTTAATGACTAACTCTTCATTCTTGCTAAATGAAGCGACTCTAAGGGGTCCTCTTAGTCATCTGGTTCAGCCTTCACCCCAGATGGGCATCTCCTTGTCACCTGCCTGGCTGCTCGCTGTCACCTCTGCTTGGATGTGCCTGGTATGGGGGAGCTCACTCCTCTGCTGATGCTTCTTTGCCCTGTATGGACTTCTTTTTGGTAAACATTTCCAGTTCCTTTGTCTATTTCTTGGTGTCATGCCAAGTATCACTCAGCCCCCTTCCCCCTGCCTTCTGCTTTGTCAGAATTCTAACAAAATGGCTCATTCTGGAGTCCTTCTTCTCCCTTCGTCCGGGGCCTCTGTTTCATGCTTGGTTTCCACCCTTCTCTTTGAGGGGCACTTCTTAAACCCTCCTGCACACCTCCCCTTCACATGAACAAATTCTGCTTCCTTTGCCCTCTCTGGTCCTCTCCGGCACCCCGTCCTCTCAGAGACTGCTCTCGGCCAGGGCACATGGACCACTTCGGAGCTGCTGGCTTGGGCAGAGCCTTTGAGCTGATTGGTCACATACTTCCTGGTACCTGGATTTTCCCATCCCTGGGAAGATCCTGAGGGCCTCCCATCAAGCTGTCATCTCTGCTTGCAAGGTGCCTCTGTTCTTTGACTAGTTTTCAGCTCTTGGTCAAATGTTACTTCCTAGGGGACACCTTTCATCCTGCCCACACAAGGCCCCCTTCCTAATACCTGTAGCAACGATCATTAATGACTACGTGAGTACTTCTTTGATCCATGTATGTCTTTTCCTGAGAGCAGTCTGGTGTCCTCAAAAGCTCCCACTCCCTTCCAGCGTGGTGGAGGAGGCCTTTCCTGAGGTTTGGGTTTTCTTCCTCCTACCCCCATCCTCTGTCTCTTGCCTCTGCTTTCTCTGATTTACTGAGACCCTTCCTGTCTTGAATATCAGTGGCTGCTCCAGAATTTCCCCATGAGAAGGGCTTAGTGACAGCAATCTGGTGAAATGGGGAGCCCTGGGCTTGTCTTGAAGTTTGAAGTTTGCATAGCAGATGTCCTGTTTTCACTGAGGTCGTACATTTTGGGAGGAAGGCACTCTAGAGATTGTGAGGGAGCCGAGCCTGGCCCTTAAGCCATCTCCCGGCAGGATTACTGAGCATCCAGATGGAGCAGAAGTGGGAGAAGGGGAAGGGACAGGAGAACAGCATCAGTTTCTCAAATGCTTTCCCTGGGTGTGGCATCTCATGTATTTTGATGATTCTGGACCGTGAGGTGAAGGGTGGTTGGTAGCATCTGCCGTGTGCTCTGAGAACTTGGCCAAATTTGGGTGACCATATTGGGGCACTTTGGGGGAGTGAATGGGGTCACTATCGTGAGAGACACCAGAAAAAAGGTGTCAACTGGGACTGATCCTGGGAAGGATGGTCGCCCCAGGCAGGAAGGAAATAAACTTGCTCTCGTTCTGGTTTATCTATTGCTCTCCAAAATTTGGTAGCTTAAGACAACAGCAGTCCTCTTACTCTCTTTCTTGGTTTCTGTGGCTCAGGAATTTGGGGAAGGCTTGTCTGGGTCGTTCTGGCCCGAGGTCTCCCAGGCCATTGTAGTTAGATGTGGGTAGAGCTGGAGTAGCTGGGGGCTGGCTAGACGATTCTCTTTCCCTCTCCCTCCATTTAGTCTCTGAGTCTCTCTACGTGGCGAGTCCACATGGAGAGTTTGGGCTTCCTCGCAACATGATGACCTCAGGACAGTCAGTCCACTTACGTGGGGGCTGAAGACTTTTGGACCAGGTATTCTGACTAATGAGCTGGGCGCTTCATGGCCTTCTATTCTAGCCTCAGAGGTTACGTAGCGTCAATTTCCCCCGTTCCCTTGGTTACCAGTGAGTCACAAGCCTGAGTCAAGGCGCAAGTTTCTAGAAGAGCAGGTGGAGTGGGAGATGCTGTTGTGACCATCGTAGGAGTAGAAAATCTGCCACAGATGTCAACTGGCCTTTCCTAAGAGTCACCAGTTGGTTGTCTGCAAACCTGTGGCCAAAGAGTTTGGGACACATCAAATGCTGAAGTTTCTGAGCAGGTCTGGATGGGAGGAGGCCTGGAGTGTGGTCGTGGTTTATCAAGGGAAACTGATCAGAGGGAACGGAGGAGGGAATGGAGGCGTAGAAGGGGAGAGTCCCGGAGCCAGAGCTGGTGCTGTCCAGGGGGTGGGCTCTTGGCTGCACTGGCTGGAGTGACACCTCCATTTCCTGGGCAGAGATATCTCCTGAAGCTGCCTCTGTTGATCAATGCTTCTTCAGAATAACATTGTCCCTTGTTCTGACTCCCTCCCATCAAGACTGAATCCTCACAGAGCTTTTACTGCAGGGGAGTATGTGCTGGTCAGGCCAGTGGAAGCACTGGGTCCCGCTGGTGGCTGTATTTCCTGTGCTGTCTATTAATAGATGGATCATCTGGTTATGCGTCAGCGTCACAAGCCCTTGTGTGCAGACTTACCCCAAAATGCGATGGATTCACTAGGGTCTCCTTTGGGGACCTGTCAGTGTGGCCAACGCCCCTTGCAGTGCAGCAAACTTATGTGCCTTCTAGGAACCACCACAGGGGTTACCACCCATTCTATAGATGAGATGTGGTCAAGAGGAATATCTTGCCCGAGGTCAGCCAGCCAGTAAAGGTGCAGTTGGAATGGAAACCCAGATGTGCCTGGAGAAAGCTGACACTCATACACAATTCCAAGGTCCAGAAAAGCTCCGAAAACCAAAAGCTTTCTTGTGAGTTTGGGGCAAGCATTTGATGGCAAACCTACATGAATTGGATGGGAGGTTATGTATAATCTTTTATCCCATTTAGTGTGAATATTTATACATTTTGCTATATAGAAATATTAAAGAGTTTATACTGTGTATTAAAGAGTTTACAGAGTACTGCTCCAGGGCTGGATATGTTGCATAATATACAGTAGACCCACCCTAAAACCTCTCTGAAATCCAAAGAATTCTAAGTTATCAAGCTTATCAAGCCCCAAGGATTTCAGATAAGGAATCATGGACTTGAACCAAACTTTTCTATCTCAGTGATGCAGAGAGCCCCACCCCCACTTTACAGACAAGGAAGACTGAGGATGGGAGCAGTGGTGTCCCAGGCAGACTTCGTGGAATCGCAGCATTTTATCATCCTGTAGAAGGGTGGTCCGGGAGGAAGGGAAGCCTTTGAATCACCAGCCCACCCCAGCCTCCTAAGAGCCTTGTCGCCCTAGCAAAAATTTAAAAATAGAAAACCTGGAAGGATTAAAGCCCCGAAGGATGCTTCAAGTCCCCCCGGAAGAAAGGGAAGCTTGCTGTAGGTTCTGATGGTTGGCATTCAAATTTATTTTTTAATCTCAGCTGGATGTACACTCACCCATCACAGGATCAGTTCTCAGAATAGAGAGGTACCTGTTGAATCACCATCCCACATCCTGTCTTGTGCGGGCATCTCTCCAAGTGCTGAGCCATCCACTTCTCTGCTGTGGCCTGAGATATATCAGGATCTGCAGCCTTGGCGACAGGAGACAAAATAAACTCCTATTTCCTTTGGAACCATTTAGCTAGTTTAGAGAGTGCTTGACTGTTTCAATGACGAGTAAGGACCAAGCTTCTCCTGGCTCCTTCTCTCTGCCCTATGCATTTTCTTTTGTTGGAAGCTGGGGTTTAGTGTCCTGGGGACAAAGTCAGACATTGATTTTGCCTTGATCTAGCTGCGTGGTCATGGGACATGCCCCTCTCTGAACCTCAAGTCCACTTTGTGCAGACACGTGTTGTTCTGCTTATGCCATGGGCCCCGGCTCCCACTGTCCTTAAGACTGCAAACCATGCCTGGCAGATTCCCGGAGAACCTTGTTGGGGCCAAGTGACTCCAGGTGATATTTAAGGGGGTCTCATGGCAACCCAAGACATTTGTGGAGACAGACTATGGAATTTGAATCCTAGGTTACCACTAGCCACATCACCTTGGGCAAGTTGTGCAACTGTCTGAACCTCGGCCTAGCCATCTGTAAAATGGACGGAATCATAATCAGTAGGTAGTGAGAGGTCAGATATTATGTCAAGTGCTTAAAACTGTGCCTAATGTGCAGTAAACCCTTAATGCATGCCGGTTGGACTAGCACGGTCATCAGAAACCTGTGGGGATTTGACTGGGGCAAGATCTTGCAACATTTCAAAAGCAATCACTTGTCACTTTCAAGGATCCAGCCCCTGAGCTGGTCCCTCAGAGTTCAGAGAGAGACCCAGTCATGCTCTCGAGTAGCCCAAAATCTAGTGGGAAGGTAGGTGTGTCTGATCTAAGGGCTAAAATATCTGTGAAGTGCTAAATGAAATATATTTTGAACCCACATTTAAAAAGCAGATTTCACATTAAAAGCCAGAACCTTGACTCCTCCTAGATTGAGCAACACTGGGTTGGCTTTTCTGCAGGATGAGAAGTTGGCCCCGAGTAGGGGCTGGCCCCAGACCAGGGGCTCTCCACTTTGCCACAGTCCCCACTACTCCTTATTGCATTACACTTGACCTACGTCATGTTCATGTGTGTTTGCTGCCTGGCCCTCTGGGATTTGGCAGATGAACTCCAATGTAATGCTGTGAGAGCATGATGAAGGATAATAACTCAGCCTTGGGCAGGCAGGAAAAGCTTCCCAAGGGAGGCAGAGCCGCAGCTGCTTCTCTATAAAACCTGCAGATTCTGCTGAACACCCTTTATGTCCTTATGGCTGAAGGACATGAATGGAAGACACAAAGTCAGAGGTGGCAGGGCTCTCTGACATAAAGCAGCCAAGGCTAAGAGGCCGCCCTGAGGTCACACAGCCAAGTGACAACACAACAAGGGCTGGAACCAGGACTGTCAACCAGAAATAGTTGTGGGCCTTGGGAGTCAGGAGGATTTGTACTCTGGAATCTTGAACTTGAGTCCTGTCTCTCCACTTACTTGCAGCGTGACCTTGAATAAGTTATTTCATCTCCTTGAACCTCAGTGTCTTCATCTCTAAAAAGAGCTAAGGATTCTGACCTCAGAGGCGTGCTCTGAGGGCCAAGTAATGAGAAAACAGATAAGGAGACACTCATAAGCTCAAGAGGGCTTTCAACATGTGAGGGCCATTATGATTGTTGCAAAATAGCCAACTTCTCCTGACAGATTTGCCACCATCTGTTCGACAGAGGCCTCGAAAGGGACCTGTCCCCCATCTGCCTTTGCCAGCTCCTTGTGGAATCATGCATGGCCTTTTTCCAGGCGTGGACCTAGGAAGGGGATGTTTTGGAATTCTCTGACCTTGGCTGTGAGCAGGGCCCTGGGTGTTGAACCCAACAGCTCTCCTCTTCCAGCAGGCTCCAGAGTTTAAGAGGATGCTGAGATAGTGATGGGAAGGAAGCGGGATTTCCTGGGAAAAAGAGGAGAAATATCAATAATTCCTTTATTTTCTTCAAGACACCTACCTCTGCACCTCAGGGGCTACCTAGAAATCCCTGTCCAGCGCCTGGAGTTCTTGAGACAATACAGAATTGTGGATGACTATCTCGACTTGGGGGACCCACCATCCTGAGTTCAAATCTTGGCTTTCCTCCTTACTAGATGAGTGTGTCTTTTGGCAAAATTTGAAACTGCTCTAAACCTCAGTGTCCCCATATGCAAAATGGGATTAAAAAAAAATAGAGGTGCTGGGGATTGAACCCAGGACCTCATGCATGCTAAGCATGCGCTCTACCACTGAGCTATACCCTCCCCCCAAAAGTGGGATTCTTAAAAGCACCTATTTTATAGAGTTTCATGGGAACTAAATGAGATTATATGGTAAACGGTTTAGCACGTGAGAAGTTCAATAAAAGCCAGTTGCTAGTATTATTGGAAATAGTAATAATCACCTGCCATGTTTGCACAGCGTTTTACCATTTATGAACTCTGCTATCCCATCTGACCTTCCAAACGACTCTTTGAGGTGACCAGGGATTGTGACCTCACTGCACAGGTGAGAAAGTTGGAGCCCAGAGAGGACAGCATTCTGGTCAAGGTCACACAGCTTATGAGTGGCAGAGCCAAGTTCAAGTCTTCTTAGCTGAAGTATAGACGTGTCGCTCACAAGGCCAGGCCAGTCCCCCTGAAAACGTGCCTGGGCCGCTCCCTGGGCACATGGGTCTCCAGACGACCCCTTCATAGAGAAATAACCCAGTGTTGCTTCAGACCCTCGTTGTCCCTGTTTATACTCTGAGCCTATAGCACCTCCGTGGGGTGAAGAAACTTCTCCTTGTTCTGTGATGTGAGACTGACTTTTCCTTCCATTTGTCTTAAAACCTCCGTGGTTTCCTAGCAGCCGCCTCCCAGCCTGATTCCCGTTGACCAGAAGGTCTGTGTGTTCTGAGTTCTGGCCATACGGTGGCGCTGCTCCCCAAGGCATGAAAAGTCCCGACCAGCACTTGGACTGCATTCCAACGCATCAAACATCAGTTAAATACCTACTATGTGCAAGTCACTGGGGCTGCTGGGGAGAAGGCTTCCGTTATTTATTAATGTTCTCTTAAAATGTATAAATAACAACAACAACAATAATAGTAACAACACTGGTACAGGTTTTCATGTCTTTTTGAGCAGTTTACATAGATTACCCGATTCTATTTGCAAAATAATCCTAATATATTAGATGAGGTAGGTCTTTCCATCCCCATTTGAGGAAGAAACTGAGGCAGAGAGGCGACAGGACTTGCATAAAGGCACAGAGTTGAATGGTACAGGGCAGGCACTCGATGAGTCATAGGTGATGGACTGAATGGGGTAACGCAGCCATCTGTCTCTTCCATGCCATTATTTCCGGGAGGGCACGGACTCTCTTGTCTGTCTTTCTGTCCGACTTCTTGCACAGTGCCCGGCCAAGGGCTTCAGTAGACCTCTGTGGCAGGGAGAGGAGAGGCAGGGGGTTCCCTGCAGGCTGCTCGGCCTCCCCGACGCTGCAGTGCCGAACAGCATGGCAACTGCAGCTTCCAGGCCAGGTCTGGAAGGCTCTCTGGGTGCACTCAGGCTGAGAGAGGCAGCCTCTGGGTTGGAGCCGGTGGAAGAGACTGCAAAGAGAGGTCACTGCTTTCACCACGAGGCATGGGCAGGGCACAAGTGACTCACCATAATTTGGCCCCTAAAGGCTGCCAGGTGGCCGAGGGGACAGGAATGATTCATTCGTTCATTCACTCATTTATTCATTCAACAAACATTTCCTAAGAGCCTGCTGCGTGCTAAACACTAGGGATACAGAAAATGTATCCAGACATTTGAAATGAAAACCACAGCTTCTTTCCTCCTGGAGCTTTTCTGAGCAGCAGGGGAGACAGAGGGTAAATAGTGAACAACACAGATTGATAGATGTTACTCCTAAGTCTGTTCTAAGTGCCATGGGGGTGACTGAGTCTACCAGCAGCAGAGGGGCAGGCTACACAGAGGAGGGAAGCTTCTGCAGGATCTTGCAGGATGAAAGGAGTTTGCAGATTACCAGGCAAAGGGAGCATAAAGGTGGAGGGAAGGGAAGAGTCAGGGTGATAACGTGTGCACAGAAGCAAGGGCTGTCAAAGGCCATTGTGCATTTGAAGATGGGTGAGAGGTGCAGCCGAAAGACCACGGGGCAGCCAGAGAGGGGCCTTGAAAGCCATCCTGAGGACAGTGAAACGTGTTTTGTAGATGTCAGGGAACATTTCAAGACTTTTAATCATCATGCCAGGAGCTGTGCTAAGCTCTGGGATCCAAAGGGAACATCGTGGTTTTCACCGTCCGGGAGCTCAGCGTTTCACGAAGAAGGTGGACAAAGAGAAGACCATCACTCATGTTTCCTGAGCCCTGACTACTTGCCGTGCCTGGTGCTAAGTGCTTCCCGAGCACTAGTTTATTACCTACCTTGCAAGATGGATACTATTATCATCCCCATTTGATTGATGAGTAAACTGAGGCTTGGGGTGCTTAAGTACAGTTGTCCAAGGTCATAAAACTAGTCATGGTGGAGTTAGGAATTGTCGTTTTGACTTTTTGAATGGTCTTTACTAAAGCTAATTCATTCATTTTTTTGTTTTGTTTTGTTTTAGGGGGAAGTAATTAGGTTTATTTACTTGTTCTTTTAATGGAGGTCCTGGGGATTGAACCCAGGACCTCATGCATGCTAGGCATGCACTCTATCACTAAGCTATATCCTCCCCCCGTTCATTTTATATCAATTTTTTCATGCCTGTGGTTCCCAATTCAAAAGGAGCCCAGTGAAGTTGGTCTTGCTTACATCCCTGCTTCCAGCTCTCCCTCACCAGAGGTGACCACTGTTACTACTTTCTGTTGTTTTCTCCTAGAGATGTTCTATCCAGACTCAAGCACACAAGGTTAAAAAAAGACAAGGTCCTGGTTATCACAAGTGTGGGCTTCGGGAACAGTCTGCAGGGGACTGAATCCTGACTTTTTGGTCTGGGCTTGAAGAGTATTACCACTAAATTATAGTTTGAGCCAGAGACAGGGGGCTTGGAGAGTGGGGCGAGGGTAGTGGGGTGTGTGTGTTGTGGTGTGGGCCTGGACTAGGGTGGAGGGTGTGGTGATGAGATGGAGACGAGAGAGTGAGGACCAGTGGGGCCTGGAGAGAGACTGAGTCGGGGCAAAGCAGGGAAGAGAGGCTGTGGAGGGGGTGTCATGACAGGCAGGCGTCTGGCAGGGCTGGAGATGCACCAGGAGGGAGAGAAGTGGCCTCTGGGGCTTCATACTGGCTCCTTGAACAGTTTCAGCCCATCGGGCCACACACCAGAGCTGAGATGCTGGCAGGAGCCTGACAGGAAGGTGGTGGGCTCCGGAGCCCGGGAGGTCTGGCCCGAGTGGCCTGAGGGGGGTTCTGGGCAAGTCCTTTCCCTCCCCAGGCGTCAGTGCCAGTCAGCGCTTCACGCAGGCTCGTCCCACCTGCTGTTCTTCACCGTGGGGGGCAAGGCAGTGCTGGAGGAGTGGGAGGCTTTGGGGGAGGCTTAGCCTGGAGCTGGCTTGGGGCTCTGGATCCTTCTGCAGGGGGTTCCGGGCTGCATCTGAATGAGTGTCCCCGGTGCACAGAGCTCTCCTAGGCAGGGGAGGAAACTACGTATAGATTTGATATTACATGTTGGGGGAAGGGTATAGCTCGGCGGTAGAGTGGGTGGTCCTTGGTTCAATCCATTAAAAAAAAATTACATGTTATACTAACGTATATACACCAATGTATAATGTGTATTACATATAATGTATAATATGTAATACATATATATACCATTTTGTTTGATTGTCATCTCTCCCCTGTTTTGAAACCAGTTTTTGAGGTCATGAGTGGGTTCCCTGACATCCTCCCATGCTTTTTAATGCTCAGATGGCCTCACCTCCAGCCCGTGGGTGCCCCCTCGAGTTGGATACTGAACCCTGTGACCTGGTTCTCAGAGTCTCTGGTAGCTCCCTGGCTTTCTGGAAGAACAAGATGTTCCAGATGGATTGTGTGCTTTCCCTTCCCCAGTGCTGGAATCAGCCATTTCTCCAAGGAGTCCTGGTTCCCTCCCAGGGAACTATTAGGAGGCTGCGGTCCCGGGTGGAGAGGTGGAGGGAAGCGGCCAGCTCTGCCTGATTTGGGCAGCCCCTTAGCCCTGGTCACCCTGACTGAGTCGCCCCCATCCCCTGGGGGTGGGGGATTAGAGGACCAGTTCAGTCCTTTCCAGACTTGACTGACGCCGAGAACAAGATGTGGGAAGTACTCACACTGGGTGCCCCTGGGTTGCCGTGGCGAAGCCCAAGGACCTGGATTCGAGCCCCAGCTGTGCTGCCGGGTAGCTGAGTGACTCTGGACATGTTGCTTAACCTCTCTGAGCCTCAGGGTGCTCGTCTGTGACGTGGGGGAAATAGCACCTACCTCGCAGGACATCCACAAGGATTACATGAGGCAGCACACATAGGTTTCTGACGTATCTTGCCTAGAGCAGGTGCTCAGTGGATGCAAATTCCCTTCTTTTCCCTTCTCAATCATGTGACTTCAGCACCCCAGGGCGTGAGGACCGGATTACTAGATGGTTTGGGAGAGGGGAAGAGAGGAGGCTAAGGAAGAGGAAGAAATGGGGAATAGAAGTCCCTGGACAAATAAAGAGGAGGAGAGGTTAACTCAGAATAGAGAAGATGATTAACTGCCAGACCTGTCCAACAAAGAAGGCTCTCATTTCTTGGGGGAGGTGGAGAGCCTCCCGTCACTGGAAGTATGCAAATCGGGGCTGAGAGACCAGGTACCTTAGAAGTGTTTTTGTAAGGACTCTCGCATTGGCTGGGAGGTTGATTCATTCACTCAGCAAACTTTTGGAGAGGGCTGTCCTTGCCTGGCCCTATGATGGGATGGGCGATGCCAAGGAGAATGGTGGGTCATCCCTGGTCCAGGCAGTGCCCAGTCCAGGGAATGAGCTGATCTCAATGGTCCCTTTTACCCTGCAGTTCAGTCTTTTCAAGCATCTGTGCCTTGGAGGGAGATGGCGAAGGATTTTCAGTGCGTGCCTTTTGGTATTGATCCGCTGGAGCTGAAGCCAGGCAGCGGCGGGAGGAGGACGCTGCAGTGTTATTAGTGCGGGAGGACACGCTGTAATCTGTCAGTGTCACCCTGGTCGCCTGGCCGGGGAGCCGTCCTGCTGTTAACTCCTCCCTTCCCAGCAGGGAGCGGGCACACAGCCTGCACAGCACCCTCCCCAGTGCCTCCCTTTGTCCTTGTAGGATGGGGAATGTGGGCGTCTATTCTTTTTCTGTTCCTCCCTGGCATGAGCCCTCTGCCCCAGTCAAAGTGATTTACTCAGTGTTTCCCAAACATACCGTGGACATTCCAGCCTGTGTACCTTTAGTTGTTGGCTTTCCCTACCATCTGTGGTGACTGAATTTACTTTCATCCATCCATCCTTCCATCCATCCACCATCTTTGTATATAAAAATCCACGTATTTTCCATTTATCCAACCAGCTATCCATCCATCTACCCATTCAACCATCCATCTATCCACTTATTCATTAATCTACCCATCCATCCATCCATCCAATCATCCATCCTTGCACTCCTGACCCACCCTCCATCCATTCAACCTTGCAATTCAGTTCAGTCCCGTTCAATTCAACTCAACTCAGTTTAGTTCAATTCACCTTTATTCAATTCACAAGATTCCTTGACCTTGCCATGTGCCAAACAAGTGAAAGGTCCATTATGTCTCTACTGTCAAGGAGCCCAAGGAAGGGTCCTCCTCATCCTTCACGGCCAGCTTTGAGTCTCACTTCTGTTAACCCTTTGCCAGTCCCTTGAGCAAAAGCAATGGATTCTGAAGGGCTGTTCTGTGGAAGAAAGTTTAGTCAGGTTTTCCCCCAAATCCACAGGATAGAGCTAGGACAAGGGGAGAGGCAACGTGTGGGAAGGAGGTGAGGATGAGGTGAGCCAATGGGGCAGGGATTTTGGCCTCATGGAGGGAGGAGCTGCATTCAGCTCGGAGCACTCTAGCCAACTGAGTGGGTGTGTACTCAGTGGGGATGAAGGTCAAGAGAAAGGGGCAAGGAGATCACTGTTGGAGAAGTAAGTTAGTGTGGGGGTGAAGACGTGAGCACTGGAGCCACAGACTGCTGGGCTTACTGTCTAGGCTCTGCCATATTCCTGCTGCGTGACCTTGGGCTCATGTCTTAATCTCGCTATGCTTCAATGTCCTCATTTGTAAAATGGGGGTAATACTAGGATCCATCTCATCACGTTGCTGTTGGAACACAGAGAGTGCTTACATGAATGCCTGGCACAAAGGAAAAGCTGAACAGATCCTAGCTATGATTCTTATTACTCGGCACTGAGCACCAGCTACATCCAGGCACGGTGCTAGGAGCTTTCACGTTCCATGTCTCCTCAGAGCATCCCAGCCACTAATCCTACGTAGAGATTATTGTACCCATTTTGCAGATGAAGAAATAAAGGCTCAGGGAGGCTGTCTCTTATTCATGTCACATAGCTGGCTCCATATATAAGCTTTTCTGACTCCACTGCCCAGGCTCTCCTGCCTGCCCTGCTCTGCTGCCTTTCAAGGGGTGTGTGTCCTGAGATGCAAGGATTCTAAGACTCCCATCTCAATCTCTGGAGCACACTTTTGGCCTTCTGTATTTTTTACTTTGAGTTGTTAATTATCATTTCACATGTGTTTTCTCGCTTCTCCAGAGTGTATGAGATCAAGAAAAAGGTTTTCTTCTCTACAACACAAGTGTTGACTTTGACTATGAAAGCTACAGAATTTATGACTTTCCCTTTTTGCCTTGCTTGTGAGGAAGCGCATACTGTTCTCACATTGTTTCCTTTTCCTTTCCATGGCTTGGGTTTCTGCCTTTAACATCCTTTTTATTTATGTGTCTTTTGCTGTGTGCTCTTCCACCCTTGGGAGGAGATTTAAAAATAGAGGTTAATTGAAAGGAAAAGGGCAGATTGCAAATCACAAGTAAAGAATTCAAATAAAACTATGAGCTTCCGGAAAGGGATGTGTCTTACCCATCTCCCTCCTTCCCACTCTGTCCAGCCCTGGCTCTGGCTTGGTGAATTTTGCATGGAAAGCTCAGCAGTGATTTTCCCTATCATGTTTGGGTCAGAGACTCACTTTGCACTTGGAATAAGATCTAAAGGCCTGCCCCATGAGGACTGACCCCTGCCCACCTCTTCCACCTCCTCCTGTGTCACTTGTCCCTTGCTCACCTGGGATAATGATTGGGTCATCTTTTAGATCTACTCATAGGCCAAATTTTTTCCTGCCTCAGGAAAAGAGGCTTTGCACCTGCTGTTCCTTCTGCCTGGAACCTTCCTTCCCCTCTCTCCCATCCCTTGTTTTCCTGGCCCTCCCACCTTACCTTTCAAATTTCAGCTGAAGGTCAGCATCTCAGAGAGGCCTCCCTGACTGTTTTATCTTACGGGTTATAGCAGCTAGCCCTCCAAGATGGCGCCCAGTGTCTCTTTGCTTCTCACACACATGCTGCTTCTCCCATCAGAATGTGAACTCAACTCCTCCTCCCCCTGGAGCTGGCCTTGGGACTTGCTTTGACCAACAGAATACGGCAGAAGTGACTTGTTAAGACTTCTGAGGCCCTTCAGATGACTGGCAGCTTCCAGTTTCTGCCACTTGGAACCCAGCTGTCCGGCTATGAGAGGCCCAATACATCGAGAGGCCACAGGGGCAGAAATGAGGTGTTCAGGTCAATAGCCCCAGCGGAGCTCCCTGCTGACAGTAAGCATTGACTCTAGCGGGGGCGGGTGTGAGCCAGCTTGGTTGTTCCAGCCCAGAAGAGCTCCTGGATTATGCCAGCCACCACCAGGTGGAGCAGAAGAACCACCCAGCTGAGCCCGTGGAATTGTGAGAGATACGAAAATGGTTACTGTTGTTTCAAGCCAGTAAGTTTTAGATAACCAGAGAGGTCAAGCCCTGTAGTTTTAAAAAAATCATTACCCCAGTGCATTTACTTCATAGCCCTCATGATGACTTGTGGTTATATAATGATTTGATTCTTAACTTGCTAATTTTCCCTCTTCCCCGCTGAAAAATGAGTTGCTGGAGCCTGGGACCGTGTCTGTCTTGATCACCGCTGCCTCCAGCATTGAGCACAGAGCGGCACTGTAATATGAGTTGAATGGATGGATGGATGGACGGACGGATGGATGGATGGATGGATGAAGGTGTCAGTGTGTCCTGCAGGGTCCCTGAGAGCCAGGCTGGGGCAGTGCCAGGAAGGAGGTGGTTACGGTTCAAGCCGCAGCTCTCAAGGGCTTTCATAACTTGGAACTGAGAAGCCTTTCTTGGCACTGCCTTTGCACCCTGGACCCCCAGGCCCCTACCAGAGAGAATTGCTCCCTCTCTTCTCCTTGCTTTTCTGGGCCCTGAACAGCCCTTCTCAAAGGCACCTGGGACCCTGTGTGCATCTGTATATGTAGATGATGGGAGTGGACCGAGTAGTGGGTATGAATGAGGACCCTGGGCTCAGAGACCCCCACGTTTGAATCCCAGCTCAGCCACATTCTGACTACGTCTTGGTGCCATGGCCACGTTTTTCAGGGGTTCACTTAAACAGGAAGTGCTGTGTGACTGTGGTTAAGCAGCTGGCTCTCTAATGCTTTCAATTCATTATCTCCACATAATAACCTTACGTGTTGGACGCTGTTATTATTATTCCCCTTTTACAGATGAGGAAACTGAGGCGCAGATAACTTGCTCAAAGCTGTACTGCCAGTAAGTGGCTAGAGCCTGGACTGAGCCCTGGCAATATGACTCCAGAGCCCACCCTCTTAACCTCCATACCTTTCTGTTGCTCTGAGCCTCAGTTTCCATATCAGTAAAGGGGATAATAATACTTGCTTGTTAAGCTATCGTAATATGTGATGAGGTAGTGCCTGGTACATTGTAGGCTCCCCCAAATCCCAATTTGCTGTGGAAAGACAGAAAAACAGGGGCCTGGCCGGAAAGGCATTAAAGGCTTTATCGTGAGGGCACTGGGGAGCCATTGAAGGTTTTTCAGTGAGGGAGTGACATAAAGGAACAGTGATTTAGCTCAAGTCCTACCCTTTTCTCCCCTGGCTTCCTCCTTCCTCTCCACCAGTCACCCTCTGACAGCTAAGTACATCCTGCCTGATCTTGGTGTCTGAGTCTCACATCCTGGTGTCTTATCTCCGCTGTGAGAGTTTGAACTGTTTAAGGGCCATGGCAGGTCATCCCAGACTTCCTGACTCAAATGGGATGGGAAGGACTACCCTCCTTGTGCCCCCAAGACAAACGTTCTTGTTCTTGTCCGTTTCACCTCAGAGGGCTGCCCGAGAGAGCCTTTCCATTGGCTGCTTTCCTTCTCTGCTTCAAGCACTAGAGGCTGAGAGAGGTGTCGGGGTGATCTTACCATTTATTTCTCATTCCCTTGGGAATCCTTTGCATAGCGGTATGGGTGAGGTGAGACTGGGAACTCAGTGGGAGGAGGGAGAGAAAGTGAGGGAGAGAGGCGGAAGGATAGCCAGAGCAAGAGTGAGAGGGTGAGGGAGCCTGGAAAAGAGACAGACTGAGAGAGACTGAGAGCTGGGAAGAAGGCTGGGCTGCTGCTGCAAGGCTGGGGGCTCTTGGCGACAATGGGCCATCTCCCCTTGTGTGGAGTTCCTTTGTTCTGAGCAATGTTTGGAGCATGTATAGACACACACACAAACATATGCTACGTGTGTTCACATAGATGCAAGCATCTGTGACATAATGTACCTGCCTCCATGCTTACCTGTGCATGTAAAGACACAGATGGGTCTACGAGTGCATGTAGGTTAAGTGCGTAGAGAAATATGTGCCAGGCGGGTGTGCACATCTCACTGAAGCTTCAGCTGCTCTATACGCCCGTCCGGTGTCAACTCACCCTCCTCTCCACGCCTTTGTGCAGTTTTATTATAGTTCTCAGCAAGCCTCTGTTTCCCCATCCATGGTCCTGTCTCTTACTGAGAGCTTCCTGCAGGAAAGTCGGTGTCCTTGTCATGTCTTGTACACTTGGGACCAAGACCAAGACCTGTAGAGGGGATGTGGCCAAGAAATGCCGACAAACTGAATGGATATGTTTGTGTGGGTGGATCTAATTCCAGAGATATGTGTGTGTAGCACACACATGCATGTGTGCACATAAGAAAGTGTACGTGTGCACATACACACAGGCACACGCACTGTGGGGGGCTACGGATGTTCCCCGAAGGTGCACATGAGTGAACCTACATGCACACACCACAGCTACAGGTTTATGCAACGATATGCTGGTAAATGTTTGACAATCATCTCTCCATTAAAAGAAAAATTGCCTGAATTGTAACACTTGCCCATTTCTGCGGCGTAAACACTCCCATCACAGCCAGTTTCAAGGCGCCAGCGGGGCATCAACTGAGCACAGACTGGAGATGCAATGTGCATGGTTGGTTCATGTGAGCATGTAGGAGGCAGCCCTGGCCACATGCTGGATTTATGTCTGTGACAGCGTGGCCAGGAGGGCAGGCAGGGCAAAGGTCTTCCAGCCTGGCCTGGGAGAGGCTCTGCAAGCTGGCCCACAGGCACATCTTTCCAGAGCCTGTGCACCGGGGAGCGGGGCGTTTCTTGGCCTCCAGCCAGCTTTCTCAGCGTCGGCTTGGAAGCCAGTCCAAAGCGATGCTCCTTGTTAGGCAGGTCTAGACACTCACCGAGACAGCAGCCTAGTCTCACCCCCCGCAGACACTCTCAGAGCATTTGGAGTTTGATGAGGTTAGCACTTCTGCGAGGAGGAGACTCTAAGCTTGGAGTGTGACAGTGGAGGGAGGTGAAGGAAAGCTTCAAACCTCATCAGAATGGGTGGCCGGGGACCATGGAGGCCAGGTCCTGGGGCTGGCAGCCTACTTGAAGCCACTTCACTTTGCAAGTCTGGTTTGCAAGTTGCTTGCCCTCTCTGGCCTCTAATAGTGCCTTTTTTTTCCAGGAAGGGATAGATCTTCTGAGCTCTACAGCCCCTTACCTGACTCTCTGGGAGTCGGAGCCCTGGGGCTGGACCCTGAGATCTGTATTCAAAAGCTAGAGAGAGGCAGTGCTGCCCCCAGACACGGGCACAAGGGGCCAGGGCTTTGGGGAACGTTTCACTGGCTTCCCCCCAACCTGCCCCTCCCATCAAGGAGAACAGTCCTTAGGCCAATGGGATGTGTTCATCCTGAGACTGCACCCCTCTTGTAGTCCCCTCTCTGTGGTGCCTGATTCTCTAGAATTTCTTCCCAAAGGCTCCTGAGCCAGCTTCCAGGGCTGGCTACCATCTGCCTTGAGGTTGGACTGGCCTGAGCACTGGCCAGGGCGTCACTGTTTGGGGCAGCTGCAGCTGGAACTGGGATGTGCAGGCTGGCGGGGGCACCCCTGTGTGGGAGAGGTCCCGCAGTGCTGAGTGGAGCCGGAGCTGGGAAGGGGAGGGGGCCGGGCTGTGGACTCCGAGCCAGGGTGGGCTTGTCCCATGCCACTTTCAGGTGCAGAATTCAGAGGGCGTGGAGAATTCTAAATTCAAACCTAGTATTTTAGGTCATCACGGAGATAGATTTGTCAGGACAGAAGGAGAGAACATATTTTAAAGTGAATTCGTTTGATTGGTAGCTGTTAAATATTTAGATTTATGGTACAGGGGCCCCCATTTCTTACTCTTGCCCTGGGACCAGTAGATGTTAGCGGTGAGCTCGGAGGAAGAGATGACTGTGATTGGTAGGAGGCTTGGCAACGTGGCCTGAGGGGATGTGGGCTGGATTGAGCGTGAAGTTCTGAATGTTCGTCAGTTCTAGAGTGGTGTTTTCTGGGGCCTCATGGCTCAGGGCTGGCCTCATCGTTGGTCCGTGCCACTGCAAGCCATCTCTTTTCCCCTAGGTCCCAAGGAGAACTGTGCAATGACTGAGTTTGCCCCACTCCCTTCCCCTCCCCCATCTTAGACAGTGTCTTCCCTCCCAGAGATCCCAGCTTCCGGAGCTCAGGAAGGAGTCCTGGTCTGTGTCAGGACTTGGGATTGTGACGTCTCGGGCTCTCCCTGGTCCCCATCACTGTGCATTGTTACGACTGTTTCTAAGGTGACTCAGTTACCCTACTGCATCACTCTTCTGACTTTCCAACTGCAAATGTTAAAATAACCAGGCCAGTGAATCCCAGCCATTGTGATGGATGAGACCTCCATGCTTTTTTTCAGTCTGCAGTGGGAGATGCGAGTGGGACTGAATGGAGAAGAGACCTTGCAGTGTCACTGGGATGTCGAAGGGGGCTGGCTTATTCTACCACTGAAAACTCAAGGATGTCATGCTTTTTTTCTCTTTTCAGAGCGATGTATCATAATATTTTCATTTTAAACAAGCTTTAGTCAGTTTTTCTTTTTTTCTGTTTGTCATGGCATTGGTTGTGAGTTTACACCTGACCTTCTGAATCAAGGATAATAAATTCAGTGAGGGTGGTAATGGAAGGTGGGCACAGGAAGTCCCTGTTAGAAGGAGGAGAAAAAGCACTTTACAATTTGCCAACCATTGAGTCCTTTTTGGGTCTGCTTTAAAATCTTGGTTTGATTTGGAAATTTCTTCTTTCCACCCATCCTATTCAATATGACAGTTTTTTTTTTTAAAGTTCGGATAAACAAAATTAAATGTATTTAATACATTTGGGGAGGTGTTTACCGCCTTCCTTCAAATAACTGACCCTGGCGGTTTGACCAGAGCAGGGCAGACATTGGTGGGCCAGTTCTTTAGCTGCCTTCAAAGGGGATCTTTTTCCAATGTCGATGGTCAACTTCTCCTGTTAGGTGAGCATCCTATGCAGGCTGAATGTTTGTCTCCTCGCAAGATACTATATATTGAACCCCTAACCCACAAAGTGATGCTATTTTGAGGTGAGGCTTTGGGGAGGTAATTAGGTTTAGATGAAGTTGTGAGAGTAGGGCTCCCATGATGGGATTAGTGTCCTTCTAGTGAAGGAAGAAAGACAGGAGTGTGCTCCCTCTGCCATGTGAGAACTCAGCAAGAAGGTGGCTGTCTGCAAGCCAGCAAGAGTGCTTTCACCAGGAATCAAAATCTGCTGACACCTTGATCTTAGACTTCCCAGCCTCCAGAACTATGAGAAATAAATGTCTGTTGTTTGAGGCACCCGGTCTATGGCACTTTGCTATAGTCACCTGAACTGACTACCTATGGAGGGGGTGAGACCCCTGTCCCTGGAGGTGTGCAAGTATCAGTAAGGGATATTCAAGAGGAGACTTGTAACCTGGCAGGTAGGAAAACTCTACTGCATGACTTCTAAGCCTCCCATCCTTAGTTCTCAGATTTAGGTTTTAGGATGCTTTGAAATGGGATGCCAGGAGTTGGGAAAGCAATTAAAGAAATCCACTGAAGTGAGGACCAAGCTATAAAAAAAAATCTTTATTTCATGTACCAGGATTTTTTTCTTTTTTTTTCTTTTTTTTAGTTTTCTGCTTTTTAAAATTTTTTTTCTGTTAACAGTCTGAAAAAAAAAAAAGGACCCACCAACAAAATAAAATGGAGGTTGGTTTCTTGAACTGGTTTGAGCTGGACATGAGCAATCGTCTACCCTGGCAAGCGACGCCCTGGCAGTCCTGATCCCAGCTCCTTCCCTCCCGGCCCCCTAGCCCTTTGACTCCACACCCGGATGGCTTTTTTCCAGCGGACCCAGGCCCCAGGCCTCACGGCCTGGGAAGAAGCTCTGATTGCCATCCCAGACACTCTGCCAGCACTCAGAGAACTGGGGCAGTTTTCCTCTTCGGATGGTGCCCGCTTGTTTGCTGTTTCAGCACGGCTTCTCCCTTCGCTCTAGTCCCTGATCCTTTCAGGTTTGGAATCTGGTGGGGCAGTGGGTAAGGTTGGAGTGGGGAGGGAGAGATTGTGACTTCAGCCCAGACGGAGCAGTACTGGGTTGCACCACACCTGGCACTGGCCCCTGTTGCTCTGTCCTGGGGCCCCCTGTGGCCTCTCATGCACTTCTGGGCTGGCGGGCAGATGTTCTGTCTAGTGGCTCAGGCTGAGTTCAGGGGTCCGGCTGCTACTGACCTGAGAGAAGAGCTTTCATTTCCCAGACAAAAGATGGGAAGGGCAGCCGGGGGTGTGCTAGCCCCCAAAGATGTTCCAGCCACTCCCCACAAGTCCATGAGCTCAGCTAAAGAAACTTCAGACCAGGCCAGTGGCAAGAAAGAGACAAACCAAGCGGTGCTGATGGGGGCAGCAGGGGCCCCCACCTTCAGCAGAGTGACCGGCAGGAAATCTGAGCTTGGGAAAGCGATGGGTTTCCTTTCAGTCTGCACCGTCCCTCGGTGCTCCGAGGAGAAAGGGGAGCAATGTGGAATGCCCCCAAACTTCAGTCCACAGTCTCAGTTGAACTTTTGGGGTTGGTCCTTGGGCTGGGACCAAAGTTTGTAAAGCTCTCCTCTGCCTCCCTCAGCCTTTACCCTTCCCAGCAAACCTCCAAGGAGCCTTCTTTTCCCTGATCCCCGAAGACACTGGGGGAAGCCTGATGGCTGATCTCTTCTTGCAAGGAAGTCCCCTCTGCTCTCTGTGACCGGGTTATGGCATTGTAGAAAGGGGGACACAAAATGAAGAGTGGCTTGGGGACCTCTGGTGCCTCCCTCTCTCTCTCTGAACCACAGAAGACGTTTGCTCACGTGTGTGTATTTTTGCTTTGACATTGAATGTGGGGACAGGGGGTTGGGAGCACAGTGAGGAGGCATATGGTGTGTGTGTGTGTGTGTGTGTGTGTGTGTGTGGCTGAGCGGCTGACTGATGGTTTGGGAATGTTCTCAACGTCTGGGGGCTGGATGGTGGCTATTTTGGTCATCCCTTGGCATCCTCCTCTGAGCAGGTGGCAGATCTTAAAAGTCAACGACACCAAGAATAAGAATGGACCTTTGGAGCGCATCCACATGCTTACACAGGGGGAAACTGAGACCCAGAGCGGCCACGCAGCAAAAGATTCCAGAATCCAGAGCTGGATTCTAAACTGGTGCCCTTTCCATACATGTGAGTGAGGTGTGTGCGTGTGTACATGTGTGTGTGTAGTGTGGTAGGAGGGCACGCGTGAGCATAAAGGCCAGTATGGAGCTGTTGTTGTCAATGGCTTCGGAGGGCATGAATCTTGCCTCTGGTTGTGGAAGGGGATGGAAGGGTTTGGACTGAGCGAGTGTCCCCGTGAGTGATGCTAGCACTGGTCTCCGAGGACTATGCACGTGTGTGTGAGTGTGTGAGTGGGGCATGCGATCTCCCTCGTGTAGACCGAATTCTCCATCCTGTTTCTCTCTCCTCCACATTAGCAGCACCTTCCTGGTATAAGGAAGAGAGCTTTCATCACAACTCCCTGCAGCTCCCTAGGGCCTTTCTCCTCTCCTTCCTGCCTGAAGCCCAGCTCTCATCTCTCACAGCAGCTTTTTTGTTTGTTTCTTTGTTTAAATGGATTTGTATATTTGTTTTCTGTTTTCTCTTTACAAGTTCCCTGCTAAATTTTAAGTTCCCCCACCCCACCCCGTTTTTTTTGTTGTTGTTGTTTTGTTTTCACAGTTTAAAGCTGGAAAAGAATGAAAAGAAAAATACTATCTGATTTTCTTGCAAGTAAATCCGCTTATTATATATTTACATTTATTTATAGTCTGTGGTTTTTTTATTAAAAAAAATCACCACTTGTTTTTCCTTTTTCTTTTGTAAAAAGAAACCTTTTTGCAGTGTCATGGTTGGACCCGCTGGGCCCTGAGGGGGCTTCAGCGAGTCCAAGGACCCCCAAAGGGTCAGTGAGCCCCCTTCCCAAGGGGCTGGAGGGCCTATGAATCTGGGGGTCCACCATCGCCCCAGGGTCATCGTGTGGCCCTGAGGTGAGGGGTGAGGAGGGAGAGATGCTTTATATCCCCCGGGGGGTGGGCATCTCCTGCCCCCAAGGACAGGAGCTTGAGGTGGTGACCCCAAGAGGCTCACCCTGAGGATTCCGGGGTTTCCGGGCATCTCACAAGCCACCAGCAGCCATCCCTCTCCTTCCCTTCCCTCAAGGCCTAGGAAGTCATCACAGTGGGTTAAGGACCATTAAGGACTGGGAACCCCAGGGCTGGGCAAGCCCCAGGTGCACCCCCCTCCAGGCACCTTTCGGACAGGAGGGACCAAGGACTCTTGGGTCACCTGGAGGCCTACAATTGCCCCATCAACGCTGGGTGGAGCCGGCTTGCAAGCCACTGAGCTTGCCCAGCGTTCCTGGGGCATCCATCCAGAGGCTCCAGGCACCTGGCAGTGACCGAGAGGCTCACCTGGCCCCGGGGCCCTGAGTCTCCACCCCCCACTTGCCCAGGGAGGCAGAGCCCGCTTGGGGTTAAAGGGAACAGAAAAGTAACTCTCCCGCGTTAAAAAGAAAAAAAAAAAAAAGTAACATAAACCCCTGATATAAATGCAAAGGACAGTTCCCTTCCTTTCTGCTCCTTCTCACATTTTGCTTTAATATTATCTTGGTTCCCTTTTATTTTTTCATTTAAATTGGTTTTTATTAAATGTTAAAATAATGGTACATGGGAAATCATGCATTTGCTTTTAGATTTATTTTCTATTTTAAATTTGTATCCTCTCTCGCTTTTTTTTTAAAGTTTGTTTTTCCTTCCCTCGGTTATATTTTTTTCACATTTCCTATGATTTTGCTTCTTTGTTCCTCTTATATTTTGTTTTTGTTTTTTTTTTTTAATTTACTTGTTATGTTTTTCTCTTTTTTTTGTTTTTTTGCTTTTGGAAGGTTCCCCCCCACCCCCCATGGATGGTTTGGTATCCCCCCACCCTCCCCCCCACCCCCTGGCCCACCCCGGCGGCGGCGGGGCCGCGCCCCTCCTCCGGGCTCTGCCTGGGACCCCGGCGGCGGCGGCGGCGGCGGCGGCGGTGGCGGCGCTGGCGAGGCCCCCCGTGAGCTTCATACGGGGGTGGTCCGGCGGTTGGCTGTGTTGGAGTGGAGAGAGTCTTTGTTGTCCTTCTGGATACAGTTGTGAACTTGAAGGAAGCTGTTATCCCTGTCGGAGTTGTAGGTGGCGGTGGGCGTGGTGGCGGCCTTCAGGGGGTCCCTGCTGAGGGTGTACATGGAGATCTCCGTGGACGGCAGGGTGTTGAAGCCCTTGATGCCCACGGGGGAGGCGTCCCTGGAGTGTGAGGGCTCGGTGGAGCGGGAGCTGGAGCGGCTGCGGCGCTGGTAGCGGTAGCGGTAGCTGGGGATGCGGGTGATGGCGGAGGCCTGGAGGTAGTCCGTGGCGCGGGCCGTGGCCCGCAGCTGTTTGTGCCGGTCGATAAACATGTGCACGGCCAGCACCCCGACCATCTCGGCAATGATGAAAGACAGGGCCCCGAAGTAGAAGGACCAGCCGTACGAGTAACTATTCTTTTTGGAGTCGCTCTTGGAGGGGTCTCCGGCATTGGCAGATATGTACACTATGATGCCAATGATGTTACTCAGACCTGCCGGGCACGGGGTTGGGGGTGGGCGGGGCGAAGGGAAAGCAGAGAGAGTGAAGGTTAGCTTCCCAGGAGGATGCCAGGCACTGGGCAGGATTAAAAGACACGGCAGCTGGATGGGCTTTCCCTGGTCCGGCGTTTTCATGGAGAACAGACGGATGGGTATAGAGGGATGTTACCAGCATCACCTTACTATTCTATCAGTCCATTTGGGGAGCGCCACAAAGGAAGAGCTAATGGAAACAGATACAGGAAGAAGGGAGAGGGGAGGGAGGCATTCTACAATGTATTGAGTAGTAGTAGTAATAGTAATAATAGTAATAATAATAATAATATTTATTGAGCATTTACTACCTGCCTTCACTGCTGAGTACATTTCAACGGATTTGCAAGTGAGAAAACAGATCACAGAGAGGTTAAGTAACTTGCTTAAGGCTGCACAGGGACTTGAAGCTTGTGTAGCTGGGGGTTAAGACTGCCTCCTGGAGCCAGACTGCCTGAATGCAAAGCCTTCAGCAAGGTAACCTTCATCTGAGTTTCCACATTTGTGAAATGGGTGTAATGATAGGACATACTCCTGTTGGGCCACGGAGAGGATTAAAATGAGATATTCCACGAGAGAGCTGCTGGAGTCTGGGACGTGGTAAGAGCTGCTTAAACGTTAGTCATTCTTAGTAATCGGCTCGTGCTGCAGCCCGTGTTCCTTTTCTGGCAGCTGAAGCCAGTGTGACTTGTCATGTAACAGGGCTGAGAAATGTGGTTTCGGGTGCCTGCCTGCTCCCACCTGGGTAGGACAGTGAGGGGAGAGGGCAAGTGAGGATAGTCCCAATGTCCTGAGAGGGACCTGGGATTTGAGCCCTTTTCCAGGAGGTGGGAGAGAGAGGGGCCACTGGGCTCAGGGCCCGGGTCTAGGGATGTTCCTGGAGTGGGGGCTCAGGCACTGCTATGGGGTGACAGCCCCAGCACAGCCTGCCTTCCCTACAACTCAACCTGTTGCAAGGCCTGGAAATTCTCTCTCCTCTCCCCTCCTGTCTCTGCCAGTTCGTCCCAGCCACCAGGTACCCACACCTCAGCCTTCGCCCCACTGGGGGGGCCTGGACTCTGGCCTGCCTGGCTCAGTGGCTGTTACCTGCAGACACGAAGAAGATGCCGGCACTCAGGATGATGTTGTGTCGAGTCTTGTAGAACTCGCTGGCTGCGATGCAGAGTCCACCCATAAAGAGCAGAATCACGCTCAGGATCGGGAAGATGCTCGAAGCCCTCACAGCCCCTGAAGAACATGGAGGTTTGGGGAAAGAGAGTGGCGTGGCTGTGAGACAGGGGATGTAGGAGGGAGGAGAGAGGACATCCCACAGGAGTAGGGGTTTATGGACACAGGACCAGAGTAGGGGTTGTTCGGCAACGCTAGGGAGGGAGGGAGAGGGAGCAAGCCGCCTCCTGGCTCACTGCCCTGCAGGGGCTCCCTACTTCCTCAAGGATCAAACCCCAGGGCCTCATGAGGCCCGAAGCGCCCTGTGGGACTTGGTCTCTGCCCACCCCTACGTTCCATCTTGCCCAGCCACAGCCAACTCCCCATGACGTGTTATTGCACATGTCTGACTTTTGACATCCCGAGCTTTCTTACTAGAATGTCTCTCCTGCTCTTTTTCACTCAGCAAACTTCCATTCATCTATCAAAACCCAGCTCAAAGTCCCCTCCTCCATGAAGCCTTTCCTGATTTCCTTAGGCAAAGATATCAGCTCCTTCCTCTGCACTTGGAACTACATAGCATCTATAACATTTCTGGGGCTCTTCTTATCTGCTGGGCTCCGTTCTAAGTGCCTTCCATGGATGAACCCATTTAAACCTCACACCAACCGCATGAAACCCACAGACCTTGGCATCAAGGAGATTATAAACACCTAAAGCAGGCACTGGCAAACTTTTTCTGTAAAGGGTTACATAGTAAATCTTTCTGGTTTTGCCGGCCATATGGTCTCTGTTGTAACCGCTCAAATCTGCCCTTGTAGCGTGAGAACAGCCATGGACGATACATGAGCAAATGAGTGTGGATGGGTTCCAATAAACTTTACTGACAGAAACAGTCGGGGGGCCAAATCTGGCCTCCCCTGGCCGAGAGCATCATACACTATACTGGGGAAAAGCTGTGTGGTCCAGAGTGGGGAGATGCTTTGCTTTTGACTAGGTGTGAGTCCAGTGAATAAATACAGTGGCAGTCACCGTGTCTGGCTCCAGGCTGGGCATGGAAGACATAGGGGTGCAAAGCAGGTCCCTGCCTTTATAGGGCTTGCATTCTCATGAAGGAGAGACAGCACAGAGGAATGTGTAATTAGCAACCAGGATGAAGTGTTATGCAAGAAAGCTACCCATATGGCCCCATGAAGGCAAGTGACAGGCTGATGTCACATGTAGATGGCCAATGTTCACTGGGGATTCAGTGAGGGACTGTTCTGAGCACTGTGCATATATGAACCCATCAGTTCTCATTTACAGCTCCATGAAATAAGTACTTTAATTACCTCCATCACACAGAGGTTAAAACTGAGGCAAAGAGAGGTCAAACCTTTTGTTCAAGGCCAGCCAGCAAGGAAATGGAAGGGCTGGGTTTGTGAGCCCAGGGAGCCTGACTCCCGGCTCTGTGTGCCTAATCACTGCACCCCGTGCTTCAGGCCTCCCAGAGCATCCTCTGAGCTCACGTGGGGCTCAGGGAGGGCTTCCCTGAAGGAGTGATGTCGGTACTGAGGTCGACGGATAAGGAGAAGCTGATTGGGCAGAAGCGAGGCAGAGGGTGGGGAGGGTTCCAGAGAGAGGAAGCGCACTGAGCAAGGAAGAGGCATGGCTCATGTGGGGACTTAAAAGAGCTGGCTCACGAAGAGTTAATGCAGGGCCTAGGGGTGCTCTAAGGGATTCGGGGTCAGGACATATGGGGGCTCACGGGTTTCCTTTAAAGGCCTCAAAGCAGGCAGGGCTGTCACGATCTGATTTGCATTTTAAGAAGCGAATAAACAAAGAAGGGATCAAGGGTTGCTACAGGGCACCAGTGAGGAGACTGCTGCTGTTGACCAGACAAGCGCTGGTGGTGCTTGGACCAGGGTGAATACGAAGGGCATGGGCAGAGGTGGGTGGATCTGAGGGATGTTCAGGGTGGAGAAGAGGGTAGCATTGAGGATAACTTCTAAGTCTCAGATTTACCGGTTGGCTGGATAAAACCACTTATAAGACTAGGAGAGGATGAAGTCTAAGGGGTGAGGGGAGGGAAATCAAGGTTTGGTTTGAGACACTTGGACTTTGGGGTGCATTCAGATATGGATGCTTAGGGGCTCAGGCGTGCAGTCTGGGCTGAAGCTGTAAGCGGGGGTCGCAGAAAAGAAGTGCACAGAAGAGAAGCGGGGCTAGCCTTGAAGCCTGGGGAGCCCCAGTGTTTGCTGACTGGCTTGGGAAGATCTTGGGCCAATCTCACAGTGTCCCTGGGCCTCCACCTCCTTGTCTGTAAAATGGAGACGAAAAACCAAACTCTGTCTACCTTACAGGGTTACCGTGATTCCACAGGAAGAAGGCGGAAGCTTTAGAAAATACAGAATGTTAGTCAACTACGAACAATGTATTATTTTCTATGCTGGTGACAGAAATGAAGAGTGTCATAAGTACCCGGGAGGGCATGACATCTTGTCTTCTGGAGGGGGTGGCCTCAGCCATCAATTCCTCACTAACCATCTTTTTGGCCAAATCCTGTAGACACATCTTTTCATGATCTAGCGCTCTGGGGGCCGGGCACCTATGGTGTCCTGCCGTGGAATCGCTCTTCCCGGTGGGCACAGCTGGAGGGCAGGCGGACAGCTGCACGCGGAGGCCCTGGCAGTGGGGAGGGGAGTGGTCCAGGGGGGAGTGGGCAGACCTGAGCCTGGAGCCCACTCTGCCTGGCTCTTCACGAGCCTGAGGGTGGGCTTTCCCTCCTCTGGGTCTGTGCTCTGATGAGGTTGGACCAGATGAACTCTAAGGTTCTGCCTGTCCCTGATGGTCCTGTGCCTCCAAGACCTCTGCCCCAGGACCACTCAGTCAGGCCGGCCAGGTGCCGGTTGTGCCTTTAATCAAAATAGTCATCATGGTTGGGTATTTGGAGGGCTGGCTTCCTCTTTTCTGGACAAGGCGTTAAGCTCTTTATGCCTGTTATTCCATCTGGAGTTTGATCGATTCTAACAGGACAGAATCGCAGATGTGCTGGGTTGCGGGGAGCTTCTAGGCTCTGGGGCATCTCTCCCCCTCTCCTCCTCCGTGCTGTGCTGGATGGGTAGCCAGGGACCGTGAAAGGGGTCAGGCTGCTGTAAATGCATGCGAGAGCGAGTGTGTACGAGAGAGTGTGTGTGAAAGAGAGAGACCGGGGAGAGAGGAGGTGAGAGAGAGAAGGGAGAAGTGGAGAGGCAGGGGGAGAGAGAGAGAGGGAGAGGGAAGGTGCTCCTGAAGATGAGAGATCTCAACGAAAGAGGAGGGGGGAAAGGAGATTCTGGATGGAGGAAGGAGAGCTGTTGAGAGTGGTGGCTCGGAGGATGGGCTCCTGATGTAGACCGTCTGGGGTCCCCTCCTGCCCCGGCCCCGCACTGGCTGTGTGATCTCTGTGCCTCACCATTCTCCTCTGCATAATGGGGACATCAACAGTACCTACATCTTACAGTTGTTGTGAGATGAATGAAGCTATAAAGTGACAGGCCTAGCACACACATAGCCAAGTGTCCAATGAATGTCTGTGATACGTACTGACCTATGAAAGGAATTTTGGAGCCCAGCGGGCTTCCTTTGGCGCCACCTGTGCAGATGCTGGATGCTTTCCTACTTCCTGTGGTCCCTGGGGTTGGTGATCGGCTGCAGGAGCTCAGGAGAGTGGCCTGAGCACATCCCACTTGCTACGTTGCCCCCCCCACCCCCATCCCCGAGCTCGATCGGCTCACCCAGCTCCCAGGGCTGCAATGAGGGGTGATGAGTCAACGCATTTGAAGCAATTAGCACAGTGCCGGGTACCCAGCGCCGAGCACCAGGAGATGTTAGTTCTCACACAGCAGAGCGTATTATTGCTGTTTCTCATGGGCCTGGGGTTACCTCGACTGGTGTTTATTAAAGTCCAGGTCGCGAAGGCAGCGTGGTGGTGGCGGCATTCAGCACTTAAATAAATGAACCAGGACAGAACAGAAGCTGTCTCCATGTGTGGAGGGCGCGATGGGGAGGCGCTGTTTTGTGAAGTGTGTGCACTGGTCGCACGCATATGAGTACAGAGCTGTAGCTTAGATGTTCCCTAACCACGGGGTGTGGTCACTGCAGTTTAGCCACGCCCATCGTGGTGACCTCCGGAGGGAATGTCCCTCTCAACAATTTTGCTTGAAAGGGCTGCAGGGCTGAGGTAGCAGACAGGAGCAATCAGCCCCATAACCATCTGGGAGGCAGCTGGCATCCCAGAAAGTGTCCTGGGCTGGGGTAAGTCATTTCTCTCTCTGGGCCTCAATTTTTCCCTCATCTGCAAAATGGGAGAGTGAGGCTGGGTGACCCTCAGGGAGTGACTACCTCCCACATTCCAGGAGCTAGAAGGATGTCTCTCCGCACTTCTAAACCTGAGAAGGAGGGGATGGTGGACTTCCTCCAGCCCTCCTCTAGGGCAGCTGCGGAGCCCTAACAAAGCACTGCCCTTACTCTTGTCTCATTGTATCCTTGAGGGACTGGTATTCATCGAGGCTCAGAGAAGTTGAGTAACTGTTCCAAGGCCACAGAGCAGAACTCATCTTGAATTCAGAACCTTTCACTCCATGTCCCAAGCTCAGACTATGACAACTGGTGTCCCCCACACCTTCCAACCTAGGTACCTAGGAACGCCTTCAGTGCCCGGTGGGGAGGGCAGAGGGGGGTGGAGATGGAACAGGGAGGAGGGGGGTTCTCTGAGGCTGGGAAGGGTGGCTTTGGCTCAGCTTGAGACCCTGCATCTCCATCCTCATTCTGGGAGGAAGGTAAACAGCCAGGTGGCTATAGAGGGGCAGGTAATTCCTCATTTATTCACTTGGCAAACATCTCCCAGACCAGACTGGGGGCAGGTCCTGTGCTGGGTGGGGTGGGATGTGGGTGGGAACAGACTCTCTCTTTGTAGCTACTCGTCTCAGTGTCCTAAGCTGTGCACCATCCAGTGGGAAAGAAGAATCCATAACAGAAATCATGACATGCAGGTCGGAAAATGGAGCAGTCACCTCCCTGCAACCCAGCCTCCTCGCTCTTCCTGGCTTCAGAAAAGGGCAGCACTGTTCAGTCTCCCAGCCAGGACTTTGCATGAATCCTCTTTCTCTTACCTGCCTTCTTTACCTGTCAGTGAATCCTGCTGGCTCCAGAACCCACCTTCTTCTCAATGACCCCCTACTTCCGCTCTGGTCCAAGCACCTACATTTCCAGCCTGGATTATGGCCATCTCCTACTGGTCACTTCTCCAGCAGAAGTGGAGAGATGAGGTTAGTCCACGCCTCTTTGCTCAGAACCTCCCCATGGTCCCATCTCAGAGTAAATTCCTGGCCTGGCCTGGCCTCCCACTCACTACTCACACCCTCTGCTAAACTGCATGGTCTCCTGGCAGCCCTGAACATGCCAGCCTTAGACACTTTGCACTGGCTGTTCCCTCTGCCTTAATGCTCTTCCCAGGATATCTGCAGGACCAGCCACACTCCCTTACCTCCTTTAGGTCTCTGCTTAAATGTTACCGTCCCAGTGAGGACCTCTCTGACCACTTACTGAAAACTCACGGCACTCCCTCTCTCCCTTCCCTGCTTCATCTTTATCCTTTGTACTTTTCACTGTGTAACATACACAGTAATGGCTAATGCCTTCCGAGTGCTTATGATGCTCTGGGCTGGAGTGAAGAGATGTTTTATACTGACTCACTCAAGCCTCATTACAACCCTGGGAAAGTACCGGAGAACATCATCCCCATTGCCAGGAATCCAAGGCCCAGGGGAATTAACCAAGAAGTGGGAGAGCCGGATCTGAATCTGGGCAGCGTGTGTTAAGGCCTGCTGTTGTGTCTCTTGCTTTCTACTGGTGGCAGAGGTCCGCAAATTTAGCCCCCAAATAATCCTCAGCCCTCCATGTCTTGGCTGCCTTCCACCTCCCGTACAGATGTCCCCTCTGTCTCCCTGACAGGTGTCTGTCCCTGGCCCGCAGCTGCCCCGGGAACACTCCTCCTGCTTATGCTTGCTCTCAGGTGGTCAGTGACTCTGGGAAGGTGTCAACTCCTAGTTCAAGTGTACTCAGGTAAGACCTCTCTTGGGTGGGAAGAAATAGGCCCCCCCCAGAGCCCTCCTTCCCACCCCACTTCTGTTCACTTCCAGCCCTGGAAAAAGAGTGATTAATGTGGCGAGGCTCTGATACTGCAGCATGTATGTATGATGTGCATACACGTGTGTATGCATGTGTGTGCATGTGGCCTGTGGGTGCCACCCGTTCCCCTGCCCTTGGGCAGAGTATGTCAGGGACAGTAGCCAACCTGGGGCCCATCACCACAGGCTCTGACTGTGGAGTGGGGAGAGCTTCAGCCCACCCTGCAGTCCTGGGCCACATGACAGTGATTTTTGGAGTCCAGCACACAGTAGGTGCTTAATACATGATTGTGGAAGGGAACTAAATTCTTCTGTATCTTCTTCCCCACCTCCAAATCACATTGGGACAGCCGGGAAATCCCACTTTCCATTTCCTGGACACAACACACACACACACACACACACACACCACAAAGAGACCCACGTGCACACAGGCAGACACGTGCAAACACATAGCCATTTATATTCAGATTGATAGACACTCAGGCGCATGGATGTGCAGGCCCCAGAAGACACAGAAGACAGCACAGACTCATGCCCTCGTGCATGAGACAGACACGCGGACACACCAACACACACTGAGAGTCATAGGAAGTCACCACCCCGGTCACCACCGCCTCCATTCTTCACCAGATCCTCAAGCTTTGGTAAGGAGGGACAGGACTAGGAATAGGAAGGTGCCACAGCCAACCCATCCGACTGCCCCACGGAGCTGCTCAGGAAAAACAGGCTGGTCACATTCCTTCCTGGGTAAGCTAGGGGTCGGTGGGCAGGGCCCATACTAGCCCCACCTTTGTGGGCCCAGGTTGATGATGGGGACCGGCTAGAGCTGTTCCTCCTGTTCACTAAGGAGCCCCTGGACCCTGTGGTTCAGGAGAGGCTGTGGATGCCTCTAATACCCATAGGGACTAGGGAGGAAGAGCGTGCATTCATTCATTCATCCCGTCAGATATTAAGCGGAAGCCTCCTTCCTGGTCCTCCAAGGGATGCTGGATTTGCCCGAAGCTTGGCCTGTTGGCTACAGAGCAAGCGAGGCCTGCCCTCTCTGCCCGCCCAGGAGATGAGCTCTGTGCTCCTGGCCAGCCACGCCCTTCTGGCGTTCTCCCTTCTCCCTCCCTGCTCCAGATGCTCTGTCCAGCTGGCAGATCGAGGATGCAGGAGTGACCCAGGTCGCCTGACTGGCCACCCCTCCTCAGCTCCTTCCCTGGGGCCCTTTCTCTCTCTGGCCTCTAAACCTTGGCATCCTGGGGCTTGGTTCCCACACCTCTTCTCTCTCTGCACCAGTCCCTTGGCGCCTTCATCAAGTCTCATGGCTTTATATACTATCCACATGCTGACAGCTCTCAAACCCCTGTCCCCGGCCAGGTCCTGCCATGTGAGTCCCAGGCCCCAGGACACCTCCCCGGGGAGCCCGTGGGCCTCTCTACCTTAATGTGGCCGACACTGAGCGCTAGTCCTTCTCAGTCCCAACCCTCTCCCCTCATGGTTGCCGACTTCTGAGTCATCTTGGATTGCTTCCTGTCCCTGGGAAATCCACATGCAGCCTTTCAGAAAATCCTGTATGCAGACCCATGGGAATATTTTCAGGATCTGACCCCTTCCCACCTCCTTCACTGCTACCACCTGGGTTCAAGTTGCTGTCATCTCTTGTATGGATCATTGTAACGGGCTCCTCACTGTTCTCCTGGCCCTATTTCAATCTCTTATGAGCACAGTAACCAGAGGGTCCTGTTAAATGTGAGATGGTGTCACTCCTCTGCTCAGACCCTCCAATGGCTTCCTACCTCAGCCGGAGAGAACACCTGAGTCTGTGCTGTCACCCAGAGGGGCCCCAGGGCCTCTCCGCTCCTCCACCCCAGTGCCTCCTCATAGTCCTCTACTGTCGTCTGGAAACCCACAGTGTCCTGTCCCACAGGCCACCCCTAGTCACTCAGCCTTCCTGCCCCTGTCAGCTCTGCCTCCCAAACTCTCACTTTCTCACCACCACTGCAGCCAACTCTCTGGTCCAACGGCCATCACTTCTCCCAGGGATGACTGCAACAGCCTCCAACTGGCCTCCCTGCCTCCCTGCCAGCAGCCAGAACCGACCTTCCAAGTCAGTGTCCCTTGCTCATGGTTCCCGTCACACTTAGAGTGAGATCGGATTTCTTCCCCACATGATACTGGCCCTCCATTGTCTCTCCGACCTCATGCTGCAGACGCCCCTTCATTCATGCCCTGTGCTCAGCCAGACCTGTCTGCCCTCTGATCCTCAAACAGACCACCTTACTCCCACCTTAGAAGGTACTTGCTTCCCAGAAATCCTCTTACTTCCTCCGGCTCTTCATTTAGAGAAGCTGCTCTGACCACCTTATCTAAGGAACACCCCCCCCCCCCCCGCCTGCCCCTCCTTCTCCACGCTCTAACCCACATTGCTCTGACTGGTCGCTTCTCTAGCCAACCAGGTTAGAGCTTAATAGAGAATGATAGGAATTCATATCTTCCAACTTTAAAAACTTTCCTTTGTTGTCTAGTCCCAGACTAGCATATTACAGATCTGGGGTCAGCAAACTATTGACGAGTGAGGTCTGCTGCCTGTTTTTGGTAAGTAAAGTTGTTTCATTGGAGCAAGCACAGCCACACTCATTTGCTTCCATATTTGCTTTTGTGCTACATGGTCAGAGTTGAGTGGTTGGGACAGAGACTCTATGGCCCACAAAGCCTGGAATATATACTCCCTGTCCCTTTACAGGAAAAGTTGGCTGATCTCTGTTACAGATGCTCAAAAAATATTGTTGGACTGAATCAACTCAAGTCAGACCCTCGGAATCCTGCACTGCTAGCATACATTCAAGTCTTCTGTCCAGAGACACCAAAATAAACCAAACACTCTAAACAGTTCTCTCTTTAAAATTAGGGAAATGGAGGTAGAGAGTAGGTAGGGATAGCCTCTAAAGAATCCTGTCTTTCCTTATTTAGCAAACAGCATTGATTGAGCACCCACTGTATTCCAGGACCTGTTCTAGGCAGAGCAATGAATGAGACAAGGTTCCCACCCCATGCACTTGGTGTCCAGCTGATAAAGTATCACACCTTCGCTGTGCTCAGCCAGTGAGACTCCTGCCTCTGCCAGATTTGCCACCTCCCCATCTCCACACTCGGGCTGCATCTCTATGGGCCCTGCCTCCCAAATCTAGCTGTTTCTCTGAGGGTCCTCCCGCCAGGCTGTGCAGTCACCGACTGCGTCTCATTCATTCATCTGGACCTCCCCAGCACTGAGCACAGCCTCCACCATACAGAAGGTGCTCAACTTTCTTTTATGCTGCCGCTAGCCTCCTTTGAGAGCCCCAGACCTGGTAACCGGGAATGATGACCAACCCACCCTTTAGGAATTCCACCTAAGAGCAGTGCCTTGCAGGAATGCATAACGGGGAAGGATGAACCTTATAAGATATTTTCCCCCCTTTAAAAAGAAATCCATAAATGACATCATGTTCTCTTCCTTTCTCTTCCCGCCGCCTGGCAGGCTTCGTGTTCCACAGTGAAACCCACGTTCCAGGCTGACCTGAGAGTTGGGTTTGATGCGAGGAGTAATTATCAAAAGCGACAGGGGTGATCCATATGATAAAAAGCTTCCTACATTTTTCATAAAAGTGAGCCAGGGGTGAAACTAACCACTGCTGTGGGGGATGGGGTGGGAGGGAGGCTTTGTTCGGCCTCCATGGCCTGGAGGAAGGGCACCTGGGGGTAGAAGCGGAGGAGGGGCTGTGCAGGAGTGGAAGGGGGGAGGCGCTTCTGGGAGAACAAACCCCCTCAGGAAGTGCTGCCTGAGAGCCTGGAGCAGAGCTTTCAGTCACTTCTGCTTAGGATGGCTTTGCTGTTCCAGGCGTCAAGGACCCTCAGGCCCTCTCCTGGAAATCCCTTTCCAGGGAACATTTTACCTTGTTAGTATTTGCTGACTCTTGAGAGATTTTCTTTGGGCCTCAAAATGCTTTCTCTTGATAATATGTCTCAGGTGGGTTTAAGATCACAGCTATTACATCAGGATTTAACTTTGCCTTGACTTGTGGAGGAAGGAAAAAAAATCTCATTGACTGTTTCAGTAGAAGTTCCAATCTGGCACTGCCTGATGGGTGTCTTCATTCAGTTATTCAAGAAATGTTTACTGAGTGCTTTATACGGGCCGGGCACTGGGCTGGGAATATGATGGTGAGAGGTGGGTAGAATCCTACCAGAGCCCTAGTGGAGTTGGTTGGCACTAGTTGAGAGAGATGGTTGCTCAAATAGACAAAGCATGATAAAGGTGCTGTACTCTGGGGAGCCCTTGAGGGGCCTGGAGGACTTCTTGGAGGAGGTGATGTTTCAGCTGAAACCTGGCAGATGAGTATGAATTTGCAAGACAGCGGGGAGAGAAATGTGTTGTAGGTAGAGGGAACAGCATGCTTGAAGGTTTGACTTCCGGACAGGAGGGAAGGAGGGAGGCTCAGTTTTATCCTGCCCTCTGCCATGACAGGAACCTCTAGATAGTCCAGGCCTTGGGCTCTCGAAGGATGGAAGGGCAGGACCCACCACCGAGAGGGAGATAAAAAATTGCATGCACTCACGGAGGAAATATTCTGCTGTGTCAGCTTCGTAATCTGCATCCTCTGGAAAGTGATCGATTTGCTTGCAGAGACCTTTGAAGTTCCCTAGAAAACAAGGGGAAAAAGTACTTGTGAGACAGCATCATCTCCAGGGGCTCAGCGCCCACCGGCCGCTTCCTGACTCCTCTCTCTTCTGAAGCTGGCTCACCCCTCTCCCTCACCCACAAAGGAAGGTATCACTTTGTCTGGACATCTGCCTGGTGAATCAAAACACACACACCCATGGTGCTGCGGAGAGGATCTAAGGCTTAAGACTTCAAAACCTAGCCTTCCATCTCTGCATCGAGGCTTCTGAGGATTAGCTGAAGCTTGGCAGGTGGTGGAGGTTTGATTCTGGGCTGGGGACTGCCACGGAGGAGGCTGATGAACGTCAGTGCACCTGCCTCTATGCCCCAGCCCAGCAGGGAGTCACCCCGCGTTTTACAGGCGAGAAAGCAGATCGCTTTCCAAAGAAGGCAGACCCCAGATGGAGGCTGGCGAACTTTCCCACAGCCCTTTAGATGAGCTGGTAAAGCATCTTCCCATTTGCAATTACATGGAATTCACTGGACAGAGCCCGTGTAAGTTCTGAAATACCACCTGGGTTGAGCCCCCACTGGTGGCTGCGCCCTCTGCCGGTCTCTTGGACTAAGATACAACCTGCGAGAGGGATACTATCATCTCCATTTCACAGATGAAGAAACTGAGGCTCAGGGAGTCTAAATGACTGAAGTCCTCGTGGCCAGGAAATGATGGGCTCAGGGCTCAAACGAAGACCTTTTGTTTCTAACAGTTTCCTTGGTGGTTGCTGAGAAGGTGCTCAGAGAAAAACTTGCCCAGTGCCCAGAGGAGCTCCAGCAGTGATCACTAAATGAATGAATGAACCATTGAATGCAATCTTCATACAAACTCATGCAGAGAATAGAATTTACAGTCACATCGGTTTCCTGACAGCAGAGACGTTTGTCTGTTTCATTCATATCGTATCCCCAACACCAGCACAGGCACGACAGATGTCAGCTCACTTTCTCTGAATGACTGAATACTTGGACCTGTGCTGGGAGATGTGACCACAGTGGGTAAGAGGCAGGTACTGCAGCTGGACTGCCTGCGTCTGGCTCAGCAGCCTGGAGATGCCTCAGTTTCCTCATCTGAAAGTGGAGATCGTAGGAGTTCTTCCTTCACAGATTGTCGTGGGGGTTAAATGAGTTCACACATATAAAGTGTTCAGAGCGGTGCCTGGCACGGTAGTAAATGTGCTGGGGGCACTGATGGGAGAGAGAAATGAACTTCAACTACATTGCCACTGACATTCAGGATTTTTCTGATAGGAGCTAATATAACCTAATTAATGCAGTCCTCAATACATGTTAGCAATTTATTTTCTTTATAAGGTCCTGAGTCTTCATAGCTCATAAAGTAGGTTTTTAAAAATATATACTATAGGGATTATTTAGGAATTTGAAGGCATTATTACACAGACTCGTATGTATCACATACAGCTGCTATCTACAGGATACAGGTGTGCTTACGTAAGTATTGTAGATATGTCTAGCTATTATTATATTGTATCGATAATTCTGTACTATGCATTACAGAGAAGATGGTTGGCTCTCACCCTCCAAACCCCCCTTCACTGTCTCTGTACCAAATTCACTCCCTTTCTTGACTTCTGCAAGAAAAATCACTCCCCAGAGCACATCGGGACTTTGAATAGCTCCACTGAAGCTCTGCAGGATCTGAAGAGCACAGCGTTTCACTCAAAATGCTCCCAAAGGGCAGGCCACTTCCCGAAGTGTGCTGGGCAGCCTCTCCTCTTGCTTCTCTCGCCCCACCCCTTGCTGTCTCCCCCTCCTCTGTTGTCCTGAGCACCTGCCGGCTCTGCTCTTAGCATCTTGGTGCATTAACCAGGGGCCTCCCCCTCCTCCTAACCAACCACACACTCCTCTCTCCTGAGAGGAGTCTTCATACCGGCTGCTAAGAGGATAAAATACCCTCACCATTGTTAAAATTACAAATCAGTGTATTTGAAAAGCACTTTGCAAAGCACTTTCATTCTCTGTCCATTCAGCCTGACAAATATTTCGTAGGCACCAACTTGGTGCCAGGCATCTTTACAAAGAATCCGTGCAGGAGGTGAGGTGCAGAGAGCAGTACTGACACGACCTGAGGATCCTTACAAACTGGGGGCGCTGCTCAACCCCCAGCCAAGGGCTGGTAGGTGGTGCCTCCACGCCTGTCTTCTAAGGGGCCCCACTTAGGGCTGGTGAATCACGCCTGCACCTGCTCCCCATGCAGCCTGGCTATTCCGCTGCCCCAGCCCGGGCCTCAGTCATCCGTGGACCGCTAGGTCCTGTCACAGGAGAAGGGCTCCAGAGATGCTGGTTGAGAGGCCGTGTGAAATAATCAGCAGCCCAGACCTCTCCTGTGAGGTTCAGAACTGGGTGTCCAGCTGCCTATTTGATATCTCCCGGTGGATGTTTTCAAACCATCGTACACTCAGCAGGTCCAAACCGGAACTCATGATCTGTCCCTCAAGCCTGGTCTTCTGGAGCCACCAACTAGGTCATCCAGTGCCTCTCCATCTCTCCCTCGTGCAGGCCTGAGCCCAGCCACCATCGCTGACATCTCCTCTTCCCTGCAGGCTCCATCCATCACGACGCCCTGTCTGCATTAGCTCTCAGTATCTCTCAGACTCATCGATTGCTTTCCAACAACAGCAACACCCATCGCCAGGCCACCCTCCTTGCTTCCTTAGATGAGTGCAGTAGCCTCCCCACTGGCCTTTTTGTACCCACTCTTATCCGTCTCTAGAGAGTAGTCATAGTGAGCCTTTGAAAATTCAAATCTGCTCAAGTCACCTCCAGCTTAAAACACTCAACAGCTTCCTGATGCTCTTCAAGAAAAGCTCAACATTATTAACAGGGCCTGACCCCCGACTTCTGTCTGGTCTCCCCTTCATCTCTGTGCACATGCCATCTCTGCTGTCTTTCCTGCCGCGCGTGCTCCGGCCATGGGGCCTTTGCACATGTCAGTCTGGCTTCCTGTGCTACCACCATATCCTTTGTTGTTCCTCCCTCAACCTCCCTTTGCCCTCCTGCACTGTACTAGTGGGGTGTCTACTGCTATGCTCGCTGTGTCGAGGGGAGGGGTTAAGGCATGAGTGATGCTGGTGGGAATGTTCTAGAAGAGAGGGACAATTGATAACCCAGGGAGGGGATGGAGCAATGCAGGAGCAACGTGAGAGGGGATGAGGTCCAGGACACAGGTGCAAGGTTGGCCTTAGATGGGGTGGATAAGGGTACACCCACTGCACCTGGAGGGAGTGGGGCACCTGTGGATACAGATACAGAAGATGGGTAGACATGGTGGGAACCTGGGACACGTCTCTACTGGTTGCTTCTATCTTCCTGACAAATGGGAGGCAGAATCATCAACTGAGACCGAGGGAGGGGTAGAAGGGTTGGAGGTTTGAGGAAGCAAGAAGGAAGTGAAATTTTTCTCCAGGAGAATGGGAGAGGCAATGGACCAGGCTTATGACATGAGGTGTATGTGTAGGGGTGGCTTGAAGGTCCCTCTTGAGATTCTGTGGTTTTCTCTGAACACATTTAGCGTGTGGCTGCAATCTAGCTGGAGGGTTTTCTTTAATCAGGATGGGGGTCTGTGAAGTGAATGCATGAAGGGAATGGGGGAAGGGAATGATTATGAAAATGGATTAGACCCTAAGCTGGTAAAGAGGGCAGTGAAAAGGTGGGGGATCAATGCATTGAAAGCCTAGGGAGGATCACGGAACTTTTTCAGGGAGATGCTCACAGGAGTGAGCTGGAAGGGTGGGGCATGGGAGTCAGAGAGCAGATGCAAAAGACACTGTGGAGGGGGCGTGGTTATTGATAACGCCAGGGTCAAGGATAAGACCCTGAACTGGGTGGCTCAGGGATGACATTCAAAGTGTTTAGCAAAGCTCCTACAAATTAATATACAAGACAAAACTAAATAACTTTTATTTCGAAGATAAAACTAAATGTCCACTTTTATTTCCTACACACACCAAGTATAGCTGATAAAACTGCTTACCAAGTCAAACACTGATGTGCAAATGATTCATCAAATTATTCTAATAAGCCCCAAATCAATGGTTGGTTTTTAGAAATTATTGGTGTGATCTTTTGATGATGAGGCTCTTACAAGCTAAATGATGGCCCTGTCTGGACTGAGATTTGACACAGGGAATCACACCAGATGCTCCCGGCCCTTCTCTGTTAGAGGAAGAGTCATTCCATCTCAGTGGTACAGAGTTTTCTCCTAACCTGTCTGATGCTGGTCAGTTGGAGGACGTCTCTGAGGAAATAGCCCTCTGTCCTCGCAAGTGTGGGTACTGGGAGTGGTAGAGTCGGGGTGGTGGTGGTGAGAAGGACAGAAACCATCAGAACTGTTGGAACATTTAGAGGTCGTGCTTTCACGGGCAGTGGGGTGAGCGCAGCCTGGCTCTGCCACTCAGGGCTCTACGGAGGTTCTGTTCTTCTTTGGCTCTGGTGCTCCCCCTGCAGAGCCAGATTTGCCTGCGGCACAGAGCTCACCCTTCCACCCATCCCTGGGCGAGGATTTGTGGGGCTGGGGGAGTTGGAGATGGGTCAGATTAGGGGATGAACAGAGCCCTGAGGGACAATGATGAGTAGTGAGGAATGAGCCAGGTAAACTGGGTCCCAGGTCGTGATGGGATTGGTCTCAGTGGTCTCTGAGGTTGATGGTGACGATGAGGCTGTGAGGGTCAGCTGGAAGCCTAAGAGGTCTCCAGGAGCACTTGGCGCTCTGTGTCTCTGGACTTAGTATGACTACCGTGGTGCTGAGACCCATGAAGGGGTGGTGCCACCAGTGGCAACCAATCACCTTTGGTGGAATTTAAATTTGGTAGAAGACCTGTGTTGGCGGATGTCATTCCAGTCATTGAAGAGTGGTGTCACCTTATTTTCCTGATGCTAGCCTAGAGTCCTGCTCTATTTCTTTCTGGTTTGAATTAGCAAAAAGTATTGATGTAGCTTCAGGCATAGGTGGATCCAGGTGCTCAAAAAATCTGGTGTTTCTCACCATCTCTATTTGGCTTTCCTCTAGTTGGCTTCATTCTTGGGCAGGCTCTGTCCCCAGGGGAAGACTAAGGGATGACTAAGGGCCTGGCCCTGGGGTCAGGGAGGGAAATCTGACCTGATTCCTGCTCTTCTGGGGCTCACAGTCTCGGGGGAAAGACAGAAAGCACATAATTTACTAGAATACAACATCTCACATTCTGTACTAGAGGGATGTATAAGACCTTCTGGGAGTATAGTTGTTTAGCTAACATTTATGTGGCACCAACTGTATGCCATGCTCTGTACAACCTGCCAAGGACACAGAGGGAAAAAATGCTTTCTGTCCCTACAGAGCATGCCATCTATGGGAGACAGACAACAGATGCCATGTGTTGTGACAAGGCAGGGTGTTGGGAGCACACGGAGAGCTGTGTATCCAGGCATGTGCGGGTATTGACCCAGGCCTTCTGTAGAGGAGGGGACTGAGCTGACTCAGAAGGTCAAGAAGATGTTAGTCAGTTGAAGCAGGTAGGGGTGTGTGTGTGTGTGTGTGTGTGTATGTGTATTGGGGCATGATTGGCAAACACTACAGATCTAGGTCCCCTTCCCTCTTCTCAGAGAACCAGTCATTAAACTTTTACCAGCACACCCCTGGACGAATGGTTAGGGTGAGGTTAATCCCATGGGAGGGGTTGGCTGGTACAAAGACATGGCATCTTTGTGGGACTGGAGATTTACAAGCAGATTGGTCCCACTGAGGGGGCTGGATGGGTGAGGGTGAGGGCAGGAGATAGGGGTGTGGAGGGGACTGGGGCCAGTTCCCTCAGGGGCTTGTGGTCCAGGCTGAACAGAGGAGAGAGCATCTCACAGCCCACTCCCCACTCAGGCATTGGCTTTGAACTTTCAGAGAGTGAGGATGTGGGGGAGATGCTCCCATCATGAAATATAAAAGATTATTCTGCCAAGGGGCCCAACAACCGTGAAATCTTCACTGAACCCCCACCCGAGAAGGGCCGGCGGTGCCGCGTGGACCCCAGGGCCCAGGGACTCCAGGGCAAATTGAGGTGGGAAGGCTGCCTTAGGCAGCCACGGTCTTGCCTCCAGGAGTTTACCGCTTCAGACTGGAAATTTCAGCTTGTAGGTATTAAGTAGTTTAAAAGGAGGTTTCATCAGCTTTGTAAAAAGCACATTGATATCTCGCAACCCCAACTGCTGTCTCATTTCTTTGAGATACAATAAGCCCTTCATAAACCTGGTCATTAAGTGTTGAACAGACGCTGTTTTATTTTCCACATGTTCGTGAGAGGCTGAGAGAGCAGCTCGGGTGCCGGGAGGGCGCGCAGAGGGGGCCCGCTGACGCCTAGGGGGGAGGCTGTCTAAGTAATTTTTTAAGTGAAGCAAATGAAGGGTTTGGTAAGAAGCTGCTTTCACTGTGTTTTAAACCTTTTCTGCTCCTGGCTTTTTGCTTTGCCGGCACAGCCCTCCCTGACGGCAGGGATTCAGGAAACCTCAGGATGGGTGGGCGAGGCCTGGCTTGTCCCTCCCGGGAACCCCAGCCCCCAGACAGCGCTGCCATCAGCTGGTGCTGGAGGGTTTGAAACAGCCTCTGTGGCTGTCAGTGAGTTTGCTCATTCCTTGTTCATTCATTCATTGAATTGTTTTGAATACCTGCAATGTACTAGGACCTGTGCAGGTGTAACTGAGCAAGACCCCATGGGGCCTTCCCAGAACGGACCCCCCCACAACCCTGCCCATGTCTTCCACCTGCCTCTGGTCTGTAGAAAAACTTTAGTCTCCCGGAGTTCCAAAGAGTACATTTCATCAGAGAAGTGAGAAAATGCAGAAAGAAAGGAAAACAGTCAAGCAAGACAAAATAGTACTAGTTCAGCCATTAAACAAAGTCGAGGAGTTCAGGAGTCAGCAGTCAGGGAGTTCAGGTCTTTGAAGCACTAGCTGCCTGGACTCCTTGCTTGGCGCCTGCAATAAACGCTGCACTCTCCTTCCCCACAACCCGGGGTCAGGAGATTGGCTTTACTGCGCATGGGCAAGCAGACCCAAGTTTGTTTCGGTAACAAAGGCACTTAGGGAGGGGTAAGAAGTCCGTTGTGCCTACCTGCCTTCCCTGAGTCTGCCCTATCTTGTGCCCCAAGCTCTTGCCCCCAAGAAGTCCTGGGCACAGCATTGCTCACACAACCACCAGGAGGATATCCTGTCCTGATTCCTGTCATTCTTGTCTCCACAGTTGCTTCTTTAGTTCTTTCCATTTGATATGGGGAAGAGATTGGACCCCAGACTCAGAGAGTTCTGGCTATTAGCTCTGAGGCCCTGAGCAAGTCATGTGACCTCTCTGTGTCTCCACCTCCTTGGCTGTAGAAAAGGAATATTAATCCCTGCGGGGTGATTCCAAGGACTCAATGAGATAGAAGCGGAGGCCTTTAGTGCAGTTCCTAACCCAGAGCAGGCACTAAACGAATGTAGTCCTTCTTTCTCTTTCTTCTTCAAATGACACCTCTTTCGGGAAGCCTTTCGTGATTGCCCTCAGTTGGAAAAACTCTTTCTTCCCCATGCCCCGTGAAGTGCTTCTGGATTTTAATGGGCATAGGGATCCCTGTGGGATCATGTTGAGCCAGATTTTGACTCAGTGGGTCTGGGGTGGGGCCTGAGACTCTGCATTCCTTGCATGTTCCCAGGCAATGCCAATGCTGCAGGGTCCCTGGCAGATCACACTTTGGGTTGTTTTTTGAGCACTTTATATCTGCTTTGATCATATTTTGTGTTTCAGTATTATTGTCTGGGAACAAATAGCTGCAAATCCGTAAGCTCCTTGAGGGTAGAATTTCGTCTAGAGAGTTTCCTGAGCATACCATATTTCCTTTGATTCCAAGATGCTCAGATGCACATTTCAGTGAACTTGGGATGTGTCTTGTCACTGATGGGTTCATTGACTGCAGTGTGTCTCTGTTCTCCCAAAAAATCATTATTACATTGATGGTGTGTCTTATAATTAATGATAACGGCTACATGACAAATGTTTATTGAACAAATGGATAAATAAATGAGCGAATCAGTGTGTGTGTGTGTGTGTGTGTGTGTGTGTGTGCGTGGACAGAGAGTATACTGTACATTTCCATTCTCCTGAACAGATGGACATTTTGCCAACTGTTAGAACCCCTGGGACACCAGAAACATTTGCACCTCTCTTATTAAAAGCCTATTTGACAATGTCAGAATATGTATATAACCCCAAACCCAGCAATTTCTCTTATACACCTGCCTTGGAAAACTCTTGCATGTATGCATCAGAAGCTGTGTGCAAAAATGTTCCTAACACCCGTGCTTGCAACAGCAAAGCACTGGGAACAACTCATTTCTTTTGTTAGAAGACTGATTATAACTTGGAGTATATTAATATCATTGGATATTACACAGCTGTGAAGGGGAGTAGATTACAGCTACGCATGTTGACACAGGTAAATTCCATGCACATAATACTGAACATGAAAATCAAACCGTGGAAAAAATATCGATGATAAGATTCCATTTTCACAGAGTTAAGCGTGTACAACTGGACTGTAGGTTGTTTTGTGGTGAGACTGTAAAGTCAAGCCAGCAACGAAAAACATAGAACTCAAGGGGGTGTTGCCCCGAGATGGGAGAGGGGCGGGGGTGGTGGCAGGGAGGACACACACGAGCGTCCATGCACTGAGATGCTCCATTTCTTGACCTTCTGGTGGGTGCTCAGGCCCTCATTTTATCATTATTTTCTATACCTCGCTGTGGCAGAGTTTGCTGACTGTTTCCTAATGTCCTGTTCTCTCTGTCTTCCATATTTTGCCTGGACATATGGCTTCCCAGAATATAGCCCTTAGTTCTCAGCCTCTCTTGCAGCTAGAGGTGGCCATGTGACCAAGCTCTGAAGAATGGGATGGAAGTGGAAGTGGAGGGAGCAACTCCTGAGAAATGTCCTTCTGGGGGTGGCACGTGCCCTTCTCAGGCCTTTCCTCTGGGCACGGGGAACATGGAACTCTGGTTGCTATCTTGGTCCATGACACAGCCTGGAGAGCTGCACGTTGGTGGAGTAAGATATAGGCATCTGGGCCATGCCACCAAGGAGTGTCTTATCTCCTGAACATCTTATCCCCAGAGTTGGGCAATGAGAGAAAAATAAACGATCTTTTAACTATCCTTTAAATTTTAGTTGAAAAAAAAAAACCCCTTGCTGCAAACTTAATCCTAATGAATGTAATCACACATGTTAAAATAGCCTTTTGTATGTACTTAATATTAAACACATTTTAAAGAGGGCGATTTGTTCAACTCTCGGTGCTTGCATCTAACAGGAGCTTGCTAAGTGTCTAATTGAACGAATGAATGAATTGAAAGCTGTCTCAGCGTTCCTCACAACCTCTTTGTTCAACATAAACTTTGCTCCGGTTCAGTGCTGGCTGTGGCCCTGAATAAGGGAAGAGGTGGGCGGGGCACCGCTGAGAATGACTGTGGGAGGGAGTAAATCTGCCTTAGACAAGGGAGCCAGGAAGGAGGTACAAGTTTCGACTTCAGACAGGAAGAGTGAATGGATCCCTGTGATGGTAAGTGAACCAGGGTTGTTGGTGCTTAGAGACTGTGGATGAGGCCCCAGAGATGGTGGTCAGGGCCCTACACCCGGGGCTCTGGGGCTCATGAGCAGGGATGCTGTCCTTGGCTGGCAGATTGATATGACCTCTCCAAGACTGAGAACTTGGAAGGACCTGGGTTCTGAACTCCAAGGCCCTTCATCACAGCCTTGCAGCTCTGTCCCCTCCCCATAGTGCTGGCACTGGAGCAGGCTCCTGGGGACAGGAAAGCCTCAGACCCACAAGCACCACAATGTGGTTGAAAGCCTTTTCCTGATGAGGTTAAGGACCCTCCACAGAGGTAACGAATCAACCTAAAATGTAAAAGGTAGACCTCTAGGTTTGGGTGTTGTCACAGGCCATGAAGGAACCTTCCCCAATACAATTCTGTTAGTTCAGCTCCCATTGCTGGAGAGGCAGCAAAGGTTAAGTGGTTAGCCTCAGAGTCTGGAGGCAAGCCGCCTGAGTTCGCATTCCAGTTTATATCACTGAACTCCCTGAATCTCAGTCTTCTCATCTGTAAAATGGGGAGACAGTAGACTAGCTCCTAGGTCTGTGAATTGCATAAGCACTGCATTGAGAGGACTTAGCCCGTGCCTGGCACCCAGCAGGTCAAGTGCTGCTGCCTGTTGCTGGGCCTTGTGCTGGGGGCTTAAATGGATCACACACAGTCCTTACTTTCAAGAAGCTCACGGACTAGTCAGAGAGAGTACTGATTCTACTCTGCTGTGTCGAGATTGCTCCCGGCTGGAGGCAGGCCCAGGGATACAGGAACCTGATATGCATCGATCCTGTGGAACAGGACTGTTCAAATGACTCTGTCAACCCCAGAGCCCCAGGAGTAGGCAGGTAATGGATAAACACTGTCATGTGCCAACATCCCTAAATTCATCTTGAGAAGCTCGAGGTGTAGTGGAGAGATGGCATTTGAGCTGTCTTTCTGACACTTTCTACAATGGGATCTTGAGCAAGTCATTCACTTTTGGATTTATTCAATATTTCAGCTGGTCCTCAAACTTTTACTGAGTGCCCACTCACTTGTTGAGCTGGGCATGGTGGTAGAGAGGGATCAGTACAGCAGGATTCCTCGTCCCCAAGAACGGTGTCTAGAAGGCACTGAGACACATAATTAACTTACATGACCCAGAATGAAACCAACAGCAAGTGTAGGGATGGTCGTGGGTGCCCCTTGGAGAAGCTGCCATGAGCTAGGTTCTGGGCTAAGCTCTTTACATTTAATCCTAAAAAAACCTCTTACTATTTTCTCCACCACGAAGGTGTGGAAATAGAGGCTCAGAGAGGTGAAGAAATGCATCGAAGGATTCACAATGTGAGCCAAGGAGCTGAGCTTTGACCCCAGGCAGTGGGGTTCTAGGTGACATTGTTACAGCAAGAGCACAGGATGCTGGAGTGTGGACAGGAAGGTACGTGGCTCTGTCTGAGTTGTGGTGGGTTGTCAGGAGGGCTTCCTGGAATAAGCCCCATCTCAGATGAGCCATAAAAGATAAGTGGAAATTGGCAGATGAGAGGGAGGGTGGGGAGGTGTTGGGAAGAAGAGCAAGCGTTAACCAGAGAGTGAGGTTGGGGTCTCGTGGCCAAGAGCTTTGGTTTATCTGAAGGGCAGATGGTTGGGCTGGATATAAGTGTGTGTGTGTGTGTGTGTGTGGGGGGGTGGTTTAAAACTAGCCTGGAGAGATAGTAGCTTCAATTAGATTATTCAGGACCTAATAAGCCATTCAAAGTATGAACTTGGGAGCAGTGGACAGCCACTGAGGGGTTTTAAGCAGGGGGCTAGTGTAACCAGACTTGTATTTTGGGATGATGGTCCTGGTGGCTGTGTGGGGAGTGGACTAGAAGGACAAGACTGGAAGCCATGAGCCCCACTGAAGCCACGCATCTCTTGCCTGGACCACTGTGATGAAAGTAGTCCAGATGAGAGATGGAGGTGGCCCAGGCAGGAGTGGAGGCATGGGGATGGAGAGACGTGGGGGATATGAAGTCAGTTGAGATCTTTTTATCTGTAAAATGGGGAAATGGGCCAGTCCTGCTTCCCTGAGGGCGTAATTGAATAGACGAAATGTGATAAAATTGAGAGTTAATAAACCTACTTGGTAAATTGCAAAACCCTGTGCCAAGGTGCAGGCTGATTAGCATGGGCATCCTTTAGTGAAAGAGACACACAGTTGTCCCTCCGTGTGTACACTTCTGCCCACCCGGATACACTGCTGTTCTAAAACTCACTCGTCGTGCCACCCTGGGTAAGTCACCTCCCTCCTCTCAGCTTCTGTCTCCTCCTCTGTAAAAGGGGGTTAGGTTGTTGTAAAAATGAACAATATAATGGGAAGAGTGCGAGACACTATGCCTGCCCCATAGGATGTGTTAGGAAATAAAAAATCTTTACAGAGATACCGTGTCTTCCACTACTCTGTGCACACAGATCGTGGGGCCTGGCTGCCAGGATGTGTCCCAATAACATTGGCATCTGAAGGGCATTCCTTCCCACCAGCATCTTATGAAGGTCTCCATGGAATGAGAAAATGCCAGTGGCCTTTCTCACTTTGCAGAATCCACCTGAATTTTTTGACCGCCGATTTCCCCCAGCCCCCACTGTGGTTCATTTTCATCTGCTGAGGCACATTCAATTTCACGGCAGAGATCCAGGCCAAAGTGATCGAATGCCACTGAAACCACTGACTCATGAGGATAAAAACGTTTCATGCAATGAGGATCCATAAGCCTGGGGATGCCCATCTAACCACACTCTTGTTTCCAAGCCAAGCATACTCCTCTGCTCAGAAATCTTCAAGAATCCCATTGTCTGCAGCACAAAGGGCAGACATCTTAAGAACCAGATTCCCAGCTATGTCCAGTTGGACTCAAAGCTTCCCACATTTTCTGCTGTGACTCTTCTCTCTTAGCTACGCTGGACTCAGAAAAGCATTTGCCTTTTCCCCTTTCCTCACCATTGCTTACACATTCCCTCCCAGCTGAATCAAGCTCTCCCATCTTCTATATTTAAAACAATGCCATTTTTACTCCAGAGGGAGAGCTAGGAGCCATGGGTAGGGATGTACAGGCAGGATGGGTACTAGGGTCATGTAGCATCCAAACTTAAGGAGGCACTCACCACCTCCTTCAATTCTGCAGCTCGCGCTAGCCTGGCCCACTGAAGGGGAGATGCTGGATCAGTACCTGGGTGAGTGTTGTGATTTCAGAACTGTCTCCCAAGGGAGTGAGCTCCCTGTCACTGGAGGAGTTAAAGAAGAAGATGGTGAGCAGCTTCTTAAGGAAGCTGAAGAGGGCATTTCTGCAGTAACTGGGAGGTGGAGTAGGGGATTCTGAGGTCTTCTATCCTGTGGAAGCTGGGATTTAAGGATCCCTCCCTGACCCCGCAGCTCAGAGCGGCCTCTCCTTCCTTTCAACTCCACTTTTACCTCCAAGATCACTCATCTGGCAATTAACCACAGGCTGCCTCGTGACAGCTCTTGTATTGCTTTCTTGTCATTTCAAATTTCACGAGTGTATGTGTCATTTTCCTAATAGCATTCCACATGCACCAAGGACAGGGATCAAACTGTGCACTTTCCATTCTCTCTCAGTGGGTGTGGGAGACTCTGTAATATTTATTAAAAATCCTCTCTGTGCCAGTACTTTACATCTCACCTGATTCAGTGATCACATCCATCCCTTGGATAGGTTCTGTTACTGAGCCCATTTTACAGATGAGAAACTGGAGGTTCATAGAGCTTGATTAATATTAGCTACTCTTTTCAACAGAAACTCAGGACTGATGCTATCATACTGCCTGGGGATGGAGCCTTGTGCAAGCTGCTTAAGTGCTGTGACCCTCAGTTTCCTCACTGTAAAATGGGATAATAATACCACCAATTTCACAGGTTCTTGTGCGGGTGGAATAAGTTAACATACACATATATATATAAAGGTCTTAGAACAGTGCATGCCATGAGCTTTCAGTAGATGTTATCTGTTATCAATTTCTATGGTCATTGTTATCACCAGAGTGGTAAGACTTGTCATACCTAGAAAAGCACGAAAGACCAGAATGTGAGTGTTCCTATTGCCAGGTGCTTAAATAGAACTGGATCAGTCATCCAGTGGGAAGACAGGCTACTCACCCTTGAAGCTTGTGATTTTCTTGGAATTGTCCCTCTCCCTAGGACAAAGAATCCTACCCAATCCTACCCAAAGAAGCCATTTGTAGAAATGGAAACATGGGACTCATTGGGTCTCTCATGAGTCTGACTGTCAGGAATCAGTCCTCCAGAACTCAATCACCTTTGGGGAAATTGCAAAAAGAGTTCTTGAAACTATAAAGCTGAGGGTAAGACTTGGTCTTCAATTATTGATTAATTAATTGATCAAAAAACACGTTGGCAGCCTTCTCTGTGCTCACCACTCTTCTAGGGAAGCAGATAGGATGAAAAAAAATCAGAATCTTTGCTCTGAAGCCTTCCCAGTCTGAGGGACGGGTTAGAGGAGGACAGAGGGGTGCACCCAGTGAGCTCCGCTCCCTAAAGCCAGCCTGTACTCAGAGAGGAGCAGATGAGACAGCCAGGCCACCTCCTGCCTCTTTACCACAATCCCCGAGAAGAAAGGGGTTCTTGAGAGATGAGGAAAATTACTGAGAGAAGTTGCAGCTGATCCAGACAGCTTGGTGAGGACAAAGATCAGGAGGGAGGCAGAGTTGGTTGTACCCGTTACCAGGTGTGTGTGGAAGAGATGGAGGCAAACTCTTGGGGGGATCCCCCAAGGCCTCTGCGGCCCCACTGAGGAAGAGCAGGCTCCGGCAAGACCTGCCCTGTTGGAGCCTCTGTCCCACGGTTGGCTGCTAAGGGCAGCACTTTGATTGCTGTTGGGAAGGCACTGTTTGCATTTTTGTCACTTAAAACAATGTGGTGTTGTGACACTCTGGAATCTGAAGATAAATGTTTAATAAAAGGATTCAATTTGATGTAATGTCAGAACTTAATTAGATTCACCATGCACAGAGGGCTTCGCATGCCCTTCAATTAGCACCTACTTCAGGGTCTGGTCTGCTGGATCTCCAGCGCCCAGGAGGGGCTGCTCAGGCTGGGATGGCACCACTGAGCCAGAAGCTCGCTGTCTGCAGATTCTAGCTCAAGAACACTGCTTTCTGCAGCTCTGGTAGAGGTAATGGAGGGTCCCAGCCCACTCTGTGTGTGGAAGCCTGTTTGCTGGGGTTGTGGCTGCAGCATGTGACTGTAGAATGATGCAAATGAACCCTAAACTATGTGAGGCTCAAGGCCATGACCCCAGGTCAAGTGAGGAATCTGTGGACTGGAGAACTGTCTTCATGTCCACTTGGCCCTGACCCCAGGGGCATGGAAGGCCCAGGCTGCTGGACACTGGTAAACAGTCATGTTTTTGATCCCAGCCAAGGCTGACAGTTTGCAGGTATCTCTGATACAGCTACACTAGTTGTCAAATATGGGTTTGGAAAAAGGCTGCTGTCTAAGCACCCCAGATTCTCCCCCCCACTGCCCTGGTCACACTGGCCCCTCCTTCAGGAGTTCCTCGACTGCCCTCTCCCGCCCCCCACCCCGACCGGCTACTAAAGTGTTGGATCCTGACACTGAGTGTCTCCAGGATGCTGTTCCAGCACCATGGCCAGCGTCCGCCCTGTCTGGCCAGGGTCTGAGGTCTCAGCAGTCATGCAGTGTGCTGACTATCACCCCAATTCCAGCCTTGAAAGTGACAATAGTCTGGGTGGAAAGGGGTTATAGACCTGTCGCAGGAGCTTTGGAGTCAGACGCCACAAATTAAAATCCTAAGTGCTGCCGGCTACGAGCTGTGTTAGTACTCTGAGCCTCCTCTGTAAATGAGTTAATAATAACACCTACATCAAAACATTGTTGTGAAAATCAAAGAACATAAATAATGTGGGTGGTTCCTGGGTGTAATGGTTAGCACTTTAGGTTCAGACTCCAGCAATCCAAGTTCAACTATCAGTGGGATGTTTTTAAGGGGTGTAGAATGTATAGTTTAAGTGTACACTATCTGGACCAGACTGTCTAGGTTCAGATCTCAGCTCTCCCACTTACTAGCCATGACCTTGGGCAAGAAATGCCACCTCTCAGTGAGTTTCCTTGTCCAAAAAATGAGATCGTAAATATATACAGAGTTATTGGCAGGATGAATAAGCTAATGGACTTAGGGAAGTATTTGGTGCAGAGTAAGAATTCAGTAAATGTTACTTTATTGCTATGGTGTAAATGCTTGCACAGAATAGGTGCTTAATAAATGGTAGTGACTACAACCACTTTGAGAATGGTCTTTACCAGTATTCTTGCCTTATCACTCAATGTTTTCTGTACTGTTTTTGGTCCCCCAAACTGTATAACTTCTTAGAAGAGAGAAGGTCACCTCATGGTGATGCTTCTTCCTCTGTCCCTCCTAACTGACCAGGAACTGCTTGGATACTTTGCTAATACAATCAATAGTATAATCAACACAAGCATGTATGTCCGAAGAATGCCCTCCCCCATGTCTCCTCGATTTTGTTTCTCTAAATGTACCATGTCCATCACCCTCCAGGCTATGCCACGACTTAGCAGGTACCCCATAAATTTTAAGTCAATGGATAATGAGGGAATCCAGACCAAGGAAGTCTTTTGTCCTAAACGTGGGAGAGAATGCGTTTTACTAGTGGTTTTCCAGCTGCAGACATCTCATCAGTTAGATGTACCCTTCTCCGTGAATACTATGATTTCCAAAGTGTGTTTCGTTGATTCCAGCCCAAGAGATGCTAGTAGTGGATACACTGTAGTGGGGTTCCATTGCCAAAGTTGGGGGCAATGCTGGGTTAAATGAGGTTAAATAGGATTCTTTACTGTAGGGCTTTTCTGAGCCTTTACTATGCTAATTGCATTGTCAGACTCTAATGTAGGAATATAGGGCAGAATCTTTTAAAAAATTCATTTCCCTAGAGACTCTGTGTGTGTGTGTGTGTGTGTGTGTGTGTGTGTGTGTTTCACCTCATGGGGCAGATTCTTTGGATCATCCTTTGGGAAACACTGCACTAAATGAATCTTGGATTTCACACCTGTACTTTCATACAGAGCAGAGGGTAATGAAAAAGTAGAGTACAAAGCTTTCCAACACCTTCTTTTCCTTGAGTGCTAGCGTGGGAGGCATTTTTACACATGTCCCTACAACATCTGCTCACCTCCGCTGTGCCCTCTTGGCATCATTTGACCCAGCCCAGCACTCCTGCCTCCTGACTCACCTCTTCCCTTGGTGCCTGGTTTTCCTCCTGCTCATTGCCAGGCTCCTTTGCAAGCTCCTCTTGCTCTGATTGTCTTGTTCATGTGGTGTCCTTGGGGCTCTCCCCTTGGCTCTCTTCTCTTTCACTCTATGTAAATTCCTCCGAGAAGCTCATCTCATGACTTCAATTTTCATCTACATACTGATGACCCATGAGTTTTTATTTCCAACCCAAATCTGTTTACCCTGGACTTTATGCTGCACTGATGTTCCCTCTCGAACATCCCACAGATATCTGAACCTCCATATGAACTTATTGCCTCCTTCCCCCACAGACTCTCTTCCCAGAGTCTCTCTCTGAATAAACCCTCCCTTCATGCAGCCGGTTTCCCGAACAGCAAATCTCAGAGTCTCCCTTGATTTCTACCTCTCCATCTTCACTCTCGTCTAATCGCCAGTCCTTTAGCACATCTTGAATCATTCATGCCTCATACCACTACTGACTTTCCAACTGGCTTCCTCGCACTGCTCTTACCCACTTCCAGTCTGCCATCCACCCTGCAGCCACTGTGATTTGCAAAAGGTGAAATCTGGGCTGCTTCTTTTCTGCTTAAAGACCCTTGATGGCTCCCCATTCCTATGGGATAGGTCTCTTGGGCAAGGTGTTCAGGATCCAGCACAGTCTGACTGCCGCTTAACTCTCCAGCCTCATCCCTCTCCAGAAGCCACGCCCCAGCCACCCTGAGCTGTCCTGACACCCATGAGCCGCTCCACATGCTTGCTACTATCTCAGACTTTTCCACATACTTTCTGCCTGGGCTTCCTTTTCTTCTTGCTTAGAACTCCCTCCTCTCTGCCCGCCCCCACACCCAATGCCTCATATTGGTGCTTCAGCTTTCAGTTTACTCATCAGTTCCTTTAGGAAGTCTTCCCTGAAGTCTGCTCCTTCCCCCACATCACCCCTTTTCTCTTTCCCATAGCCCTTCATGCTCGCCAACTTGGTAACACTTCCCCCACCACCTTGAGATGGCCTGTTTCCTCGCCTCTTAAAGAGCTGTTGTGTTTACCACCATGTCCTTAGGCAGAGGGTGGCCTGCCTACCTTCTTGTGTCTCCAGACGTGCCCAGGCACCATCTCAGCCCTTGCCAGGGAGTGGGCGGGGTACTGGGAGCAATAAGTCGTGGGAACTGTGATGCCACAGTCAGTTCTGCTGTGGTGCAGCTAGTGGAAGGCTTGTGGAGGGAAGAGATTGCATCTATTGACTCAAACGAGGTTTGGGGACTTTCTGTGGTTTGCAACAACCCATTTGCCCATTACCAGCTGTGATGTGGAATTGGCAGCACTGACACATGGCCTGGACCTACTGCACAGGAAGGAAGGGAGCTTCTGCCTGGGGGCAGAACCGATTTCTCTTTTCCCAGCTTCTCTTGTGCCTTTTCTCACCCCTTGCGCAGTGCCAGGCTGGCAGCAAGGGCCTCTGTCACCAGGCACCGTGACTTGGTTTACTTGCTCTCCTCCTCACTAGAGGATGCCTGCCATTGGAGCAGGGACTGTAGGCGTTCTATTCACAATGCATTCCCACCACCCAGCAAAGGCCTTGGCTTACACACCAGGTGCTCAGACACGTCTGCGGAAGGAAGGAATTAATAGAATGTGTTTTCAGCCATACGCCCACTTCAGCATATAAGGCTCCACTGGATTGGCTAGGAGGAAGTGTGCACAGGGTTTGTAGTGATTGGCTGGAATCGCACACAAAAAAGACCAGTGAGCAAGCTGCATGAGTTGCCGCCTAGTGTGTACATTTTGTGTATCTCGTAGGTACCACACCTACAGGGGCTCCACTTTGTTTAGTCTGTGGTGACAGCTACACTCAGCTGCCACTCCCCCCTGTTCACTCTGCTCCAGCCACACTGGATTCCTAGTTTGTCCTGAAACACACGAGGCAGGCTTCCCCCTCAGAGCCTTTGCACTTGTGGTCTCCCCCCCTGCAGTGCTCTTGCCCTGCATCTACATGGCTATCCTTCTTGCTTCATTCAGGTCTCTGAACCAAAATCATCTGATCACCATCCTCTATTCCCTTAGCGGATTTTATTTCTCTTCTTGTTTAATCATTAGCTGATGTCTCATTGCATTTTTATTTGTCTTTCTCGTGAGAATAGAAGAGCCACAAGGACCAGGCTTTGCTTTGTTTACTGTTGCAGCCCCAGTGTTTAAATCAGTGCCTGGCACATAGCAGGTGCTCAACGAAAAATGACGGGGTACGTGAATGAATCTTTTGCATGCTCTGATTTATCCTTCTTTTTTCTAAAGAAATAATGTCACAGTGGGCATCAACAAAACAAAACAAAACAAAACAAACAAACAAAAAAACCAAAAAACAAACACCTTACTGGCAAACTGCGTTGAAAGGTAAAAAAATGTGTTGATGTTAATTCCCTCATTTATTCCTTACAACTGCCTAATGGTAGGAGAGATTTTCACTTCCTATTTTTCTAACACAGGGCTCACTTGCCCCAAAGACTCCAAATCTGGTATCCTTTGAATGACAATGCCCTTGAATTTCTTAGCTTTTTTTTTTTTTTTTTTTTTTAGTTTTTAAAAACAGCTTTGTTGTCATATAATTGATACTCAAAGAACTGCACATGTTAAACGTATACAATTTGATGAGTTTGGATGATTGTAAACACCTGTGATACATCACCGCAATCAAGGTAATAGAAACGCTCAGCACCTCCCAAAGTTTCCTCAATCCCCCCTTTTTGGCCTTTTTTTTTTTGGTGGTAAGAACAGTTAACACGAGATCTACCCTCTCAGCAAATTTTGAAGTGCACAATACTGTATTGTTATCTAGAGGCCACTATGTGGTATAGCAGATGTCTAGAAATCTATTCATCTGGCATAACTGAGACTTTATACCTGTCGAAAAACAACTCCCCATTTCCCCCTTCCTCAGCCCCTGGCAACCACTGTTGTATTCTCTTTTTCTAAGAGTTTGGCTGGAATTACTTAACCTTTTGTTGCCTCGGTTTCCTCACCTGTAATATGGGGATGAGAAAAGTATATAGCTCATAGAGTTGCTGTGAAGGAGTTAATTTGGTTCAGTGCTTAGAGAAGTGCCTGGCACATTCTAAGAACTCTTTACCTATTAGTTGTTATTGTTGAGCCATTTTAATATTGAATTTTAATTGAAGTTCCCACTTGTTAAAAGTTCTTTCCTTGCATTTTGGATGTATTTTTCATGCAATTGTGTTGTAGGTAAGATTTACATTAAAGCGTTGTCCGTTACTATTGAGCTTTATCCTGGTGGGGCTGCACCATACAGAGCAGAGCCTTATGATGCACTGGATTTTATTGTCTCCAGTTGCTCTTGTTGCTCTATCTTCCCAATGAGAATGTAAGTCCCTGAAGATTAGACTATTGCTAATAGAGAGCTGGATGAAGCTTTACTGTTTTCCCTTTCTCGTTTAGATCTGTAATTCGCTAGGAATTTTTTTTCCTGTATGGTGTGAGGTAGGGGTCGAGATACATTTTGTCCCTTTGTGGATATCCAGTTGGTACAGCCCCATGTCCTGCTTTATTTGGCATATAAGGTGCTCCCTGCCTGGATGGGCATCTCCCTTCTCATGATCTGTTTGAGTCTCCCATGTTCTTCAAGGCACAACTAAAATCCCTCCTCCTTCATGAAGTCTTTCCTGATGAATCCATTGTTCATTAATTGCATCATGATTTATTTTCTACTTTGTGTTCGGCATTGTGCTAGGCACTGGGGATGCTAGGCACTGGGGAGATAGAATGAATAGGGGACCATTCTTGTACTCAGGACAGATACAGACTGGTGGGGGACACAGATATTAACCAAGAGATGGTGCATATCGGGGGTGTTGGGAAGGGGAAGTTCTGAGAATCCTGGAAATGGGTAACTAGGACATAACCCAGTCTGGGGTTCAGTGAAGCCCTCCTTGAGGGATCTGTGTTGAAGCAGAGACCAGAAGGATGACCAGGAACTTTCTGGGCAGAGGACAAGGAAAAGGGAGACTGATACTTCCCCATTATCCAGTCTGTTAGAGCACTGGTGTATTTTACACTCTCTCTTCGTGCTTCATGTCTCATCTACCTATCTGGAGGGGTGTTCCTTGGGGACCAGGAGCAGAAACTATTTTAAAAAATTATTACAAAGCCTAGCATAGAGCTGAAAGCAAAGTTGGTGCTTAATGTAAGTTAGTTGATAATGGGTAGGATTATATCAATCTAGTCATGATGAAAAAGTTGTTATCTGGAGACTTGCTCAGTAGGAGGAATCTGAGGGAGGAGAGGTTCATGGTCTTTTGGAAGTGGACACACTTGGTGTGAACCTTGGCTTTGTCACTTACTTAATGTGAGTCTCAGATTCCTCACCCAAAAAAGATGTATAATCATATTTACCTCATAGGCTTATTATGAAGATAAAAACTACATAAAATTTCCCATCCCTGGCAGCCAGTAGGTGTTCACTGAAACATCAATCTCTTTTCCCTCTTCAATTCAAAAGGCAATGGTGTGGTGGGATGGAGATGGGCTTGGGAATCAGACAAGAATTAACTTCTGCCTTCATCACCCCTCTGAGCCCCTGAGTTCTGAGAAGGGAATAATAGCTTCTGCTTTTGAGAATTTCAATGAGATAACTTACACTGAACACTCTGCCCCATTTTGGGGTCTGGTAACTCTGTTAGCCAGCAGCCTAAAACTTAGAACCCCTACCTGTTTTAGTTGCTTACAAAGACTATAAACATGAAGTCCTTGCAGCAGCTACCTGGCCATAGTAGCTGACGAATTAACACATGCCGAACGACTGTCTGATTTTATGTGGCTACACATCATCCTAGGTAGAGGCAGAGGGCAGAAGGGAGGGGGTGGGTGGTGAATTCTGAGTTGTGTGCTGGTGGCACCTGGTGGTGTTTGGATGGGTTCCAGGACTCGGATCTGGGACACTGCCAGCCTCTCCTTTGTGACTTTGCTCCCTTGGGTCTTGGAAGCATTGACCTCCCCTTTCTTTCCGAAGAGAAGCCTGCTGCCATATGGCCATGTCTTCAGCTGGGCTGGAACCTGGGTGGAGCCTGGAGGAAAGCAGCCAAGTGTGCCCGGATGGGCACCTCCGAAGCAGCTGCTCCTCTGTCACATCCCAGGCTGCAGAGGCTGCCCTGATTTGTTGCCAGGTCTGCTCACCACCCTCACACGAGTGACTGGCTTTCCCCTTCCTGGGGAGACAGGTGGCAGCTATCTGGGCTCAGTTCCCCTCCACCTCTCTGCTGTCCTGATGGCCACTGGGGCTTGCCTGCCCCTGCTCCTGACAGGCCAGAAAGAATGAAATGGACGTGCTTAAGCAAGAGATGTCGCTGACAGTAGCTGTGGCTGCTCTCCCTGGACTATCCTCCAGTTTTGAAAAAAGGAGGGAAACAACAGAATGGCATGCAGATGGAGATAAAACTTAGAGAAAAGGAAATTCACTTTTATTGAGTGCCTACTACATGCCCGGCACTTTCCTTAAAAGATCTTTTAAAATTCTCACTACCTACCACTCAGATGAGGAAACTGAGGCCCAGAAGGGTTGATAAAGGATTGTCCAATATCATGCAACAGCCATGGGCCAGAGCCATTTAAACCCAGTTCCGTCCAGCTCCCAATTCTATGCCCAATTCTATTTCTCAAACTTGAACAGCGCAAGGGTGTACTAAGTGAATAGAATTCTTATGGTTCCGCGAGATGACAGTTTTTTAAAAATTCTGACGTTTCAGATGTAAAAACACATTCCTTATGCTCACAGCATAAGAGTTTGTGGCCCTTATACAACAGTAAAACACAAACAAAATTACCAAGGAAATACAGAGGTGACATACTAATCGAACTCAGATGAACAACACTGATTTAATGCAATGAATGATGCTGTTTTGCTGGAGCCTCTTTTGAGTTCATTATGCTTTGGCCAATATGTGCCAAGTGATTTCTCTGTTCATCTACCACCGTTTCCCCTTGAATGAACTCAAGACCCTTATACATAAAGACCACCACCATATCATTTGAACTCAGTTCACAAGAGTCTGTCCTCCACGTTGGCTTCTGTTCTTTTCTCATTGGTCTGTGACCATCAGGGCAACAAATGTCCTGCTCCATGAGATGACTTTTGTGATGTAAACTCAAATTTATCAGATAATTAAAGAAGTCTGACCTTCCATTGCCACAGACCGCAAGAGGGAAGTTCAGTCTTTGCAACGTAAACGATTTCAAGCTGAGGGCCGATTGCTGTCACTTGAAAGTTGGACATCCCTGCCCGTGGAGTGGCAGCTGGACATGTTTATCAACCTGTTAAAAGTTAAAAGCTGTCACTTGGGGTCGTTGCTTTGTGTGAACACAAAGGCAACTTTCAGCACTGAAATGGTGTTCAAAGGGGCCTCTACAGATCTGGATAAGCCAGTTATGCATAAGTGGATTTTGAAAGATTATCATCAACTAGAAAATACATACGCATGTGTGCATACACACACACAGTGCCTGGACCGTGAGTCTAGGAAAGACTTCACTCTGGGAAATCCTTCCCCGTCCTCTGTGACTGCGCTCAGATTAGACTAGCAAAGACAAGGAATGCAACTCTCACCTTTCAGCACAAATCTTCCAAATCTGTTTGCAGAGGGCAAGTGGCTCAGAAAAGCAATCCCTTACTGGCATGGGAACTTAAAGCAGGTGGTCCTCTGGGAGGCAACTGAATGATTCTCAGCCAAGCAATAGCAAAACCCTGACTGCAGAGGGAGGCTTACAGTGTGGGAAGAAATGTGTTCACATAAATGCACTTGGAGAAAAAGGATTCTAATGTTTTTTTTCCCTTTTCCTTCAAATAAACAGTTGCCACCTGCAACATCTCTTCTGGTCCCTTCTGCCAGTTCATTTGTTCTATGATGTGGTGAAGCCTTTAAGAGCATAGACTTCTGAGTGAGGCTTCCCAGATTTGAATGCCAGCAAACCCTCTTGCTGGCTGTGTGACCTTGGGCAAATTACTTAATCTCTCTGTGCTTCTTTTTGCTCATCTGTAAAATGATGCTGGGAGCAATGTGTGGCCACCTACTGGGTTTGTTCCAGAGCTCACATGAAGCATGCATATTAAATACTCAGTGTGTGGTGTTGTATCACTGAGCCCATGAGCCAGTGCGAGGTCATTTTGCATTATGCACCACTTGCATTTGGCCAGAGGCTAGTAGGAACTCTAAAAAGAAGGAATACAGTATTTACTATTCAAGTCTTATCCCTCAGGAAGGCTGAGTTGTGTTGCACCTCCTCTGGGAAGCCTTCCCCACTTCTGAAAGCACAGAGCGAGAGCTGCCTTCATCAAGCCTGCTCCTGGCTGCTGGCTTTGCCACCCGGTCCATGCTGGTTTGTTCTGGTCACATATTTTATCTTTACGAATCTTACATCTTAAGAGATGGGAGCAATTTGAGGGCAAAGATGACTTTTATTTTTGGATTAAGCTTAATGACTAATAACACTGTGGCATAGGTATTGAAATCATTCTTGAAATTGACAAAGAAGTCAGAAGAAGAGAATGAATTCCATTCCTGATGCCCATATGTGCTTTTTACTTAAAAAAAAAAAAAGGTTAAGTAGAGTCTGTGTGTGTGTGCATGCATGTGCTTACATCACACACACACATAGACACACACCCCGGAGCCTTCCTTTTCCATTCCACTCACCCACGGGTAATAGGACACATGCCTGTCTCTGTCTTTCCCCGAAGAGCAGCTCCATTTGTCTCCTGGGACAGTGTCTTTTTTTTTAATTGAAGTACTGTCAGTTATAATGTGTCAATTTCTGGTGTACAGCACAGTGTCCTGGGACAGTCTTATTCATTCCAGCATCACAGCCTAAAAAGGCACTGGCAAATAGTAGATGCTCAGTAAATATTTCCCCAGTGAAGCTGACTTAAAAAGACAACTGGCGCTCCAGCCATTTAAGCAGAACTTGCTGGTTTGCAAGGCAAGCCACATGGTTTTCCATCCTGTTAAGTGTGCACGTTGGTTCGTGTGTTCGCCAGCAACAACAGCAGTTAAGCAGCAGGTGACATTTACTGAGGACTCGCTATCTGTTGCTCACCCTACTCCATGCTTTATATCTATGATCTCATTTGACCCTCCAAACGATTACAAAGCAGGTGGTACTGTCATTGCCTGTCGAGAAATGGGGAAACTGAAACAGAGCATTTGTTAAGTGACCTGCTCAAGGTTGCTTCACTAGTCAGTGGAGGGGAAGACTCAGACCTGGCCAGTTGGTTTAGCCTACATTTCTTGAGTCCCCAGTATTCACTGGGCACAGTCCAGGTGTGGCACAAATCACTCCGTCAGCAGTTCTCAATTGTCAGTGTGCCCCACAATGTCTTGGAGGGCTTGTTAAAACACAGGCTGCTGGACCCCAACCCCAGAGTTTCTGATTGAGTGAGTTTGGGGTGAAGCCAGAAAATCTGCCTTTGTAACAAGTTCCCAGGTGCTAATGGTCTGGGGAATGCACTCAGGGAGCCATTGGTCTAAACCTTTCTTCCTTACTCTTAGACTAGGAAAAGTGAGGTCAGCAAGCCATCGGTTGTTGGGGCCAGGGCCAAAAAATGCCCAGTGAGAGCAGAAATTCATCTCTGGAACTCAAATGGGAAAAACAAACAATGTTTAGACCCTTCCTATAGGCCAGACCTGCTGTGACACTAAATTACTTCAAAAGGCAAGACATCTTCCTTACACAGTCTTTAGAATTTGGAGAAGTAACAGGGACATAACTTTGGAGCAGGTTTTGACGTGTTAAGAGTATATAGCATTCAGTGTTCATGTGCTGGGGCAGGACTGCCTCAGTAACCGTCACAGCTGTGGCCCTCCCTGGTGGTGTAATCCTGGGTATGTGATTTAATTGCCTTGTGTCCAGTTTCCTTATCTAAGAAACAAGGTGACAAGAGTACCTACCATATAATGTTCACGGTGAGGGTCAAGTGAGTCAGAACAGCAGGGTATAGCCCAGAGTTTGTCAATGACTTTGTTAATGGTTAGTTGGTTCAGAAGCCTGGGAGGAGTGAGTTTCAAGCCCCAGAAAGGGAACTGGATTGAGGTTCTGGGGAATAGTTTAAAAACTGATGATAATAATATTGATGATAATGGTGGTGGTGGTAGTAATGATGATGATGATATTGATGATGATGCAAATTTCCCTTTGTATTGTTTATTGAGACATTTGTGGGCCAGTCACGTGCAAAATGCCCTACTGCAAACTTTCATTGCATTCTCTCAGTAATTCCAATGATCACTTCTGCTGTCGGGAGGGAGAGACTGAGGCTCTGTCTTGTTAACCCCGTTAACACCCTGTGTGACCTTGGGTGAATTACCTGACCTCTCTGGGCCTCCACAGTGGGACTGGCCTCCATGTCCTCTGAGGGCCGAGCTGCTCCCACCTGCTGACTCCTCACTCTGTATCATTAAGACACATCAGTTCTTAAAGCCTTGCGATCCTAGAGCCAGGAGCTCCTTTCTCTCGAGTTTCAGGTGTCAAAGGACCAGGCTCCCTGGAATTCATGATTTGGAATTCTAGACACCTCACAAATAATTTCCAAACCACGCACCACCTTTGAGCTCTGGTCGTCTGTGTGGAAGGCAACGGGATGGCCCGAGGTGAAGCTGTGAACCAGGCAGAGGTCTCTGGCACCTTCTAAGCCCACTCGGTGTTGGGAGCAGTGGCTCATCTTTATCCAGTGCTGACTGCCTGCCGGGTACCATGCGATATCCCCCAGAGCTCCCTGAGCCTGGGTAGAAAGCCTGTGAGGTAGGGACATGCAAAGTTTCCATTTTACAGATGAGAAGACAAGCCCAGAGAGGTCAGGCTGCTCACCCAAAGCCACCCAGATTGAGGGTCAGAGTCAGGATCTGAACCCAGGCTTGTCTGCATCCTAAGCTCATTACAGTGACCACCACCCTAAGCTGTCCCTCCGTGTTTATTTCTTCCTCTTTTCCCTAACTCCTGATTGTCCCTTCCTTCTGCTGGCCCCTCTCCAAACCCATTCCTAGTGTCCCAGGAAAGGTCTGACAAGCCCCTTCAAGGTACTAAGAAGCAGTGAAGACATCCAACCCCCAGACTCTGATTTGGTAGCTCTAGGGTGATGCGCCCTCTTGATTATGAACCACAGGGCCAGATGATCCTGGGGGTCCCTTCTGGATTTAGCATCCTTTGAGGCTAGGGTCCTAACATGTGTTAAAAGTGCATCTCTTTAGCTCAAGTAGGCTTTGCACAATCCCAGATGTGGGACTGGAGCACATTTCAAAACTTAAACCCAAATCTATTCTTTATACAGAGGAAAGAGCACTGGATATAGAGTCAGGAAACTCACTCTGGCTCCCAATCACTTGCTGTGTGACTTTGGGCAAGTCCTTTCCCCTTTCTGTGCCTCATTTTAAATGGAGATTGCATGAGATAACCCTTTTGGTTCTACAACTTGGAGATCACATTCTGCCTTCTACTTGCTTGTGTACCTGCCCATCCCCTTGTTGGAGGGCAGGGTCATTCAGGGAGGGCATTGGTACCCTCATTTGCTTTAGTCAGTGTTCCCAGGGTCCAGATAGCCCTTCTCACAAACTCTGTGTTGAGTCAGTTACTGTGGAATGAATGAATGGTGCTTCAATGTATCTAGTAGGCTGCTCTATGCTGCAAATGGTATTGTAGTACATCCAGATAATCACCCACGATCGCAGCTAATCTGGATTCTGAGAAAAGAAACTGTATTATGTTTTGTCTGATTTGAAAAAAATAGCTCAGCTTTGGAGAAATTGTGTTTATCTTTAACTCCAGTTAAAAAAAATAATTTCTAGTAAAACCTTCTGAAAGTAATTTGACAAACTGCTTTTTTTTTTCTACCTCTAGTCATTTTCTTGGAGAAAAGAAAAAAAATGAAAACAAGTGTTAGTAACAGGCTGCTTGAGAATTTAAAGGCACAGACAGGAAAAATTGAGCAGAGTGAGCTGGCTGTCTTACAACCAACTTAAAACCAGTTATACATTTTCATGGACATCTTTGAAATTAGTGTCACTTGCAGACCAACTAAGAGCTGAAAATTCTAATGCTATTTCTCAATCTCACTTGTTTCAGCCTCTGAACAGTCACTTGAACGCTAGGCACCAGCCCACTTTTCTGGCAAAGGACGACAGCACTGACCTACTTCACTCTTGTCCAATGTTTCTTTCTTTTTACCCCCATCACATTTTTTGGTTTTTTAAGAGACTCATCTGATCTATCTCACTCTTTCTCATTTTTTCCTCTTCCTCCTTGCTTTTTTCTCCTCCTTTACCCCCTCCTCCACTTTCTTATTTTTTGATCAGATGAAATGTGGGATTAGAAAATAGAAATGGTCAGGGTTTCCTTGGTCTGGTCCCTTCTTTATCAATGAAGACAATATTTACGGAAGATCTTTGTAGATTTCACTGCAAAGGCAAGCTGAACCTCAACCAACAGGAGAGAGCTTTCTTGAGAGTCAAGTAATATTTTGGTTCTCATCTACTCAATGTTTTGCTTTTAAAACCAGGCTCCCGGTCCTTTGTGAGAGTTCTGGCTCCAACGTTAAAAGGTATCCTTTTGTCCAAGGAGAAGAGTCTTGACTGATTAAGAGTTGGCAGCTGTAGCTAAGGAGATCTCAGGCTTAGCCATGGCCAGAGGAAGGATGGACAAGTTTAGAGTAAAACTAACCCCCCCCAGGGTGGTCAGTGAGCATATGATGAAGAAAATCGTTTGGCGCAAGGTTTTGTCAGAGATGATATCATTTAATCCTGGCATAATCCTGCAAACTAGGTATCCTTATCCTCATTTTACAGATGAGAAAACTGAGGTTCCGAGAAGTCAAGTGCCTGGGTCAGGGCCATACAGACAGGAAGTGACACAGCCCTTGTGACATCAGAAGCTTGTTTCCATCAAAGTTTGCCTCCTTTCTGCTGAGCAATGCTGGCTCCTGGCATTAGGCTCAAGATGAGTGGATTGGACAGGGCAAGAGGGAGGAGTCAAGTCAAAGCCCCCTTCTCCTACTCCTGTCTGTCCAGGATCCCGGAGAGGCAGAGAAGAGGGCAGCGGGATGAGTTGGGGTGGAGACCGTGGTCCTGGAAAATCAGAGATGGGAATGGGACTCTTGGCTTTGTGTGCATGGAGAGAGAGAGAGAGAGAAGGAGGCTGAGAGAATCAGGGTAAATATATAATTAGGTGTTGTTTGCTTCCAAAATGAAAATAACATTATGGTTTATTTCTGATTTTAAAAGCAAGGCATGCTCATGGTAACAGATTTAGTCTGTACAGAAAGAACTAAAAAAGGAAGTGAAAACAGCCTGTTATCCCACAATCTAAAGAGAACTGTGACCCACAGCTGGGCTTTGAATTCTGCATTCCCAGGTTTAGCTACCTGAAACTCACCTCAGTCTTGCCTGTTGGCGAATTGCCATGAAGACATCCAGAAAACAGCATGAAGAACTCTAATTTTTCAATTTTGGACTCACTTGTCACTTTGGGGTAGCTAGGTTGTTGTCACCTGATAACTTCTTTGGGTTTATTTTATCTGCAATGAACCATAAAGCTAGTGAAATAAAATTAGCCCATTAAAAGTCGTATTTTCAAAGATTAAGGATATGGGAAAAGTTTTGATCTGATGTTAAGAAAAAAGAGAACATAAAAGTATGTATCCAAAGTGATCTGAGTCTTGATTAGGATCTATATCTACAATAGAGAACAAACTAGTGTTTACCAGAGGGGAGGGGGGAAGTGGGGGCAAGATAGGGGCAGGGGTTTAAGGGACATAAACAACTATGTATAAAATAGGTAAGCTACACGATGTATTGTACAACACAGAGGATATGGCCAATATGTTGGCTAAATAGACTAAAGATGGAATATAACCTTCAAAAATTGTGAATCACTATGTTGTATGCCTGAAACCTATATAATATTGTACATCAACTATACCTCAATAAAAAAATATATATCTACGTTCAAAGAAAAAAAAGATAAAGAACTTTTAGTATTTCTTCTAAAATATTACCAGTGCTTACTTCTGGGTGAATTATTTTAAGTGTCTTCTTTATATTTTTCTGTATTTATTGAATTTTTTATAATGAGTATGTTTTCCTTGTACAGTCAAAGAATAATACATGCTATTTTTAAAAAGAATAGATGATTGGGACCGAGATATTTTTGCAATAGACAGTGACTAGTATGTGCAGAGACAAAATGAAGCTGAGCAATTTCCCATTGACCTTAATCAACATTCTAGTCTGGATGGATGTTGGAGGAGGCGGGTGGGAGTAAACGGCAGAGGAAATGTCTGTTTGGGTTTCTGAAATATTCATTTCCTGCAAATGCCTCAACTCTGCACCACCTCTTATGAGTGGACATACCAGCTAAAATGAGCAAGAAAAGTTTCTCTCTGGAGGAGCCCCAGAAATCTTCATTTATAGTTAGGGCTCTTCTTTCCCATTGGAAACTGATGTTTTTGCCCGTGGGTACATGACAGAAATCAAACAGAAGGAACAGGTAGGAGAAAATAGCCTGTCAGTTTGGCTCTGTGATTGTGTATCATAAAGTAAATTTCCTCAGTTTGGTATGTGTTTCTCATATGAAACTGTCAAGAATTTCCTTGAATGCTCCCTCTGCTTGGGTCCACTGGCAGGGATGTCTGGAGCCCAGCAGTCCCTCCTGGGTGGAGCTAATAAGCCTCTCCCGGCTCCCACTGCTCTGTCCTTTCCTAATGAGTGGTAAAGACAACAGTAAAAACCGAGACTCCTTAAATCTCAGAGGAGAAGGGAGAGGTGAAAGGAGGTCTGGTTTATGGTACATCTTCAGTAAAAAAGATTTACAGGTAAGTCATTTTCTCTTCTTTCTAGGTGTTAGATTGAGAGGATCCAGTAAAGTAAACCCCAGAGAGAGCTTGGTCAAAATAAAAAATTCTGACAGCTGTCAAAACAAATAGCAACCAATCGGAATTACAACGTCAAGGGAGGCTCCAGTTCCCAAATAAGTCAAAGAAGTGTTAGCCTGTTACAGCAAGAGTGAAGACTTAAAGGGACATTGAGAGGGAATTGAGGATGCCCCCAAAATTTCAAACTTGGAGGCTGATTGAGAGGAATGGGTAATACAGGTCTAATTTTATCTTTTAAGGAATGATAGAAACCCTAACTATCAGTGAGGAATACATTCTTTCATTCACTTACTAGGCAGTCACCGAGTGCCTTGTCTGTGATGGCTATGAGCTGGGTGATGGAGATGCAGAGTGGAAGGACATAGACCCATCACCAAGGAGCCCAGAGCATTGGGGGAGGAGCCATAGCTATAATGCAGAGTGTTATATACAGTGAAAGAGGTAAATGCTGGCTGTTATTGTGAGAGGTAGAAGAGAGGCAACTCTGTGTGTGTGTGTGTGTGTGTGTCTGTGTGTGTATGTTTCTGTGTGTGTGTGTGTGTGTGTGTATGCATATGCCTGCATGCACATGCAAGCTAATGATTTGCAGAACAGAGTTTGAAGGATGCAAAGGAGTTAGGCAGGTAAAGGGGGTCAGGTGATAAGCACAAAAGCCAGTAGAATAGCTATTTTCATTCTCTCATTCAACACATATATAGAGCTCTCACTGTGTTCTGGGCACTGTCCCAAGAAGTAGAAGAACAAGACAGATGATGTCCCTGCCTTCAGAGAGCTTATATTCTAGGGGAAATGCAATGAAGAAGTAAGCAAGCAAATCAACAAAGAGGCTTTCAAATACTGATGTGCTGTGAAGAAAGTATAATGCGATCCGAGAGTGTGGTGGGGATGAAGGTGGCCAGGAGGCCATGTCAGAGAGATGATTCCATGTTACACCCTGAGTCGGCAATATGAAGACCTGGGGAGGAACATTCCAGGTGGAGAAAACAGCAAGTGTAAGGGCTTTGGATGGGACTAAGCTCGGTGTCTTCAAGGACCAGAAGAAAGGGCAGTAAGTGAGAGGAACAGTGGAAGGAGCTCACGTGGTGAAAGAGGTAAGCAGGAGTCAGATCGCAGAATGCCTGCGGGTCCTGGTGAGGACTTTAAGAATTGTTTGGAAGGGGCAGGAGTGGGTAGGTAGACCAGTTGCTCAGCTACTGTGATAGGCTCCATGGGAAGTCATAGTGGCCTGGGTCAAGGTGTTAGTTGTGGACAAGGACAGAAGATGACAGTCTGGAACTATACTCTGGAGGTAGAATCAACATTATCCATGGAAGGATTAGATTTAATGGAAGAAAGAAGGAGAGGAATCAAAGATAACTCCTAGGATTTTTGCCTGAGTGGCAAGTAGATGGTGGCCATTTATTGGGGGTGGGGTGGGAAGGATAACAAGCATTTGAGGATCTACATATGGTTCAATATGGCATAAACCCCATTTTATAGAGATAGCTGGAGGGGCAGGCAGTGGTCATGAAGGACCTTCCTGGCCCCGTGAGGGAGCCAGATGCCACCCGGAAGACCCAGGTGTCAATGAAAGCCTTTACAAAGTAGAGCAACACTGTCAGCTTTCATCTTCTGAGAGATGAGCTTCCAGGTAGTTTATTTGCAGGATGGGGCAGAAGCAGAGACTAGTTAAGATGCTGCTGTAACAGCCCAGGCAGAACTGATAACCTGAAGTAAGGTGGAATGAATAGAAGTGGGCAGGTGCTTGGGCTGTTTAGTGGATGAAGACGTAAGACACAGTGACTCGTTAACGTGTGTGAGATGAGGGAGAGAGTGAACTCTTATTTTCGAAGTTTCTGAGTTCAGGGATGGTGTTTCTGTTCACTGCAATGCAATGCAGAGCCTGGGGGAGGTTGAGGAGAGGAGCTTGGTTATGGACTCGAGTGTAATGGATGTGGTGTCTTGCTCCCCTGGTATCCGTTTGGCTCTTCCTCCTTCCTCACTGAATACTGATTTTGTTCACACCTGCCTCCCTTCCCCTTCTTCCATGCAGTTGTGTCCTTCAGGGGAAGCCGACCACACCTCCCAGCTCCGGGGATGGTTCTTGTGTCTAGGCAGGTAACACAGCATGGCCAATGATTAGCAGGAGAACGGTCATGTGACCAGCTTGGGTCATTAAGATAGGAGGAGAGGTTTTCTGGATGCTTTTGGGAAAACAACTTCCTTGCTTTTACCTGTGAGCATCTGGAAGTGACCCTCTGCGGTCCTCTGGGTGTCCTTTGAGGATGTGTAGCCCTAAATCACCGTAGCTGTCTTGCTACTGCCCTGAGGATATTGAGAGAAACAGGCAAACCGGCTGGAGCCACCCAGTTACACGAGCCACCCATTTCCTTATCATGAAGCCAGTTTGAGTTGCATTTTCCCTTATTGCAGTTCAAAGCATCTAAACTGATACAAGGGCCAGTAGGACATCCAGGTGCAGATTTCCAGTGGACACATGGGCTTTCTGTCTAGGTCTGGAGCTCAGACCCCTGTCTATCTCAGGAGTATGAGATGGATAAAGAACTCCAATGCTTATGCTGTTCTAAGAGTTGGTATTATAGGTCTGTTTTTCTATCCAAATAAAACTATTTTTTTTTTAAACAAGGAAGGAAGTGGAGTAATGAAAGGAAGAACTTACTTGAAGAACACACTCCATGGTGTGGTAGTGTACCAGAGTGGATTATGGAACCTTTTTAATTAAAAATCTAAAAGAGAGATGCTAATCATTAGAATGATTCAGACATTGTTTAAAGAGAGGCTGAATGACCTATTTTCTGAGATTTTTTAAAAAGTGGAAATTCATTTTGTGTTGGTTGCCCCAGACGACCTCTAAGAGACATGGCTAGCCTAGAGGACAGAAGACAGGAGCTTTGAGGTCTGGCACACGTAAAGGCTGAGCCCAGCTTTCACATTTAGGACCTGCATTGTCTCTCTGAGCCTCAATTGTAAAATGGAGAGAAAAAAAGGTGGTCCTGTGAATGAAACTGGGAAACTCATAAAAATTCTCTTCTGTGCCCAGAAAATGGTAAGGGTGAGAGAGGGAGGGAGGGAGAAGTGGGAGACAGAGACAGAGACGGAGATGGAGATGGAGATATGTATATATGAGAGAGAGAGAGAGAGACCTTCATTTTTTTTTTTTTTTTTTTTACCATTCTCTCTCGACCTTTCCCCCATCAGGCTTTCATCTTCAGCATCCTCTGCTTGTCAGATCTGATGGTTAGTTCTCTGTCTTACCTTACTTGACCAATCAGTGGCATTTGATCTAATTGACCACTTTCTCCTTGAACTCCTTCACTTGCCTTCAGGTACCGTCTTGCTTGGCTGTCTTCCTACCTCACTGGCTACTCCATCTCAGTCTCTTTGTCGGTTCCTCCTATCTTCCCTTATTCCAGTTCAAGTAGAAAGCCCAACATCTTATCATGGGCTATAAGGCTTTAGCCAATTTCCCTTTTCCCCCAATCTTCTCTGCCACCTCTCCTACCACTCTCCCAGGTCACTGGATCTCCTTACTCTTCTTGGAAAATTCCAAGCACACTCTTCCTTCAAGGCTCTTGACTATCCACTCTCCCTAGAGTCTCACTGCTTCTGTTCTTTCAGGTCTTTGTTCAATGTCACTGTTTCAGAGAAACTGTCCCTAGCCACCCTGTATAATCCAACAACCCCCCACCTCATCAGTCTCCATCCTCTCTCCTTAATCTATCTTCATAGCACTCAGCACCACTCAGTGCATTATGTATTTATTTGTACATTTCCCTCATTAGAATATCAGCTCCACGAGGACAGGGATCTTGTTTTATGTACAAGATCCCTGTTCTATCCCTGTATCTCCAGCTTCTGTAACTGTGTTTGACACAAAGTGGGTTCTCAATATGTATTTGTTGAATGAATGCATTCATTGAGGGTTACTGCTCTTGTTACTACTAGTGTCATTATTTTTCCCAACTTTAAGATTCTACTGTTCATGCTTATAAAGCAAGAAGGAGAGCCAGTGACTTTTGATTCCCCCAGCCCACGATCCATAGCGTAGCAGATGCTCTGTAAATTGCTTACATGGGAAGAGATCCGAACAAAATTACTGATGCTCAAGAGCCTCAGATCACCACACTCCTGGATGTCCTAGACTTCCTAAAAAGCCATCCTGAGCGATATGGTTAGACAGCCATTTAGACATGTCTGTTTGGGAGGCATTTTGACCTATGGTGAACGTCAAATGAAACAAAAACATTCTGACATTTTAAGAGCCTTAATTTACTCACGATAAAAGCCATAACATCTGAATATGTCAAGTTTATAAGGCAGAGACTTCAGAATAGGAATATGTGCCTACCTAATGTGAGGGCATGTCAGTGAGTTGACTGACTTTTTGAAGGAGAACACCGGTAACATATTTGGAAGAAACAGAGGATGCATCTGTGAAATACACCTGAAACTTGGGTTTAGGGTGAATCTGTCACTCTTGCTGCAGTTTGAAGGTGGGTTATATGTGAAATTAAACAGTTGCCAAGGTGATCCAAATAGATGCATCTCAGAGGTCCCAGAAGGACAGCACCCCCAGTGATTGCTGCCAATCAGCAGAACATGGTGGAGAGAGCAAGGACTTCGGAGTTATACTGCCTGGAGTTTGAAACCTAGCTCTCCTGTGCATAGACTGAGTATCATCAGGTACTTAATATCTCTGAGCTTTGGTTTCTACCATCACATGGCAGAGATTGCTATGATCACCCAAACCTGTTTTCCCTGTAGTCTAACACTCACCCTGACTGCATTTCTCAGCCTTCCTCACAGTCAAGTATGACCCCATGACTGAGTTCTGGCCAGTAGGATGTGACGAATGTGAGGTGTGTTACTTCCAGGCTTAGCCCATAGGAGCCTCTCCTGGGCCATCCGCCATGCTCTTTTCTCTTCTGGTTTGAGGCAGAGGAACCTGTTGCCTTCAGAAGCTGTGTGCTGAAGACGGTGGAGCTACAGATTGAAAGGCATCTGTCCCTGAATCGTTGCTTGGAGGAGGGCTGCCTGTTTTGGACTTTCAGAGTGAAAAACAGATGCAAGTGAGAAATAGACTTCTATGTATTAAGCCACTGGGATTTGGGTGTTTAGTTGTTATATCAGACACCATTATCCGAATACATTTGTAAAGTGGGTATAAAGATTTTTTGGGGAGGGGGTGATATACATTTTGTTTAAAGCTCACAGAATGTCTTGGTATGTAGCAGGGGTTTAATAGATATTTGTTCTTACCATCCTCTTGCTTAGGTAATCTACAATACTCATCACACATCAACCCTATTGAGGTTTTGCTAGACTGCAAGAGGATGTCAAATGTAAAACAGAGTCCCAAATCTCAAGTTCCAGATACCTACAATGGGGAAGACAATTACCCTTCATGTGTATTTGTATCCTAAAATATCGAGCCTCTGAAAACCAAGAATGGAGTGAGTGTCTCAAGGATTAAACATTAGAACTCAGAGGAAGAAGGTCCCTTTGGTTGGGCTAGTCAGGGAAGACAATAAATCATCTATATGGGAAGAGAGCAGCTACATAGGCCCCTCAAAGAGTGGGCAATCAAAGAAGAATTTCTGTTTCATTTTGGACACATGATGTATTCATTCTCTCAGCAGTCATCCATTGCTAACCATGTAAGCAAGGTAAGGTATTTAGAAAATTAACCTAGAATATGGAAAAAGCTGTAAATTAAAAGAAGGATGCTCATTACTGGGACATTTACAATGTCAAATGATCAGAAACAGCCCAAATGTTCAATATCAGGAGAATGCTTAAATAAATCGTGGTAGACCCTTTAGATGTAATCTGTCCCTTGAAAGTCCCATCAAAGTCCACAATTTAAATTACCATCTGCACAGAATGACTCCTACATTATGACTTTGCCCCTGACTTCTCCAAACTCTACTCCTATGTCTTCAACTGCCTACAGGATGTCTTTATTTGGATGTCTCAAAGACAGAAAGCTCAGAATGCATTTTCCAAACCCACTCCCTCACCTCCAAATGCACCATTGCCAGGTTCTTGTATATGTATCTTCCAGATCTCATAGACTCAATCACTTCAAAGAAAGTTGCCCATGGTCCTGCATCTAGGTTAGGTGCCTTTGGGACCTGCTTCGTAGCTTACACACAGACTGGGCAAGGGAAAATGTGGCTCAGGTCATTCTGGACAGTGAGGAGCCAGGTGTTAAAGAACACTTACTGCTGATAATACAGCGTGGATATTCTATGTTTATACAACTGAGTGTCAAGCCATAGAGCATGATTCTGACATTGAATTTGAATCAGGGCTAGTCATTTGTGCTAAAAATATTTACTATGTGCCAGACACTGCGCTGTTTCCCCTACTCTTGTGGAGCTTACCATTTATTCAACACATTTCAAACACCTGGGTAACAGGAAACAGTTCAGGGAACTCCTGCGAATGTGTTTTATTTCCTCGAGTAAGACATTTAATTTTCTGGGTCTCAGTTGCAATAACGATCTTTGCTGATTGCTCCTTGGTGACTGGGGCCAGCATTCATGCTGCTAAAATCCTTGGACATCTTCAGGCCTTGAATGTGATGCAGAGGAGAAGTGGGGCTTTGAATCTGAGCAGTTGAAAGCGTGGCTTTCCCAAGACCCTTCCTTGATCCTCCCCAGAGGACTTGTGTTATTAAACCAGAGAGCCGAGCAGGTCCTGACTGGCAAGGACCCATGGATTAATGTCCAGAGTGCTAACATCATAATTGGGCCACCATTGAAGGCGGCAACATCTGCTGTGTGAGGCTCTGATGCCAGACCCTCCGTTGCACGCCACTGGCTAGCCAGGACCTCCGTCTTGGGAGGCAGCCTGGGTGGCCTTAAGGCTGCACTTAACACATGCTCAATAGCTACTGTCAGGTGTTGAAAAGCTCTCATTAGGGCCAAGAAATTGACTTGTGTCCTGAGCTTCTCAAGACAACAATGAGGACCCATGGGAGAGGCTTTGTGTCTGAAGGTGCGCAGGGACTGGTAATTGAGTTACTGCTAAAGTGATGAGAGGCTGTGGTCAGTGACAAGTATTAATGGCATGAGGCTGGTAGGCTATTGCAAGACCATTCTGCATTTTCTTTTTGGCATGGAGTATATGGGGATTAATTCTTTCTTAAAAAATGTTTACTAGGGCAGTAGAGCCCAATAATCAGGAGGGCAGTCGGGAAGTCAGACTACTGGTATCTAGAGGTAGCAAAGAGATGCTTCCTTGTTGGGGAGGGTCACCTGGCTCTGCACTGCCTTACGTCTCATTCAATGACAGTATTCCTGGGAGGCTGGCTCTCTTAGCCTCATTTTACAGATGGGAAAACTGAGGGTCCAAGGGGTTATGCCCTGTCTACAACCACATAACCATAAAAGATTGTGGATTAGAATCTTGTCTGTTTCCTAAGTCCCCACTGCCTTTACTACATAGTGGATGTGACCAGTTGTGCCAATGTTGTGTCAACATTGTCTTCTGTGCTCAATATCCTGCTTACAAAGGAGATCTCCAATCCATCCATTTCTTTTCACCATGCCTGACCCCAATGGCTCTTACAGGCATGACTCCAATAGCCTCCTAATCAGTCTCTCTATTTCCTTCTTGCTTCCTTCTCTGGTTCCCACGCCCACATAGCAGCAACAGATTTGAAGATGTCATGTCCCTACTTCTCACCCCTCAGAGGGTTCCTATCACCATTTTGCTAGGAGCCAAAATATTCAATGTGGTAGACAAGTCTCTTCCTGTGCCTCTTGCTGCGTCTCTTTCCATCTCCTCCACCCTTGGCTCTACTGACACTGGTCTCCCTGTACTTTCTGGAAGGTTCTAAGCTCTTAGTCCTCCTTTAGGGCCTTCACAGATGCCATTTCTTCTGCACGAAACACTCTGTCCCCCCTACTTTTTTCCTGGATGACTTTTACTCAGCCTTAAATATTTTTTACACAGTGACGGTTCCTGTCTAACCATAGTCCTCTCCTTAGTATCCTGCGCTCCTTCTTTATCAATTTGCAAATATCTTTTCCTTTGTGACACGGCATTAACTGTTAGTTTGTTTCTGGTCTTTCTCCCCCTCTATTTTATGAACTCCTCAAGGTTAGGAATCCAGATGGTTCTGTTCCCCACGATCTCACCAGTCTGGCATGTAGTGGATTTCCAATAAGCATTTTTCAAATTTGTCGAATGACTAAATGTTGGCATTGTCTCTGACAATGGAAGTGCATATGAGCATATTTATAGAAGCCAGTTCATTGTAACTCAGTTTTCATCCATTTATTCATCTGTGCATCATCTCCATCAATATTTACTTAGTACCAACTAGGTGCTGAGGATGCAAAAGTTAATGAGGAAAAGTGCCAGCCCTCTAGTGACTCATTTGGGGGTGGGCCAGGGTAGATGTAGAAACATGGAGAGCAAAGACCTGAGTCAAATTTCTGAGTTTGGATCACTGTCCCTTCAGCTCCTCTACTGTGTGACCTTGGGCAAGTGACTGCATGTGTCTGAGCTCTGAATGTCTTGTTGTACAATGGAGATAAGCATATGCATCTTGCAGGGCTGTTCTGATGCTAAATTGAATGAGATGAAGTATGTAAAAGCAAAGCTCAATAAAGAGAAAATGTTGTTGTTATCATGGTTTGTTTTTATTACTTGGATGGGGCATACGAAGGAGTTAGGTCAATTCCATCTAAGGGAGGTGATTAAGGGAGTGCTTATAAATGAGTAAGTGCTCTTGAGGCAAGGTGGACAAAGAAGGGAAAGTTTTTAGGGTGAGAGCAAAAAGGGTCTTCTGGGGACATCTGGGATTGTAGTACTTTGAGAATAGCATTCTCCCATCTCTCCCTCTCCCTGAGGGGCACACACCACCCTTTCTTCCCAGAATAATTCAGTTTGTCTTCTGGGAATCCCCCTACCTACGCATCCATCCTTCCTGACTCTCAACCCTGGTCCCATCCTTTTCTCCCCATATTAGCCTGCACTTCTAGTTACCCCTTTCCTCCTAAAACTGGGAGGAATGAAGGATTGGAAACAACTCTGTCATCCATCAGATAAAATTGAGAGTTGGCAGCTGTGGTTTTATTAATGGCTACTCAATTCTTCTTTCCCAACATCTGGAAGATTTGTGCCCCAGGATGGACAAGCCAGTGATAACACGGAGAGAGATTTATCAGCAACTTGGAGATGGATGAGGACCTTGAGGCCATCTCATCCAGCTTTCACCCTGCACAAGAAGGCCTTGGTGGCACCCTCGGGGAGGGGCATTCAACCCCTGCCTGGACACTCTCCAATGTCCCCCGAGTTCATGTCAATGGAAGTTTGCTGAAATGTGTACCAGTCGTGTGAACTTTAGTCTCCAAGCCCAAAATTCAGTACAAAAGTGCTGAAAAGTAAACATCTCTTTCAGGAATAAATAGTATGATGTTCAAGAGTAGGGGCTCTGGGAACCAGACCACCAGGGTCCACATCCACACTCTATCAACTTGGACCAGTTAATATAGCTGACCCTTCATTTCCTCGTCTGTGAAATGGGGATGGTAAGAGAAGTTCCTTGATGGGCAATGTTGTGAGCAGTAGTTACAATAACAAGTGGGAAGCACGTGGAACATTGCTGAGTCTGTAACAATAGCTCGATATGTGGTGACTATTATTATTGACTCTTGATGGAACCCTTTTAAAGCAAGGGCTAGAGTGAGCTTACAAGGGCCCAGAAAAACCCCCAGCTTCCCCAAATTCTTCTTCCTGCTCTCTGGGGGTGTAAAATTTCTTCACCAAGGAGCACAGCCTTTCATCACCCAATAACAGACGCCTGTGGCAGAGCCAGGGAGCCAGGCTTCTGCAGCTGGCCAGCCTGTAGGATTCAATTTGGCTGCCTATTAACCAACTGGCCATGAGCGACTACCTACCTTCTCTGTATCTCAGTTTCCTCACCTGCAAGATGGAGACCATAATCCCTGCATCAGAGGGTGAAGTCTGACTGTTTAGCATCACCTCCTCTAATTCACTCGTGTCCAGGCTGCCTTCATTTCTTGCCTTGATAACTGCAACTTTATCCTCATGGGCCTCTGTTTCCACACTTATTCCCATACAGGCTGTGTTTCACCAAGCAGCCAGAGCGAGCTTCTGAAAACCCAAGTCAGGGAACATCGCTCCTCCCCTTAGACCCCACAATGGCCTCCGATGTCCCTCAGAGTGAATTCTTCATCCTAGCCTATAGCACCTCCGTGTCTGACCTTCACTTCTCTGGCCCACTTCCCTCCGCTTCTCCCCTTATTCACTCTGCTGTCTCCCACATGCCTCCATCTGGAACACACTGAGCATCTTTGGACTTGGAAAGTGTTTGGCCTAGATATCAACACACCTCCTTCATTCATCTCCTCTGAGGGCTCTGCTCAAGTGCCACCTCCTCTGAGGGGCCCACCAGGGTCACCCTGTATCATCTAGCATTCCCTTTTTTGTCACAATCCTCTACTCTTCTTTATTTTTCTGCATAACACTTATCCCTGGCAAATGTTTGTATATTTGTGACTTCATTGCTTCTTTCTTCCCATTAGGGTGTGGAGCCCACGAGGAGAGGGTCTGAATTTTTGATCTCTGCTGGGTCTCTGCTACCCAGCCACGTGCCTGGTTCAGTGTAGATAGTCAATATGTATTTTTTGAATGAATAGTTGTGTAATATGCAACCAGCATTAATGTTGTTTGGGAAAATGTGCATGGTCCATTGTAGGTGTTTGATAAATGTGATGTTTAATCCCCTCATTATCCAACTAGAAAGAACATTAAAAGAGCAAATACCCATGGGAAGGGCAGCAGGTTGGGATTCCTGTACAAGGGAGGCCTGAGTGGGGAGGGCAAAGGAAGGCAAGCCAGGGACTCTAGACAAACTTCACTTGCTAAGCAATTTTGCCTCTGGCCAGCTCTGTTTATGTCTGTGTGTACGATGATTCTCCAGGCAATTGAATTGCATTACCCTTTTCATTCTAATAATATGAACAGAATTCAGATGTGGTATTTGATGATGTCTTGTCTATTGAATGACTTCAGGACTGCTGGCATATTGCAGCAAATTACTGTCAACTTGAGGGCCCCCATGCCTCCACCACAGTGCCAATATTTCTGTGAGAAACCCCGGTCATTTACAGTTTATGTCTCAAAAATGAATTTTTATTTCATTGGCTTAATCTTCAGAGTTATCGGAAATGTGTGTTTATTCCCAGGGAGACTTCAAATGCAAGGTTCTTATAACAGAACCAGAACTGGAAGATTTCTTGAAGGGGGAGAAAGAAAAGCATTTCCTGCCTGGTTGGAATTGCTGTGTGTATAACACCTGCTGAGAGAGAAAAGAGGGTAGACTGGATTTCTTCCAAAAATCAGAAGGGAAGCTGATTCCAACTTGGGAGGCTGTTAATATCTTAAGACCAAGGCCGACAGACCAAGGAGAGGAAGCGGAGGAGAGAGGGAAACGTGTGAAAGTCTTTTCCAGTTCTTACTATTTTCTTTAAACCAAGTGCCTGGAAATTTGCTGCATCTAGCGATTCCCTGGCCCTGGCACACAGTAAGCACTCAAGAAGTGTTATGTTGAACTGGAGTTGAACTTGGCTGGTGAGGATTTGGAGGCTGTGTTAGCTTCAGTGATGTGGATGGGGATTCAACCAAGTGTCTCCCCTCCCAGCCCTCCTGTGAATTCATGTTGCCTAATAATCTGTCCCAAATAGCAGCAGCACGGAAGCCTTTGGCTGTGCCACAGGGAAGGATCCAGCCCTTCCCAGGGGAGTCTCCCCATCACAGACATGGCACAGCTCCGCCCACACACTGGGTCTCTGAGTCAGAAGGGCATGTTTTTGCTGCGACTAATTTTACTACTGTTGTTTCTACTGCATTGGTCAAACCCTGTTAGCTTTTTTGGGGAAGGGGCCTGTACCAGCTGAGGTCTTAATATTAGTTATCTTGATGAAGAGGAATTTCCATAACTAACCTCCAGCTCTGCTTCCTCGTTTTATGTCCTTACACAATGGGAAAGACAGACTGTACTGTGAATAACGTTGTCACTGAAACGTCCCCTGCAGCTCGTCTGCCAGGCAAGGGCTCATGGAATCATGGATAATTAATGAAGTTATATCAGCCAGTGAACCCAGCACCACTGCAAATCTATTGGGCTAGTGATTGTAGTAAATCCAAGCAAAAGGATTATTCTGAGCATCAGTTATGGGCAGATGTGACTGCCTTGTACTGTCCTAGACTTTTACCAGTATGACAACAACAACAAAAAAAAAAACAGGCAAAACTCATTGTTCACTAGGGAGTTATAGTCTAATGATCTACATCTATCTATCCATTTCATGCAGTGACCTGAAACGATACGGAGAGTAAAATCACAAAAGAATCAGGATCAAAGAAGTTGTCAATCAGAAGTGAAGGTCAGGACCAGAGGAGAAGAAAAGAAATACCAAGGGGCAGTCCAAAGTCCTAGAGAGCTGCCAGAGCTAAGTGGGAACTTTGATCCAAAGCTCCCTGACAGCCAGGGCAGAGAGGGAAAGTGTGTCAGTCACATGAATCTCATTGTTCGGAAAAGGACATCACTACTCTCCCTATTTCTTATGATAAAATCTGTTATCCAATCATATCACCTTATTTAAGCCCTAGAACAATCTTATGACTCAGTGATCACTACTAGCCCCATCTTAGAGATGGAGAAACTGGGGTTTAACAAATTTAAGGATCTCACCCATGGTCATAGCTGGAAAGTGGCAGAGCTGAAATGAATTTTCAGGCAGTCTAAATTCAGAGCCTGTGCTCTTAACATATACTTTACTGCCTTTTCTATAGGGTAGGCTGAAAAAGCACACAATCGTCCTTGGGCAAAAGCCTAATTGCCCTAGGAGATAGTCTTCTGCCAGGGATCTGGGAGGAAAAAAGAAAAAAAAAATAAAAAGAAGAGAGATGTAAATGCATATGTAGTCGGGAAATTGGATGGTAAGTATGAAATTCATCAGCTTTTAGGCCAAAGACATTCCAATAGCCCACAAATCGGAAAACCAGAGCTGTCATGTCCCAAGCTCAAAATGATCTGGACTAAACTGGCCTGACAGTCTTGCACTTACTTTCTGTCATCTTAAGGGAAAGATGTAGTAAGAGAAATGAGTTTTAAAAAATCCCCATTAGCTTGGTTCCTGCCTGTACTCAGGCTTACCCTGTTATCGTGGAACCTCATTAGTCCTCCAAGAGCCACTGTGTTGGAGGGGACAGCGGTTGAAAGATGCTCTCCAAGGTGCTGAAACAAGCAACGCTTATTTTTCTTTTTCTCAGGTTGGCTTCTTGCCTCTGAATCACTACTTCTGGTAACCAGGTGAGTCAAAAAAAAAAAAATTCTCCTTGAAAAAAGATACAACCTACATGACTGAGTTGAGAAAATGTGCCAATTTGCAAGAGTTCAAGTTTATTTCCAGTGATGCCAACCCTGAAAGGTAGCACAGAGTGAAGGATTCTGGAGCCAGACTATGTTGGTTCAGTTACTCACTAGCTGAGTGACCTTGGGTAAATTTCCTAAACCTCTATGCCTCAGTTTCCATACCTGTAAAATCGTAAAAACAAAACAAAACAAAACAAAAACCATCCCTGAAAGAGTTTCTGTGAAGATCAAATGAGTTTTAAGTTACTAAGCACTTAAGACAGAGCCTGGCAAATAAAAAGTTCTGTATATGCATTTGTTAAGAAAGTTTGTTACATTCCTTAAGGCAAAATTGCTTGGTAATGGGGTCATCTCGGGATGATAAACCTGCCAGTTACTTCATGCCAAGGGGTAAATCTAGCCTTAGGGGATGCAGTGATGGCAGATGACTTAGAAAACTGTGTCTTGCTCTCATCCTTCTTTTCATATTTACACAACAAGACAAAAAGCTGGCACCAAGTCCAATTTTATGTTACATCTTGGAATTCTGACTCCAACCATTTTCTAAAATGTTAAATTCTGTTTGCTGTATAGTTTTAAAACAGCAGCTGTTCATCCACCCCAGAGGTGACAGCGAGTAATTGTTGGGGGTTGTTTACTGAATACCCATGTCTCCTGACTCCCTCACAGGGATGTTAGGGGGTCTAATTAATTACTGTTTGCAAAGCACTGAGAAATCCTCTAGTGAAAGTTGCTATAGAAATGCAAGTTTCTGTATTATTATTACATGTGCTTGTAATTGTTTTCAAAGTTTACTTATTGGGTAGGGAAAGAGGGAGAATATATTTTTTCCTTGATAGCAGTGGATAATGTTTTGTCAATTGGCATTTATGGGTGTTAAATCACTTCATGGAGACATTGTATCTCTAGAGCTACAGGAATCTCATAATGGGAAATGTACATAAAGCATTTCTTCTTTCACTTTTGCACCCTCCTCCTCATTCAACTCCAATATCCACAGTTAAACAAATGTGAAAAGAAACATTATAAAAAGCGACTATGTGTATCCAAATTTCAAAAGCTCAAATACATATTTCTATGTAGAATTTCCTGGATAGAGCCAGTTTTTTGGGGGTACAGAACACCCCTCCCATTAATTAATGCTAAAGTTTGAGCAACATTAAGTTGAAATAAAAATATAAAGCAGAAACAAAGGAAATTAGGGATAGATACAAACTTCAATAATTAAAATTATGTATTGGGTTTCTCATCCTAAAAAGCTATGAAAAATCTTGGCTTGGCTTGGCTTGATTTTGTTAAAAAAAATGTGAAATGACTAATAGCAAACTCTCATGTTAGAAGTATCTTTCCATCGTTATATGTGTATTTCTTTTTAAAAAATTATCTATTTATCTCTGTTTTATAGGGAAATACTTATAGGTATAGGTATGATTGGCCACTGTTAGATGAAACTAACCCATTTTCTTTAAGATATCTCTTTCCTAACTCAAGTTTGAGATAATGACATCAATACTGGCATATTGAAAAAAGAAAATTCACTAGAAGTAAAATTTGGCACTACACAGGGGAAGAACACAGACCTTGTTTGGGAGCTGTTCAAGTGGTGATGAAATCTGAATCAGATAAGAATGCTATCATCACTACCATTCGTAGCTCCTCAGCCAAGTTTATCTGTAGCCTCCCCAAAATTGATTTGCAAACACTTATATTTGCTTTTAAAACTCCCATAAAATCTAAGAAGCCTATTTTAGTCTGTAAAATGGAGCAAATAATTGCCTCTTTTCTATGAATAAAATGTAAAACCCATATCTGGAGTAATGGCCATTTTCTTATTCCTCAACACATTGAGCTCCAGTCACACCACACATCTCCTAGATTTTTTAGTGTTATGATTTTTTATTCTATTTGAGATTTTCATCAGCTTTCTCCACTTTTTATTTCCCTCTGTTGCACCCTTCCCAGCTCCAGACATTAATGGTCTCTCCTCTGGGCTCCCATAATCTCTTGTATGTTATGAGATTTCTCACATAATAGTAAACAAAGGAAAAAATGAATAAATGATCTGGGTGTTAACTTCATAAGGTAGGGACCTTTATTTTATATTTTCTTAGAGCCTTTGGTATGGTGGTCTGATTGCTTGGTGGTGGGGGGAAGACAATGATGCTATTTATTCAAACCATCCAGTCACTGTCAGTTCACAACAGCTCCACATGGATTTTTGTTCCTAGTGGATTAGCCATTTTGCAAATAATAAGTCAAAAGATTCTGGCATATCTTCATTTTAAATTTCTATGGAGGCTGTCACTTACTTAACTGCATTCAGTCCTATTGTTTTACTTCTCAAATCCTTCCACTTTTCTCCCTCTCTATCACCATCCTAGTTCAGGCCACCATCACTTCTTATCTGGAAAGCAGCAGTGGTTCCTCACAGGTCTGCCTTCAGTCATTCTTGCTCCTTCTTATTGCTTCATCTGCACTATAGCCAGAGGGATCATTCGAAATGCAAATCTTATCAAGTTGATTCTAAGCTTCTTAAAATCTTTCAGTGGTTCTCATTGCTCTAAAGATAAAAATAAACCTCTTCCTTGGTTTTGCCTTCCACAAGACTTGCTTTACTTTCTGCTCTAGGCACTATGCCTTCCTTCTTAGTCTTTAATTATCTCTATTTGCTCTCCTGCCTCAGGACCTTTGCACATGCTGTTATTTCTGCCTGGAACATCCTTTTCTTCCTCACCTTTCTTCAAATTACCATCATCCCTTAAAGTGTAGCTTTCCCCAGGCAGGCTAAACCTCTGGTTACACACTCCCCTAACTCTCAGTACATTTCTTTCTCAACACTTAGCACATTTTGTAGTTTGTGTGTGTGAGTATGTGTCTAAGCTTCATAACAGCAGGAACTGGCGCAATTGTTTGCTGAGCCACTTTGTCCCCAGAGCTCAGGGTTCCCTGGAACAAAAATTTTGTTGAGTGAATGAGTGAATGGACAACTCCAGGATAAATTAAAAATATTTGTCTAATAAAGCAAGATCCAGAGGAGAAATCTATATGCTCAAAAGTCTATTTTCCAACTGCCAAGAAGATGTGGATCAGCCAGGTAACAGCATCAAGCAGCTTTATTATCAGCAGTCCGTGATATCAACCTGAGAAATGATCCAATTCTCTTCCCAGTATAAGTTCATCTCTTTATAAAACGATTCCATTAAGTCAAGGCAAGTGTCCAAGAAGCCCATAATGAAATACAAATAAAAAAATTATGAAGGGCATACGATTTACAAATCAAGCAACAGAAAAATATAATATCATACAATTGAATGGTGATGATTCTTTATCAGTGAAATAGATAATGAAGAATTCATTGACATGGACTGTCCTCAGGACCCATATCTCTGATATGAAATAAATGATTCCCCTTCACTAGGCTCCTGCTAGCATTTCTAGCTCGTCTTGCCATCCACTGTTCATATATTATGTTCCAGCACAGCCTTGCTCAGTGTGCCCCAAACAAGTCCACAATGGGAACCCGTGGTTCTCTTTGCCTCAAACCATCTACCCTTTTCCTTCCTTCCTCTTCATCCTTCCATCTCCAGGATTCCCTAGATGAACTTTTTTTTTTTTTTTATCATTTCCCTGCCCAAGTAACACCTTAACCAACATTTCTGTATCCAATTGAAGTTTTCCTCTTTGCCATCGCAGTAAATGGCTCCATCTACATTTGCTCAAGGTGGACCCCTGGGAATCATCTTGGCTTCTTTCTCCTCTCTCCAGTAGCAGTCATATCCCATCCACCAGCAAGTCTTGTCCAAAATTTGTTCCTTTTCTCCAACTCCATCGTCTTAATCATAACCACCATCCACCCCGCAGAGGTTTCCTGATGGGTCTTCTCCCTTCCACCCCTCTCCTTCATTCTTCTCTCAGTAGTCAGCTTAATCTTCTGAAAGTAAATTAGCTGGTACTTAAAACTCTTCTATGGCTTCCCATTTCACCAAGAAAAATACTCAAATTCCCCTCCATGACTTCTAAAGCCCTGTGTGAGTTAGTTTTTGCCTTTTTAATTTTATTGCTGTCCCCACCTCAGGGCCTTCCCAACTCAACATCCTTACTTCAGTGGTGGCAGACTGGGCACGTCCTCAACTGAGCCCATGATTCTCTCCAACTCCCAAATGTTCCTCCCCCAACTTCCTTCCTCTCAGGAAGTGGCAGCCCCATCCTTCCAGTTGCTCAGGCCAGAAAACTTGGAGTCACCCTTGACTCCTCTCGCTAATTCACACCCCATTTCCAATCAGCCAGCAAATCTTGAATCAACTCTAATCTTCAGAATGTGCCCCAAATCTGGCCACATCTCACAGCTTCTTCTGGGACCACCCTGGTCCAAGACACCTCCAATTCTTGCCTGGATGATGGCAACAGCCTCCCAACTCGTCTTTCTGCTTTTGTACTTGTCCTCTCCCCTAGTGCCCTCATCTTCCTTCGTTAAATTCTCAACTCAATCTGGAGTCATGATGCTAAAATACAGGTCAGTTTAGGTCAGGCTTCTGCTCCAAACCCTCCAATGGCTCCCACCTCACTCAGAGAGAAAGCTAACATTCTCATAGTGACCTATAAGACCCCATGTGATTCCCCCCAGCCCCATTCATCCCCATACATCTTTAGTCTCATCATTTTCTCCTTTCTGCTTTGCTTGCTTCGTTTTGGCTACATTGGCCTCTTTCCTGTTCCTCAACACAGCAGGCATATCCATGTCTCAGGACCTTTGCACCGGCTATGACACCTTCCCCTAGATATTTATTATTTGTTTATCATTCCCTAGGTATTATTGGACCCCTCATCTTCTTCAGGTATTTTTTCCCCCAAATGTTACCTTCTCACTAAGGACTTTCCTATCTACTCTATATAAAATTGCAACTTCCCTTCCCCAGAAACGCACTAGCCCACTTCCCTGATGAATTTTTCTTCTTAGCCCTGGTCTCTCTGCAGCACACAGGGCTGGCTTTGTGAGTGTACAACTTGTGCAGTCACACAGATCCTGTGCCTAGAAGGAACCTGCACTTGGTTTAATGCTTTAGTGTTGCCATCTTGAAATTCTTAATTTTTTTTTTAGACAAGAGATCCCACAAGTTTGTTTTGATCTTGGTCCCACAAATTATGGAGCTGGCCCTAGCCACATGATCTATATTTGACTTATTTTGTTACTTTTGTCTTCTCCCACTGGGAAGTGAGCTCCAGGGCAGGGACATTTGTCTATTTTGTCCATCACTATAACTGCAGTGCTAGGAACAGAGCCTGGTAAGTTGCAGAGACTCAAGAAATATTTGTAAATAAATGAGTTCTCCCAGTTAAACTAGCCAGTAGTTTGGAGTCATCCTTGACATAGGTTTCCCTGGGCCCCAGTATTCAGGTTCCATCCATTTTGCTCCTTAAATACACTTTGTTCCTGTTCTCTCCTCTTTATTTTCGCTGCACCTCCCTTGGCCAGACTACCTGGATGCTTCCTTGTAACGCACTTCCTAACAGGTCTCCAAACGTCCCCATATGTCCCCTCCAAAGAGTCCCCATAGTTAGTGCCTTGTACAGGGCAGAGAGCCCGAGAGGAAGATCACAGTCTTTAGCATGACCTCAAGGCCCTGCCTGAGCTGGCCCTGTCCACCTTTTCTGCCACATCCTCTCATTCTGCCTCTCAGCAGTGCAGCCTCTCTGGCCTTGTTTTGACCCTGCAAACATGGTTTTAGTTGCTGTTGTTGTTGATTTTTTGTTTGCTTGCTTGTTTGTTGTTTTTTTTTTTTTTTTTTAACACGTAAACCCTTCCATCCCATGTTTCTAGAACACCCTTCACTCTATGAACTCTTGCTTACCCTCATATCTCAGGCCTTTTCCTGAACCTCTGAGCTAAATCTCTCCAATATTTATTGTCACGGCCAAACCCCCAGGTGCTTCTTCTCTGTAAGACTTGTCGTCTCAGGGACTGGACAGTGATCACTGTGCTTTCTTGATTGGTGTCTCTTTTGCCCATAGGACTGTAAGGTCGGAGAGTAGGGACAACACTTCTGAGATCTTTGCAGCCCATTGCCCAGCAAGCTGCCGTCAAGCACACAGTGGATGCCCAGTACTGTTGCTCGAATGGGTGAATGTGGGGCAAGGTGCCCTGCTGAGATACTAAATTATGTTGAGTATTCACTGGGGAGTTGATTTTCAAACCCATCCCAAGGAGACAGAAACACCTCAGGGGCATGATGATGGCATTTGGCCATAAGGCCAAGACACAATGTTGCCCCCATGCTGGAGGGCCCGGGCTATATGTGGAGATGCTTTGTTTGGCAAGCACAGAGTTGGCCCACATGGTCTTCCTTCCTTCCTTTCTCTTTCTTTCCTCCTTCCTTTCTCTTTCTTTCCTCCTTCCTTTCTCTTTCTTTCCTCCTTCCTTTCTCTTTCTTTCCTCCTTCCTTCCATTTCCTCCTTCCTTCCTTCCTTCCTTCCTTCCTTTCTTTCTTTCTTTCTTTCTTTCTTTCTTTCTTTCTTTCTTTCTTTCTTTCTTTCTTTCTTTCTTTCTTTCTTTCTTTCTTTCTTTCTTCTTTCTCTTTCTTTCTTTCTCTCTCTCTCTCTTTCTTTCTCTCTCTCTCTCTCTTCTCCCTTCCTTCTTTTTTTTGAAAAAATTGAATGGGTTGCTAACACTGAAAACACATGAGGTTTAACATAAACATTTGAATATTTGGCTTCTTTTGAAAAATCGAAAGATCCAGAAAACTTGGGCCTACAGTGCGTCAGCTGGCTGGAGCTGACACGGGGCTGCTTCGGCTGGGGCCTGTGCTTCAGATGCTTGAGTTTCTTCTCCATATGGGGCACTCTGGTTATCAAGGGCAGGAAAGCAGCCTTCATACACCAATGTGATGGGACATATTCCTGCTATTCTCCATTCCAGGTTAGTTCTTACCATACTGATGTCTGCATCTTTGTGATGCAGAATGAAGAAAAGTGTTGAGAGAAACATAAAGGCAGACAGAAAGGGGAAAGGATTGCCAAGGAAGCCCAGGTTCATCTTGACGAATGGCATCTGTGATTTGGGGAGAGGAGACAGCAGAAGGCTGGGACTGGGGTGGGAGGATTTTGGCATTTGGTGTAGGAAGCTGCAGAAGTGAGAAATATTTCTGTGGATTATAAATTGGCTCCTTTTTAATGTTCTTTAGGGATCCTGAGTAGAGATTGGATTGAAATTCTTTTAAAATTCCTCTTTGACTGGTTTCTTCATATGTGACTCTCTGCAGAGCTGAGCCACTCAGAGCTTTATTATTTGTTAGGGTTACACAAGTTTAAGCTATTGGATGCAGGGAAAAATCATTCCTGTAAGGGGAATATCAACTATTCTACCTGAGGGTTTAGCTAAGTAATAAAAATCTGGGTTGAGTGAAACCTTCCTCCTCTTCTCTGCAAATAGCTAGCTTCTTAACATCCCCACACCTGGTTGTTCTTGGTTCTACTTAACCCACCCTCCCATGGCAATTCATCAGTTTACATGTTTATTTCCCTTCCTTGGTCACAAGGCTCTGGAGAATAGAGACCAACTATGTTTTGTTGCTCTTTATAGATTTAGCCCATTGCTAGGACCACAGTTGCTGGCACATGCTAGGCACTAGGTAAATGTTTGTTGAACAAAATGAATGAGGCTCCCAATGGATGTGATTGACTTAAGTCTTTCAAATCTCTTCACTTAGGTCCATATCAAGGTTCTACTGAAAATATTCAGGCAGCCTAGGATGGAGCAGTCTAATAATATGACTCTAATATATTATTTCTGGGATGGAGAAGAGCAGGAATATGAATGTTACCAGGAAACAGTGTTGGGCCCTTGTTATGTTTCTTATAAATGATTCAGGGAGAGAAGAGATGATGCATTGGCGAGTTGCCAGTGATACTCACTTGGTCCCAAACTTAGACCCATCCTTGACTTCTGTCTTCCTCTCCTAACCCACATTTGTTGTCCCTAACAAATCCTGTGGGCCTTACCTTCAACACACAGCCCGAATCCAACCACTTCTCATCACCTCCTCCCAACTCTCCCAACCCAAGCCACATCCTCACTCTTTGGGTTGTTGTAATGGCTTCCTGACTGGTCTTCCTATGGCTCTGGCCCCTGGGGTCTGTTCCCATTCACCAACCAGATTGTGACCCTCCTCCACTCCTAGCGCTCCAATGGCTTCCATCATGCTCACAACAAAAGCCAAAGAAAGTCTTTTCAATCTGGCCCCGACTGCCTCCCTGACCTCCCCAGCTACAGGGACACTGTCCTCTTCGTGCTTCTCAAATACACGGAGCACATTCTTGTTTCTCCTGTCATGTGAGGCTCTGTGCAAGATATCGTTGTGGCTCTTTCCCTCTCTTCAGTTAGATTGTTCTCACTGAGGCCTTCCCTGGCCTCCCCACGTCAGATTGCAGCTCCTCTGCTCACCCTCCCCAGCCTCTTTCCCTGTTGAATTCTTCCCCGTAGCACTTACTGCCATCTGACCTACATTTGGCTTTCTGATTTGTTTATCGACGGTCTATCTTCCGTAGAACGAGGGCCCTTCATGAGGGTGAGAACTTTGGTTTGTTCTGCCCACTATTGTGTTCCAGCCCCTGGCACAGTGCCTAGAACATAAAAGTGCCCATCAGCATCTGTGGAATGAACGCTGAGAGCCCTTGCAGACAATGGGTGGTCGCTTCCCCAGGACACGTGCCTTGGTTTCTGATGTTTACTACGATCATGCGGAGATGATTGTGTATATGTGTGAAGCACCTGTGGCTTAATTGTGGAGGATTAATGTTTAATTCTTGCCATTTTGCTTTCTGCAGGAGAGACCAAGTGGTTCTGGGCATGGAAGGACAGTTGAGAAGAAGAGAACCAAGGTGTCCACGTCTTCAGTTCCATAGGAGATCAAAACCAGAGGAGACTATGCTTCATGTTTAGATGTGTGGGTATACAGAACTCAGCCTCAAAGGAAAAGAGCCACTGGCTTCAGAAGACACATATGGCTCACATGTCGAGGACAGAGAAGCTTGGCCTGGGCTCAGGGAAGCCTCTGCTTGAGAGGAGAAGTCAGGCTGGGGGACCCTGGGGCTGGAATTGCCTTTACTTGGATGAATATTCCCTGGATTGAGAAGTTTATCTTGATAAGATTTTGTTTCCTAAACTGGATGGGGCTAGATATTGGGTTTACACTCTGCCTTTAACTTTTTTTTAACCTGTATCAAGTTTTCATTTTTATAAATCTTGAAACATTTTTTGACTGGGCATGGTAAGATTGGCCTGTGAATGAGCAGTGCTGTGATGAAGAAGGATGTTCTGAGGTTTGTGTGTTTTCTCTGCCATGACCCAGGGAGTGGAAGCTTCTAATTCCAGAATATCAAGCAAGCACTGAGGGCTCTGGGGCCCTTGTGACCCAGGCAGGTGGTAAAGTCCTGCCATGGTTCTGGTGCCTGGTGGCACAAAGCAATTCTCCAGTCCTTGTCCACTTGCAGCCGCTCTGAGCGTGGGGGACTCGAGAGGCTTAAAGAAGACAGTGGGCCAGCAGGGACTTTGTTCCGTGGGATAAGCCTATAGACGTGTCATTTCTAGGGGGTCATCTAGAACATCCCTCTGGGTTGTCACATATAAGTATATTCTGATGGCGGCTTACAGCAAGTATGGGTTTGCAGTAGGGCTGCCAGCATGGTCCGTGGGAATCCTTAAGCTGTTCGAGCAAATACAGGGCCAACCAACATGAACAAAGACCTCACAAAGCCACAGAAGTGAAGAAGAAAATGGCCAGTGAACTTAAGTGTGGGCAGGAGTAAAGGGAAAACAGTCTAACCTTGATTGGGAGGAAGATGGGTCCTGGGGCTGTGGATTTCAAACCAGGACAAGAACCAAGGTCAGATGTTTCCCTTGATAGTAAAGGAACATGCCGCTCTCACCAAAAAAGGGCAAAGGAGTGAAGCACTCAGGACATACTAAGCATTTCACATATGCGAGCACCTTAAACGTCCGAAAATGGTTATTATTCTTCCCATTCTCCAGATGAGGAGAATGAAGCTCAGAACCTAGATAGTTTACTGCATGTCTCATGGCTTCTAAATGTTGAGCTGGGATTCAGACCTACACCTGTCTTTCTCTGCTATCTCTTCTTTAATTCCTTCCTTCCTCTGATGCATTCGCATCCGGCACCCTCTGAGTGCCAGGCCCTGCTCAGTTACTGGGAAGCCGGCAGTGGCTCAGGCAGGACTGTTCCTGCCCTCTTGGAGCTTCCAATCTATGATGGGATGTCGACCAAGAACAAAGTAACAGATCAGTATAACAATCACAGATGGTGACCGTGTTGTGAAGGGATGGGAAAGAAAGTTGGGTGGAAGCTCCCTAGGCTGGGTGGTCAGGGACTGGCTTTGACACAGACTTAAGATAAGATGGCGCCCAGCATGAGAAGGGCTGGGTGCGGAGTCGGGAGGGAAGGGGTTTGTCTGTCCTGGTAGCTGAGAGAACACCTCTGAGTCTGCAGAGGAGTCAGCAGAGGGGAAAGGGAATCTGAAGGTGTTTCTCCAGAGCGTGGACCCTTCTCACGCTAACATGCGGCTTTCCAAGAGGGCATCCAGTTAGAAGGGAAAACACCGCTTTACACAGTGGGTAGGAAACTTGTGGCCCCTGGAAATCTTAAGAGATGGTGTGGGCAGAAAATACCAACCATCTCCCTACAGGTGAGGACACTGCCCCGCTGAGAGATTCCTGACGCATTATTAAGGCAAACCGGAAGGCAGGGCTCCACCCCTTTGAGGGCGAGGTCCTGGACCACAGCCTGCCTTGTCACAACACAAGCTCTGACCTCGAATCAGAGAAGAGGCCAGGTTGGAGTCATGAGGTAGTGGGGGCGGGTGGAGGGGGGTCACATGTGGCTCGAAGCCCATCTACTGTGGAGATCCCCATGGCCTTTCTCACAGATGAGAAAAGGAGAGGAGAGGGGAGGTAACGCTGGCCAAAGCCTTCTCCGCCCTGAACATTTCATGTGCCTTATCTCCTAGATGCCTCTCCTGTCTCCATCTTATAAATGGGGAAACTGAGGCTCAGAGAGGTTAAAGTAACTTGCCCAAGGTCACTCAGCTGGTAAGGGTGACTCCAATTCCATGTTCTTTCCTGTGAACCAGGCTGGGGGGCAGCCGGTCAGTTGGGCCGGGGAGGGAGGGAGATCAAAGAAGCAGGACCTGGGGGTCATTCCGGGGGAAGGGGTGAAGGCGGGGATTGGATGGTGAAGGGACAACTCTGGCATGCTGGAGTGGGCTTTGCTGTTGGGATCAGATGGACCTGTGTTCAGATCACCCCTGTGCCAGTTGCTAGAATCTAGCAAGTAGAGGGTCCACCTTGAATAACTCAACTCCCCACGCTGCCCCTCCCCCAGCCTGCCGCCCCCAGAGGAGGCCCCCAGAGCTGCTCTTGCCTCTGGAGGTCTGAGTAAGCAGTCCCCCAGAAGAGCCTGACTCATTCACCTTGGCTCCCAGCCACCGGAGCTGCAGAGGACAGTGGCCCAGTGGCCTCACACCTCCCTGCTTGCTCTGAGTGCCCAGCCTCCTCTGGGGGATGGACCGGCACAAGCCCATCACGACTCTGTTCCTAGTACCCGAGGAATCCTCAGCCTACCAGGTGGCCCTCTCACGGCCCAGGACACAGCTGTGCTACTTTATTGTATGCGCTTGTATGTTAATGTGTCACTGTCCCTCATTAGACCGTGAGCACTTGCAGGGCAGAGATGTGCCTGAGTCATCTCCCGTCCCCAGTGCCCACAACAGGACCTCGGACCATGTAGGGGCTGCTCACCAAGAATTTGCTGAATTCCCTTTTGAATCTAACAGGAAATTCCCCCCACCCTTGCCGACCCCGGTGGAGACAGAGTCCCGTGACCCTGACCGCGGGGTCTGAGCTGCACTCACCCTGAAGCAGCGGCCCTCCGTGCAAAGCATGCACAGGCATCTGCCATATCTCAGCATTGTTTTCCTTCTGATGCTTTCGATCGCTGGTTTTATTCCAGCCCATTCTCACATTCTGTCTTGGAAAATCACAAGGAAACTCCACGCTGCTCCTGGAATTCTTGCCAACGTGATTCAAGCGGAATTGAGCACATGGCACCGAGTTCCCGCACAAACAAAGACGTTGCCACTTCCAGCTTAGTGGCTTCCTTCCCTCTGCCAGCCTGCCTGACCCCCAGACTTGCCCAGGCGAGAGGGGGCAGGCTGTGTGCCTCGCTGGCCCAGTTCTCACCCACAAATCACCTTACAGTGAGTACACCCAGGATTGGGAGGTGCGGGTTGTGAAATAAACACGGGCGTGAGTTGGCCAATGGGAATAACCCTGACAGTCATGCACCCTAGTCCCTATTCACGCCCCCTCACCCCTGGTTTTCTAAGTCAGGCCTCTTTCTAGTTTCTCAATTGCTGTGTGACTTGGGGTAAATAACTCACTCTCTCTGTGCCTCTGTTTCCTCACCTGGAAAATGGAAGTGTCATAGCACAAGACGGTTATGAAGATTAAATGAGACATGGTTAACATGATGGTAGGATGGTGCCAAAAAGTTACTCTACTTGACCAAAAGGAAAGAATGGAAATGTATTGTAATGTACATTTATAATGCAATGTGATTGCAAATTAATGTCATGTAAATATAAAATAAAATGTAGATTCAAAACAATAAAAATGTATAACTTTTTTTTGAGTATAACATTAATGCATGTTTATTGAGAAAATTAGGAAATACAGAGAAGTATAAAGAAATAAAATATGTCAATTACTAGCCCAGAGATTACCACTAGTAATATTTGTTTAACAGCCGTAAAAAAAGAATGAAATGATGCCATTTGCAGCAACATGGATGGATCTAGAAATTATCATGCTAAGTTAGGTAAGTCCAACAGAGAAAGACAAAAAGCATATGATACCACTTATGTGTGGAATCTAAAAAAAAAGATACAAATGAACTTACTTACAAATCAGAAACAGACTCAAAGACATAGAAAACAAACTTACGGTTACCAGAGGGGAAAGAGGGGGAGTGGGATAAATTAGGAGTTTGGGATTAACAGATACACACTACTATATATAAAATAGATAAACAACAAGGTCCTACTGTACAGCACGGGGAACTTTATTCAATAGCTTGTAATAACTTATAATGGAAAAGAATCTGAAAAAGAATCTTATATAACTGAATCAATTTGCTGTACGCCTGAAACTAACAATTATACTTCAATAAAAAATCAACTATACGTCAATGAAAAGAATTGTTTTAGATCTTACAGTCTTTAAAATGTATGCATATATATAGCTGATGTACTTTGCAACAACACTATATGTGCCAATTTGTAAGCTGCCTTTTCCCCACTTACATAGATTCCATTTTCCATAAATATTAAGAACATGATTTTAAATGATTATTACTCTATGTTTTCATTTTAAAATACAGTGATAATGAATGTCCTCATACCCTCCCCCCCAAAAAATGAGATCTGGTGGCAACACTGCTCAGTGCTTGGTGGACAATAAGCATTTACGAGCTGTTGGCTGGGGTGCTGATGTCCTGTGTCAGCATTAGCATGTGTTCTCTGAGCTCAGGCCTCCGCAGGGCGCGATGTTCCTTGGCCACAAGCCCCATGACTGTGAAATCAATCACCCTCGTGCTTGGACTCTCCCAGGTGCCCACTTTGAGAGCAGACTTGGATTAAGTCTCCAGGGTCACGAAACTGCACGAGGAACTGGGCTGACATGAGGACTGAACACCTTGCTGGCCTCTCCACTCCTTCCATGCTGGTCGGGGAGCAAAATTTAAATGCTGGGCTCCTGAGGACATATTTCAGATGGAAACATGGTGCCTACTCAGTTGAAGATTATATGATAAAGAGGAAAAAGCGTGACCTTGGCATTCCACCTCTGCCACCTCTGAGCTGAGTGACCTGGGACAGCTGACTCAACTTCTCCTTTGCCTACGTCCTCGTCTGTGAATGGCGTCGATAATTGCACCTACACTGAGAGGACTCAGGAGGGTTCAGCGTGGTCTTGTGTGTTAGGGCTGAGCATGGGGCCTGGAGTGGGGAATTCAAAACTGAGTTCTGTTCCTAAGAGCAGCCAGCTTGACCGGCGATGCTGTCGTTCTGAAGTCTCAGAGTTCTCCTGCGTGAAGAGATGGGTAGCCTGGTGGAAGGCAGAGCTGTTTTGGAACTAGCTCCACTTCATGCCACCAAATGAAAGGGACACCAAACTAAGGGCCCCTGAGGTGGGGGTGGGGGCTAGAATTTGTCAGAGGATGAAACTTCTGGCTTTGGAGGCAAAGTGGCCTGATAAGCTTGGGACTCAGACTGAATAGATTTGAGCAGTATTTCTACCCTCACTCCCTGTGAGGTCTCTGGCAAATTCCTTAACTTTTCTGAGCCTCAGTTTCTTCATCTGGGAAATGGGCATACCAATATCCCTCTTGCAGGTGTTTTTGTGAGAGACCACGTAGGGATGTAGGGATTCAAACAGTGGTTATTGAATGGGTCCTGAGCACTCATGGTGTGTTTCTAGAATAATAATAGTTTTAAAAAAAAGCAGAACTCAATCAAATATCCCAGTTTCCCAGCCTCCTCACTGGTTTAAGACAAGTTCTCATTAGGAGCAGAAGCCTTGTGAGAAGTGCCCATTGCATCAGTCTGTCAATGCATGCCTATTCCAGTGCCTAGCACAGAGGGAATGCTCAGAAAATATGGCGTTGACAATTAGGTTGCATTTTCCCCTTGTGCGTGAAATTTTAGACAGTTCTGCTCTCTGTGAACACAATCTCCTTTGGAGCCCCTGAATCCAGAGGTCTTTGGTTTATGCCAAGGGGTCTGTAGAGGAAAAAGCGATCCCTACTCTCCCCAGAGTCAGAGAAATTGGAGTTCTGATGACTGCTGCATGCATAAGTAAGAGATGAAATAACAAAGCGATATGAAAGTTAGGTGCTCAGAATACCCATCTTCTCCAGGCATCCTGAGCTTTTCCTTTTTAGAGCAAAACCCTGCAATATTAATAAATGACAGAGAGAAGGATGGAAAAATGACTCTTTCCCTTTGACATGGTGAAGATCACAGGGACTAGAGAGACCTTTAATCTTTATTAATGTGTCGCAAGGGGGCCTCTCCTGCAAGCTGTGGGAAGCAGACATCCAAAGAGTTTGCATCGCTCACAGTCCTCAGCATCCCTGGGCGCCTTAGATGACTGTCTGATACTGTTCAGAGTCTAGCAGGGCCGCGTCACGGGGACCTGCTGTGTCCTGGGCAAGAACAAGGCGGCTCTAACCCAGCTCCCATCTGTGGGGGGCTGGAAGACAAGAGGAATCCAGGACACGGGCCTCGGTCACATGGGCCCGCTTGTAACCAAGGGCACAGATGCCCTGACGAGACTCAGGAGGAACCAGGCTGTCCGTTGCAGGGACAAGCACCAATATTGCCTAGGAGGGGTCACACCTGAGTTCATTGAGGAGCACACCCAGTCACCAGTGCCCGCATCTCCATCCGCCGCAGCTCTGCTGTCACTGCCTAGCTGAATGCTGCTTCCCACGCCTCCTTCCCTGCGGCTGGGCATTGCATGAAGGTGGCCCCCTAAATTTGCAACTTGGCATCAGGCAGACCTCATTCCACTGACTTAGGAAATGCAAGGTAGGTTTAGGAGAGCACAACAGAATTGAAAAGTTCTACGGTAAGGACTCAAGAGCCAAGAAAACTGCGGGGACAGACAGACACAGACACGTGCATGCATGTGCACTGAGAAATGAGAAGCGTATTTTGACATTCATTCATTCACTCAAAAATACTTATTGATCAGCTACTCGGTGCTAAGCTCTGTCCTGGGCACTGGGGATGCAGCAGTGGACAAGACTACCAAGGTTCTCACTGTCCTGGAGCTTACACTCATTTCAGGGTTCTAGTGGGAGAGTTTCTCCAGGAGCCGGGATGTCATAGGGTTAATTTCACATTATAAAGTAAAACAGGTGGACACCACCCGAACCCCTACTTTCTAGACAAGAGATCTAAGCTCAGAGAGATCAGCCTGTCCAGGTTTGTGGACCTGGAATCTGATTCTAGATTCCAGGCCCCTTCTCTTTCTACTTACTGCTCAAAGCTAAGTAAGAAAGCCAAGCTGAGTATAGCACAGGGAAATACAAGATCCTGTGGTGGCTCACAGAGAAAAAGAATGTGACAGTGAATATATGTATGCTCATGTATAAATGAAAAATTATGCTCTACGCTGGAAATTGACACAATATTGTAAACTGACTATAACTCGATAAAAAAAAATGTTAAAAAAAAAAAAAAAAGAAAGCCAAGCTGAGAGAGACAGTGCAGTCCGGGAGAAAGAATGCAGCTGAAGTGTGCTCAAATAAGGCATTGCCTAATTCGATTATGTTTGCTAGGCTGCAATGTAATAAAACGGAGTCATCTCTTAAGCATCATCTCCTAATGTTTACTGAACAAGAAAGCAAAATTAAGACAGGAATTTCCAGGGAGAAAAGCACGTGTTTTAGGCTGAAATGTAAAGAGAATAGACCCAGAAGAAATCGATTCCTGATTATGTAACTCAGCTCTTTTGAGGGGATGCTGGGTACCCTGAGAGACTGGCCCCCCAGGAAAGACCAGGCTGGTGGCTGGAGGGAGATGCTGAGGATGGGAGGTCCCACCGGAAGGACACTAGGATGGAGCAGAGAGGTTGATGGGAAGAGAATTGTCAAAAGGAAGGAGAGTTGCTGGAGGCAAGCGATAGTGAAGATCTGGGTGACCTACTGGATTTATTTCAAACTCCTCCTCCAACCTCTCCAAGCCTCCAGCTTGTTCTCCCAGTGTCCCCTTCATGGGCAGGCAAAGTGATCTTTCTGGCAACAGTAGAGACTAGTGACTAGCATGTGGGCCCTAGAGCCAAGCTGTCTAGTTTTGAAGCTTAGTGTAGCCCTTCCTATGCTGTGTGACCCTGGGCGGATTACTAGCCCATTCTGAGCATCCATTTCTTCATCTCCAAGTGAGGACTGAAATAGTGCCGTACTCATGGTTGTCATGAAGATCGAATGAACCAATGTGCTGGGCACATAGTAGATTCTCAGTTAACATGAGGTGTTGTCATTATTTGACCCTTGTGTATATGACCCCCATTTCTAAAAACCATGAGTGGAGGCTCTTGGTTGCCTTCAGAGGAAAGATTGGCATTTGAGGTGTTTTGTGATCTGGCCTCTGCTGGACTTTCTAGTTTTCTGTATCACTGCTCTGTCTGTCCATCCCTGAATTCCCACTGGACTCAATGACCAGCAGCTCCTACCAGCACCTTGCTTTTTACTCTCTGCGCTTTGCTGGTAATTCTTCCTCTGCCAGGACCGCCCACTCTTGCCCATATGCCACATGGAGTCAGCTTTGAGACTCAACACCCTCCTTGGAGAGAATTTTCTGACCCTTTTGTCCACCCTGGAATTCACTGCTCCCTCTTGTGCCTGTACTGAGCCCTCCAGAGGGTTTGCCCAGGTTCCTTCATAATTTCATTGTTTTGAGCTGTTCACATGACCGTCCCCCTTACTCGACAGTTAGGACATAGGCCCTGCTGTTTCTGAACTCCCTGTCCTGCCCACTTCTTAGCATCGTGCCTTCGTGCTGCTGAATGGATCTGGAGCATTAAAAAAGGAGAACGTGCGGGCCAGAAGGGGCCCCTGCAACCTGCTATTGTTACAAGTGAGCGCATGCCCCGTTATGGGGAAATGTGAAGTCCACGCAGAACCGTGAAAGGCTGTTCCGATTATCTCGCTGGATAAAACCCTTTGAGACGAAGAGCCGGGGGAGGGAGCGCTGCCTTTGCCTTCCCATCACTTCTGTAACCGGGAGGAAGAAAGCGAGGGTTCGTGTTTCTCCTTTGAGAAATTAGGTCACTGGGTGTTGTTAAGTGTGCCTTACAGAGCTATGCTAATCAGTTCTCTTCTGGCCTAAATATCTGGTAATTATCTTGGTTTTTTGCTTTGCCAGACTCGGCTTCCTAAAACAGTTCATCTACGCTGTTCCTTCTCAAAGCCTTCAGGGAAGAGGTTAATCACCACCACCAAACAGCAAGGCTCCCAGCTCCAGCCCCATGCCCAGTGCTGTTCCAAGTGTTTCAGGCCCACGGACTCCTCAGATCTCCGCACAATCTGGGAGGCAGGTGATACCATTATCCCCAGTTTACAGGCAGGGGACCGAGAATCACTGCTTCCGGGGACTTTGGCGCCTCTGCGTGGCTCTCAGACCCCTTCTTCCTCCTCATCCTTATCTCCCAGCTCCCACTCCCAGTCTTCATTCTGGTCATGCAGAGCACGTGGATTCCCAGGCATAAACCCGAGCTCCAGGGTGATGGTGATCCAGGGTCCCTGCCTTCCTGTGCTCTTGCCCACCCAACCCAGGATGTCCGCCTACCTCCCATCTGTATCCCCCATGCATCCTCCAAGGTGTGGCTTGTATCCTGACTTGGCCAGAAAGTTCTCTCTGAGCTCCTGTTGCACTCGGTGTCCAAACCACCTGCTTTAATGTTAGGCAGCTCAGGGGTGGTGTGCACATGCATGTGCGTGCGTGAGTGGGCGTGTATGTGTGTGTGTGTGCATGCTTGTGTGATCACTTCCTTTCCATATTTAGATTATAAACTATATGAATATAGGTATCAAGTCTCTCTCTCTCTGCTTCTCAGCTCCAACAGAACACTGATCAAACTAGAAGATTCTCCTGACACGCTTCATTCATTAAGAAAAAAAGCAACAGCAAACATTTATTAAACATCTACTGTATACCAGACACCATAACCAGCACTGGGGTGCTGGGCTAGACCCTGACTGACTGTTGATGGACAAGCAAATGTGAAGAGAGAATTAAGGAAAAACCAATAGATTCGTGCCCATGTAGTTTTTGAAACCCAAAGTTCCATGATGCCAAGTTTGACCTAACTTAACAAATCATGCTGTCAATTACAAATAAAGTTAAATATGAAGTAGAAATATAGATTATATAGCTTAACACCTTCTGACTAGTTGGCTTGTTTGGAGAGATCTATTTTTAAGTTTGTATCTTTGTAACAGGGCAATCTTGCTGGGCTGCGATGCAAAGAATGATTATCATAATAACCGTATAATTGAGCTTTTAAAATACAAGGCTTCACTAACAAGTTGCTTAATGTCCAGACCACCCTCCCAGGATGGGACTCCTCATACCTACCACTCTGAAGGGGAAACTGAGGCTTAGTGAGTTTACATCATTTGCCCACGAGGCAGGGCAGCCAGAATTGCAGGTTAGGTCCAAAATCTGTATTCTTTACTGATTTCTATCTCTCTACTTCTGAAGTTCTAAAGTTATAGAGAGATATTTTGACCTTGTAGTAATATATTTTCTGTAAGGCCAGAAATAAATAAGTGAAAATTAATCTGACAATCTCCAAGCAGGCTGAAAAATACCTCTATGTTCCCCTTGGATTCGACCCCCATAATGGTTCCGCTCATTGACAGCTGATTGGTTTAAATAATTCATAGCCTCTCCTGAGGCCGTTGCTTAGAGTTGGCATTTGCTTGATGAGGGCTGTGACTGATGGGAGATTACAGGCTGACATGTTCCAGAGAGAGGCTCAAACAGTCACCTCCCCCAGCATCTTAAGGCAAATCTCTGTCAGGATCTCACTTTTGTAAAGCAATTTTGGGGTATTCTGAACATACGTGTGTTCCTAGCTTTCCTGTGACCAAAAGGAGAGGGTTGGCCGTGTTTTCTGGGACACATGGAGACATCTGCGCTCTAAGTCACTGCTCTGGCTGGAGCTGCACACTCCAAAGGTCTGCATGGAGCCCCCGCCTCCTGGCTCTCTAGGACGGAGCTTCATCGCCTTTCCAGGCTCACTGGTACAAATATCTCCTGCTATTAATATGGGGGGAACTCCAAGTTCTCCCAGCTGCTTGCCCAGGACTCATGGGCAAAATGGCTAGCCTCTTTGAAGAGAAGAGAAAAGAGGTATGATCCTGGAGATAAGAGGTATGTTCCTGGAGATAAGAGGTTCGAGATGGGGAGAGGGGCTGAGACGGGTAAGATGGTGGTAACCAAAATAAAAGGGCACTTTTGAAGGAGGGCACCAAGGAGTGATGGGAAGAAAGAAACAGACCAAATTCTCAGAAAGAGAAGAAACACTTCCTCGGACCTGAGGTAAGAGAGAGAAGATGAACACAGACCTCGAAGCTACACCTGTTGGGAAAACCTGGCAGGGAAGCCAGGAAGGGACACCAGGTGGGGCTACCTTCTGAATAGGGCAGGAGACTGAGAAACCACAAGCAGTGAAGGGGCTTCCACAGGCTGGCTTCAGAGAGGCTCTGTGCAGATAGCAGCCACTCTGATTAGCTGGGTCTTAAGATGTCAGATTTCCCAGCTTGTTGGGGTGACCTTGAACCTGGGAGCAATTTCAGTTTCCTTCCAGTTCTCAGTTCACACGATCAGTCCTCCTTCCCCAGGCTCCCAATAAACCCTCTGCTTCCCAGGACATCACTGTCATTATTCATCACTGGGTTCCCTACAGCAGGGCCCCACCCCAAACCAACTGAACCAGAACTGTGTTTGAATCAGACCCCAGGAGACTGGCACACATCAAAGTCTGAGAAGCAAACCTGGGCATGGCAAGCTCCGTGCGGGGCTCAGGACGGTGCCTACCTTACTGTTCTGATCCCGAAACACAGGGCTGGACATGTACTGGCATCTTAATAGACATGCATTGAAGGAGGGAAAGCATGGATCTCTACAGGAGCAAAGATGGTGGGGGCAGGGAAGGGGGGTCCAGGAAAGAAAGGAAGGCCATCAATCAATCTGAGTAGGCTGTAAGGATTAGGAGGAGAGAGAGAAGGCTGGAAGTTGAATTCTCTGAACTCAAATAATGTCAGAACTATCGGTAAAACTCTTATGTGGACGGTAGCCTGCCTATGAGAAAGACGTCTTGCAGAAGACATATATTGATCTCTTACAAATTCTTAAATGCCGCGGGAACGCATCTCCATGGAGGGATCATTCCAGTGGGAAGAATAGTCTGGAGTAGGGTAGGCAGATGGAGAGGCAGGAGAGGGGAGAGAAGGGAAGTTTGGGTCCCAAGCCCTGGGAGAGAGCAAATGAGAGCTGGCCGCCTTTCTGCTGCACTGTTGCCAAAAGATGGAGAAAGGTGAGCGCAGATGGGGAGAGAAGGGCCGCGGACTCCACCCAGAGGTCCCAGCCTTTGTACCACGACCTCTCTTGAGCAGTGCACCTTACAGTTTGTGGAGCACTGGAGTTTTCACACATGTACCCTCAACTTGTCACTTCCAGGAGGTGAAAAACTCAGGCAGGCGGAAGAGGTGGCAGTGTGCTTCTGGAAGGGGGATATGCCTGTGAATAAGGGGGACAGGGTGATTTGATAGCGGCGTCCCATATGAATTTTTCTAGATTGCACTCGATGGTGTGTGGGTCACAGGGCTTGGGGCCGCTGGTGGCCATCCTCCCTCATGATCAAGTTGAAGACAGACTTGGTGGCACCCGTGCTTGACCAGGTCAGCCCTGGTGATGGAAGAGATGGCTTAGCTGGTACCCACTCTGCAGCTGAGAGCTGTGGGCTACTGTTGGTCCCAGCTGAGGGTGCCACGTGGTGGGCTCAGACCAGGCTGTGTTCTTAGCTCTCTTACTTATGAGCAGGAGGAAGGGCAACCATGGGAAAACTGTTCCACCTCTTCTGGCAAATGCTTCCTCCAGATAAAGCCAGGATACACTCACTCATTCTCTTTTAATTCTTAAACCATACCTGTGATTGGGACCCTAGTGCAAGCCACTGAATGAGCTGGATTGAACACAGGAAGTTGGACTCCCTAGGCCATGCTCTGACTCTCTGTGCCAGGCTGCAGGGGAGAGGGGGCGATGGAGGCTCCAAGTGGGCGCTCTGGAGCTGGACTTGAGTCCCCGCTCCCTGCTAATTAAGGCTGTGTGGCCTTGATCAAGTCACTTAATCTCCCTGAGCCTCAGTTTCCTCATCTGTAAGACAAGTTTTAGTATATATTTATGCTGCCATAATTTTATGTGTACGCTGCCAGCCTAGATTCGGGTTTGCAGGGGCTCCCAACACAGTCGTAATGAAAAGTACTCACAATAACATCTCTGTCTCAATAATCTAACAATAACTGTCTCAAAAGTTGTTCTGGAGATTAAAATGAGGCTCTACAAGTCAGTCATTTAGAACTGTGCCTGGAATACAGTAAGTGCTCAATCAATGCTCACTCTCATTATTCATAGGGTTGGTGAGAGGATGAAATAAAGTCATTTTGTTCTTCTCTGTCTTGATTTTCTGACGACGGCTTTCAGAATCTGCAAGATCATTCTATATCCAAAGATTCCAAGATGCGAGATCAAAAATGAATAGCCCTTTCCCCGCTCCTCCTTCTCTGACCCAACAGGTAAGCTCCGATCAGATTCTAAAGCCAGGTGGGACTGAGTTCCATCCTGTGACACACACGCTCCACTTTTTTATGTTGACTTTTCTCAGAGCACTGGGAGTACTTCCAAGATGGCGAGTCTCACTGTCTGGATAACAGTAGTAAGAATCATGTGCCATCAAATATCCAGGGGGCCTGTTGGGCTACTTTAGGGTTCTGATGTCACCCTGCGAGTGGAAGGCACAGTTGTCATAGCAGTGTCAGGGCTCCAAAGTACCCAGCACACGCTCCCTGACTACTGTTTCTCTCTCCTGCCTTAAACCTTTTCCCTTGTGACTACAGCATCCTGCCCCACCTGTTCTCTCTCCATAGGGAGATATTTGAAAAAGAGAGAGAAGGAAAAGAAAGGCTGGTTTTAATATTCTCTTACTACCACTAACAACAGTGACTACAGCAATAATAACACAGTGACAGGAGTGGCCACGGTTCTTCCGGAAGTGTGCCATTGGCACTATCAAGCCGAATCCTCGCAACGACCCTAGGAAATCGATGTGGCTCCCATCCCTGATTTTGGGAGGCACAGAGAGATGCACTAGATTTACATCCACATGCCTGGGCCGCGGTGGATGCTGACCAGTCACCCCAGGCCTGTGCGATATAGAACACTGTGTGGTTCCAATCCTTGTGGGGTGGGGTCCTCCTGGGCTATCTCTTGGGAAGGCCAGACATGGAATATTTGCTGCCCCACGTGCATTTTTGCAGACAAAGTTGCTCTTGCCCTTCCTGTCAGTGCACTTTGACCTTTCATTACAACTGTCTTGGAAGTCCCTCCAAACCCAAATCTAGGTTGGCGGCAGCAGATTCTTCTCTGGTTGGGACCACGGCCCTCTCTTTAGAAGAGTATTTGCCACCTGTCCAATGCGAATGGCCACCATTGACATGTCCCGACCACCTGTCACTCATAGATCCCAGTTTAGGACCTCATTCAACAGCACTCATTTTGCAAACAAAAAACATGAGGCTCAGAGAGGCTAAACCATTGGCCTAAGGACACCAGCTGGCTCCTATTTAAAGTCATTCGATGCTCAGATCCACGCTGTGGAGCCCTGCCTTAGACCATCGTGTCAACATCCCCTTCCTCATGGGGCTACTGTGAGGTTTGACTTGTGGGGCTCTTTAGGAAGGGGTTTGGACGCCTTTTGCTTCTGAAGTGCTAGATATTCTCTGCATTCTCTGTCTGTCAGAGGAAGAAATGGAGGCTTGGCGAGGCAAAGAGCCTTGATCAAGGTCCTTATGCTCAGAAGTGGAAGATGCAGACCGCCTTCTAGCCCGGATTCTCTGCCTCCACATCCAGCGCCACTTTGTCTACCCCACTGCTGGGAACACCTGGGGCCAGCCTCGGTGAGTGCCCTGGGTAAACGGCAGGGACCTCATTTCCCTCAGCTGCCTGGTGGAAGACTTGTCTCTCTTTCTGCTTCTTATAACATGAAGTGTGTGTGTGTGTCTGTCTCTGTGCATGTATGCACGCACTCGCACGCGTGTGTGTATTTAAAAAATCTTTTGTCAGCACCAGATTCATCTGAAATTGCAGCAAGAATAATACTTCAGTGTCCTCTTTACTCTTCCTGGTTCTAACAATCTTACAGTATCAAACAGCCTCCGCTTCAGAGCAAAAATAATAATGAATGACTTAAAATAACTCTGCTGAAGAAACTGAAGGTTTGATTTGAATTGCAGAGAGAATGACTCCCTTTTTGTTCTCTCTCTTCATTTCCTGGTGACGACGGCTTTCAGAATCTGCAAGATCCTTCTATATCCAAAGATTCTGAGAGTCAAGAAAAACCAGTCAAATGATCTGATCTAAAAGTGTTATTTGTCAGGTATCTATCCTGGTAATTCCAAAATACCACCAATGTCATCTTAAGAATAAGAAGCATTGATGTTCTAATCTCTCCTTTAAGCATTCTCTGGTCCACGGAGAATGATACGATTTCCCCACCTCTGTACTGTCCACACGTGCATCTTCCTCTGGGATGATCAGACTGGTCCATATGCCACAGAAGCCTATTACAAGCTTATCCCATTAATCACTGTGAGCCACATCAATAGGGAATTCTCGGAAGAAGCTGAAATGCAGATTTAACCAATGTAGCCCTATCTAAGCAGATTCATTATAACTCCTTACATAGGTCCCCAGAGGACATGGCAGGTCATGGGTGTACTGTACGTTTCAATAGAAACCCTACTTAACCCACATGGGCATAAATGAAACTGAAATTACCAGAGAAATATACACTGGCGTTTGCTGACCCTGTGGCTCTCTGTTCAATCATAATAAAGTTCAGTGGATTTAATCAATTTTCTCTGTAGAGCTTCACAGCAGACAGAGCTGTGAATTGCCCATTTCTGTTTTGGCTTTGAGAATAGTTCTATTCAACCAAGTAGCCAATGGGAACGCAGCTAATTAATAAAAGTACATTCCTTTTAGGTACAATTTAGAGTATTATTGTGGTTCGACTGCCCCATGATTGCATGGATTCAAACAAAGCCAGTGTGGAGGTTGCTAAAATGAACTTATTACTCAGCTTTTATTTACAAAATGTATTTTGAGGCGCCAAGTCATGTGGTGATCATGCCATGATGATGCTGGTGGTTGAAGAGAAGAGGGAATTGGTGTTGGGTTTGTTGATGAGTGGAAACCCGGAGGGGAGGTGGGCTGCTCACCAGACATACGTCCCAGGTGGAATGAGGCCACATCAAGTTATGGAACTGTTACATTCCCAAACGCCAACCTAGCTTGCAAAGTACAGAAGAGTGAATTGCATCCTGTGCTGGTGGAGATTTAAGACACCTAATTCGGGGTAAGAGTAAGAAAACCTTACTTTGTCTAACGTTACAGGAGGATAGCCAACAAGTTAATGGAATTGGGAGGCAATGACCACAACTCAGAAGTTCAAGTTTTAACCCCTGTGTGAGTCAAAGTTGCTTCCTCATTCTCCTCCACCTCTGATCTTAGAGAATCAGCCCACTTTCTAGATCACCTTCTAGACCTACCCTCTGTCCACACATTCACACTTGACCCAGTTCCCCCTTCTATCCAAAGACTCGACCCAATTCTCGAGCCTTCTCCCCCACAGTTCTGACCCAATTCTCTCATCATTTCCACAAAGACGTGACCCAATTTGCCTCCATCCTTCGCCATGCACATGCGATAACGTTCCCCCTACACCTCCCCACACTACGGATCTGACCTAATTTCTGCCTCCATGCTAATCATTCACACCTGTTCCCCACCTTCCATCCCAATGGACCAGAGCCAGAACCATTACCTCCTCATCCTGCACACAGGACACTAGCTCCTTCTCTAAAAGTACTGAAGACCCAGCTTCACTTCTGCATGTCAACCTTTTCTCTGCTTGAGAACACTCACGGGGATGGTGTGACATGACCTGATTCTCCCACTCCACAAACCCTACTCAGGTCACCCATCTCCTTGCCCCTGCTCTTCCCAAGGACACTCTGTTTGTGTTATTGCTGGAATGTCCAGCCCTCTGACACAGCCAACATTCCCAATTAAAGTCTGCAGCACAACCCAGAGCACACAATTACCATGGGACCTGGCATGGCCAGAGGAAACTGTACAGCTGCCTGTGACTTCATCTGATATGCAGTTATTAGGTTATTTTTAAAGAAATCATCTTGTTGACAGCATATCTGTCAGCAGTTTGAATTTTCTTTCTTTATAAAAAATATGATGTGTGAATAGTTCCAGTGAAGTGGGGTGACTGACAGTCAGGGACTAAAGGTCCTTACTGGAAAGTGTGGAAAAGAGCAAATAAATGCACCTGCCACTGAACACCCCCCTTGCTACATCAGTAGGACTCCTTAAGAGGTTATAGGAGATGACTCTCCGTGGACTCCTCATTCTTGGCTGCTACCTAATTAAAAAGTAAATATGTTTCAATTATCACAAACGATTTTTATTTATCCACTGGAACCAGACCACAATCATTTATGCATTTTATAAAAGCTGCTAAAGAGCCATCAGGTGACAAGGGCATTACGTACTATCAATTTTGGGCACTAATTTGGATGAATAACCTTGGGGAAGGGGCGACTGGTTGAGGGAAGACTGGAGAAGGCTTTTGTGGCACTGCTCTAGTTTCCATAACTGTCCATTCATCCTTGTCTAAATGTCCACTAATGCTTGATGCAGAAAGAGTCCGTCACACTGTTTCTTTTTCTCTGAACTTGGTTGTGTTGGGGCGATACTTAGGGTGGAAGTAGGATTAGAAATAGTTGTTGTTTTAAAAAAATCTAGCATATTGATGTGAATAGGATTTTTCTTCTAAAATGAAGTCATGCAAGTTGAGAGGCTTTGGATACTGTGAATAATGTTCCAAATGTTAGCCATTGTTATGTTAATCCCTAGTATCATCAGCACCACCACCTTCATGGCTACCTCTTCATCACTGTCACCATCAGCATCATCACTACCAGCTCCATCACCACCAGTTTCAACCCAGTTAGTCACCTTTGGCATCACCACCACCACCATCACCATCTTCATCACAACCTTCATTGTTACCACTACCGTTACCACCACTGTATGTGAACATCTCCGATCCTGATCTTTACCTCTTATATTCTTTCCCCCTGTCATCCTCTATATTTGCAGTTCTAGCCTTTATAAAGAATAAGAAAGAAAAATAGAAAAAATCTTTTCCTATTTTAAAAATTATTTTAAGAATTTTTATCTTTTCTTCATAAGTTCGAAGCTCAAGATCTGTCTCTCTCTTTCTCTCTCCCTCTCACTTTTTTTTCTATTTTTGGTTATATTTCTGTGACTCTTCCTTTTTCTTCATTCCTCCAGCATCACTTGTAGTTGGTTTAAACCTCAGTCTAAAGTAACTGATGCAGCACCTGAGAATATTGAAAATGCTTCCCGATGTCCTCGTAAAGATACCAGACTCTTTCTGTTTGGAAATTGCAGGATGAAAAGCAACTAAATTATTTAATCTTTTGTGGGGAAAAAAGTACAATTCTTCATTTAGAGGAAATGTTTCTAAAATGGAAGAAGGCAGTAATCCAAATCTTTGATCAGCTTCTGGTACCTTAGCACCATTATGTGCACACTGGTGACATCCAGTGAAGGCCTGCTGAATTGAATTAGAGTGTCAGCTTTTGGACTGGAAAGGAATTAAATCCATAGCCCCTTGGGCCGCCTTTATTCTCAATCTCTTTTTGGGTCATATCCCTAATCTCTCCCACTTCTTCCTTTTGTCTTTTAGCAAAATTCATGACCCAGATGCTGAAGCAAAATTGACCATTTGGAATCCATTGGGTTGATAGGGTTTAAATTCCAACTCCACCAATAATTAGCCTGAAAAAAAAATCACTTAACTTCTTCTGGTTTTAGTTTTCTCATCTTTGTCACGGTAATCGCTGCTACACAGGAAATGTTGTGGAAATTGAATGAAATAAGGTATACACAGTAGCCCCCAAAGTGGCCAGCCCATGGTAGATGTGTGCTCGGCACATGCATGTTTCATGTGGAATGTCACTTCCTCCTCTCTCCATGGTGTGTATTTCTGGTACAGCCAAAGCATTGGCTTTGGCTCTTGGGGCTCAATTCTCCCTCTACCATCAACTTATCTTTACAGTGCTCAGCCCATAGGGGAATCTGATCATTGAATTAGGGGAATGTGACATAGGCAGGCCAGCAGGCAGTGCTCCCAGGTGAATTTGCTGCCCCTTTACTCACTGTAGGAGCCCTATGACACAGCCCATCTCCACGGATGGGGATGTTCCCCATAGCTTGGTGATGCTTAGAGAAGAAAGTCCCAGGCTGGAGTAAAGAGGGCAAAGAGGGAGTCCTAAACCTGACTTTCACCTCTGCACCTGTTAACTGTGTGAATCTGGGCAATTAATCTTTCAGCTCCTTCGTTTCCTCATCGGCTACATGGGGCTCCTAAAACAGACTCTGCATGTTGGTCTGAGGATAAAATAAAAACATTTGAGTGCTCAAATAGGTGTTGCTTTTCTCCTTTTCCTTCCCTCTCTATCCTCTTTCTTTTTGAAGACTTCCTTTCTATGCATTTCCTCTTCTTCCCAGGTTCTGTGATAACAGATTTTGAGAAATGCTGGTGGCTCACACATGGCTTGTATGGAACCTGCAGTCGTTAGGAGACTGGCCACTAAAAAATCCAATAAGTGATAAATGTTTGATTACATAAATCAGGACAACCACACAATGATTGGGAATCATTAAACTGTGAGATCCAATGAAGCCAAAATAATAATTGCATTGAAAGTGGACAGATACACCCTCTGATTTGTTTGAAAATACTACCCTAGTTTATCACTGATGCTCAATCATGCAATTATTAAAAAGAAGACCTCCAAAGTGACAATACTAATAATGGTGATAAATCTTCCCGACACGGAGGGCTCTCATTTTGTTTTAATTGAAGGGAAGCTATGAAAGTGTTTTCCCTCATTTGAAAAAAAATCTTCCTTTTTTCTCAGACCATCTGTCTGGCTATTAAAATCCCATCAGCTTCATTGCGAGAACACTTACTTCCCCCACGCCTGCCATCCCAAAGGGGGCTCTTAGAGCCAACTAGTCCATGATCACTCAGGCCCCTCCGAAGGGGAGGCATGCTGCTCCCGACTCTTTCTTTGAGGCCTCCTGCCTTTCTTTCCTGGTCTCTCCATTCACGGTTGCACAGACCCTGTGATTCATTTCCAGGCCCTCACATTAATGCCCAGAAATTAGTTTATATCTTTAATAAATGTGTTACTTCATTCAACTGTTTAAGAAATCACTGTCTCTTCTCAGTAGTCTAAACTCTAACGAGACAGTGCTGGATCTTCCCGATAAACAGGCTCGGGGTGAAGTTCAACACTTCAAGTTCAGAGCGTGCTTCCTAGGTGAGGGGCGCGAAGCCCACCAAACAAAGTGATTGAGTCAGGACCAAAGGTAAGGAAGGAGATACCGGTGTTCCCTGCTCTGACCCCACATCTGGGTTCCTGACCCTTAAGACTCTTCTGATCACATTATTTCAAACCCATCCTATATGCCCCCAAATCCTTTCTGCCACTGCTGTCATGAGACAGTTGTCATTGTTATTAAAAGGTTGAATTTCCTCTCCCCCGCTGCCCCCGGTCACAATCATTACTGAGAAATCTCATAGTGCGTCTTCACTCTAGGGGCAAATCCCTCTATGTTTAAAAGACTCTAGCGTAAAGAAGGAAATCCCTTCACCTCTGGTAGATGCAGAGGGAAGAGCTAATTCCTCTCACTCTGGTGGTCTTGGGAGGGGGCATCTCCTGAAGACCCTGCAGGAAGACAAAGTGAAGACCCTCTAGCTCAAGCCAGCGTGTCAACAAGGGAAGCGGGTTCACGGCCTCTCTCTCTGTGGACTGTAACCCACACCACTGTCCTTCCTAGAGGGAAGAATGGGTCAGATTGTAACAAAGAGCTAAGGGTTCCTGATGCCACCGAACGGCTCTTGTAGTTTAAGCAATTTCTAAGGATTGGCCTCTGACCTTCTCTTCGCGTTCCATCATACTGCCCCTTTATCATCTAAAGAAAAAAGCTGATGAGTAATGGGGATGGATGGACACTCGTCTCTCCCTCTTTCAAAGCCAGTGGATGGTTTATTAGTCACAATGGTGCTCTTGCAAAGTGAGTGGTGGGCTATTTTGGTATCCGAGATGAACTTAGTTGGTTTAGGGGTGAACACTTAAACAAATTTAATCTGAGTATTTTTAATGTGTGTCACAAATGTAACTAGAGCATTAAACCAGGGATTCCTTAGATATTATTGCTTAGAATGAAGCTAAAATTGAGATCAATTTAAAAATAGGTGTTTGATTAATAACAATATAGGTGGTACCTGGATATGGCAAAAATAATGCAGGTGGTACCCAAAATACTGAAGGATGGGATATCTTGATTTAAAACAACGTCAATCATCTTTTGAGCCCCTATTCTGTGTGCAAATCCCTTATGCAGATTATTTTAATTTTTATAACACATTGCTTGCTAAGTATTATTATTCATGTTGCAGGCAAGAAATGGCCGTTCAGTGAGATTAGCCACCCTGCCTGAGGATCCAGGGCTAATCAGGATTCAAACCCAGGCCCGTCTGATGCCCAAACAGGGCTCTTTCTGCTAGATCCTGCTGCCGAATCCATCTGGGAAGAAACTAGGGCAGGAAGTGGTTGGGTTCTAAGGAAAATCTATGGTCCTGGGCTGCTCTAGTGTGTGGTCCTGTCGTCTGGCCTGGAATTTTAGCCTGAGCCCTGGCCACAGGGTCTGTGGCTTCATCACTCACTCCACAAGTATTTATGCCCTGCCCAGTGGTTCTCTCTGCTCTCCGGGTCTCAGCGAGTTCTCCTTCTGCAGTGTTTCTGGAGCTGGAAAGGGTGTCTGTCCCTGCCTGGGGAGAGGCAGGCCCCTCCCCACTTTCTGTGCTGCTCCCCTTCCCTCTGACCAGCTGTCCTGGACTCTCTGGCCCCCATGTTCCATCTGCTCCAAGAGCAGACAGACCTCCATGCCCAGGTCTCCTCTGCCCATCCTTTCCATGCTCTCGCCCCTCCCCCACCAACCTCGTTGTGCTGAGCTTCTGCCTCCCATCATCCCTCCCGTCCCTGTCTCCTCCTCTCCCTTGGCTTGAAAAGCCACTGACTTAGACATGGGGTTGGGGAGGGGGTTCCTTTTCCCCTACATCCCTCTTTCCCTCACATCAGCCGCCCCACCCATTCTGCCTCTGGTCACGTCCTTGTAGCCCTGGCATCAGGTACCATGGCCGCGGAGGCCTGTTGGGAAGCCTGAAAGGCACAGTGCTCTCAAGCTGGAGGGGAAGCCCTTTGAAACAGACCTTCTGGGTTCTCATGTTTTCCTGTGAACTCGGTCCCTGGGGGAGGGACTCGCTATTCCAGGACCGAAGGCGGGAGAGTCGCCTCTTCTCTGAGCTGCTGCTTCTATGGCAAGCCAAGACTCCAACCAATTTATTCCTCCCTCCCTCCCTCCCTCCATCTGTCCTTCTATCCTTTCTTCCTGTCCTCATTTTCTTCCTTTTTTCATGGAAAGATTTTGCTGAGAGCCCACCATGTGCCAGACACTGCCTTAGCTGCTTCATTCCAACTGGTCAATCCCCCATTTCTTAACCAAGTGTCCACGTGTGCCAGGCACCACGCCAGGCAAGGGGCACAGAGGCCAACCTGACACCATCATGTTTCAGGACCCTTACTGTCTGGTTGGGTGGACAAGGACTTGAAAACAGAGAGGTATGGGAGAGTACACAGATCTCTGTGCCTGTCTGAACTGGCAGGGGAGCAAATGCTGCCAGTGGCGCTCCTTTGGCATTGCAGCCCGTGGGAAAAAGGCGAGGGTTGCCACATGGCTTCTGGCTTTGATCAGTCCGCATCCCTCCCTTCACTGTGTCAGAATGAAAACTGGAATGCCAAGATGATAGAAACTGTTTCCTGCCACAACCCACCCCAGATATAAATCTCTAAGTAGAATCTCCTGGTCATACAGAAAATCCCAAAGGGGAAAATAATCTCCATTTCTCAGTGCTATTTGGGAATTCTCTTTTGCCAAATCCCACTGCCCTTTCATGGGACTTTGTGGGACAGATAGAGAAGCCCAGAGCTTATCCAACAGTGCAAGCAGGGATGTAAGCTGGGAGGAAGGAGGATGAAGAGATCCTGGAGTGAAGTTGGCCGGGCCTCCTAAATGTGGGGTTGCATCTGCCCTGAAGAGGCAGCAGCAGAGTGTGCGGTCCAGAGGGGACTGCTGGTGCACTGGAACGGCCAGATCCCTTCAGTTACACAAGCATTACTCACCTCCTATGGTGTGCCAGGCACTGTGTGAGGTGCTGGAAGCTAAGCGCTAGACTGGGACCAAGGCATGTGGGTTCTAGACCCAGCACTGTTGCAAGCTGGCTCCATGGCACCAGGTCTCTCCCCTCTCTGGACCTCAAGTTCTTGGATTATAAGGTGAGGGTCTGGACTAGGTGAGCTTCCTGGATACATCGCTAGTTGCCTTCCTTCTTTCCTTCCCTTGTAGCAATAGAATCTCTCATTTTTCACCAGGCAGGTGGCTATCTGGAATAACAATTATGTTTTCCAGACTTCCTTCTAGCTAATGTGTGGTCCCACATAACAAACTTCTGGCCAATGAAACCGAAGCAAAAATGTTGTGTGATATCTTCCAGGAAAACTTCTTAAGAGCTATGCAACAGGTGCCTTTTGCCTTTGTGTCTTTGTGCCATCCTCCACCTTGATGCCTGGAATGTGGAGGCAGTGGCTGGAGCTCTGGCAGCCACTCTGGACTGTGAGGTCAAAGGCCACACACTACAGATGGTGGGGCAGTTTGCTGGTAGGAGCCTGAACTGCTAACCAGTTTGTGGAGCCTCCAGACAAGCCTTGTATTTCATGTCTCCAGATTAGTCTACTTGAGAGAGAATAAACTTTTTGTTGTATAAGCCACTGTTAATTTTTTTTTCCTGTTGCTTATAGTCAAATCTAATTCTGATAAAAGCTCCAAAATCCCTACCAGGGAAAAGATTCTAAGCTTGTGACATTAGGGGAGTTCTTTAAGCACTCACTCCCTGTGCTTGACAGAATAGTGACCTGCCAAAGATGTACAGGTTCCAATTCCTGGAACCTGTGAATATGTTTCATATAGTAAGGGGCAATCAAATTTGCAGACGGAATTAAAGGTGCTAATCAGCTGACCTTAAGATAGATTATCCTGGATTACCCAGGAGTCCCTATAGTCATAAAAGTCCTTAGAAACGGAGGAGGGAGGAAGAAGAATAAGCATCAGAGGACTGCAGTATGAGAAAGACTCTGTCTGACTTGTTGGGTTTGAAGATGGAGGAAGGGGCCATTGACCAAGGAATGTGGGTGGCCTCTAGAAACTGGACAAGGCATGGAAACAGCTTTTCCCTTAGAGCCCCCAGAAGGAACAGAGCCCTGCTGACATCTTGATTCTAGCCCACGGAGACCTATTTCAGACTTCTGACCTACAGAACTGTAAGACAATAAGTCTGTGTCATTTTCGGCCACTAATTTGTGGTCATTTGTTACAGCAGCGAATGCACGTGTGGAATGCCGGAAATGAATACACAGCCCCTGGTTTCTTACTGGCAAAGTGACACCATACTACCCCCACGTTATAGAGTGCTGTGTGGCTTGAGGAAGGTGATGCATGAGTGGTCTCTAGGATGGGACCAACACACAGGGGACTTTCAAACACATTAGTTCTTAGGGAAAATCGTCCCTTTCTCTTACACCTCTAGTCAATCACCTTTAGCCATTAATGCCAATATTAGCTGAAATACACTGATATGAAGTGCTCAGGGCTGAACTGACAGCTTTTCCAAATTCAGGCACTTTGAATTTATTCGGTGCCTAGGAGGAAGGTGGTCATCATCTTCTTAGAGCTGAGGAAACAGGGCCAGTCTGCCAGTGGCAGAGGTAGGATTTAGCTCCATGTTCATCAGAGCCCACTGCTCCAAAGGCTTGCTTCTCAAAGTGTGGTATCAGCCCCACCTGAGAACCAGAAACACAGGCTCTGCCCCAACCTGGACCTCCGCATCAGCGTCTGCAGTTCAGCAAGATAGATCCCTAGGGGATCACTGTGCACACCAAAATTTGAGAAGTACTGCTTTAGACCCAGAAGTGCTCCGTTCTCTCCTTGCCCTTACTCTTTAAGAGGCAGCCTCAGTTGATTTAATTTCTTTCATCTGCTTTGGGCCTTTCTCCTCTGTTCTATTTGGCAAACTCCTATTCATCCTCCAAAACCCACTTCAGAGGGCGCTTCCTTAGGACCCCTTCCCCACCTCCCCAAATAGAATTGCTCTTTTGTCTGGCCCTGACACAGGCCTTCACAGTGCCTGAGATCGCTGGGAATGATCTCAGTACATGCCTGTCTCTTCTATGCCTCAGTCTTCTTCAGAGCAGGGATATGTCTTCTGTCATCCAATCAACATTGACTAAGCACCTAGTAGGTGCCAGGTGCTGATCTTAGTCCTGGGCTTTGGAGTAAATAGGACTGAAAAGGGTCCTGGTTTCATAGACCTTATATTCTGGTTGGAAAAGAAATAATATATACTGTAGGCAAATTCAGGGAACGTAAACTGTGAGGAAGAAAATAAAATAGACAAGAGAGACTGGGAACACGCTGGGTACTGTTAGCAGAAGGGATCAGGCAGATCAGCCCCCATAGGAGCTGACTTGTTTCTGTGCCTCACGAATTAACATGGGGCCCAACGTATCAAACATACAAAAACTGTCAGATTGGATCAGATCTGACCATTTTCCCAGATCAAACTGCGTGTCTTTAAGTTCACGTCCTTTCAGAGATATTGCTAGGCTTTTTTTTTTTTCTACTAAGAAACTCGTGAAATTCCCTTCTTCTCTATGAAGTCTCCTTAATAGGAGGTAAAAATTTTAAGTAGCGAATCCCACCTTCTCCGGAAATACCCCCGCCTCTCTCTCTCTCTCTCTTCGGCTAGCACAAACAATGGTAGACTGTCTCCCTGGCGTCTGCCATTTAGTTATTGAATAAAGCCCACCACGTGATCGGCACAACTGGGTGCACTTTCCGAACTGGGGTCAAGGTCAGAAAATGTCAGCCTCGGAAAAAAAGAAGCTGTGAGGGTGGCACAAAATGGGCGAGAGCCTCTCATTTTAAAAGTAACAACTTACCCTAGAGATGCTGAGTAAAAGGGAGTAGATGAGGATCACCTTCCACCTGAATCTTATCAGCAAGCACTGCCCGGAATGCTGAACGTTGATGCATTTATTTCCAGATGCATGGCTTTATTCACTCTGTTAGCTGCGACGCTCCGCCTGGGCTGGTGGTGTTTTGCTTACGTTTTCAGCCCTCAGAAGACAAAGACTCTGCCTGTAATTTGCCATTGGCAGAGAGGAGCGTTTGCAAACTCGGATGCCTACAGAGGCCAGGGGAAGGCCAGGGGAGCCCAGCAGCCTCAAAAGACACTCGGGAGCTTTGGGGACTTTCCAAGCCAGAAGGGGGCCCAGGGTTACAAAACTCTTGACATTTTTTTCCCCCAAGGGAAGCCAAAGACAGAGCTTTTATAGGAAAATTCTCAATTTGTAGAACATTTGAGCGCCAAACATAACTCGCTTGCAGGTCCCCGTGGGCAACTGTTGGTATGATCAATAGTACCCCCCCCCGATAATAACAGCGCCTGGCATTTACTGAGTTTTTATTATGGACCGGCATCTTGCTAAGCACTTTGCACGGAGCATCTTACTAAAATTTCACAACCAATTCATGCGTGAGATACACTTTCCCCCATTTACACCCGGAGAAATCAACTTAGAAAGGTGAAGTTCCTTGTCCAAAGCCACAAAGCTGGTAAGGGATCAAGGGGTGGGGGTGGGGGGGTGGGATTTGAACCCAGTCTGTCCGTTGCCAGAGCTGACCCGAACTCCAGGCCTGGCTAGAACTTAATGCGCATTTTCATTATGATGATGCTGGGGAAAATCTGAGATTAAATATGCACCATAATCTCAGATGCAAGGTTTTTTTCCCTATATTCATTCATTCAACAGTGACTGAGTACCTACCATGTGCCAAGCACTGGGCAAAGCTCTGGAGACACAGGTGTGGCATCACTCTATCCAAGATTAAAGGCACCATCTTCTTCCTGCAAATTTCTCCTGTTTGACCTGTCTCAGTGGAGGTCATTCACTGTCACTCCTTACTCAACACAAGCAACCATCCCAGGTCCTGTGGACCCTCTGATGTCTGTTCTTCTGCTTGACAGCCCCATTGCCCCTGCCCTGGGTCAGCTGTCTCATCACTCACCGGTCTCTGTGATCATCTCCTTCCTGGACTCCCTGCTCTGTCCTCCTCTTCTTCCCATCTCAACTTCACACGGCTTCCTGAGCCATCCTTCTAAAATGCAAACCTGATCCTATCATTTCCTTCTCAAAATTCTCCTCTTTGGCTTCTTTACATGTGAACCATCTCTGTCTAATTTCACTTCTCAGTATTAATACCTTCCCCTTCCTCTCCTCCCACACCTGGTCCTCCAGCAATACTAGAACCCTTCTGAGGTCCCCCAAACACCCCATGCCCTCTCACACCTCTTCCTGGAACAATCTCTCCACCCCTGTGTGTGCTTGCCTGTGTCCCCATCGCTCCTAGAGGGCGGGGCCCCAGAGCCTAGGGCGGTCACTGGCGCACAGCAGTAACTGAGTACATTTTGTTGAAGAAATGGACCTGGGAACTCGTGGTCTGGAGGTGGAGGCAGAAATGGAAACAGGCAACAGAGAAGACGGAAGATGCTGTGTTGGAGGCATGCATAGATGCTGTGGAAGGAAAGAGGGAGGAAACAGGGTGGGAGGTGGCAGAACTGTTAGGGGAAGTGACAACTTAGCTGAGTCCTGAAGACAAGTGGAATGCGGTTGGGGTGGACCTCTAGGCAGACGGCCAGGGAGAGGGAATATCATGACTTTACCTCCTTCCCCTCCACAAACTGCAGAAAGAGGGCTGTTCATGCACACTGAGGCATCCTTCTGTTTTCAAAGCCGAAGGGAAAATCTGACAACCCCTCCACTTTTCCCTACTCAGCCTTGAGTAAAGAGCACATCCTAATTTAAGCTTCAAAGTTTGGAATTCTTAATCATGCACAGAGTACAAACAGCACTTTCTGCTCAGCCTTGTCTTCAGCTTCTCAAAGAAATATATTTATAGGTTTGGGGACCAAGGGGAAGGTGTAAATATAATTCATATAATAGAAGGTTGTGCCCAGGTTTTGGGGTTGGACAGGCTTGGGTCAGAATCCCAGCTCTGCCACTTGCTGTGTGACCTTGGGCAAGTTGCTTAACTTCTCTGAGCCTCTTAAGATGGAGATAATGGGTATCACGGCACATACCTTCAAAATTGTGAAGATTAAATAAAAGCTAATCTCTTGAAAGCATCTAAAGAATGCTCAGCCCAAAGGAAAGGCTCAATGAGTGATTTGTTATTATTATTGTTATTATTGGTGTTAATGCCAGAATAGTCGTTTTTCAAAATAACCTTTGCAAAATACATTGGAGGAAAATTCGGGAACAGAGTTCTGTCTTAGGGAAAAGTCAAGAAGGATAAAGAAGATGACTTGTGCAGACAGAGATCCAGGTTGAGGGAAAAACATGGCAGAAAAGAATGAAAGACTTTACGCAGAGAAAGTGAGAAAGGAGAGCATGGGGACAAAGCTGGGACAAAGAAAGGTCTAGGGTTCAGGAACAGCCAGTCGTCAGTGAATTTTGCCCCAAGGCAAGACTGGGGAGAGGCTGGCCCTGGGATGTGTAAATTGATTGCACGGTGAACGCAGCAGCAAAGCAAGGTGCTGATCCCTTAGCAACCATGCATCTGGGATCTCGTACCTAATCCTTCGCATCCTTGTGAGCAGCTGGAAGACTCCCCAAAGTCAAGGAAGTTCAGGGAAGAGTGAATAAATATAGTGTCAATAAGGAAAAAGGGGAGGCAGCTCCTCAGAGGCTGACCCAGGGCTAAGTCAGTACCTCCGGGCCAGGCGATAACGCAAGGATTTGGATTGCGAGCAAAGAGGACAGCTGCCCAGAAGGGAACAGGCTCGCAGTGGCTTATCAGCTTCCTGAAGCTTTGTGGCAAAGCTGTGGCCCAGGAGGCACCCAGAGAGCACCCCAGATTGCGGGGTGTTAGGGAAACCCTAGCCTCTTCTCAAGTGTCCTTCTGCTGCAGTTCCAGCCAAACCTGAGAGGGACAATGGGTCAAGAGGAGGCTTGGAGTTTTTGTTGAAAAGCCCACCTCCCTCCCTCCCCAGCTGGGAGCTCCCTGAGGGCAGGCACCATTTCCCTAGTCATTCACTCAACATTTAGCTCCTAAGCACGCTTTCAATGCCAAGGCCAACACAGCCTCTGGCCTCTACTCATGGTCTCCTAGTGGGACACAGATCATAAACAAGTAAAAAGAAAAAAGTCAATGTTAAAATGTTAGAAAAGGAAATAAAATTGGGTAATGGGACAGGAGGCTACTTTAGACAGGCTGGTCAGGAAGGCTCCCCCCTCACAATTTCCCATTTAAGTCTCACCCACTCCGATCACATCCATTAGGGTCTCTGAACATCCAGTGATCTCACTAGTGGGCAAAGCCAGTTGCGACCCTCATTGCTTACCACCTCTATAGGCCTCCCTTTTTTTCCACGCGGAAACACAAACTGTCCTGTGAGCCATTTCTGTCCCTTTGGAATCACGTCTCCACTGCCTCCCACACTGTGCCTTCCCTGTCTTCTACCTTCCAGCCACACTGAACCATTGGCATGGCCGCTCGGGCATCTATGTTTCTGCACATGTTGTTCCTTCTGTCTGAAGTGCGCTTCCTCTCCCTAACTTGCTCACTCCTACACATCCTTCAGAACCCCATCTTCCCTGGCATCCCCTCCTCCCCCGTCTCTGTGCTCCCAGAATCCCCTGTGCTTCTGACTCATGTTGGGCCATCATCATCGTCTGTTCACTGGTATGTTTTCTCTACTAGACTAGAAGTTCCTTGAGGGGAGACTGAGACTTTGACTCTGTCTTAGACTCTCACACAGCACCTGGCAAGTAGTCGGGGAACAGCTGTGGAACAAAGATCAACTATCGCCCTTTTCCTCGTCAAGAAAAGCACTCATAAGACCACATGCTTCTCTGTGCTGCTTCCTGAGTCATGGGACAGGCACTACTGCACAATGAGATATTCCCTGGGCTCTCTCAGCACCTCGCCTGCATTTCTCTCTGCCAGCAAGACAGCTTACCATCTTCCTTTGATTCTGAGGCATATGTTTTAAGTTTCAAAGGTTTCTGAAATTACAGTGTTTTACAACTGATGTGTACATTAAATTTGTGTTCCCCTCCCTTGAAAGCTCTTCAAGGAGATAGTTCATTTTTGTAATTGATGGCGTCAGAACTAAGAGAAGATGGAACTGGGAGATGAGAGCCCTTTAGATACCTAGGAGAAAGGGCCAGGCTTCTGGCGAGGTCATAGATCTCACTGACGATTCCATAACAGGCATTTTTTGGCCTTGGGAACACAGTTCGCATCTCTCTATTCTCATTCCTATTTTAAAAAAATCTCATGGATTTGACTGAGCTTCATTCCAATTCCAGCTCAAATCCTTGATGATCCTAACTGATTGTAAGAGATGCCTGGAATCTCTCTAAGTTTGTGGCAGGGTGATAAGGAGAGATGGCAGCAGGCGATGTCAGATGTCTTGCATGGAGTGGAGTCATTTTGTGAGATGCCTGTTCTTTGGGATTCCCTGCTGGGACTCACCTGGACAGCCCTGAGGGAGGGTGAGGCTTATTCACCACTGCCTCTCGATGTTTAGTGCAGAATTGGCACCAGTTGTCAACACCTCCACTGAATTTTGTTGATTGGAGCTAAAACAATCTATTTCCTCCCTTCTCTGCACTGTAATGGTAAGTTTGAGGCCAAAGTGACCACCAGGCTCAGATCTGGGAGGAAGTAGTAAGAGCATGACAAAGAAGAAAAGGGGAGTGCCCCTAGGGGCAGGCGTTATTAGGTTCATTAGATAGATGAGGCAGAGAGACAGAATTAACCAGCTCAAGGTCACACAGCTTATAAGCAAGAAGCCAGAAGTCAAAGAAGAAAACTTTATCAAGACCAACAAAGTCCACACCTTTGAGTCCTAACTACTTCTGCTTCGGCCTCCATCCAGCATCATCCCCCCACCAGGTATTCCCTGAATCTGGGTCCTCCGGCCACCCTGGCCTCCTCCCATTACTTGCCCCTACTCTTCCTCACTGACCTCTGTGCCTGCTGCCCTCCAACCTAGAATGTTCCTTCTTCTCTTTACCCAGTTTACTTCTATGCATGCTTCAGATACCTCTTCACCTCTCACCTCCTCAGGGAAGCCTTCTCTGATTAGAATGGCCTTAATATCATAAACTCACAGTCTCATGTGACCGGCCTTGAGTCTTATAATAGTTATAACTTCTGTATACTTTGGAGAAAGCTTTGAAGTAGGATCTGTCTCTTCCAGAAGGCTCTAGGGACCCTGAAGGCAGTGACCCTGAAGGAAGCGACTTCCTACCACGACCCCAATCCTTGGCCCAGCACCTGGCATGTTGCAGTGACTCATCAAAGATTTAACAAACAAAATAAACAAGTGATGGAATTGCTTGATCTGTGGCTGTAAACTAATCTGGAAATTAAAAATGCATATTTCATCTGAATAAGGGTTTTGGGGCCAAAGTACTTATATATATATATTCATGGCCAAATAGAACCAATGAAATTTGAGCCATTTAAAAAATCTCTTGCATTATCAGTCAGGTTATATACCTCCTCCTCCCCCACTGACCTGAAAGCGAACACTCATGGGAAGCTGTCCCCGAGGAGCTTTGTGACAGACGCTCTGGATGATGTGGACAGAGGAAAGCATGGCCAGGATCTATTTAGAGGACGTTCACCCCCCAGCGCCTCCTTCTCAGCGTTTATTTTCTTTCCGATCACTTTCTTTTTTGATTATCCTTCTTTGTTATTGTCCCTTGTGTGTCGAAACTCTCTCATTCCCCTTTCTCTCCTTCCCTGTCTCCCTCTTCTCTCTTTTCTCTGTGTTGAGTCCATTATTTATTTTTTGGAATGTCAGGAAAAAAAAAAAAGATGCTTCTGCCACCATTGCTTACGGTCTGTAATTTAAAAACAATCCTTTGATGATACGAAGGGCCCACTGTTTTTCAGTGCCCTCCCTGTAGTGGACAGTGGTGGGCTTGTTCATTTGCCAACCAAGGTGGGTTAACATGTTGCACCATCATAACTGCAGTGGCTACAGCAATGGGCAGAACAGACAAAAATCCCTACCCTCATGGGGCTGACAGTCTAGTGGTGCAAACAGGCAACAAACAGCATAAGTAAATTTCTAAATTTCATAGTGTGCTAGAAGGTGGGAAGTACTATGTAAAAAAAGAAAAAAAAGCAAAACAAAACAAAAGGGTGTATGAGGGATATGGGGTAGGGCTGTTGACTGTAATTTCAAACCTGGTGGTCACGAAAGAAGATGACAGACACGCATTGGTTTAATCCCTAAGCCACCAGCCACGCTGTGAGAAGGCTATTATACTTCCTTTTGTGGAAAGGGTAACTGAGGCTTGGAGAGGTTAAGTAAATTGCCCCAACTCACACAACTCATAAGGCTGTAGTGCTTGAAGCAAACCCAGGTCTGGGTGGCTGTAAAATTCTTTCAACAGGACCATACATCACAAAGCTGCATCTGAAAAATTCCATGACTTCAGGGGACATAAATTTGCCATTTTCTGAAAAATGCTTGCAAACATAAACCTCACAGGTCATTTACATGGAGGACACTCTCAAAATGGAAGGGCGAAACCAAGGAGGCGTATGGTAAGTCTGGCCTGAAGTTCAATGTTGCATTCCCTCGGCCTCATGGGACTGAGGGGATTATGACAGAGTTGTCACCCTGAAAGGTGTGGGCGGATGGAGGGAGTGGCAGGTTGGGGAGTCAGGTGGGTCAGAACTCAGGTGTCCGGGTATGCTTGGGCTGGGCGCTCAGTGGGGACATTCAGTGGGATCGCAGACAGAATAGAATCCATGCTGGCAGTGAATATGAACACAAGACCGCAGAAGACCAGAGTCTGTGCGTAGAGCCTTCTGGAAGTTGGCAGGTTAGAACAAGAGGCCTGGATTCAAGTTCTGGCTCTGCCACCTTCTGCCCATGTGGCCTTGGCATCACACCTGGTGCCCCAGTCTGCTTACCTATCAAGGGAGGGGCAGGAGGGCAGTATGAATGGGCTATGGCTTGCAGGGCTGGTTCCTCAGTAAAGGAGTCAGCTTTGTCCTATAAGGTGAGAAGGGTTAGGAATGTGGGGCCTGGCTTTCTGGAAAACTGCTGATCAGAACCTAAGATCCTGGGCAAATTTCTCGAGGTCCTGGGAACTTGGTGGGGAGGTTTAGTGAACAATTCTGGGGAAGGTTTCAGGGAAGCTAAACAGGGATGGTCCATGATGCCTGCTCTCTGCCCGAAGTGTCTGTTCTGATGAGTATTAAGATCAAACTAGACTTTGGCATACTATAAAAGCTGAAGAGGGAAGAAAATCAATGGGTTATTTTTTTCCTTCCCTGTAGAGGCTGAATGTACTGATAATTTTTCTTTAGCTAATGAGGAGCTGGGCAACCCACTAACTGACTCCTTTTGAATTCTCTTATTTTGTATTACTGAATTCATGACTCATTATTATTCTTTTAAAAGAGAAGTTCCAGGAAGAACAAACAAATCATCCTGACTTCCTCATCCCTTTCTCTCTGTCTCTGGATTACTTGGTTGCCACATGTCCTTATGATCTTTGAATTCATTTCAATAATTTTAAGAATTTCTGAATCATCCAATTGATTAACATTTTTTATGCACCTACTGTATGTAACGTACCTAAAGAGAGTCAAATTATCTTGGAGATTATGGAGAGATATGTACACGGTATGAAGGTCCATTAATAACTTCCAAACTCAGCTTATCCACACTTAAAGGAAAGAGTGTCTGGGAAAGGCAGTGGGCATTCCTAAAATAAAAGATTTCCTTCTGCAGAACAAGAGAGCCGTGGCTGAACCCAGCATGGTGCACTCGCCACCTTGCGGGCCAAGCAAAGGCTTTGCAATTGGGAACTTGGGAAAGATAGTTCAGGAAGATTGAGACACTTCTGAGTTAAAGAGAATAGGGTTGGAGAACGGATGGCAGAGCCACTGTGAGTAAGCAGCATGTGGAGGGGAAGAGAGGAGAAGCCAGGAAGGCAGAGGAGCTTAGGAATTCTACAGAAGGACTTGAACAGTCTAGACAGAGAAAGATGACTGCTCTGCCTCACAGCGAGGAAAGGGGCGAGAGAGGGAGAGAGGAGGCTGCGTTTCTGCTATGGACCATGTTGTACTGCTGCTGGCTCCTCCCCTGCAGGGCTGGGAATCCTCTGGGGGAGGCATGGAGCCCAGACAGTGGGCAGGAGAGGGCAGGAGAGAATAAACACAAAGAGTGAATTTTTTGCTGCCCCTGGAGACAATGATTCCTTTCGGTGACAACAGAGGTTAATATCCTGAGCAGCAAGCCAGTGCGTGGCCCAGAGACATCATGCTTGGGAAAGCGGTTTTAGTGTTCCTGTTGAAGATTTTATTGAACTCTTCCCTGAAAGAGCCAATTCATCTTTCCATTTGGAGGCTCTTAAAGCAGCTTTCCTGAAAAGTTTGAGAACTTCTCCTATCGCTCTCCACCTCCCTGTATCCATCCATGTGCAGACCATGTCCCACCCCCTCAAATCCCATTAAGGGCACTCGTTTGCTAGGAGTTTCAAGTTCACACACAGAGACACTACTGCTGTTTACTCTGCAGAGGGGGAAAAATGTTGTGGTTTCTTCCTGATTCCTCTCCCCTCCCTGCTGTGTCTCCCACTAACAGGTGGTCCTGTCCCTGCTCATTCCTCAGCAGATGAATTCATTCCAAAGGAAGCGGCCAGAGAGGCAAGGAAATATTTTCTGATTCTTAATTTTTATCAAGAAGTGAATGAAAAAAATCATCTCAGGATACAAAAAGCCCTAATGCAACCCCGAGAGCCAAAGAGATCATAAGAAGACAGGGCTGTTTTTCACCTGGAGTCATTAGGAGCATCCTGGGGAGAAGATTTGAAATCTGTTCACAACTTTTTGGGTACAGGGAGGGAACACAAGAAACAGGTAGTGGGGGAACTTCTGTGAAAGTCTAATTTTTCACAAAAAATACATAGTTTGGGGGATCCTGACAACTTGATTTCTATAAAAGCCGACCCTATTCTGAATGCTCGAAAAAGCCAGCACACAAACGCCCCACAAGAACCATCTACGCCAACCTTTGGGAATTAGGGCACTTGTAGTCTTTGGAAATCAGGGCAAGTCTTTGAAAATGTGTGGCTTAAAACCTTCAAACCACTTCCTAAGTGATGAAGGCCCAATCTCCTAAAGGGGTCCCAGGCCTATAAAACCCCATATAGACAGAGGCTTGGAAATTAAAGGTCAGATTGAACTGGGGCCCTGAGTACCCACCCTTCCTACCCGGGCCTTGGCTGCAAGTGGAAAAGGAATAGCAATTCAGAAGGGAAGCTGGCCCGGCCCCCTCACCTCCTCTGCTTCCCCATTGCCTGGAGGGCCCAATCCTGGGGAGAGGAGCCAAACGCAGGGCTCCCGTGCACATCACACAATTCTTGGGAAGTGCTGCAATTCCAACCCTTTTAGGGATGATTCAGGGAGCAAGAGTTGGGGTTGCGACTTGGAGAGAGAGGTGAATGGGGTGGGCAGCACATTTGGGAATGTGGATGCCAAGCAAAATTTTAATGAACATACTTAAGACTTTTAATGCACAAGTGATCCAAAGCTACCTCTAGTCCTCTTGCCTTCCGGGAATTATAAAATGTTTAAAAGATCACAGTATTAAGACTTTGCAAATAAAACCCTGATAAGAAAGTAATTTATACCAACTCACCAATTTCTGGGAATATTTCTCCTAAAACCATGTCCTGTCTTTCCTCTAATCTCTTGGCTGCCTATCTCCATCTGTCTAACTAAAATCCGAGGAAGGTAAATTGCTACTATGATCATTTCCCTATAGCGATCCTCATTCACTTTGCTTTTCTTCTCTTTTGGAATAAAAGTCTGCCATCAATGTTTAATTAAATGGAAGTCTTTCCACTGTGAATGACAAGCTGCATGAAAGGCTCTTCATTTTTTAAAGGAGCGGTATGTTTAAAACAGTGCCTATTAATTTCCCGATATTGATTCTCTGGCTGGGGAAGAGCATATAGTATTCAGCCTAGAGCTCCTCTGCAGACTATGTTCAAGGCAGCAGTTTGGATTGAGAAAGGGCACCAAATGCAGTATGCGTCAAATAGACCATCGCTCAATGAAGTCACTTAGCTATTCAAAACATGTTCAGCCATCACTCAACCATTTGCACCAAGAATGTTGGGAGCGGGGGCACGGAATTGGTGCCGTTTCCCAGAAGTAACCATTTCCCAAAGAGTGGCTTTTGCTCAGTTTGGGTTAGACCCTGGGGCCACATCAGTCCTCCTTCTCCCATCGTCTTCCTTCTGTTTCCCTCTCTTCTTCTCCATCTCCTGGTTTCAACTCCCTGCATCACCATCCCATGTTGAGCTTAACAAACAATCCTGCAGTCCCCGCTCCCCGACGCTGCCTCAAACGGCCTCCGTATTGGTTCATATCAGAAGCATAGAACATAAGCTGTCCTTTCCACTCAGAAACATGTAAATCTGTGCGTCTTTCTATGGGTGGCTGTGGCTTGTACACACAGACATAGCCTCTCAAATGCAGTCCCTCATATTAAAGTCTGTTGCTAAATGCAGGTTGTATGATGTGCAGGAGTTGTTTTTCTTCTTCCCCTGTGCTTATTAATGTGTTTCAGAAGCACATGCTTTCATCTGTACCCTGATCTCCCAGCCTTTACACTGTGGGGACCTCTTTGCCTACAGCACATGCACAGGCACACATGTCCCAATGATCCTGCAAGATCAAGGCAAACAGCTGACACCCCCGCCCCACTGCTCCCCCCTGTCCTCCCTCAGCCTCCCAAGCCCTCGCCTCCCTCCCGGTCTCCCTGCACAATGTCTGATTCCCAAGCTGGCTGCAGTGCTGACTCTACTCTCTTCTGGATAACAGACATGTCACTCTGCGTGGAAGTGAACTGGTTCTCAGCCTAACCTGCCAGTGAATTGCTGTTTATTAGAACTTGGGCTTGTTTCCTGTGAGAGACGTACGTATTTTTAGACTTTGTAAACGTTAAAACACACATACACAGACGCAGCCGGTCGCCTCGAACAAATGATATGTGTGGCTCATAGACATTACGAAATGCTCTTGAACTCAACTTGCGATCCTGGAATAATTAGGATTTACCAAATAAGGTTTCTTAGAAACAACAGATTTTTTTAAAAGGAGATTTGCAGATGATGCTGTGTCTGGGACTTCTGGGGAGTAAAGGGAGGAGGAGGGAAAAGGGAGAGCATTTTGGAATTCTTCATTACGAAAAGAGAAGCAGAGTTGAGAGATGCAATTATTTTTTACCCCCTCATAGATGGCAATGCTACTTCAAAAGGCAAATCCTAATGATTCCAAAGCAGGTGGAGCACATTTGACTTTTAAAGACAATCTCTTGTTGTCTTGATCATATCAGAGATTATTCCAATGAAGAGGTTTGGGGGAAGGGGGGTGGTAGAGGCTTGAGAGTTGAGTATGGTTTTTGCTTATTGATTTTCTTTCTTCTGAAACTAACCCAACCAGCCTTGATCTGTGGTGGAAGGAGTGAAGTAAGAAAATGGTGGAATGTAAAGGGGACTTATTTGGAGGAGGGTGGGGAGGGGGAGTGAGAAGGGGAGGGGGGTGGAGAAGGGGAGGAGATGGGAAATCAAATACCTTCCAGGCAGCAGGTTCTCCATAATCCAGAATGGGTCATAACTTCCTCGTTCTTTTTGCTGGTTTCATTCTCACTGACACTTTTGGTCTTGCAAACCCCTCTGGAGTAGAGCCAATAGTCGGTTCCCACAGCTATGGTCATCAGACTGAAGGCAGCGAAAGCACCAACGGTGGTTAAAAGCATTTGAACACCTCGATCAAACAGCCCCATAATTCTTCATTATATAAACACCCAACCGACTTCTGGTTCTCGGGAGAGTGTGTGTGAGGGTGCGAGTACTAAAGCAAAAAATAAAAATAAAAATAAAAATAATTCCACTACTAATATAATGGCTATATGTGTGAATAGAGAATATGGAGAGATATAAAAAAAGGAGGTAAGAAAGCTCACGGAAAAGAGTGTAAATTATAAAGATCACACGGGAAGAGAGGCTTGCCTTTTGAGATCAGAAACTGTTCCAGCTGCAGTGATTTAAAAAAAAAAGGAAAAAATAAAAAGACACCCCCCCACCCCCCCAAGTGAGATGCCTTAATCTCTTTTCCTAAAATTCTGGTCTCCAGTTTCCATATGTGATAGCTAATTTGGAGATGGCTTCCACAGTGAACCAGGCAACAGCCGCATTCTCAACACAATCTCTCATGGTCGGGACCTAGACAGTTAGAGATTGTAAAAGCCGAGATGCAACCTTCCGTCTTCGCTCTCGGCTCTGCGGCCTGCGCCATGAAAATCCTTTGCTCCGCCAGTTCTCTTCCTTGGGAGGTCTCTGGCGCTTTCGTTTCAGACCAGACTTCCCAGTATTCTGTAAGCCCTTGATGTCAGTTGAACAGGTGCGGGGGTCTCGCCTTCCATGGTTTTGCCCCGGCAGCGGCAGCGGTGGCAGCAGGGCGGGCAGGCGCGGCGGCGGCGGCGGCGGCGGCGGCAGGACGAGCAGCGGCGGCGGTTATTGTTGTTGGTGGCTGTGGTAGTGTTGGCGAAGTGGGGGAGGGAGGGGGTTTCTCCCAGAGAATCGAGGCGGGTTTCCCTCCCCCTATCTGCAAAGCTCCTGGAAACAAGGGAGCCGGCGTCTTGCTGCAGGATGGGCCGCCCGCCTGCCCCCCCACTCCCTGCCGGCTCGGCCCCCGGCGGAGGCGCTCCCACCTACTGCATTACCGGGTGGTGCTGAACTGGACAGCTCCCTGCGCCGCCCGCTTCGCGCGCTCCCCGGCTCCCGGGGCGGCCCGCCAGGAGGGGGGCGCGGGCCAGAGTCCTCCCTCCCTTCGGGGGCAGCAAGGCCAGGGCGGAGCACGGGCTGCCTTTCCTCTTTTTACCCCTCTCCCAAATCCTAAAATGAGCGCTCTTCTGGGCTCCCGGAGCTTAGAGGAAGGCGTAGCTAGAGATAGCTCCGCTCCCTCTCCCTCTCTCACACTCGCTCCCCATCCCTCCCCCCTCGGTGTTTCTTCCAGCTCAGCCTCCTTCTCATTCCATCTCTACGTGCCCAGAGCTTCAAATACAACCCTCCCATCACAATCAGACGGGCACCAAACTTCAACCAGCCGTTTCTTTGCCTGGAAGCCGTGAAAATATAGCCTGGATGGGTAATTACAGATACCGTCTCTATGTGTCTTTTAAATCATTTTCACTTTGCTGTTTGGAGGATTTGTTTTATTTTGTTAGCTCTGTCTCCCTTTGGTCGTTCCTCTCTCATCTCTTTGTCTCTTTCTGGCTAACAAGGGGTGTGTAGTGCACTGTGTGTGTTTCTCTGTAGTTTTCCGTGAAATTCTGAATCTTCCTCCTACAAGGAGACATTTTGGAAAGATTATTCATGGAAAAGGGTGCAAAAGGGTGACTGGCTGGCAGTTGGAGCTCGGGCAATGATTTCATCTCAACGATAAATATGTTTGCCCGGGAACTGGGTGAAACGTGAGTCCTTTTAAGTTTCCCATGTCATTTGTAAACTGGATTGGAAGAGATAAGAATCTCCCTGCTGTGAATACTGAGACACATCGCAACCTTCCCCTCTTCAGCAGAATCGTTATCCTGGGCTAATTAAAGCGTCATCTCTTGTTTCTATTTGTGCAAATTTTCGATAATGTGACCCCTGGAAAAAGAAGTCCATTAGATTCCTTCTGCTACTGATTGTATTTCTCTCTGATCAGTTTCATAGTTAGGTGGGGAGAGCACATGAAGCATGATGTAGGTGCACTGTTTTTAATTTTGGTGGGGAGGAGCCTAGAGAGAGGTGTGAGTCTGATGGGTCAATTGGGGGTTAGAGATGTTTCAATTTCATAGCTCAAATATTCTATAATTTCTTCTCCCTTCCATTTTTGTCTGGAGATCATTTGCTTGACAATTCCTCAGTGATTTGGTGATTATCAAAGAGCATATGAAAGATGACTGAATTCAAAACAAACTTTCTTTGGTGTTGCTAACTTCTTTCCCTTAGCCCAGAGTTGGTCTGCAGATACAGCTGGTGCATTTTTCCTTTTTGATGTAGAAAAACTACCTATCTCTCCACTCTGTATAAAACTTCCTTCTCTTACTCTGTATTCACTTCTCAGAAGGGAAGGACTCCTATGAGGGGTAAATGCTGTGCTCCTGGCACCTGGGAGAGGGTCCTGGTGTCTGGAGAACAGGACTAAGGCTTCAGCAAACTCTGCTAAAGTACCTTTAGGGTATAGCAAGAGCTACATTTGCAGATTGAGGATTGCTCTGGTTTGGTTTCATGTCCTTTGAGGATATGGGTGGGAATTGGGATGGAAGAGGTACTGATCTGCTGATCTCATTCACCAAGGAAAATAGCAAGTTCAGTGAGTGGTTCAGGTGAGTGATTTTCTTGGCTTCCATCTTTGAGGAAAAAGTGAGGGGCCAGCAAGAAGGCCTCTTAGATGGGCTGGACCTTTTGGGGGCAGTGAAGAGAGGTTTGGGTGCAGCCACATGAGCCTGAGAAGTTTGCTCTCACTTACTCCTGTCACCTTGGTTGCCTTTGACTTGTCCAAGAAGTCCCTTCAGACTAGAGATAGAGCCCTCCCTCTTATTCCTTCCCCCCATCCCTTTCTGATCAACCCCTGAATCTTCTGCTCAGTAACAGAGGCTCAGAAGCCTCTGTTTGTCCACAGAACCTGCTAACATCTTAGCCACAGACAGTGGCTGCAGCTTTAGCAGCATTTGATTAATCTTCTAGCCAGATAATCATTGAGAAAAGGAAAGGGGCTGATGGAGGGGATGTAACAGCTTTAGGCAGATGGTGTGGAGAGAACAGACACTTCTGGAGACACAGCAGGCCTGGGGGAACAGCCTGCCTCTGTGCAATTTAAACAAGCCAGCTTCCCAGAGCCTCAGTTTCACCATATGTAAAATGAGCACATTAGTTTTGCCTCTTCCTTTCTGAAGTTGTTCCCTGGTACTCCCTGCTTTTCAGCAGGACTGCGCCCTGCTCCAACTCTACCATCCCATCTGTAGCACTTTATTTCATGCATGTGTCGGCTTCACACTGACTTGTGAGCCCTTTGAGGTCAATAGCTGTGTCTTGTTCACCATTATGTCTTTGGGACCTAGTGCAGGGCTTGATACATAATAGATGCTTGATAAATAAGGGCTGAGTGATTATAGTGAGGTTTAAGTGGTGTATCTGGTACATAGTAGGCACTCAATTAACGTGGCTTGCCTTGCATTTCTCCTCCCCCCATTTAAATCCAGATTGGTCTCCAAATTCTTCTTCCATCTAACTTATGTACCACTCCATTTCCCTCATCTTAACCTAGCTCTCTCCTGAGGTTTCTGCAGACCAGGCTGGTTTGGTGCAAACCCCATTAGACAGTTTGGATCCACCAGGCACACATACTTAGCAATTGCTGAATGGATGCTCTTAGGGAAGCAGCTTTGTGTGCCTGTGGTTGGTGACTTGGTAAGGGCTTAGAGGAAATTAGCTGAAATGCCACAGGCCTATTTTGAGCTCCCTTTTTGATGGAGTGGAAATAATGTGGGATTTGGGTGCAGCAGACCCGGCCTTGAAGCACAAGGCTGCCTTTTCCTCATTGTATGACCTTGGGCAGTCACTTCACCTCTCTAGAAATCTCTCTTTATCTGTTAAGGAGGACCACTGGCAGGTGCCTTGCAGTGTGGTTGTTAGTGTTATGTGTTAAAAGTAATGACAACAGGCACCGATCTAAGCTGAGTCCCACAACAATCCTGTGGAGGAAGGAAACATTCTACAGATGAGGAAACTGAGTCACATAATGGTTTGAATAGCTGGCCTAAGATTCTGAATGATAGGGAGTGGGTGGAAGAGTTGAGTCTAGTTCAGCAGCTCATCAAAGAGACTATATCTTAACCACTGTGCCTTGACTCAAGATATGACCTTTCTGAATGAGAGTATCACACCAAAGCTATTTGCTTCTCATCCACAGATTTGGCAAGCATTTAGGGAGTAACTTCTAGATGCAAGTTGTTTTCACACAGATTTTCACACTTATCATTCTAACAATCCTGCATATTACTATCTTTTCCTATAGGGGAACAGAGGTTTGGAGAGGCTATAAACCAAGTCCCAAGGTCATATATCAAGTTAAGTGAAACAGCAGAGATTTGAACATTTTGCTTCAAGTTTTATGAAATCCAAGTCTCACAGTTTAAATTCATTTGTTCATCCATTCTTTTAACAAATCAAGCACCTACTATGTGTCAGGTACACAGAGTAGGTTTCCTGGGGATGTTGAGCAGGAGACATGTGGTCCCTTCTTCCAAGGGCCTGAAGACAAGCAGAAGGAGCAGACAGGTGAGGAATAACCATGCTGAGCTGAGGAGAATGTTAGGTGAGGGATGCTATGGGGCCACAGAAAAGGAGACTAAACCCAACCTAGGGGGTGAGGGACATCCTCTCGGAGGATAGGACATTTAAACTGAGATTAACTCAGAGTCAGCTAGGCTAAGATGGGAATGGGAGGACGGAGGAGAGCTGAGAAGAGAAGGGGCATTCCAGGCTGAGGGAACAGCACGTGCAAAAGTGCAGAAGTGTGCATGCGTGGGAAAAGAGGATTGGCTGGTTTTAGGGAATACGTGCTAAGTATGTCTGATCTAAAGACAATGATGGGAAATGTTTTAGGCTAAGAGCCTGGAGGCCAGAGGAAGGAGGCTGAAGCAGAAGAAGCCACCTGGAGGAGGCTGGTGGGATAAGAAGTGTGAGAACCAAACCTAGAGGCAGAGAGACCGTAAGGCAGCTATTACTGGACTCTAAGTGAGAGACAACGGTGGCCTGGACCAGCATGTGGCGATGGGGATGGAAAGAAGTGGAGGAATTAGGGAATATTGCCGAGAAAATTGATAAATATTGGTGTCCGTGACTGAGATGCGTTGCTCTGAGGAAGAGGCAGATTGGAGCATAGGGGCTGCATGAAACAGGGAAAATGGAGAATTCTGCTTTGGTCATGTGCACAGTGTTGTTCCATGCTATTGCCTCCTCTCTGTTCTCTTTCTATCTCTCCTCAGCATGTCCACTAAGTAATTGGACATGAGAACCATCCATTCAGTGACATTCTATCCCTACTTGAATTAAGCCTCATGAAGGCAGGGATCTGGGTCTGCTGTGTTCTTGCCGTATTTCCAGCACTTAGAGTAGTGCCTAGCACACAGCAGGTGCTTGATAAAAACAAATTACTTTATTGATATCAAAACCCAAAGGCATGCCTGCTCTGGGTCTGGCAACGTGCTCAGGTGGTATGGAGGCAGTTAAGATTGAAATACTGTAATCAGGGAGATTAGTAAGAAGTCAGTTAATTCCAAGACAGTGCAACCCAGGCCCAGGAAGATCTGGGGTGTCTGGCATTCCCCTCTGCGTGCCCCCGAGCTCCAAGCTTCTCCTCTTGTGGCAAATCTCTCTGGATTTGGGATTTCTGTTTCATGAATGGCATATAGTAGGTCCACAGGACATATTTGATGAATGAATGAACAAAATGAAGACATATGCTATGGAAGTCCAGGCAGAAAATATTTTTTTCTGTCTTGGAGTGTCTCAGATGGCTTTGGTGACAAGCTTACCCTCAAAGGCCAGGAGAAAAGATCACAACTGGTCAAGGAAGAGAGGAGGGCCTCGCAAACAGACTTGAAGCAGGATCAGGAACCTCAGGGAGGCGGTTGGGGCTGAATCCAGAGAGAATGCTGTGTGTGGGGTGGTGAGACATCCTTTGGCATCCATGTCCTTGTCCAGACAGAAGCTATAAAATGGAAAGAGAACAGGCCGTGGAGCCAGAAGGACCTGGCTTTGAATCCCAGCTCTGCTGCTGACTCTCTGTGTGACATTGGACTGTGATTTAACCGCTCTGAGCTTCCTCGTCTGTTTGTCCCTACCTGAAGTTCTTTACCCTTGCTGCTCCCTCTGTTGGGGTGCTGTCCACCCTGAATCCTGGATGTCTAGCTTATCACTCAGGTCTTAGCTGAAGTATCACCCCCAGAGAGGCACTGCTGGTCACACAATTTAAAATGTCAGTCTCTATGACATTGACCTGTTTTGTTTTCATCACAGTACTTATTGCAACTTGGTGTTCCCTTGTTTATTATCTGAGATCTCTCCCTACACACCCACCTCACTCAGGACATCAGCGCACACCTGTCTTGTTCCTTGCGGCATCCCTAGTGCCTAGAAAGTGCCTGGGATAGTGTAGGTGCTCAATGAATGGTTTTTGAGTGAATGAGATTAAGGTTATGGTTAAGGGGATTAAGCAACACATATGCATTTGGAAAATAGTAGGAACAGGTCTTTAAAAGCCCCTGGTGCTTGGCAGGTGTGGGTGGGGGTGGGGATGGGGCGTGCAGCTGGGAAAGGTGGAAGCGGGCCCCCAGCTGCTTTGAGAGGACTGGGAGCGGACAGCGGGTGAGGCAGTTCCGGAGTCAGACGTGGGAGGTCAGCACTGACTTGGCTTCCAGGCTGCTCCTCCCTGGACGGCTCTGCTCCCTCGATCGCAAATCCAGCCCTCCGTGAATCACCAGAGGCTTCCCACCTGCAAGGCTGCTCAGCCCTATGCTGGAGCATCCGCTGCAGAGAGGCCCAGACGGGGCTCTCAGGCTCTGGGATGAGGAGGAAAGGAGATACTAGGAGACAGGGCAGGTTTTACTTCTGGCAGAGCTGAGAGCAGCCGAGGAAACCTCAGGGAGCCCCGAGTGTCTGTTGTCAGAGGGTCTGGGAGAGTGGAGCAGGGCTGGCCCAGCTCAGAAACAGGGTGTGTGGTTAGTTCTGAGCCTGAAAAATCCATCTATAGTGGTGCTCATGACAAGAATTCCCACCGAGAAGTAGCTTTCCCACCGGGATTTCAACCCTCAGTCTGAGGTCTGAATCAGTCTGATGTTTCCCCACCCAGTGCCCCCCCCCCCACCTCTGGGGCTGGTGTGGGATTTCATCAGGAACTGAGCTACAGCAAAGAAAATTATGATAGAAAATTAATAAGAAAGTTACAGAGTTAAAAAAATAAAGAAGACACATAAGGATGCAGAGGAGAAGCAAGAAACAGAATGTTAAGGGGCAGAAGGGCAGAGAGAAAAGGTGATTTCAGTGACTTTTAGGGGAGCAGGAATCCAACCACTGATGGAGAAAGTGAGATGAAGGGAGTGCACTTGGGCGAGTAAGTTTGGGAGAGGAGAGTATGAGTCTTGAATATTCTACGTGATCAGGCTGGGCCTCCACAGAGCCTCTCCTATTTCACCCTCTCCTTTCCTACCTCCGTCTCCTCCAGCCAAACCAGACTCCTATTCTGGATCCTACGGCCCCACGCCTACCCCAGGACCTTTGCATTACAGCTCCCCTACCTGGGATGCTCATCTCCTGGCAGCCGATTCAATCCTTTATTTCCACAACAGTATGCTCAACTGACCACCCGATATAAAAGCCCACCTGCCCCCTTCCCTCATCCTCATTCTTTACCTGTTTAATTTCTCTTCGTAACCCTTTGCAGTGCCTCTCACCTCGAATATGCATTTATTTTCTTATTTATAGTATAAAGGTAGGAGCTTGGTTGTGTTGCTATTACATTCCCTGCCTCTCACGTGGAGTCTGGCACATAGTAGGTGCTTACCACATAGGTGTGGACTGCATGGTAAAACCCCTGGGTCAGTAGGGAGCAACACAGAAGCTCAAGCAGGCAAGAGGAGGAAGGAAATGGGGACCGCCTGGTTGGAACATCTTGGGAGAGTTGGCCTGAAACTCTGCACAGAGATGCCAATGGTATATTCTGGAGAAAGTGCTGGAGGTTTCTGAGAGGATTAGGGGGGGCACTTCAGAGGTTCCTGGACAAGGTGGAACCCAGAGAGGTGACAAGTAGGGAAGAAAATGGAGGATACTGCTGTCCATGCAGATTTCAGGCAGACTGAGCAGGAGGCATTGCTGAGATGGCAGGGCTGGACCACAGGCAGACTGGGGAGCCCAGGGATCGAGTCCCAGTTCTGATGCCTCCTAGCAGTGTGGCTTCAGGCAAGTGGCCAAATGTTCCCAAGTCTCAGCTGGCCTGTCTGGAAAATGGGGCAGCACGCTTGCCTCGAGTTGCGGTTCTGATAACAAAATGAAATAAAAGAGTACTCACAGTGCCTCCTTTATAGTAAGCCCTAAGTAAATATTAGCTACGCATCAAGCTCCTATTGAGTGTTATGTGCCTTGAATTAAATGCAAAAATGAAAAAGATGTGGGTCCTGCTCAGAAATAATCAGCAGAGTGAGACCTGCAATGGAGCTCAATATAAGGTGGATGGGGGTGGAGGGAGGCGCACGGGGGCACCACAAGAGGGCAGGTAACACCACCTGGCTATTCAGCAAGGGCTTGAAGGAGGAGTGGAAGACAAGAGCAGAGAAAGCCAGGAAGGGTTTTCTAGGCAGCGGGAACAGTAGATGTGAAGGTAAGGAATGTGAACATTCACTCAACAAAAGTTTGTTGAGCACCTATTATGTGTTAAGGCACATGATTGAACAAGACTGGTGCAGCCTCTGCCACCAGGAACGCACATGCCTGGGAGGCAGACGTTAAGTCACTGATTACACAATTGATTGTTTAATTGCAATCACAATACACTTATGGGAGCTACAGGTAATTCCGTTTTGCCAAAGTGCCTGGAGGAAATGGCAGAGATCAGGCTGCAAAGGGAGGTGGACCAGGTCAAGGGAGGCCTTGCACTGAACACACCTACTGTGTGCCAAGCTTTTTGGGATGTATACAAAGATGAACAATACTAAGCATGTCATTGCAGGAACCAAGGACTGAATGTGAATTGATAGAGGAAGGTATATGGTGCAACAAGAACACAGCATGGAAAATGACAAGCAGGGAAGGCTTCCTGGAGGAAGTGACCTTTGCTCCTTTCTTCAATTGAATGGCAGTCCCAAAGCCCACCATCCTGCCTTTCAGGAGCCAGCTTTCTCTTTCCTATAGGCTTCAAGGGGCATTAGTCACACCCGAGGGTGGCTTAAGCCTGACAGAGTTCCTTCTCTAGGCCTGGGATGCAAGGAAAGGAGGAATTGACATTACACTGATGTATAGATCCAAAGACCAGGATGTGGGGGCACTGACAGCCTGGCGGTGGGGCCAAGACTCTAGTGTTCTGGCTCCACCCACCCCTCCATCCCAAGCTATGTGAGCTCAGGACAGGTTACTGACCTTTCTGTGCCTCTGTTTGCTCATCTGTAAAACAGGTGTAATGGTGGCTTCATGGGGCTGTTGAAATCATAAGGACTAAGTTGGGTTGGCCTGGGTTCTCTCCTCTGGTAAGTTTTCATAACGAGTGATTTGTTACTATGTACTGCCAAGTGTACCACCAATTCCATAAATGTAGCTGACCCGGCTCCTTACGGAAATGGCCGAAACAGCCAAGGCGGCTCCGTGGAGGGTGGGAGGGTAGCCAAGTTCTGAATGCCTATAGGATGGGGCCCAGGACCATGTCCTGCTTTGGCCAAACCTGATGACGGTGGACGATGACCCTGCCCACTGGCCCCTGATGCCGGTTCTTCAGGGTGCCAGTTTCCACTTCATCAGCCATGGGTACCTGAATCTCCCCATCAGCATCAGTGGGAGTCTCTTGCACGTTTGTGAGCAGTCTGTGATCTGAGCCAAGTAACTCACTGTGCACTAGCAGGGCAACCCGTCTCCAGGACATGCTTGAAATTCACTGTCTCCCAGGTGGACGTGGGGCTTCCACAAGCCAGGGTGGGGTCCTGTCCCCAGACCAGGACAGGCTTGGTACCTTAACTGGGCTCCCGCAACTTCCTTCCCTTGGGTCTCACCCCCTTGCCTCAAATACCTTTTCATGTCTTTCCTGATAAGCCCTAAGTTCTGAGTAATTGGATCCTTGTCCCTCGTGCTCTCCATTGTGACCTCTGCATCGTGCCCAGAGTCCGGCACAGAACAGGCCCTCAATTTGTGTTCATTGGTGAATGGGATGGGGTACATGGAAGTAGAGAGAAGAGGAGAAAAAGGGCTAACAGCAGCATGTTTTCTTTAATGATGGGGATCCTGTTGATCATCCAGTTCCCACGACATTTGCGGAGCATGGCCTGTATGCCAGGGACACTTCACATCGGCTGAAGTCATTTAATCTCCACAGCCAGCCCTCGTGGGAAGTTCTGCTGTGGCTTTCATTTCACAGATAGGGTACCAAGAGGTTAAGAGCTTTGCCCAAGGCTACACAGCTCCTAGGTGACAGTCTTGATTCCAGCTCTGAGGCTTTCACACCCTGGAGCTGCTGATTTGAAGATTGCCTATGGTGTGCCAGACCCTTTCTCCTATGAAGCTGCAGGAACTCTGGGGAAACTGAAGCTCAGGGTATGAACATGCCAAGCCAAACAGCCAGGGAACAGCATATTTGTGATGTGCACGCAGCTCTGCCCGTTGGCACGGTCTTGGTCAGCAGGTAGTCAGCACCCCTGAGTGGGGAGAGGTTCACCTGCCTCCTCCCTTCCCCTCAACTCGGTGACAAGTAGGTATCTACTGAACTCTTGTCTTTTTTTTTGTGTTTTGTCCCGATGGGGGCTGCTGGGCTCACACCTGGGCCTGTCCCTTCTGCTATGGGGATTATATTTAGCTGTGGAGGCAAAACTGAATGGATACTGCAAAGAGCGTGGAGTCTGGAGTTAGAAGCCTGGGTTAGAGTCCCCAGAGACCCTGGGAAAACTGCTTCCCCCTTGGAGCCTCAATTTCTTCATCTGAGAAATGAGAAGACTAATAGCGACGCCCTCAGGATAGTATGGGTTAATTTATATTAAGCACCCAGCACTGCGTGGTTCACAGAGATGCACCGGAAATGTGTGAGATGGTAGCGCCTCCCTGCTTAGAACCTGCAATGGAGTCTCCACATGGTTAGCCAGACCTGCCCCATGTCCTCCGATCTCACCCACCATTTTACCTGTCCCCCCGACATCATTCCCTCTTTCCCCGTCTCCACATGCACACTGTTGCAGCCACACTCCCCTTCTTTCTCTGGACAAGCCATGCTCTTCTGCGTGGTCCGTTCTCTCACTTTTCCCTTTGTCTTTCTACGTAAATCCACGTGGAGATAACCTGCAAGAGGGCATCACCGCGATGATGTGGGACATGCCAGCTCTCTCTCAGTCCTACTTTTTTCTCTTTGGATTGTCTCCCTCCTGCTGACATATATCACTCTCCCATCTCCTTCACTGCCATATTAACAACATGCGTATTTCTACAGGTTCCCACAAGTGGAAACAAAACTATACATGCGGATAACTTTTGCATGTAAATACACACTTGTACTTTACAGGTGTGTATTCACAGGTCAACGGGTGGTTTCACACAGTGGGATCCTATGAGGCACCCTTCCTGCATATTGCTTTATCATTCAAACAACAACACTCATGGGATTCTCTCCGAGTCAGCCGCAATAGATCTAATTCATTCTTTTAAAGGCAGCATAATATTTCATAGTGAGGAATTACTGTCATTTTTTTACCCAGCCTTCTACTGACAGGCATTCATTTTATTTCTTGCTCCTTCTCCCTCCCGCCCTCTATAAACAGTGCTGCAATAAACATCCTTGTACATACATCCTTTCAACTGGCATTTTTATTTCGATGGATTGGATCCCCAGGAGTGGGATTGCTCAATCGAAGGGTGTATTTTTTTTTTTTAATTTCAGCAATGTTGCCAGACTGCTTTCCAAAATGCTGTAACAAGTCGTATTTTCTCCAACAATTCATGAGCCTGCTATTTCCCCACATCCACTCTAGCAATAGGTGTTAGTATTATTTTTAATTTTTTGCCAGTCTGATGGGGATAAAACAAAATCTGATAGTTGCTTTAATTTCAAGTTCCTGTTCAGCTAGTGAGTTTGTGCATCTTTCCTTACGTTTGTTGGCTGTTTGGATTTGCACCATGTCCTGTCTAGTCTTATCCTTTGCCTGACTCCAATCTTCCTCATTCAATTCTTGTTAGTTTGTAAGAGCTCTTTGCATATTATAAATATTAACCTTTTATTTGATATCTGTGCTGCAAATAATTTCATAATCAAATTTCTTGTTTTTATGTTGACCTTGTGAATGATGTCTATTGCCACAAAAATAATTCTGTGGAGTAAAATGTCTGTTTAAATATAACTTTCTTATTTTTTATATGACTGCCCTTGCCATCTTTGCATTTTCTTCTAAGGTATTTATTATTTAATTTTATTTTTTGGCTGTTAACATTTTAATCCATCTGGGGTTTATTTATATGATGTAAAATCAGATTTCAACTTTCTTACAAAAGCTAGCTGGCTGTGCAAGTTTCATTTATTAAACCATTACTCTTTTTCCAACTGCACTGAGATACCAACACCATCACTGCACATATTGGATTCTCGTGGCTGTGTTGATTTAGTTCTGATCTCTGTTCTGTTCCACTGATCTATGTATCACTCCCTCGTCAGCAGCATTTGGACTTGATTATGGAGACCCTAATATGTTTTGATCTCTAAGAAGCCAAGTTCTTTCCTAATACTCTTCTCTTTCATAGGATCTGGTCACCACTGGATCTCAGCGATTTGCATGGGGTCAAGCACTCAGCTGGGGAGCAGGAGATACTTGCTAACTGTTGTTGATACTCCTGTCTTTCCCTTTTGCATCTTATCCCTCCACCTGCAGGACTAGAAGAGGTATCAAATGGTGACACTCAGGCCAAAACTAGTTAGCATGGAAAGGTATACAGGGTAGACAGATCTAACTAGAGAAAGCTTCAGAGATGTTGAGACACTTGGAGGGTGTGTCCAATATGACAATTTGAGACCTTTAAAGCAAAGAGATAAGTCTTTCATATAGTTAACACCTATTTATTGAATACCTGTTGTATACTAGACATTATTCTGGGTCTGGGGATATAGTGGTGGCCAAGGCCAAGGCAAAAGTTTTGATTTTTAAAGTGTGACAATGGTATCGTGTTCATTATTTTTTGGTGTGATCATGATATTGTGTTTTGCTTAGAAGTCCTTGTCTTTCAGAGATAATACTGAAATATTTATGAAGAAAATTATATTAAGTCTGGGAATTTGCTTCCAAATAAGCTAGGGGTGGGAGAAATGGATGGAAGTATAGATGAAACCAGATTGGCTGTGAATTGATAATTATAGAAGCTCAATGATGGCTTAATGGGGATTTATTATACTCTTCTTTCTACTTTTGTGTATATTCGAAATATTCCATAATAAAAAAAGTTTTTAAATGCATTCAGAGCTTATTATATTTCAGGCATTGTTCTAATCTCCTTACTTCTATTAATTCATCAAATCCTCAAAATAGCCCTGTCTTAGATCAGCTTCGGCTATTGTAACAAAATACAGTGAACTAGGTGGCATAAACAAGACGTTTATTTCTCACAGTTCAGGAGGCTGGGAAGTTCAAGATCAAGGTGCCGGCAGATTTGGTTCTTGGTTGGAATCCTCCTTCTGTCTTGCAGACAGCCACATTGTCCTTGTGTTCTCACAATGCAGAGAAGGTGGGAGGGAGGAGGGGTGAGAGAGAGGGAGGAAGGGTGAGGGGATTTTGAGCTCTTCTTAGAAGGGCAGTAATTCCATCATTAGAGCTCCTTCCAAAGGCCCCAGCTCCAAACACTGTTACATTGAGGGGTTAGGGCTTCAACATATGAATTTGGAGGGACCTCAGTTCAGTCCATATTAAGCCCCATGAGGTGGATATTATCATCCCAGATGAGAAAAACGTGGCTCCATAAAATTCAGTAACTTACCCAGTAACTTACTAGTAAGTGGCAGAGCTGTCTGGCCCCAAGGCCCTGCTCTCCAGCAGCATGTCCTCCTTTCACATCTTTTACGTCTACTCTTCATTGCAATGAACTTGTAAATGAAAATCTGTCTGTCTGTCTGTCTGTCTATCTAAATATATATATATGATTATTTCATATATCAGGAAGGGCTGTGAAAGATCTAAAGTAGGACTGTGGAAGAAAGACTATTAGTGGGAGAAAGTGGAACTGAGGATGGAGGGGGTGGGGTCCTCCTTCGGTGAGGATGAAGGTGGGGAGGCTGCATGGAGATCCGGGACAGATGTCCAAGCAGGCGTACGAGCAAATGCAGAGACTCTGAGATAGAAATAGAAGTCTGATGGAGCTGGATCACAGCTGATGAGGACGCAGGCCATATAAGCAAAGTGGCAGATGAGATCTTACTGCAGACTGTAGTAAGGCACGTTTATAAGTTCAAACAAAGGCACTAAGACATCGCAGTAAGAGCAAAGTGATTTATTGGATTTATTAGCTCAATGATCACTTAAATACATTTTCCTACATTTTGCAGTGCTAAATTCATCTATAACAGAGGAATAATTTAATTCTGAAGCCAAATTAACCGCTCTTTGCTTTCTCACAAAGTCACCCACTTCTGATTTTTATTTTTTGCATAACTTGATTCAATTTTTTCTGCTCTTGCCACATTTTCTGCAGCTCCTACACACTTCTTTGGATGGTTATAGCACTATTATCTTTTTATTAGTCACTAACCAGAGATAATTCACTTTTCCAATTGATCTATGCTGCTTATAAAATGCCAGATCAACTGGGAGCACAGGAAGCAAATGGTTAGTGACTTCTGACAGGCAGAAAACTATGTGTGACAGGCTGGGGACCAGGCATGGATGACCTCTGATAAGGTGAATTTACCTGTGGTCCAGTGGCCCAAATGTCAGAGGAGCGTCTGCAAGGCAGATTCTCAAGGACGCAGTTGGTGGTAACTGCTTGCATCAAACTCATGTGTGTATGCTTAATATTTCCCACAGTCCCTGCTAGTTTGTATCTGTAGGTATCTGACAATGTCAAGTTCAATCTGTAGATAATATGTGCCCAAGCGCCGTGTTTCCCTTGAAAAATGGCTAGTGACACATGCACATTTGTAGTATAGCCTTCACACACCACAAGAATGGGGGCGAGGGAGACAACAAGTTGATGCTGACTAGCACAGGGAACTATGTTCAATATCTTGAGGCAACTTATGGTAAGAAAGAGTATGAAAATGAATATATGTATGTTCATGTACGACTGAAGCATTGTGCTGTGCACCAGAAACTGACACATTGTAAATTGACTATACTTCAATAAAAGTATATATAAAAAAGAAAGTAAAATAAGAAATAATGAAAAAAATGGGGCAGAGGGAAATAGACAAGAAACTGTCCACTGGGGCTCTGAGAGAATTTTTCATGGCTTTGGAGGAAAGCATGTTGGAGGAACTGCAGGGCGAATAAAGGAAGCAGATGGGAATGGAAAGGTGGATTTTAACAAACGTCATTGGAGATAACACGTTCCTTCATAGTGTCTGAGAAGCATAACTAAGGAGCTTGAGTTATCTTGAATTTTTTGGTTGTTGGATTGATTCTTTGACTATTACACCTCTTTGTGGCCTGGACCACATGGGTCATGGCTTCAACAAGGCTACAGGCTCAAAGGAGCGGATGCTAGGGGAAAACTGCTCTGCAAAGATGCTAGATTGGCCAGAGATTTAGTGAAACTTTACGCCAAGCCATAAATGTAGACATTAGAAAATGTCTTTTGATTTTAGGTGTTAGGTAAAAAAGCCAGAAAAAGTAACCATCTCTAGATAGAGTCAGGAGACCTACATATTAGTCCTTGCTTCACTAGACGGTCCCTTCCTTCACCCAGTAGATTACTGAGTGAGCAATTTCGTCTGCCAGGTCTGAGATAGGTGCTGGGCATGTAAGGATAGACTGTTCATCTTTGTGGATAATTTTGAGGTGTGTGTTGAAGGGTGGATGGGAGCTTACAGACAGAGATTAAAGGAAGGGAATATTAGGAAGAGGGAGTAACAAGTGCAAAGATAGAGGGGTTTCAAATGCCAAGGAGTCTTCCAAAAGCAGAGAGCAGATGAATGACCTCAAATCTAGGATATGTGTGATTGGGAAAAAATGTGATTTAATTTTCCTACTATTGGCATTAAGAATGTTCCCATTTTTCATGAATATGAATAATGCTGAGATGAAAATCTTGGTGCATAAATGGTTTCTGGGTTTTGTCTTAAGGTAGGTTCCTAGAAGCGAAAATCACAGTGAGTTTCGGGGAGAGAGTAACCTGGTGGGCTTTGCCCTGTGACTCTCGCCAAGTCAGTGGCCCTTCTGAGTTTCTGTTTCCCCATCTTTCAGAACATAGACCTGAGGAGCAAAAACGGTCTTTCTGGCTCTCCCATTCAGACACCTAACAGCATCCTCAAACTGTGTTTGATCCAAGACTCTAGAGAGATCTGAATTCCTACTGACTTGGAAAATTCCTCATTATTATTTTATCTTGAGTAAGTCATATTCCTCCTCTGTGCCTTGATTACTCTATTGGCTCAGCAAGGATACTGAGACACAGGGAGTCACAAAGTGAGGTTCATGAAGTTCCTTCGACAGAGGAATTCTATGGCCCAGGGTACAGAGCTTCCTTCCACACCACCCTTGTATGCAGACACCTCTTTTCCTTGCTCCCTTGTCCCCTGGACCAGTGTCTCCTCCTTTCCTCCTCGGAGAGCTGGAGGAGGATGCATTCTGTGAGTGACACCTTCCCAGAGGGTGCCCGCCAACTTTATGGATGTTTAGCAACTGTTAATTACCCTGATGCCTCATTGTGCCCTGAACTTCCCTCCATGGAACCCACACCCCCGCCTCTGCACCTCTTCTCTCGGAAGAGCCCCTGAAGCTCTAAATGAGGGCAAAACCCCTTTCTTCCACTTCACTTCAATCTTGGGATTTTTCCCAACACGTTCAGACTCTGGCCTGGAGGTTCTAACTTCCGTCAAGTCTGAACATAAACAGACCAGTTATTTGCTTTTTTGGTTTGTTTTGTTAACAAGGTTTTGGAAATTGTTCTTCAAGGTTCTCACCCCTACCCTGTGTTCACAGGCTCTGGAACCAGACCACTTGGGTTTACATTTTTGCTCTAGTACTGGCTAGTTCTGTGAGTTACTACATCTCCCTGTGTCTCAGGCTTTTTATATGTAGAATGGGGATTTACAGCAGTACTTTTTTGTCTTAGTTATTGCTGTGTGTCAAAGCACCCCCAAACTTAGTGACATCAGCAACAAGCTTTGCTCTTCCACTCATGCACCTGCGGGGTGCAGGTGGGCTTGGGTTTGGCTTATCTAGGGGGGCTTGCTAGGTGGGCTCTGAGCTGTAGATTAAGGATAGGTCTTCTCCATATTTACCAGCGGCTACCTGGGCATGTTCTCGTGGCAAAACACAGGAGCATAGGAGGGCAAGTCCAACCATGTCAACACACATCAAGCCCCTACTGAGTCACATCTACTAACATCCGATTGGTTAAAGCAGGTCAGTGGGGCAGGGAAGTATACCCTCTCCCTAGCGGGAGGGGAAGGGAGTGAATCTCTGTTGAACAGAAATTCTACCAATCACATTAAGTCATGGTTTGTTGTGAAAGTTAAATGAGTTAATAACTTTAAAGTGCTTATAGTAGTACTGGGCATGTAACATGTGCTCAATGAATTACAGACATTATTTGTAGTGATAACAGTTGTATTTTATGCTAGTGGTGAAATCAGTAATGGCATTTGTACTAGTATAAGCACATGTCAGATACTCTTTTCAACACATACATTCATACTACAGTGTAAATGTCTGATAAGATAGTGTAAAGAAGAGATCACACATTTATCTTTGACAGCAGATGTTTAAGCCAAAGGGGTGAAGGCATGAGAATGGAGTTTTGAGCATCAGTAAGATCTAGCAGCTAAGAAAGAGAGTTCTGGAGTTGGTCAAATTTGGATCAAAATTCTAGTTCTGGCACTTTTTCTTTCGGTGACTGTGATCTGGTTTCTTGTCCTCTCAGATCCTCTTAGGGTTGAGGTACGATTGTGAGAAGATATTGTAAACAAAGCATGGAATAAAGTGCCTGGCACAGAGTAAGGTCAATGGATGCCATGATGAAAAAGGTCTGCAGTGGAGGAGAGAGGACGTGGCAGAAAGCCTCTCACTGGGCCCTGGACCTCACCAGCAGGTGGCCACTGACTTCACCTGTGCCCATTGGTCCATCCAACAAACCGTCATGTAAGCACTTACCACGTGCCATGCACGTGTACAGAACAATACAGTCACCCTGCTCATTCAGTCTATTCCCATAGTTTGCTTCCTCATAGTAAATTCCATGGAATTGTATGTAACTAGGGAGTCAGAATTAAAATGAGGACATGAGGGTTCTGTGGCAAATCAAGTTTGGGAATCTGCATTAAAGTGCACTCAACAGGCTCCAACGGCTGCGGGTCTTTGTGCCTTGCCGGTGTTCGTGTGTCTTTAGGCTCCCCAAAAGGGGGACATGGAATGCAGGTGTCCAATCTCATGTGACCGCAGGACTCTTTTCACTGAAGCATCTGGGGCTTTCTTAACGCCTCCTGAGTGCACATCATCCTCTTCATCCCGCTGCTGTCATCTGCTGCAGGCATCTCCCCGCCTTCCCAGCCACCATAGTCCCATTCCTGGTCTCTCGTCCACTCCCAGGAGAGGCAGAGTCAGCTTTCCTTTGCTTGAGCTGGACACTTTCCCCCTATCCATGATGTGAGAAGCATAGGGAAGCCACATTCCCTGGGCCACTCCCTCAACACCAGTCGGAGGTTAAGAGGGCTCCCTTGGAGTCAGCTGGTCAATCCGAGTCTGGGATCACCAAGCCCCAGTGTGTGACCTTGGCAAACTTACTCACCAGGTCTCAGTTTGCCCATCTGTCAAATGGAGGGGGTGACGTCATCTTCTCCACAGCGGTGTCGTTGAGGGGATAGAAGCACACAGAGCGTTCAGCAGAGCAGATGGTAATCATAGTCATTATTCTCTCATTTAATAACAACCCAGACAACTGGGGACCTGAGCGGCCCCAAAGACACCTCCTGGTGTCTTTGATTTCAAAATTCCAATAATTATCTTGCCCCTGTCTCACCCTCACAGGCCCAGTCCAGGGGGCATTTTCTAGACATCATTAAAGGCACATTGCAGTAGCTCCCCGGTGTTTGCAAAACCACTAACGCCTGGCACGGGTGTAGCATTCACAGCATCCAAAGACCTTTATTTCTACACAATACATTTCTACCCCTCACTCACCTCTAGTGTTTTACAGCTTATACATCATAAAGGGTCTGCTGGGGTTTAAGGATGCTGACCCTCGACTCACAGATGAGGACACGGAGGCTGAGAGTGTCACATTTGGGCCTAAGGCCCCACCCTTGGGTTGGCCCCAGGGGGAGTGGTCTGATTCCCATGCCACTCCAGACCCTGGGCTCTGCCTCCTTGCTCTCCCTCTGAGTCCTGCAGAAGATGGAGTCTTCCTGAATGAGGTTTGGGAACGTTGCCACTGTACAATGAGCTAACGGCGAAATCGGAAACTCTAGGCTGGGAGCAGGAAAAAAAAAAGACAAGCTTTGATTCACAGGGAGGAGGATCAGTGGGGAAAACTCATCCTGCAGTAATCAGAGGAAACGCCTGAATGGCACGTCCTTCGAGCAGAGTCCCTCTCAGAGAGCAGAAGTTCACACTAGTGGAGACCTCGGCCAGGCCAGCCCGTTAGCATCCGCAGCCAGACAGGGGAGGTGAGGGAGGGCTCCTGGGCTTGGGGCAGACAGATCTGAGGTCAAACCCCTGTCATGCTGTTGGAGCAATCCCACTGACACGCACGTGTGAAGTGGGGGTATTTGTTATCATGGGGCTCCCCCGAGCAGCAGGGTGTCTAAACAGCTGGTAGGAGCCAGGCACAAAATAGGCGCTTGCAAAATAAAAACTTTTGGAAGCTTCTTTTATTAGGACCAAGTGGAGAGAATTTCCTGTCTCTTTAGAAGACAGGAGTAAAATCTTTCAGTGATCTCCATTGGTCTTGAATGAATGAGTCAATTTCTATAGTATCGGATCAGATTACTGGTTGCAGGTAAGAAGCTGGAGTTCTGAAATTGTTTCTAAAGGTAGTAACTCACACGTCTGTGGGTTACCACGTACAGGGGGCTCTCCCGCACAGCGTCTCTCATCTGCTTTTCATACAGACTAACTGAGCTGAGTATTATGATCACAGCAAGTAAGATTTCTGGGATCAGAAAGGGGGAGTGATTTGTCCCAGGTCACACAGCTAGTAAATTGCAGAACTGGGTCTTCAATCTGTATCTGTTGCCTCCAAATTCCCAGCTCCTTCTTACGCTCTGCTTGATTTGGGAGGAAATGGAAAGGCCTGGGGATAGGAGAGAAATGAGATTATACTGTAAGAAGGGGAACATTACTGGATCTTGGTTATAGAAGTTTCTTTAGACCATTCAGACTGGTGAACTTCTCTGCAAACATACTTTGTGATATGAAATCAACTAGGCTGCAGTAAGACTGCCTCCAATTTACCAGTTTTTTGGTTTACACATCAGTTTCCCAACTTAATGGAAGCTTCCTCTGTGTCCTGGAAGGATGGCAAAGAAGCTTCCCAGCCTGAAACAGGGCGATAATAGTAATTAATAAAGCCAGTTTGTGAGAGAAACCTCAGCCTGCCAGGTCAACAGAAAAGGTTGTGTATTATTTTTTCTAATAACTACTCCCGCTCTGCTCTGTCAAGCTTTGTCGTTCTTGCTGGTTTCCTTCAGGACACCTCAGGCTGCTTCCATAACTTTGCAATCACTTTCAGTTATTAGAAAGAATAATTTCATTTTGGTTATTAAGGCTCCTGTTCACTTTAAACTGTCAATCTCAAATGGAACTTGGGAGCTCCCCACCACCAGGGGTTCCGTGTGTGTGGGCATCCTCTGGAGTCGGGTCCAGGGGAAGGTTACCTCGTCATGTTGTTGCACCTGGTGAGTGGGCTGTGCCCGCCTGGGTGGCTCAGACCTGTTGCTTCCTCTGCAGACAGCCCTGTGTCAGGGATGGTGAGTTTGCTACACTGCCCCCCATCATTGTATTGCTTGTATTTCTGTCCAATACACAGTAGCTGTCAGCTCCCTCTGTGAGGCTGGTACCCAAGGTCAGAATCTCTAGGGAGGAGGTATTGGTCAGAGGTAGCTCAGAGCTCAGACTTTCCTTCCTCTTCTTGGTTCTCATGGGCAAGTGGGGGTCCATCTCAAAGCTCTGACTCCCAGGCACCTGGTCTTGGAGGTGGGCTAGCCTGTGGACTTAAGTCCTTGCCACCTACTTTGATGTCCATTCGAGCCACTGCATACCCATGAGTCTTTGCCATACCAAGCAGTGGGCACCCTCCTCTCCACCCCACCATCTCCTCCGTCCCTTTCTCTGTGTCCCCAGGGATTGTCAAACTTGGAAGCATGGGATGCCTTGCAGGTTCAATGGCTAAGAACCGTCAGAGAAGGAGACTCGCTTACCTAGGGAGGAGGGCAGCGGAGGTGGTTTCAGACGCTCTGGTCTCATAGAAAGGCACCTGTGCATGGGCTCTGCACTCCTTCCCCAGGCAGCTCTCTTACTGGTAAATCCTGCCCGACCAGGTTGGTCTCTCCTGCCCCTGGGGCTGTGGGAAGTCTGAGGACTCCAGGAATCAGACCTTCTTTGACATGGCCCTGGACAATTTAGTCCCTCTGTTCTCCACCATGAACATTTAGAATCCAAAACAGGGACGGTGGGTGAGGGGGCAGGGGGAGCCACAGATTCATGGCATCCTGTTATACTGAGCACTCAGTCTGCTCCAGGTACTGTCAGGTTCTTGATGAACATTATCTGTTGACGCTTCTCATGTCCCTCACAGTGAGTTTATTATCCCCATTTTACAGATGAGGAGACCATGGCTTAGATGTAAAGTAGCTTGCCTGAACTGGCAGTGGCAGAAGGTAGCAGAAGCAAGATTTGAATCCAGGTCGGCCTGTCTTCAAAGCCCAGAAGTGGTAGGCATTAGTTATTTGGGGCCACCCAGAATCAACTCCTCATCCTCTAGTACCAGCACCCTGATTTCTTTTGGGGCAATGATCTCTTCCCCTTTGGACACAGTCTTGGGGGTACCGAAATTCAGGTACTCTTTGCTCTCCCTTAGACACATGACTCCAACTCGTCTCTATAAGACCCTCTGTCCGGACCTTGCATGAAGAACAAAGAGATACAGTGACAAGCATCTCCCCCTCCCCCAAATAAAAAGCAAGAGACCAGCCCTAAGGAAGAGTTGGCGCCTGTTCACTCCAGCACTGCTCTGATGGGCTGATGAGGAGCTCAGGCTTCCTGGATGCTGGAACTGTTGCATTTCTTGCCCTTTTCTGGACCCTAGTTCTCCAGCTCACCTGACACTTCAGTGAAGTAGCCAACATCCTTCCACGAAATCCATTCCCCACTTTATTAGCTCCAGTCAGCCACAGTTGGTTTCCATTGTCTGCAATCAAATTATCCTGCCTGGTACCCTAAGTGTGGTGTTGGGGGGTCCTGCCCTTTGCCTGATGGGATCCTTCTGTTCTCCGTGACTCAATGAGTTCTGACTTATAAAGCGCTCAGGACAGGGCCCAGTGCAGGCTGGCACCCAGGGAGTGACCATGGCTGTTAACATTACTGTTCTCCTCTTGGGCGCTGGTTCAGGTCGGATCCAGGCAGGGTGTGTGGCCACGCCTGGTCCTGAGGCCTCGGGGCTGTGGGTGAGCCTCCCTCAGCCTGAGCTGACAAGTCTTGGTTCAGTGCCTACCAGGCAGATGCTCGAGTCACATCAGATGGCCGCTCACCACAACTGCACTAATTGACCATGTTACGGCGTGGCAGCGGGCTCGGGAGGCTGGCAGGTGGGCGTGATAGTGGGAAGCCGGCCCTGCTGCTATGTTCCAGGGGCCTCAAGCTGGGGACTTGCCGTCTTGTTCCCCACTTCTACAGGGTCTCTCTGATAGGCAGGTGGGATCTCAACTGGGAAGGGCCAGACTCACCATGCTCCTCGTCACCGTCATCCTCAGCCTTGCTATTAAGAGTGGCAATCATTATTGTTCTGAGCACCTACCATGTGCCAGGTCTTTTAGGAGAAGGACAATTCTAATCATAAAAGCAGCAGCAACCTACATTATCATGGTTACTTTTCCCAGAGCTCCTATGAGGAAGCATATACCCATACTGCAGATAAATAAGTTGAGGCTGAAGGATGGCGTTGGGGAGACATGGAAGGGGTCGCTTCTTCAGCAGTGACTGTGCCTGGCTTCTTCTGAGTTTCTTCAAGGCAAACACAGAAGTATTTGATTCTTCCAGAGACAGCAGTTTGATCACCATGTGAAATACACACACTACTCCTATTAATATGGGTTTTTTTTAACATCTTTTATTGATTTATAATCATTTTACAATGTTGTGTCAAATTCCACTGTAAAGCACAATTTTTCCAGTTACTATTAATATGGTTTTATTTCTCTCCTTGTGAAAATCATCCTGGCTCTGCGATACTAACAGGGACTTCATCTCCTCCCTGAGCCACATCTGGATCCTTTGGGGACAAACAGTATTTTCTTTCTTCCTTTCTTCCTTTCTTCCTTCCTTCCTTCCTTCCTCCCTCCCTCCCTCCCCCCCCCTTCCCTTCCCTTCCCTTCCTTCCTTCTTTCCTTCCTTCCTTCCTTCCTACCTTCCTTCCTTCCTTCCTACCTTCCTTCCTTCCTTCCTTCCTTCTCTTCCTTCCCCTCTCTCTTTCTTTCTTTCTTTCTTTCTTCCTTTCTTTCTTTCTTTCTTTCTTTCTTTCTTTCTTTCTTTCTTTCTTTCTTTCTTTCTTTCTTTCTTTCTTTCTTTCTTTCTTTCTTTCTTTCTTTTTCTTTCTTTCTTCCTTTCTTTCTTCCTTCCTTCCTTCCTTCCTTCCTTCCTTCCTTCCTTCCTTCCTTCCTTCCTTCCTTCTTTCCTTCCTTCCTTCTTTTTCTTTTCTTTCTTTCTCTCTTTCTCTCTCTTTCTTTCTTTCAGTCTAGTCAGCCTACAATGCTGCATCAATTTCTGGTGTACAACACAATGTCCCAGTCATACATATACATACATATGTTCCTTTTCATATTCTTTTTCATTATAGGTTACTACAAGACATGAACATAGTTCCCTGTGCTAAACAGTAGAAATTTGTTGTTTATCTCTTTTATATACAGTAGTTAGTATCTGCAAATTTCAAACTCTCAGTTTATCCCTTCCCACCCCTTTTCCCCTCTGGTAACCATAAGGGGACAAACAGCATTATCCTCACCAATGACCTCTATCCATCAATGATACGACCTCCAGCTAGAGACCTCTCCTGCACTCTTACCTCCCACAGGCGCTTCATCTACACTGGGCTATCTGGGAGACCTGGAACTCCATGCATCCTAACCCCAGGTCTCCTCCATCCCCGACCCTGCCTCTCCTGCAGCTCCCTCCACCTTGATTCCCAGTGTCTCCAGCCTTCTTGTGTTCCACCCATCAGCCCTGGAGTCATCACTGGCTCCTCTCTCTCTTACACCCCACATCGAATCCATTAGGAAATCCTATATTCACAATCAATCACTTCTCTCTGCTTTCACCCTGGTTGAACCACCCTCCTCTCCTGCTTGGATTATCCCATTAGCTTCCTAATTGATCTCTCTGTTTCTGTCCTGGCTCTGCCTCCATCCGTTCCCAACACAGTAGCTGGAATGATCCTTTGAAGACATAAATCAGACCATGTCCCCCCTCTGCCTGAGCCTGGATGATGTCTCCCCATTTCACTCTGGATAAAATCAAAGGTTTGTAGAGGTCTCCAGGATCACTAACCTGGCCTCATACCTCCCAGCTCCTCCCCGCCCACTCTGCTCAGCCATGCGGGTCGCTTTGCTGTCCTCTTGCCTTAAGGCCTTTGCACTGGCTGCTTTTTCTGTCCCAAATATGTGCAGCTCACCCCTCACCTCTTCTGCATCTTTGCTTGACAGGCCCCTTCCTCCCTGACTACATGGACTGCATTACTCACACCCCAAACTCCCAGTCCCCCTTACTCTGTCCTACGTCTTCTTGGTTTCATAGCAAACATCACCTTCTGACATCTTATACAGTTTACTTAAGAAGAATTAGGATTACCATTTATTGTCTGACTCCTGATGCCAGCCTGTCGACTCCGCAGGGGCGAAGCTCTCTGCCTGTTTTGCCCACCGGCAAGCTTCTGGAACATGGCCTGGCATAGAGTGGACACTCTATGAATGAATCTCTATAGTTTCCCTCTGATTCCCTCAACTTTCTCCCTGAAACTGGGGACAGGGGAGCATCCATTCATGCCCCTGAGCAAGGTATTGTTAAAATCTCCAGGAAATGGTGATCCTGCAAGACAGGTTGGCCCTTTCCCCACTTCCAGGCTCATCTCATCTACTCTAGTTCTCACTTTTAGGCTCCTCCAATGTCAAAGCCCCTGTAGGCTCCTGCTCCGTCATACCCCAGGGCCTTTGCACATGCAGTGCCTCTTTCTGCATGATGCACTCCTGATTAGGTGTTGCCTCTTCCTCAGGTCTTCTATTATCTTCCACCCTCCTAAGTTCTGAGAGAATGATTTCTGTACCTCAAGTGCATTTCTCTGTGTGGGTTGTGTGTCCCATTGGGGCCACGTCCATTGCACCATCAGACTGTGTGCTCCTGGAGGGTGGAGGCTGGGCTCTGGCCTTGTTTCCCGAGCTGGCCCAGGGCCTGGCACATGGCAGTTGCCCACCCAGTCAGTGTTTGATTGTTGTTGACAGTGGAGCAAGCCAGGAGAGGACGAAGGCGGTTCTGAAGACCCTTTCAAGGTCACCAGCTGGTGGGGAATGAACAGTGTCTTCTTATTGGATCATTCATTTATACTCTACTTTCAAACAGGATTTGGGGCAGCCTGAGAAGAAAGGCGCAGATACAAAACAAAACAAAGCCTGCATCTTGAATGATGCCTTTCTTTCCTACAACTGGCTCTTCCTCACTGGTGTGTGACATGCCCCACTCTGAAGGAGGACGCCCCCAAGTCCGCTCAGCCCCCCACCCCTCTGCAGCTAGTGCTTTCAAGCCAGGCTTTCAGCAATTGTTTCCGTTGAGACCCACTTCCTCATCCCTCCACTAACCTGCTGTTGGCACGCTTAGGACAGCAGCTACCTCTACGTTACTAACTCCAGGGGATGCTTTCAGACCTCAGTCCCTGGCGCTCTGGGTAGCACTGGACCTACTGATGCCTCTTCCCTCCCAGAACCCCTTGCTTCCCTCAGCTTATCTGCTACCGCACCCTCGAGGTTTCCTTCTACCTCTGGTTTCTCCAGCCCAGCCTCCCTGGGAGATAGCTCTTCCTCTGTGCATCCCATAAGCATCCATGCTCCCCTGGACTCCCACTCTTACCTCTCTCTGCTTACCTACCTGAGCAGCTTTCCCTGAGCAGCTCTTTATTCCTTGGACTGCAGTTATCGTTAGGATTAAATGGGGGTAATTCTAGAAGCAGATAAACCCCCAAACCCCAGTGCCTTAGCACAGAGAAAGTTATTTATTTGCCTAAAGTCCATTCAGCAGCAAGGGGAGTGGGGGCTCTGCTCCCTCTGGTCATCCAGGGACACAGGCTCCTTTCACGTGGCTGTCACTGACCCTGACTTGGTGTTTAGGAGGGATGTGCTCTGGACAAGGGTGGGGTGAGGAGAGGAGGAGGGTGTCATGGACAAGGAACACAGGGCGAGTCAGGTGGCTGCGAGTCCCTGACCCAGCCTGCCCCTGGGACTCGGTTGTAAGGCTCCGTGGGAGCACAGACTCAACGTGTGCTGATGACGAAGTCCCCTGTGGGAAGGACAAGCTCCCTGCTCTCAGGTTCTTGCATTTCCTGGGCCCAGGAAAGACCTGTCCTTTGGTTGAACCCAGGAGATGGGCATGTGGTTGGAAGGAGATGGAATCAGGAACCAGCCTTGCTCCTGGGGGCGATGCAGGGACATCCTGACCAGAGGGCAGCTCTGTGACTGGTGCCTCCTCTATACATTCATGGCCAGAGCACGGGGATGCACCTGGAGGACTGACTCAGCCTTCCTGCCATTGGTCGGAGCCTGGGCTGGGCACGTAGCATGGCTGATTGTCAAATCCGTCACCCATGGTCCATGGCCTGATAGTGGGCATATATCACTCGCTCTTGAAGGCAGGCAGGCTGGACCCTCCATCCTCTTCAAAGGAAAGGAGAGCTGACATTGATTGAGCACCTACTGTGTGCCAGACATCCCAAGGGCTTTACTTTCATCATCATTTAATTCTTACAATAGCCCTGGAAGAAAGGGAAGGTCATTATCTCCAACTCACAGATGAAGAAACCAAGATTTAGGAAGAGTTAGAAAGGCTAACATAAGAAAATAACAAGAAGGAGGCACAAAGCTTGCACATTTCAAAGGCCCAACAGCTTGTTTTTGAGCACTCCCCTGGCTCCCATGTCTTTAATTTTTCTAGGACCACATGACAGAAAGGAAAGATGTGTGGACTGGGCATAGGAGTACCTGGACCTACAATCCAGAGTCCAGCACTTCCTAGATGAGTCATGTTGTCCAAACCAATTTAACCTCCTGAAGACTCAGTTTTCTCATCTGTCAAATGGGCACAATCACACTGATCTCCGAGGGGCAGGTGAAAGAGATTTACAAACTGCAAAGGTCTGAGTATTTTCTTTATTTAAGCTGCTGTCATCTACTGCTTAGATATTTCTCAGGGATCTTCTCCTGTTTGCTCTTGCTCCTTCCTTTGCAGCATCTTCTCTGCGCAGCAGCCAGAGGGATTGTTTTTGAAACAGACATCAGTTCATGTCAAGTCCTTACTTAAAACCTTTAACTGGGTTCACATGCATCCTCAGTCCCCTGTGTGACCTAGTTTTGCCTGTCCCCTCAAGGTCTGCCTCTTGCCATTGCCCCTGCCTTTAGCTCTTTCTCTGTGGCCCCCTGGCTACCTTCCAGTTCCTTCACCACACTGTACTCTTTCCTGCCCCTGGGCCTTTGCACATGTTCACCCTTCAACGTGGAGCATACTTTTCTCATGCTTTTTGCCTGAACAACACCAGCTCCTCCTTCAGACTGCAACAGAAACTTTCTAAAGGATGTTCCCTTCTGCCTCCTCTCTAAATGAGGTTCCCTGGTTTTTCTTTTTTGCAGTACTCTGTGTTTCCTCCACCCTGCATAATCTGTCACTTGAGTTTTTACTTGTGCGTATGGTTTGGTTTTGTCTTGAAGTCTGTCTCCTTCTTAGAATGTGAGCTCTGTGAGGACAGGATCCTTGTCTACTCTGCCCACCCTCATGTCCCTGTCCCCTGCATGGTGCCTGGGCACACAGCAGTTTCATTTGAACAAATGAGGATGTTTCTGCTGTTTCCCCAGGATGCCTGAAACTGCCCATTCCAGTCCCGTGCTAGAAAGGGCCACGGAGAAAGAATCTGCCCCAGATGCGGTTGTCAACCAGCAGTAGTTCTAGAGCTCTTTCAGATCTCTAATCTCATTTAGCTCTCGGAACAGTTAAACCTCGATTTCATCATCTATAAAATGAGACTAACTTGGGCTGCCTCATATGCTGGAAGGATAGATGTGATAAGATATGGAAGTGCCTGGCACGGTGAAGATATAAAGAAAATGCTATTTCTTCCCCATTTTATAAATGTCCTTGCTCCCATTTTGCAGACAAGGATGCTGAGGACCAAAGTTAAGCAGTTCGCTCAAGAACACAGCGGCAGAGCTGGGTAGAAGATGGGCTCTCTGCATTTCGGGTGAGATCAGGCTGCCTCCTGCATCTGCCAGCCAATGGGGAGTGGTCCTCCTGTCTGAAGGAGCAGTGCCTGCCTTAGAGAAGGCCCTCCTGCACTCCCAGGTCCCCAGGAGAAGCAGGAGGAGCTCTTCTGCTTCCAGAAGAGCAGCCCGCCCATCTCCGTCTCCCACCAGGTCCCCTCCAAGCAGCGTTCCCGAGACAGCACCGCAGTCACCTCTGCAGAGCCGGCCCCAGATGACAAGGTTCTCCCGTCCCCGGGACCACTGGGACACTGCTCAGCAACTGACCTACATTAATCGCAAGTGCTATTCGCCGTCTTGGTCCCCTCCCACGCAGCACGCGACCCCATCCTGCACAAACACCTCGATCCATCCAAGGACGTTGTAAAAATAAAATGATCACAACCTGGCCCTCGGGGAACCTCAGCTTTACAGCGTGTTCTGCTCCGAGGCGGACGGCATTCACAACCCAGTTTGAGAAAGAGAAGAAAAAGGAGAAAATGCAGAGAGGAGTAGGGAGCAGGAAAGAGTGAGGCAGATGCTCAGGAATTTGAAAGAGTGAGGGTGGATGATATGAGAAAGATGGGGGAGAAATGGGTAAGGAAGAAGAGAGATGCCAAAACAAGGGAGAGAAGGGAAATTAGCAAAAGAGATTCAGGGGAGATAATGGGGTTAGAGGAACTAAAATACTGAAAAGAACAAATGAAAGCCTTAGAAAGAACAGTAAGTGGATGGAACAGAGAAGAAGACAGACCTAGAAGAAAGTTGGTGAAAGAGGCAGAACGGGATGAAGGGGACAAAAGAAATGAAACAATGGATGAAATAGACCACCTGGAAAATCAGGTTGGGCCGTTTGTTGGAAATAGAAACAGAGAATGTGAGATAAAACAAGACCTCAGGGCTGGAGTGTTGGGGAGAAAAGGTTGGTTGACAAGATGGAAAGCAAGTTTGGGCAGGTCTGGGGAAGCTGGGGGCCTTGGACAGTGGGTGGACCAGCCTCTGAGAGCTGGGTGACGCTGTAGCCCATCCTGGGCATGTCCAGCCCACAGAGCCTGGCTCCTCTGCAGGACCTTTCCCAGACCTGGCACCTGCCCCATCCTGCCCCGAGGTCATCAGTCTAGGGAGCCCTGCTGCTGTTTGCTCAAGAGCCAACTGCCCTCCAAGCCCCAGGTCATGCACCTGGACTCGATTTCTTTCTTCTTCAACCGTCACACAGAGGACCTTGTGCAGCCAAGGGCTCTGTCTGGGAATTTGTCTCTCCTGGGTCCATCCTGGGGTTTGTCTCCAAATGTGCATCCAGAAACTCAGTTCACTCTGAGCTACAGTACTTCCTTCTCCCCCTTCCTTTGTTTATTTACTAGTTGACGAGTATTAACTGAGCACCTAGTATGTGCCAGGCCTCTTCAGAAAATAAGACGCACAAAATCCCTGCCCTGGGGCTCTTCTCTTTCCTTCTTTCTTCCTCTTCCTTCCTCCCATTGATGCCTCCTCCCTTCTCATTGCCCTCATTCCCATACTCACCCCCAGGTGCATCAGTCAGTTTTGCTGCATTGTAAATCGTTCTGAATTCAATGGTGGGGAGCAGTGTCAGGCAATAGCAGTCATATATTATTCTTATTATTGCTCATGGCTCATGGTTCTGGGGGTGACTGGGCTCTGCTTTGTAGTTCCTACCCTGGGTCTCAGTGGGTCACAGTCAGATAGTGGCTGAGGTTGAGGCCAGAGTCTTTCTGAAGGCCTCTCTTCTGTGTCTGGTGGCTGGACCCCATCTGGCAGTTTGGCCACTCTTTGCCTCTCCAGCTGTCTTGAGCTTCCTTGCAGCATGGTGACTGGGTTCTAAGCAGCTGTTTTGTCTTTAATGATCTATCTTCAGAAGTCATATATTGTCGCTCATGTCAGACTCTCTTGGCAATAGTTTATAGCCTAAGACTTTCACAAAACTCCATCTGGGTTTAAGGGGAGCAGACATAGACCCCACCTCTTGGTAGGGGAGTCAAAAGGTCACTTGTAAGAAGATTATGTGGGAACATCCTTGGAAAAGACTTCTTCCATAGTGTGCCCTCTGGCCAGAATAATTCACAACAGCTCACATCCCCTTGTTATGTTGAGTTGTGTCTCCCCACCTGACAAATTCATATGTTGAAGTCCTAACACCAGTACATCAGAACATGATTGTATTTGGAGATGGGGATCTATAAAGAGAAGATTATGTTAAAATGAGGTCTTCAGGGTGGGCCCTAATCCAAAATGACTTGACTGGTGTCCTTATAAGAGCAGGAAATTTGGACACAGATCCACACAGAAAGAAGACGTACATCTACAAGCCCAGGAGAGAGGCCAGGAACAGCATGGCTCTCAGAAGGTCTTGATCTTGGACTTCAAGCCTCCAGAACTGTCAGGATGTAACTTTGTGCTGTTTAAGCCCTTCAGTCAGTGATTTTGTTATAGCAGCCCTAGTAAACTAATACACACCTCCACATGCAAAAGATAGTCATTCCTTTCTCCCAAGACCTTGTCATCTAAGCCAGGTGCAGGCAGAAACATGTCTCCTTAGGCAGAGATCCTTGGGTGAAGCTCCTTGAACACCACTCCTTTCAATAGGAAGATCTGTGAGCTAAAGAAACAAGTTCTCTGCCTTCTCCATATCCAGCAAACAGTGGTGGCACAGGCATATGACAACCCCACTAAAAGGGGGGATGCAGGAAGCACACAGCAGTCACTGGTCCATAGCAATTCTGAAATCCATCTGGGCACATGTTGCCAATTTCTTGACTAGTACTCGTCCTCCTACCTGAGAATGATTCTTGTGGCTCTTGACTCTGCCCTCTAGCGTCTTGGTTCTTTTCTCTGAGTCATCCTTGTATTTCCATAAGAAATGATCCATGTCTACAGCTGAGTAATTTTCTTAGCCTGCCTTCTGCCCATAGAGACTTGTGGGTCCAAAGGGCTCTCTTTTCATTTGGTGCTCTCTCTGTCCTATTCATTCATAGCCCGAACAATTCTTTTAAAAACTTTTTGGGTTTCTCATGAATCAGTTTGTAATTCATTCCATTTAACAAAAGGCACACCCACGAATCTCTTTTTTACTTTGGGCTCCTGGCAAGGGCTACCCTTAAGATTCTTTAAAGCTCAAATATTTTAAAAAAAAATGTTCTACAGGATATGCTGCCAAGATCCTCAGAAGGCCTTTGTCTGTTTGAGAGGGACTATGAGGCACTTGAATTCTTTCTGAGGTCTTAACAAAAGCCTTTATAGTCACACCTTGGATTCATTTTTACACCATTTTCTTGATGGTGTCCCTGGCTTTGACCTTTGCCTGGAAGTCATTTCTCCTTTTGAGAACTGTTTGTCATGTGGGTGGACTGGGAATGAGAAAAGTTTGCAAACCCAGCAAGTCCTGGCTCCTTCATACTGACTAGTCTGTTCTTTGGCTTCTCTTATTGACAGAGGTAGGATTTGCATCCAGTACTCTCTGTTCTAGAAGTCTGCGCCCTTGCTGAGAAACCCTATTGCTTCTCTGCCCGCTGGGGCACGCAGGGACTTCATTAAGTCCTGAAGGAAGGCTGGGGTCAAAGCAGGTGGGAGAAGGGAGGGCACGTGAGGCAGGGGTACCACATGGATGAAATGGGGGAAACACACAGTGCGGTAGGGAACAGCAAGTCTCCAAGGTCATGGTTCCTCTCTATCCCTTGGCCTTACCTCCAAACGTCCAGTTCCTCCTTCCCAGTCCCTTGGGACCACTTTTTATGTCCCTTTGGCAGCACAAGATCCACTATATCCTCCACACTCCACCCCACTCTTCAATGGGTTGGCTCACAGGGGTCCCATCTTCCCTAAGAATGCCCTTCCTCACCTCACCCTCCTTGACAGTGCCTTACTCATCTGTAAAGGCCAGGAATGCCATCTCTTCTGTGAGGGTTTTTTATTCGTTAGCATTTGCTAACTGCTATAAAAACACCCCAACACCACAGTGGTTAACACATAAGAGTATTTTTCATTCAGAGCACAGTTGAGTCAAAGTTGGCTGGGGTGAGGTAGGTGACCTCTGCTCTATACAGTCATATGGGAGCTTGAGATCCTCTGTCCAGTGGCTCTACCATCCTCTAGGACTTGTTTTTGTAAACAAAGTTTTATTGAGACACAACCAAGTCCATTAGTTCCACATCTTCTAAGCTGCTTTGGCACCTGAACATCAGCATTGAGTAGCTGACTGCCACAGAGACCTGATGTCCCACAAAACTTAAAATGTTTGCCCTTTGGCCTTCACAGAAAACATTTGCTAACCCTTGCTCTTGGGCTCTGTAGGCCTATGAAGAGAGTGTGGAAGATCTGGGGGTAGGTTTCTACCAGACAGGCCTCTAAATGCTGCACCTCACTTCCTCCCACATTCCACTAGTGAGAGCTTGTCACATGATCCTACCAAGCTGCAAGGATGCTGGGAATTGTAGTTCTGTCTCAGACGGCAGTGAAGCAGGGTCTCCTTGGCACACAGCCTTGTCTCTCCATACCTTTTCTCCATGGCTTTGCTCCCTGCATGAATACCTCCCATGGCATGGGAAGCACCCTGAGGGCCAGGACAACGCCTGTCTTATATAACACTGCCTGCCCCACGCTCAGCACAGAATAGGTATTCTAGAGACAGCTACTGAAGAAAAGAGTGAATCTGTCTTTTGTGCACATTCCTGGAGCACTTTGTAATTACCTCTGTTCTGGCACTGACATCCCTGTGTTTCTTCATTCTGTGCCTGTTTCTCCACTCATAGTCAAATTCCTCTTTCTACTCCACCAACTTCTTTTCTGGCATCTCCTGTGCAGGAACACCATGCTGGGCCCTGGGCATGTCTTGGTGAACAAAACAGACCCATCCTGTGTCCTCAGGGAGCTTGCAGTCCAGCGGGAGAGACCAGTGATGAGCAGAGAATCACAATCTTGCAACTAAATTTAAAATAACAAGTGATTAAGTGCCCTGAAAGGAAGGGGCAGAGTAGATTCTCTGAGCACATTTAAGGGAGAGACCTGACAGATCATCCAGTGATCAGGGAGGGCTTCCCTGAGGAGGTGGCATTTGGGATGTGGCCTGAGCAAGGCAGATGTTAACCAGGTAGAGGGAGGGTGAGCAGAGAAGAGTGTGCTAGGCAGAGAGAACAGCCTGGGTAAATGCCCTGAGGTCAGAGAGAGCTTTATAGCAGTCATGACAACAACGATAATGACATTATTATTATTATTATAGCTCAGACTGGGTACTTACCATGTGCCAGACACCGTACTAAGCAGTTTACATGTATTACATCAGTTAATTCTCTATGAGAATGATATTCACAATTGCAGAAGCCATTAGTGCCCTGCCCATATTGCTTCTCCCAATCCCAGTTGCCTTGAGGACAGTTCTCATACTTGCCGGCAGCTTCTGTTGGCTGGAAATGCTGGGGAGTCCACACTTCCCAGGACTGGGCTCCCCAGTGACTGATGGGAATTAGAGGATAAATATCCCAGCTTCCTCTCCTTTAGTGGGCAATTCCAGGCAGCCAGACACTGCCTCTCAGAGGCCGCCAGGCAATATGGAGGCCCCGTGCTGCAGGGAAAACCCCATCAATGACCACCTCCTTGGCTTTGCCCTCCCTCTGTCCGTCCCACACTATGCTTCTGGGGTCACTTCCAAAATAACCACTTGCTCCTGAACCCTAGTCTCCGGGCCTATTTTGGGGAGTAACTAAAACTAATACAGTATTAAACATCCCATTTAATAGATGAGGAAACTGAGACATGGAAGAGTTAAGTAAACACAGAATCAAAAGATGCTCTTTGAAACCAAAACACCAACTGTGTGTGTGTGTGTGTCTGTGTGTGTGTGTGTCTGAGATGGGACAAGATGGGACAAGGTGAGATGGATGTGCAGGCCAGGACAAGGGTTTGGGTCATTAACTTAGGGACAAGCCTTAGAAGGGCTTTATGCAGATGGGGTGACATGTTCAGATTGATATTGGGACAGCGTCACCGTGGTGACCGAGGCAAACCAGGATTACAGGGCTGCAAGGGGACGGGTGGGGGCTTTGGCAGTCAGCCGGGGGGCACTGAGTTCACTCATTGGTCTCTGGAGCCCTGGGGGACACCAAGAAGGCCAGGGAGTATCCGGGCATCACAGGGGCTCTGTTCCCTGCACCCAGCCTGCAGTGTTCATCCCTCAAGAGGAAACACACACTGGATACCGCAGCTCCTCCCTTCCGCACACCCCTTTCCCCTCCTCTGAGGTCACACAGTCCTTCCTTGCCCCCCACCCCCGGGACCTCTGTCAGGGAGGGTCTGTGCCTGGAGCCTGGCACTCCCTACAGCCCAGCCAGGGCTGGCAGCTGCAGTGGGAAGGCCAGCCGGCCCTCCTGACCGGGGCAGGCCCCAGAGGCCAGCACGTGGCCAGCCTGGTGCCAGCTGCTTCTGCCCCAGTGCCCGGTGTGGCCCGCGCCTGCCTGAGCAGATGGTCTCGAGAGCGAGCACGATCTGAATGGGGTTAGGAGGGTCTGCCGGTCCCATATTCTCCTTCTCTGCCTCCTCTGGGCTCTGTTGCCCTTGCTGCTGTCCTGGAGAAGCTGACAAGCTTGGCTGGCTGGGGGCACTGAGCAGCATGGCGAGGTGTGATGTGATATGACCCAGACGTCCAGCAGCACTGGCTGTGCAGGACATGGATCCCGGGGGCTCTGGTGCAGTGGATGCAAGACTGGAGGGTGGGAGGGAGGCGGGAGAGTGCGGTGAGGGGGTGCGGGCCACCATACAGATGCCTCGGGGAGTACCTGACCGCACAGTGAGGCCCTCACTAGGTGGCTTGTGGTAGCAGTAGGACCTCCCTTGGGAGGAGGTCCAGGGAACTCACCTTTCCTGAGGCCCTACTGGGAGCTGGGTCCTTAGTAAATGTAACCTTGGGCTCCTACCTGCCCTTCTCCATCACTTCATAACCCCGACCTCCACCCTTCTCGGGAGGGCCTTTCTCCAACTCCCCAAGTTCATGGTGTTTATTATGTGGGTTTTCCTTGCTTGTCCTCCAGGACAGTGCTTTCCTGGAAGGCCTGTCCTTGAGCATTCTTAGCCACGGTGTCCTTGCTGGGTACCTGCTTGCCCACCAGGGCTCCTTAGTGGCCAAAAGAGCATGGGCTCTACGTGGGTTCTGTTTTCCAACCGAACTCGAGCCGTTGGCTTTACCTCTCTGACCCTCAGTTTCCTCATCTGTAGAGCGAGCAAAACCACGCCCACCTGGAAGAGCAGTTGTGAGGATGAAGGGATGAAGGATATGAGATGCCAGGCACAGAGGAGGCACCAGCTAGGGGCTCGTTTGCCTTCCCTCCTTGCTGTCTGCATGGCTAGGACAAGTCATTTCACCTCCCTGGGCCTTGATTTCCTCGGCCCTCAAATGAGCATGCCCTGCCGTGTCACAGGGGGTGGAGGGAGGGAAGGGAAGGCAGCACTGTGTGTGAGCAGCAATGTGCCCTGGGACATCTCATGCCTGTATCTTTCCAACTACGTGATGGGAGCTTTGGGCAGATGAAGGCGCCTCCCTACCCCGCCCAGCTACAGTCCCGGGGTCTCGGAGCCTCCACCGCCCCACGTGGCTCTCGCTCTCTTTGTCTCTCGCCTCCAAGGGCCCAGGGAGGCTGCCCTCAGGCCTTTACTCTGATTTTGCAGCCCGTGGATGGGTCTGGCGCTGGGTAAGTCCTGTGTGAAGTCCCAGGACTGCTCATGCCACACCGCGAGAGAGCGGCCACCCCACCTTAGCTCAAGGCCCACATCTGGGCATCTGTTCTTCCATATCTGGCGCCAGCTATTCTCTTGGGGTGGGAGTCCCATCACATGGAAACTCTGGGAGAGTGAGGGCAGAGAACGAGGCTCTGCTGAGATCTGCTAAGGGAGTGGGGCTGCTGCTCCTCTCTGCCTCAGGACCTTTGAACATGCTGCTCCCTCTGGCCGATATACAATTTCCCTGTTTTACACACAACTCCCACCCCCTCATATCCATCCCTTCATATTTCAACAGAGAGGTTTTGCTGGACAACCTTCTCCCCAATCTAAAGTAGGCCTCTTTTGTAGCCTTGTTCAGAGGGAGGGGGGTCTTCCATCTCCTGTTCAGCTATGAAGACCCTGCGCCTACCACAAGGCCTGGTTTGTGGCTGGTGCTCAGAAGGCCAAGGCTGACTGAGGTGCCTCAGCTCTGTGCCCAGAATGGTTGGTTAAACCCTTCTCGCCTGCCTGCTTGCATGGAGAGCCAAAGAAGTCAGAACCACGGGGACTCGGGATTTTCAGTTCAATCTTGTCATTACAGAGGCCCTGGAGGCAAAGGCCCTCCCAGTGAGGGGAAGAAGTGGATTTGAACCCAGGTTTCCTGGTCCCCCATCCAGTCTTTCTCCAGTCTTTTCTGAGCCATGGCAGGCCACATGCCAGGGGTTACTCACAGGGGACGCAGGCCTCCCAGCCCCAGAACTCCTCTGGATGAAGGGTGGGAAGCAGCAGACTCCACTTGCTGGGATCACGCAGGATGGGGGCAACACAACAATGATCATAAAGCCTGAACAGTGACCATTCCAGCACCGGCTGAGTGTTCTCTAAGTACCGCCATAGAATGAGTCCTCAGCAACCGTCCAAGGGAGGTGATGTTACCGCGCCCGTGGCGATGAGATGACTTGCCCAAGGTGACTCTAAGAGGGAGTGGCTGAGTGGAGCCCTGATCTGAACCCGGAACTGTTTGACTCCAGAAGCTAGAACGCCATGCGCTGGTGCACGGCTCCACGCTCTGCTTCTCGGAGTTACCACCTTCTGCTTGTTAGAACAGGAAAGTGTGGAAGGAAGGCTGTTCGGAAGGACCCAAGCTTCCTCAAGATGTGTCCTGAGACTCACAGATCCCCGAAAGTAGCTGTGGGTGTTCCTGGAAAGCTGTGTTCAGATCCAAGGTCACAGGCCCCGTTGTGTCCTCAGCCGTGAAATTGGAACGTTGCCTGGGCCTCCTGGGTTGTTGTGTGAAGGTTGAGTGAGACGAAACAGGCTGGAAGGGGCCCTGGGGGATCCTAGTATGAAGAGGGGCTGTCTCCCTGCCACGCCCTGAGCCCCAGCAACCCTAGGAAAGGGAGCTGCTGTTGGAATCTGCAGTGAGGCACTTGGTGGGGGATAAAAGACTCCTAGATGCCAAGAAGGCAGCCCAAGGTCATGGAAAGAGGCCTGAGTCGGAGGGAACACAGGTTCAAGTCCTGACTCCTGCCAGCCAGGTGAGTCATGTCACGTTCCGGGGTTCTTCTGCAAAGTTGGGTGCAAAACATCCGCTTCGAAGAGTAGGCACACAAAATAAAACTGAGATACATGTGAATTGCCAGTATAGTGTTCACAAAGCTGTTTTTTTTTTAATTGAAGTATAGTTGATTTATAATGTTGTTAGTTTCTGGTGTACAGCATAGTGATTCAGTTAAATATATACATACATTCCTTTCCATGGTCTTTATATTATAGGTTATTACAAGTTATTGAATATAGTTCCCTGTGCTGTATGGTAGGACCTTGTTGTTTACCTATTTTATAGATAGTAGCTTGTATCTGCTAATCCCAAACTCCCAATTTATCCCTCCCCACTCCCTTTCCCCTTTGGTAACTGTAAGTTTGTTTTCTATGTCTGTGAGTCTCTTTCCATATGATCCAGCCATCCCATTCCTGGGCACTTATCTAGAGAAAACTCCCATTTGAAAAGATACATACACCCTAATGTTCATAGCAGCACTATTTACAATGGCCAAGACACGGAAGCAACCTAGATGTCCAATAACAGATGACTGGATAAAGAAGTTGTGGTATATACAATGGAATACTACTCAACATAAAAAAGAATGAAATAATGTCATTTGCAGAACATGGGTGGACCTAGAGATTATCATATTAAGTGAAGTAAGTCAGACAAGGGAAAGACAAATGTCATATGGAATCTTAAAACTTACATGTGGAATCTTAAAACAATGACACAAATGAAGTCATTTCTTGATCATTGCTTGAAAATATCCTTTTATACCAGCAAGAATCCACCATGACCTGGATCTTGTGTGCTCTTAATTTAAATACCATCTTACAAATGATACAGCGCCCAGGGGAGTACTGGACCCCCAACTCAATGCAGTCCTTCTGTTAGGATGCTCAGTGCTTACACTGAAATGGCTTCGTCAGTTGAAGCTTGGCTAACTCGGACCCTTGCAGGAGTCCTACCTTGAGTGCTTGTACTCAATGTGTGAAGAGTGTGGTGCAAACAGGAGGGGGAGAGTTGAAGGCAAGCAAAGCATCGTGACCTCCACCTACAGGGCGAACCTCCGATGTCACCCAGGCTGCGAGGGCCAGAGCCAGCCCAGTCTCCATACTCGTGTGTGGAGCCAGGTCTCAAATGTTTCTTAATTTTAGTTCTTCTCAACCTTGAAATAAACTAGGTTTTAAGCTACAGCAAAAAAGAAGAAAAAGAAGCAAGGTGGGCGCCTACCACGTGCCACACAGGGGCCTCTTCCTTGCCCTCCTCCCCATGTCCTTAGCAAGGGTGAGAACAGAAAGTCCTCTGACTTTTGGAGGTGGAGATCCTCAGCCCACGTCGAATTCTATAACCTTCAGAACAGGGTCCCTGGACCATGAGCATAGTGGATGGAGAAGCTCTTTCTTGGGATTTTAAGAAAATAGACAAGCTTCAAGCACAGCTGGGCTGCAATTTTTCTTTTTTCTTTTTCTTTTTTTTCCTTTTTTTTGCTTTCAGCCGCAGCAGCCTGCTCCTGGTTTCTCTGGAAAGGCAGCTCCTATTAGAATGGATCGAAGAGTCTTTGCTCCAGCTTTGTTCTCCGCCTCGATTGAATCATTGCTTTAGGACTTAATCTGGCGTAGTCACTGGTGGGCTGGGACCCTCTGCTCTCTGAGCGGCCCTCAGGCTCGGGCGGGCTGCTTCCCGGGGGCCACCAAGAGCTCCTCAGAGCCCTCTGCATCCTTTCACTCCAGGCCTCTCTTCCTGTCCCCCTCTTTTCTCCCCACCTGCTTTTTCTCCCTTTAATTTCCTTTCATTAACAACCCAAGGCCGTTCAGGGTGCCAGCCCCTGCTGGTGGGAGTGTAAATTGGTACAATTTCTCTGGAGGGCAATTTGTCAAATGCTATTAAAAGCCTTAAAAAAAAAAAAAAAGTGCACAGGCTTTGACCTGGAAAGTCCCCTTCTAGGAATTTGTCCTGTAGAAATAATTGGACAGGGGTCCACTAATATGTGCAAAAAGATGTTGTCCCCAGTGCTTTGCATGAGTGACAACTTGGAAACCTGGTGTCCCTCCACAGGGGGTCGTTAAAAATGATCATGTGAGAAACCAAGTGGAAAGCACCTTTTGGGCGTAATTGGAGAAATTTGAATCCTGACTGGGCATTCGGTGCTCGGGAGGAATTCCTGTTAATTTTGTCAGGTGTGATAATGACCTTCAGATTGGTTTAGAGACACATGGCAGGAGGGTTGGCATTTGTTTTCAACTGTCATAACAATAATAATAACAGAAGGCGGGTAAGGACGAAGGGAAGCAAAATCTTACAAATTCTGAATCTGGCTGATGAGTAAATGAGGGTCCGTGATGCTGTTCCCTTTATTTTGGGGATATGTTTAAATTTTTCATGATTTAAAAAGAAATAAAATGATCATGTGACATTGTATTTTTTGACCTGAAATGTCCACAGTTGTGAAATGAAAAGAGAAACATTTCAAAGAGCATATATGACATTATTACACTTTTGGTTTAAAAATACGTATGTATTTTCATAGGCAGAGAAGAAAGGCTGGAAGTACACACACCAGAAAGTTAAATGGTGGCTATTTCTGGATGGTAGGAGTTGAATAATTTCCATTGTCTTCTTTATATGTTTTAGTAGTTTCTGGCATTTTTGGGGGGAGCAATAACCATACATTACTTTTATGCCCATAAAAAAGCCAGCAAAGAAAAATCTGAAATCACCTACTACGCATTGAGGACTTTTATATACCATGCCTTGTAAAAGGAGGTTTTACATACCTTCATCGACACACAATAAAAGGTCAAGTTGAGGTGGTTATTCCCATTGGATAACAGGAAAGCTGGTCATTAGAGAGGGTGAGTGCTTGCTTACAGACCCACAGCTGCAATTTTAATTCCTTTCCTCTGACGGAAAGCCAGTGCTCTTCCAACTAAACCCCAGCTGTTTCTAGGGGGCCTAGAAGGAATACCCGAGGGCGTGGTGGTTCCTGCCCGCTAGGAACCAACACTGTCTTTGGTCTCCCAGTCTCTTGCCCCCAAGCCCCATTTCAGACTTATCTCCTTTGCCCATAGAACCAGTTACATAATGGCTTTGGCAAAAATGCACTTGTCCCTCTTCCATCACAGGTGAAACTCAAACATTGCCCGTTGGATACTTTCTCCTAACGAGACTTCCCAACCATCTTGCCTTTTTGTCATGGAAACAAGCTCTCCACTACTGTCGTCTTTGCATTTCTCAGCTCTGTTTGCTGGCAGAGCAGAAGAGTGAATGGGCATCGTAGACATAAATATCATACAACACAGAGGGCTGGCAAGCCCGAGTTCTCCATCACTAACAATTTTCGACCCAAAGAAGTCACTCTCTTTGTGTTTTCTCTGTCTCTCTTTTTTTTTTTTTTTTAAAAAAATCAATTGGTGTTCTGAAAAAAAAGGAAGAGGAAAAGACAACTCTAAGTTGGGCTGAAAATACAATGTCTCCAAAGTTTTTGTTGATGCTGGAGATGGATCAAGCCTTGTCTCCATCTCTCCCCCATCAGCTCTTAGCCGGATACTGTGATGTCTCTTACCTGGTCTCCTCACCTCCAGGCACTTTCTCTCCTGCTCTCTCCTCCAGTTCCCCCAGGCTGATCTTCCTAAAGCAGAATCCAGATGAGTCACCTCTGTTACAACCCTTGAAGGTTCCCACTTCTTTCTGGAAAAAGTCCATCTTCTCTGGCCTAAGTACAAAAAGCTCCACACTCTTGCTTTGTCCTTCTCTCCAGCCTGTCACCACCTGGGTACCCCTTACAACTCATCCCCTACTTTACGCAGTGTCCCAAGAGGGACCCTGCTTCATACCTCAGGGCCTTTGCATGTATGATTCCCTTTGTCTGGGATGCTATTCCCTGGCTAGCATCCAGTGTTTCCCTGCAAGTTCCCTGGGAACCCTTCCTGCCCACGAGACGAGCTCCTTGAGGGCACAGACTCCGTCAGCCCTGATATGCAGCAGGGCCCCTGCACCAAGATGGACACAGGAATGGGGCACGCAGGTGCAAAACCAAAAGTTTCCCTCTGCATCTCCAGGATGGGCAAAACGCCTCCAAGAGATTTGGGTTAGCATGATTCTCATCCCATCCCGGGTACCACTGAATCTGTGCTGCCTACATCCCAGCTTGGGACAGGAAATTTTTAGTTTTCAATATTCCATTTAAAAACACACATTTTAATGCCAGAGCACATGTGTTTTATCTACCTGCTGAAGATAAAATACATGCCCCCTGAATCTCCTCACGGAAGACTGTCTAATGAAGGCAACTTTCCCAGCCATGGAAAACTACAGGGCTGGTGCTCATGGCAGAAAAGAACCACTGGGCCCAGGGACACCCCGCTTCCCGTGGCTGCCTCCCAAGCCGTCCAGATATGAACGGGGAATGCTTCCGAGGGGGGACCCCAACAAAGGACTCGCAGGGACACTGCCGAGTACCACGCAGGCATCGTGTGGGCACTGGGGAACTATGTGCTGGAACTGGGGTCTATGTTTCTAAGCAACCACCCCCAATCGTGATGGCGCGACGTGTTCCCACTCTTCCACTCGCCTGGGCTTCTCTGCCCGCTTGCTGGGTGAACCCAAGCCAGGCTGGCAGACAGTAAAAGATACCACAGAAGAGTCAGCTTCACAGAGCCAGCGAGTGAACAGAAAGAGGCCAGACTCCCACCCCAGACCAGTCCTCGCAGAAGGAAGGAAACTGTGGAGGGCAGGGAACACAGCCTTCCTCCGTGAGCCCAAAGACAGTGAGAGAAGTGCTTGGCTCCCGTGCCCATGGCAGTGGGGACCTGGCGCGGGAGCTTTTTGTGTTCCACTTGGATTTGGAAGTCAAGTGCTGGCTCATCTTTCTCTTCTATGGCTTGTAGGTGGTTCTAGGGCAGGACTCAGTCCCATCCAACTCCAGATACCCCAGGAGTTCCAGGACGGGTGCCGGGGCAAGGAAGTGGAAGGGGGGCTCTCCACTTCTGAGGGGGCCGATGAACCAACCACGTCAAGAGGGTGCCAGGTGCTCTGCCCTCTCTCAGACCTTGCTTAAATGTCCCCTGCTCAGGGGGTCTTCTCTGACCACCCTATTTCATATGGCCACCCCTCCCTGGCACCCACTCTGCGACCCCTGCTCTGTTACCATCTATCAGACTGCAGGACTTCCCTTTCTCACCTCACTAAAATGTAAGCTCCCTGAGGGAGGGGACCTTTGTTTTCCTAGAACAGGGACCGGCATGTAGTAGGTTTTCAGCCAAGGTTGCTGACTGAATAAATCTGCAGACACGGGCATGCATTTTGTAAGTGTTTGTTCATTGAGAATGCAGTCTTAAGGCAAGAGAAGTAATTAGTATCCACTTACTACGTTCCCCAAATAGTGAGGATGTATTAGGATATAAAAGCTATATTGTCTGCTTACTACTGGCTTCCTATTGCTTTTGTGATAAAATCCAAATTCCTTCCAGTATGGCACCTACCCACTTCACCTCCTTCTGCTTTCCCCAGCACACACCAGACAACATCCCCACTGGCCCCAAGTTCCTTGATGCTCCAAGCCCGTTCATATCTCAGGGCCTTTGCACTTGCTCCCTGGTTGCCTGAATGGCTCCTCACCCAGGTGGTCACGTGGCTGGCTGTCAGACCTCAGCTCAAATGTCACTTTTCCTCAGAGTCCCTCCTGCCAACCCAATCCACAAATCACTAGCTCTCATAGCCCCATCCTTTGTGCACAGCACTCAGCACTGCCTGAAATTCCCTCATTTATTTACCTGTAGAACCAGTTTATTGGGGAATCTCCACTCAGTGGGCTCCAAACCTAACCCACCTTACTTTTTCTGCTTGCTTCCTCCCGTCCGCTCTGCCCAGTCCCCATTCCCACTGGGTCTTCATGTCGGGCGGATCCCAGCACACTTCGGGCACGCTTGGTTATTAAAACTCAGACCAGGTCAGATCAAAACTCCAAGTCTTGGTTCAAAGCTCCTCTCCAGAAGTGGGCGAGGGGAGCAAGAGCATTCTCTCCCTCTTTCTCTGGGGCACTTTGAACAAAGTACCTTTTTGGGGTGGAGCCGCCTCCATGACTGGCATCTCCTCAGGAGGGGACAGGCATATCCCCCTTCAGCCCTGCCAGTGAACAGGTCCCTGACCTCTCCCGGCGGGGGGAGGCACAGTGTGCCTTATCCTGCAAGTATCCCCTTGTCCAATGACTCCCCTCTATGCAGGTCCCTACATGAGCCCTCCGGGGGTCATGTACAGCTGCCTGTTCCCCCTGCTGACGGTGCAGTCTTCTCCCTCCTCCCCAAACCCCCTAGAGGGGGCCGGGCACAACTCCTGGGGATGTATGCCAAGCTCCCCCAAGGACGCCCTCACCACCCTGTCCCTGCAGTTGGCACCAGGCTCCTACAGCTCAGCGAGCATGCAGCCAGGGAGCGAGGTGCCAGCCTCCTCTTCTTGGCAGCATCTCCTGTCTCATCTTAGGAGGATTCTCTAGGGGTCTCCTTTGCCCGGTTCTGGGGATGGGGCTGGAGAAGGAGTGGTACACATTCACCAACATTGTCCACCCTTACTCCCTCCTCTTGACCACTCAGTTTTCTTACATAAACGAGAAAGAGCAAGGAGCGGAGGGGCTGGGGGTGGCCCCTGGCAGCAGGGCCAATTCTGCCAACCCCAAAACATTCCAAAGGAGGTGTCTGGCCCCAGCCTTTTGTGATCTCTTTAGAAGGTAGGTTTCTTAGCATCTCTGACCACAGCTGTGGGTCCCAGTAACCAATTCTGGGGCAACTGGAAATGTCCCCTCCATGTCTCCTTGGTTGCTTATTGTAGATCTTCCCTTCTGGAACAGGGGACAAGAGACCAGCAGCTTGACATGACTAGTGCCTAGAAAAATGCCCAGCATATCATAGACCCTCTGTAACCATCTTCTCAAAGGGTGACGCAGTAAGAAGACCCTTGTGGCTACGGTGAGTTTGTGCTGAGAAGTTACAGGAGGGGTGTGGGAAGGGCCTGAGGTGGCTGGCACTGTGTCCGATGCCCTTCACTGGTATTTCACTTCTCACGATGACCTTGAGGGGCAGCCTAGACCTCACCTCCTCCTGCTCCCGGCCAAGCTCGGGAGGACGCAGAATTGGGCAACAGCTGTGGGCTGGGCTCTGGCATCCATGACTCTGACTCTGGTTCCTCATCTGTCAAAGTGAGACGATTAGACTCCACGTTGTAAGGGTTAAATTAGCTCATCTGTGTAATGTGCTTAGCGCATGTAGCGACATGGCAGGTCATAAACAAGAACCGGGGTCACTTCCATTCCATCACTATCACCAGACAAACCCAGGTCTGTCAGCCCCCAAAGCCGCGCTCCGCACAGTGTGGGTGGCGTGGGGACTGAAAGAGGGTGACGACCCCCTGAGGCCCTGGGGCTGAAAGAAGCCGAGACCCCCAGGTTAGGGTGACAGTCAGAGGCGGCCTTCGATGCCAGAGCGTGGCCCGCAGCCCTGATGTAAGAGGCAGTGAGGAACCTCTGTGGGTCTTTAATCAGGCGAGTGAAACGATAAAAGCGGTGTTTTAGGAAGATTAATCTGGCAGCAGAGACACGATGCAAAACAGTCAAGCTCAGTGCCAAGAATTATGGTTGCTGCCCCGCTCGCCGAGAGGCGGGTCATTAAAGGAAAGTGGCCTCGTTCTTGGCTCCCTGGGTGCACAGGGTTCCCGGCAGCCGGGAGGGGCCGGGTCTTCAGCAAGAAGAGGCACCAAGGGCGGCCGGCAGAGGGCACTGTCTTGCCAGGGACAGTAGCCACTGCCAGGGAGCTCTGGCATCTGGGCCTTGGAACGGGCAGCAAAGCTGAGTCTGTTAGAACAAGAAGGGGGCCATCAGCTCCCCTGGCCACGCGGCAGGTTCCAAGCCGAGCGGCTCAACTGGCGCAAATTGTCGGCAGATCCCAATACCACTGTGGGATGTGCGCTCGGGGGAAGGCCCTTCAGGGTTAGAGTCAGGGATGCCCACCGTCGTAAGCGCAGACTCCCAACACGGGAGGCTTTGGGGCTGCTCTGAAAGCTGGAGCCAAAGTGTAAAATGGCACAAGGGCTGCCCCGGCCAAGAACGGACTGAGAAGCTGCTTCTGCATTTTCTCCTGATTTTATTTAAAGCTGTCCCGATAGATTGGAAGTGCCCAGGCAACTCCATCTTCCAAGGAGACGGAGCCCATGCCGGGTTCCCAGCAGCACTGGGCGGTCTAGCCAGCCCCTCAGACCAGTGCGTGGAAAACCTCCAGCTTCTCCCGGTACAGGTGGTGGAACTGCTTGGCCAGGCAGTGGAAGGGCGCTTCGTAGTTTTCCATCTCCTTCTGGAGAGACAAGTTGAAGAAGTTGGTTGGTTGGTTTTAGGATCATCACAGAGAGCTGGCATTGCTCGCTCTTCCCTCCTGCCAGGGGCTCCGATCTTTGCCCCGCTTCTCCTTCACACCCCTCGGGGCAGCTGCCACCTTTATGCCTGTTTTACAAGAAGGAAATGAGCCGCGGAGACAGTAAGGTCACTTGCCCAAAGCCACACACTTGTCCATGGTGGAGCTGGGCCTGAACCTAGATCTGTTCCCACAGAGCCTGTCCTTTGAGCGACTCTCACTATATGTGTGACAGTTCGTTAAAACGAGACCCTTTCCCACTCAGTTTCAACTGAGGCCCCAAAGGTCAAAGCCAAACAGGAGACAGCAAGGACCTCCGTGCTCTGGAGGGAAGGCCAGGCAGGATGGACCCACCTCGCCTGTCGGGGGGCGCTGCTGCGGCCTTTCCTCCAGAGGAGGGGTGCTTCTCCTTCACCTGGAGCTCAGTGGGAGGGTCCCAAGAGAAGACTGCAGCCTGGGGATTTAGGCCAGTGCTGGACCGAGGAAGAATGGAGGTGAGATTGGGGCTGGCTCTTCAGATGGCCGAGCCAGGAGAGGGCAAACTGGAGACGGCCCACACTGCCTCCTCTGTCAAACTAGGGCTTCGATCTGGACCAACAGCGGGCCAAGTGGGAGCCCAGCCTGGAGGTGTCTTAAAGGGGCAGCCTCCGGGAGGGTGGTGGGTTCCCACAGGAATGGACGGCTGGGAACCAAGGCTGCAGGAAGGAGGAGGGGGTATCCCGGCCCAAGGAGGTGTCATCTGTGAGGTGGACACTGCAGGTGAGAGAGTGCCCATGGGGACAGGGAGGGCATCTCTGAAGTGCTCACGGAGCATCAGCCCGAGGCACCCGGCAAGTCCCGAGGGGCCACAGCAGGTCCCAACAATGTGAGCTGGGGGACGCGCAGGCCCAGAAACACAGACGCAGCAGCCTGGCCCTGCTTCCCAGGGCAGGCTCAGCAGGCCGCGCTGACTGTAAATTAAGAATTTTGACAGTCGCTCAGGACTGGGCATTTCAATAACTGAAATAATGAATAATTTTGTGACTAAAGGTGCCCAAAGGATTTTTTATTATCTGAGAGAGATCAGAAAAGTTCTGGAACTTGCCCTAGATTTTCTCCACTGTAGGGTGAGAAGAACCAAGCCTACAGGGTGAGCATGACAATCTCACAGGAAAGAAAATGGTACCCTCTCAACCTAACAGCTGTCATTTCTCACTCTCCGGGTGCATGCCCTTGCATATTTAAAAATTATTTTTAAAGAAATAAGTTGGCAGAAGAAAAGTACCTACTACTTTCAAGACAGTAGCTCAAACTATGAACACACAGGAACCTGTCTTCAAACAGTTCTGGGCAGCTGGCAAAGTGCAGCCTTCATAAGAGACAGTGAAATATCCCCAACAAAATGGGACAATTTCCCAAACAAAGAATGGAACGAAGTCATCAAGCTCAGCGCCTTCGTTTTCCAGACAGTGGCAGGGCGGGGGTGGGGGGAGCAGGGGCCCAGCTGGTGTGCACAGGGCCCAGTCTAGAACTCAGATCCCCCAGTTTGCGAAAAGCAGCCTTTCCATCCTGACAGCCCAGATGAGGGAAACACGCAAAGGAAACCAGTTCCTGCGGAGAAATTTACCTGGACTTTCCAGCCAGGGAAGTCCCAACGTGCACGGGACAAGTCGCCAAGAGCAGAACCAGAGGCGGCAGGGCTGAGAGAGTGCTGAGGGCTAAGAGGACCGTTTGTGGCCCCGCTGAGTGTCTGTACTAGGCTCATGACTGCCAAGGACAGGAAGACCGTCGCTCTCCAGTGGGACAAAAGAGCAATAATAACTCAGTTAGATGTGTAAGGCACCTTTGGTTGGGCAGAGCATTACGTCCTAGGCAACGCCAATGTCAAATAGTAAAACGTTGGATTGGTTGAAAGTATAGTTAACTATTGAATGGGAAGAGCACGACGTCCGCAAAGCACACACATGAGGATCTTGAGATGAATTTGAAAGCTCTTGAAAGCTTGGTCTTGGGAGAACGCAACATGAAAAGCAAGGAACTCAATGGAAGCAAGGCTCTTTATGCACAGGGAGTGCTCCTGAAATAGCAGATGTAAACGGAACTATTTTCCAAATGCATTAGGAGGGCTTGCCAATGACAGGATCCTTTTGTTAAGTGACGAAGCATAATCCCGCTGACATAGTCTGGACACCTGGAGAGTCGGTCTGCTTTGCGTGCAGAATTCTTGGAGCAGGCTCAGACCAGTGCTCAATCTGGCCCAGAATTCCACCCCTGAAACCCCCAAAGTAGGCTCTGTGGCAGCTCGAAGCCCCTTCTACAAGGTTACCAGACTGGACAGGCCTGTGTTCTAGTTCTGGTTCTCTGGCTCATTAGGTGGGCAACCAGGGAAAGCCACACAATCTTTCTGAGCCTGTTTGTCATCAGTAAGACAGGGATGGCGGCGGCTGACTCGTAGGTCTGTTAGAAGCCTAGATAGGTGATGTGTGCAAAACACCAGGCACACAGTGGGTGCTTCACAGACACCCGGTCCCTTCCCCTCACCCTCCTGCAAGGGGATCCAACCACTTGGATATTTCTTGAACTCGCTTTTATTTAATATTGTCCAATTTCTTACAGTAATAGACAACACATTAAAAAAATTTTAACTTCTGTTTAAAGAAAGGCTTTTTAATTTTTTGATGTGAAAATGCCAAATATTGAGGAGCGTTAGAAAGTTATAGAGGAACCACGAAAGACCCCAAAGAGCCAAAGCAACCCTGAGAAAGGAGGACAAAGTTGGAGGCATCACATGTCTTGATTTCAAACCAAATTATAAAGAGATAGTAATCAAAAGAGTATGATCTTGGCATAAAAACAGACACAAAGACCAATGAAACAAAACTGAGAACCAAATAACCTCCACGTAGATATTCATCTACTATTTGACAGAGGAGCTAAGCATACTCATTGGGAAAAGATAGTTTCTTCAATAAATGGTGCCGGGAAAACTAGATACGCACGCGTGAAAGGATGAAACTGGACTCCTATTTTATACCACTGACAAAAAGTAACTCAAAATGGATGAAAGACTTGAACTTAAGACCCGAAACCATAAAATTCCTAGAAGAAAACATTGGAAAAAGACCCTTGACATTGGTTTTGGCAATGATTTTATGACTATGACACCAGATTTTATGACTATGACACTATAAGCGATGAAAGCACAAATCAGTTAAGTGGGACCACATCAAATTCAAAAGCTTCTGCACAGCAAAGGAAACCATCAACAGAATGAAAAGGCAACCCATAAAATGGGAGAAAATATTTGCAAACCACACATCTGATAAGGAGTTTACATGCAAACTACATAAGGAATACATACAACTCAACAGTAAAAACACAGATAATCTGAGTTTTTTAAATGAGCAAAGGATCAATAATAGACATTTTCCCAAAGAAGGTATTCAAATGGCCAACATGTACATGAAAAAAAAAAAGCCTGATCATTATTAACCAACAGGGAAATGCCAATCAAAACCACAGTGAGATATCACTTCCCACCTGTTAGCACGGCTATTATCCAAAAGATAAGTGATAATGGGAGTTGGAGAGGATGTGGAGAAAAAGCGAACCCTCATGCACCACTGGTGGGTATGGAAACTGGTGCAGCCACTATGGAAAATAGCATGGAGGTTGCTCAAAAATTAAAACTAGAACTACCGTATGACCCAACAATCTCACTTCTTAGTATAAAACCAGAGGAAATGAAGCCAGCACCTGGGAGAGACAGCTGCATCCCCATGTTCTCTGCCGAGACAACAGGTAAGACGTGAAAACAACCTAAGTTTACACTGATGAATGAGTGGATTAAAAAAATGTCGTGCACGCACACAGAGAAATACTATTCAGCCTAAATATTACAAAATACTGGAAAAGAAGGAAATCCTGTCATCCGTGACAACATGAATGAACCTTGAGGGCATTATGCTAAGTGAAATAAGCTAGATGAGAAAATACTGTATGTTCTCAGTTATGTGTGGAATCTAACAAAAAAAACAAACTCATAGAAACAGAGAGCAGACTGGTGGTTGCCCGGGCAGTGGTGGCGGGCGTGGGGGGTTCATGGGAGAAATGGGTAAAGGTGGTCAAAGGGTACAAACCTCCAGTTTTAAAGTGAGTATGTTCTGGGGATGGAATTATAAATTAAAAAGTCAAACGACCACGTAGGTTTCTCCTTTAGGTCTGCAGGACAACTGCTGCTGCATTTATTAAGAAGAGAGGAAGAGAAGGGCTTGGTGTCAAGACTTGGCTGCGTCTCAAATAGTATTTGGTTATATTTCCTTTTTAATTACAGCTTTCTTAACCGAGCTGCCAGTGGTGCTTCTGTTAGCATCAACTCAGGGGGGACTAGTTAACTTGCACAGTTAATACCAAGTGCTTAACTGCAGCCTCCTCAAACATAATTTATACCTGCTGGTTTCTAAACACCTGCTCGGACTTGAGACATGCAGATCAGTGGCCTTTGCTGATGGAAGTGTTGGGAGCGGGTGTTAATTTCTGAGTTCCGTCAAGTGGTCCAGGGAACTTGGGAAATTTGGGGCGGGGATGCAATTTCACGAGCACGAATGGAGGCAGGAACAGGGGAAATGAAGATATTGTTGGCTGCAGGCGGTACCACTGACTGCTTTGCCCAAAGGCGTGCTGTGTAAAAGACGGGAAGCCCTCTACACAGTAAAAGCTCACTAATTGGAACTTCATTAATTTAGCATTTGTGATCACTGGACCGGAGGTAAGACGGACATTTATCTTTGTACCATCTAGGAATACAAGGATTTAGTAATAAGAGTGTAAACAAGATTACTAGGGGGGGAATATTTGTACTTAAAAAAGCTAACATTTACTGAGTGTTTACTATGCCCCAGACTTTGTGCTAAATGTTTTTATATCCACCATCAGGCTTAATTCTCATATTTATTACTCAAAGAGGGATATATTTTGTTATCTCCATTTTATAGGTGAGGAGCTGAGGCACCAACAGGTTAACTAACGTGCCGAGGGGGCCACAGCTAGTTCTGCTTTTCACCATCAGAAATCAGAGCACCCGCCTTTCCTTGCTATAATTTCCTTAAGGAAGCTTTGGGGGGATTTAAGAAATTCACATCCATACAGCAACTGAACAGCAACATTTGTCAAGTTTCATAGACACAACAATAGTGCCTGTAGTGTAAGCAGAGTTTGAGTGGAAAATGACCTCCAGGCTATTTATTAACTAGCCCATGGACTGCCTGGGAGGGCCAGAGAATCAGGGCCAGAGACCTCAAGGCCAGGAGCGAGGTCCAAGTCACCACCAAGGGCCAGGCATGCCCCGGCGAGGGGGACAGCAGCCAGCCACCTTGGTCCCTACTGGCTCTGAAATGGATGTTTCTGGGTGGTTCCTGCAGGGAGGCCAGGACCTCAAAATTCCCCGCGTAGGAAGGGAGCTTCACCTGACATCGTGAACGAGACAAAATCATGATATCGTGGACTCACGGTGCCGGGAACCAGTCACTCTGACTGTCCCCCTTAACGAGGGCTCCTGCTGACTACACCAGAGGACACTTGTGGCCTGGGGTCACCCTGGGGCTGCAGCAAGGTGAGACAGGGAGCACTGAGGGGGACCAGACATCATGGATCCGGGTCCTGGCTCCACCCTTTATTAGCTGAGTGACCTTGGGCCGGTCACTTCACCTCAGCACGGAGTGGGAACCACGGGGCCAGCTCCTGGATCATGATTTTGAGGGTCTATGAAATAATGTTCCAACAATGCCAGAACCCATCAAGCCTCATGCAAACGCGAAGCATCACTGTAATTGAACACAATACCCTTGTATTTCTCACTAATTGAGATACAGCTTTTCCCAGGGCTGGCTGGCAGGCTGGTTGATCATGTAACACATGAGTGACTCCTACTATACTCAGGAAAGACCTTGGGCTAAGGATGCAAACATCAGTTCCAAATTAGACTCTGCATATGGCGGAATAACAACTCAACGCATGTGAGGTCACATGAAAAACCGCTTCCAGCAGAGGCCAGCTCCAGACTTCGCTAAGGCGCAGGCAGAGACACTTACCACGGACGTTTCAAAATATTCCAGGCCTTGGCCCAGTGCCCACGCCCGGGCCTGCGCTGACTCCACCACTCGCCTGCCGGCCAGGTCTGTCTTGTTCCCCACCAGCACACCTACTCAAAAGAGATAAGCAGAGCATCACATTGAACTGTGCCAGGCTGGGAGGACAGCTGGAGAGAGAAAAGAGCAAGCAGCCTGCCTCTGCAGGGTGTAAAACGTCCTCTGAGAGGGCTTGCCTGACCCAAGGTGACCGGAAACTCCGCCTTTGCCCCCGAGGGCCCCAGCAGAGCAGGTGGCCTGCGCTTTTCACACACAGCTTTTGCTCAGCCCCCTTTTCTAGACCTCACAGGTACCTGTCTGCTTTGTCTCCCTAAGGCTGCGAAGGCTGCAAAGGCGAGGACCAAACTGATGTGAGCCTTTGTGATAATTCCTAGTACATGGGGCAAACTTTAAAAATGGTCATTAATACTAATGTGAGGACTGGGCTCAGAGTCAGAGACTCGGAGGTAATTTCGTTCTGTTCCCAGCTGCAGCCGCTGTAGCTAATTTTCAAGCCTGTCTCTGGAGATCACTTTCCCTGCTCTGTAATGAGGAGAATTTGTTGATCTCACATAGGGATGACAAATAAACTGATTGAAAGCATTCAGAAGTGACAACGGGGCTTGCATGTTTACTGATGCTCCACATACAGGAGAAAATGAGGCAGGCTTCCCTGGGGTTGGCTTTCCGGAAATAACAACTCACATTCATATTGTAACACCTGACCCCTTATTATCTTGAGTCACCCCACAACCCTGCCAGGTGGGTGTCATCGGGCCCATTTTACAGACCCACACGGAGGTGTGGCAACTCATGGAGGTTTCCATGGTTGATAAGAGGCAGAATCAGTGTACAGTCCAGACCGTCACACTTTGAATCTGCCCAGGACACCCTTTTCTTGCACCCACGGCTATCTCTGCCATGACATTGCGCTCTTGAACTTGAAGGACAGGGATGCTGCTGGAGACCCCGGGTGCCTGCAGCTCGTACCTGGAAGGACGGTGCCTGGGATCTGGGACCGAGCCTTCTCCAGCCATTTGCTGCAGTTGGTGAAGGACTGCTCGCTGGTCACATCATAGACGAGACACAAGACGTTAGGACTTTCCCACTGTGGAAGAGGGACAGGATGCGCACACATCACTGACAGCGCAAGTAACTTCTAGGCTGGGAGGAAATGCGGCCTTCCAAGGGAAGGGGCCGTTGGGCGGAGGGAAATGAAAAATTCTAAAGGGGATGTGAGTCAGGAAACAGGGCCTCATCTACAGAAGAGAGCACCTGACCCACAGGAATGAATGGGAGGGCTAGGGGTGGCAGCGGTGGCAGGGAAGGCCCAGGGGAAGGTGATGACAATGGCGAAGGCGGGAGTTTGCATGGAGGCAGGCTCTCTGCTGGGCATTTTCTGTGCATCATTGGGAAACTCCCACCTTGGCAGGGCTGGTCAGAGGATCCCTACTGTGGAGCCCAGGAAACTGAGTTTGGAGAGGGAACTGACTGGCCCAGGTCAGACAGGCTTGAAACATCAGGGTGGGGCTGAGGCTTTTCTCTACCCAGAAGTGCTTTGCCCTCCCGGGTTTCATTAACTCATTCTTACTGAGGGCCCACTATCATGCAAATCGATATGCTTTTCTGCTTTGCAGGCCTGAGAGGGCATCCTTTTTTCATTAGCGAGTCACTGGAAGCTGGTTTGCTTACATCTTCTTAATAAGGGCCTCCTATTCAAAATGCAAAGGGCACTTGCTGCTTCTGCTGCAGTGCATCAGCTCTAATTCAGACCAGACCAACCACTGGACAGCATTCACTGTCCCAATTAAGAGCCAGGGCTATGCTCTCAAGGGCTGTCACCTTCAGGGGCTGCTCAGAGTCCTGGGCCATCCTGCTGCCTGACACAGGGTTGCAGAACAGCCCTGCTCAGGCTGCGATGCTCATCCTGGTCCATGTGACTCTCGGCCATGCCCTGGTTTCTGGGGGCCCCCATCCTGCAGAATTAGAGTCTGGTTTATTTCTGGGGTGTCATGACCTCCCCAGGGTGTGAAGGAGAATTCTTTTCCCTCTAGTTGTCCTTGAAAGGTCAGCCCAGAATGGGCTCAGGAGGCCTCATCTTCCTGCTGCCAAGGCTATGCTGGCTCTCAGAGGTGTCCGGGATGAGAGAAGCTTATACTAAATTGCTAAGCCCCTCATATCTTCACTCCATAGACTAACTCAAGAACCCTAGCTAGAACCACACTGACCTCCTCTGCGCAGACGCAGGAGAGACCTCCTTCCTCCAAGCCTCAGTGAGGGGACCCAGGACAGGCCTAGGATGGAGCCAGAGCCGGACTGGAAGAGCCCGGGGTCCGAGCTGGGGGGGAGAGTGTGAGTTGGTCAGGAGTGTGCGGCCCTGACTTGCCCAGACAGGGAGGCACCCAGGGCCAGGCCATGTGCACAGCAGGCATGTGGTAACATCAGAATTGCTGCGTGAGGCCAGCCCTGTGTGCAATGACCATCATTAGATCTATTTCTCTTAGACAGCAACAACAACAAAAAAAGGGGAACAGAAAACAGTTCCTATTAAAATGTAGCTGTTCTTGGAAAGGCAGGGGAGGGCCCTGGAGATCTCAAACCTTCTAATTAGCTCACTGGCCCAAATTAGCTGAACTGTTACTTCGGAAGGTACAGCAAGATGGATCCTGGGAGGATGGCTGGACTAGCCTAGGGGGGCAGCAGGGGCCTGTCCCAGAGCCCACCCTAGTGGGACCAGGGGCTAGGCAGGGAAGGTGAGCCTCACTATGGGACCTCTAGGGCACCCCCTAGAGGGGAAGAAAATCTTGGCTCCAGTCGGAGGAGGTGGAGGAGGAGGGCTGAAAGAAAACCAGCGAGGGGCGGGGGGTCCTCCAAAGAAGGGGCTCCCAGAGTAGGGGGCGGCTAGGACTGAGCCACACAGCTCTGGCACACTGGGAACCTGGTCAGTCCATTGCCTGGCCGGGGGGGTGGGGAGGGCAACCACAAATCACGTGCATGAGTCGCTCCTACCCTCCAAGGGGCCAAAAGTCCCAAGGCTGGGAGGAATGCCCTTAGATTTGCCTCGGTAGCTTCTCCTGGTGGCCCTGGTGCAGTGAAACTTTTGTGAGAGCATCACAGGGGGCAAACCTTTGGAGGGAGGTGGTGGTGGTAGTGGTTGGAAAGACCGAATGCTACTTGCCAATTTATCCAGCATTTCAGAAAACAGCTCCTTGCCGGCAGAGTCAAGAATAAAGAGTTCCTGGAATCAGAAAGGCAGGTACTGAGAAAGTCTACACGTGGGGAAACTGCTGGCAGTAAACCCCCAATATCCCTCCCAGCTCAGCTTCATGGTGATCTGCGCACACGCACACACCTTTCTCTTTCGCCCCAGGTGCGAGGAAGATGGCGGGAAAAGGAATGACCTCAAGTACAATGGTCTCCCCGACCAACTAGCTTTCTGGGCAGCGTCTCACCTCCCCTCCCCTAACCCCAGAGCAAAAATACCAGGAACAAGCTGACTTCCCACCTGGCAGAACAGAATGCGAAACAGGCTGACAAGTGCTCCGGTTTCCAAAAGGTCATCCTGCACTTTGTTAACCAAATTGATTTTCAAATCTTAAAACAATTCTTTTTAAAGGAGGTCACCGAGTAGGCCTGGGGAAGGCATTTAAAGTAGGACAGCCTGTCATCGGTCTGGATGGTGGAGGTGTGATTCTGAAAGAGGCACAGGATGACCCTTCCTGCCCATGTCCCCGCCTCCGCCGGCCTGGGTGAGAGCCCCTTCCCGATGCTGCCATTCCAGGAAGTCTCCCCTAATTTCCCCCTTAAGCTCTCTCCAGGCATTGGCTCTCCCGCTGGGCTGGTGCTGATCCCGGGCATGCGCTGTCTGAACATTGGTACCATCATCTGCTTTGTGTATCAGATATCTGTTCATTCATCTAATTCCTTCTCACTGCATCTGGGGTACTTAACATTGTTTTTTGCTCATGGACCTCTTTAAGAACCTGGTGATTTTAAACCTTCTTTCTAGAAAAGCACATACAAACATAACATCTTGCAATTCAATTTCAAGAGTCGAGCCTTCCCATAGAGGGACTTGGGTTGAGAACCTTGATACTAAGTGAGTTCTGTGAGCGTGAGGTCCAGAGCCCAGGCTTCCTCACTTCCTCTTCCTCAGCCCTTCCCTGGAAGGCTTCCTGTGTTCCTTCACTCAGTTCCCAGATGCTCAGACAAGTCTAGGCGAAGTCCTTGCACTGCCTCTCTCCCAGGGAGGAAGACGGTGACCAATGAGCCCTCGGGCCAGCTGGAGCAGCACCGAGCTCCCTTTGGGGCAAGGGCACCACTCACCACACTGTCCACAGTGTCAGGGACTGGCACCGTCTTCACCACCAAATCCACCCCGGTTGTCTGCAGAGATAAACGGAGACCACGCATGTCAGTGGGCCCGGGGGTGCTGGTACAGGACAGGACGAGCACCTGGCCCTGGGAGGCATATCCCCAGCTCGTGTCTGTGTTCTGGACTCACTTCTGGGGCAGAAATCAGAGAGGACCTAGTCTTGTAAGCTCCCGGCCACAAGCGAGCTGCACATGGTGACCAGCCCGCCACCAGCTCGTCTGCTCCACAGACAGCCCCACACCCTGTGGCTTGTGATCATTCAGCAGCCCCTCGGCAGGCCCCTTAGGGCTTCCTAAGGCATTTTGGAAAGTCACCTCCCCAGGGTCATCTGATCACCGCTCCTAAAGCGATCTTCCGCCAGGCCTGCAGCCCCCACCTCTCACCAGGGTGTAGTTCTTCTGGAAATGGGCTCCATCGCTGCGGAAAATCTGCGCCAGGGCGGTCTTGCCCACGGTTGGGTCTCCTGTGAGGTCAGAGTAGAAGAAAAACTCTGCTTTCATCCTAATCTGATTTGAGACTCTCAAACTCCAGAACACTAGTCTAGAAACCAAAATCTTCAATGAGTTTTCGGGGAAAATGTGCTTGATTCTCGTGGGAACTTGCTCTGAGGTTGCCGGCAGGGCAATGGATCCAGGAGACCGAGCCTCAGAACCCGTGAGGGCCGGTCTCGTTTCTTCCAGGCTCATCCTTTCATCCACAAAAACCGACCCAGAAGGTAACAGAGCTGAAGGAGGGCTTTGGAGCACTGGAAATAGAACTGACACTCTTCCAGTGAAACACCTCTATGGGGAAAACCCATCACTTTCAAACTTGAATTTACTTTGAAGTCTTGAAGGTGAGGAGGTGAGACCAAGCAGACTTACAAGTGCACCTGACTGAACCACTCTGAGTTTATAGCTTCCATCCTTAGAATCCTGCATACTTCTTGGTGGGAGGAGGGGAAGCACTGAGAGTTAGGTGGGTTTCTACATTTATGAAAAACAAAATTCAGGGGCTACCCTTGCCATCCTGAAACCCACTTCCAAGTGATACATTCCACCTCCACCTTATGGTGCCCATTTGTGACCAATGCGGACCCATCTTCCCAGAGGCCTCTCCCCAAAGTCTATCTGCAACAGCCACTGGTTCCTCCAAGTGCATCTTATACCTACCGAGTCTGTCTTCTCGGCTTTCCTTTGTTGGTAGATAGCCCCATAAATTGGTAACTCAAAACTAAAGGTTTATGTCCCGGTTTCAAGTCTGAGACCTTTCACAAGACTGTCAAGGGCAATTTATTCTGGTTTCTCCCGGGCCACCCAGGGCGCTGCAGGCTCACCGTGCCCGTCCTTAATTCCCCTGTGCCTTCCCCACGTCCCCACTGACGGCTCCGCCTGGCCTCCTTAGATGCCATGCTGTTTCATTGAGCAAATCTTTTCCACCTTGAGAGTCTCTCATTGACTCTCCCTCCATCCCCCAGTGCCCTGGCGGAACACCTGTCCTCTGCTTTCTCACCCCCGTGATCCTCAGCAACGTCACCACTGCACTCATGCCCTTCTGACTTGCATCCTTTGGTGCAGTTGCCTCACCTTTGCCCCCTATTTCACAAGTGGCTTTAAAGCGCCTCTTTACCTGACTTCTCGATTGCCTGTCGCTCTGTTCACTTTTCAGTTTTGACTTTTCTCACCTATCATTTTCTCCTGTGAGACAATTATTTGATTACTCGTGGCATTTCATCTCACGTTAACTCCTCGGGGTCTGAGTGAGCTAGTCAGGTCTTGCTTTTCTATTTGCCACCACCCCTTACAAGGGAACCAACATGGGTTGAGCCTCCATCGTGGACTCATTCATACAATTTCATTCCTTCCCAGCTCCCAATCCCCCTCCCCACCCCCAATGGGGACTATCATTAATATCATTTGACAGATGAAGAAACTGAGGCTCAGAGAAGCTGGGTAACCCGCCTCAGATTGCAATATCACACTCTCCGCCAGAACCCACTCCTCTCCTAGAGCTTAGGGGCGCTTCTGACCCATAGCTAACACTGCCCTTATGGGACCTCATTCACCACAGCCTTCTGTGATGGGGGGGCAACCGCAGGCTGGACTGTCGTCGGTACCCATCCATCTCAGAGGAAACAGAGCACATCATTTTGCTTCTCGTGTGGTGACTGCATTCATCCATCTGACTTCAATTTTGCTTCTGAATCCAGTTGGAAATTGGCTCATCCCGCTTGTGAAATTCCCCACAGATTTGTTCTGGTTAATTTCATAAATCTTTCTTCCGACTGTCAGTCAGTCACCCACATTTATGGAAAACCTCCTGTGTCAGCTGAGGAGGGATCCAAGTGAGTGCAGGCAGGGGAGACACCTGATAAACACATTTGCAGAGCAACCCGATGACAAGTGCAAATTCAAATAGCACAAGCTCAGAACCAGAGCATCTGAGGGCATGTGGAGGAGAGAGGTGGACGAGGGGTTTCGTCAGCCTGGTGGACCTCCTGGGAGGAGGCTTAGCCCGGGGTGACGGCGGCAGGGAGGGGCACTGCTCTCGACAGAGAGGGTGCCGTCTGCAAAGGCACCATGCAAGGTCACCCGTGACCTCATCATCGCCAAGTCCAATGGTTTTTCCTCAGTTCTCCTGCTCCTTGATGGCTCTGAAGGATGAGTCAGCTTGAATCAGCGCCCTCCCCCACAACCCTCTCCCTAGCCCTCTGGCCCCGTGGACCCGGTGACCCTGCACCTGCCTGGTTCTCCTGCTGCTCTGCCTACTCCTGCCTCCAAAATGTGGACACTCCTGTGGGTCTGTCTGTGGTCCTCTGCTCCCATATACTCTGTCCCATTTACTCTCTTTACCTTTGTCAATTCTCGCGCCAGTATCCGTCTCCCAAGCTTTGTGTTTCCAACACCCTGTGGATGTTTCCACCAGAATGACAGGGTTCACATACTCTCAGTGTGGCTGGATCCTGAGCAGTCACGCCCGCCTGTCTCACTTGTTCTGTTTGTGATGTCCCCTTTCACTCTCTTCTGTCCTGACTTCACCCGCAGTCACCTCTGATGGCTCCCTCCCCTTCCCTCCACTTTCAGTTGGCCTCCTCCTCATTCCTCACATCATTCCTTGCTGTGTCTCTAGCCCACATTTCCTTTGTCGCCACAGCTGCCAACACTGCCCCAGTTACCTTGAACTTCAACCCAGGCTTCTGTCTTAGCCCCAAATCCACCAGTCCATGCTCTGCCTTGTGATGCCGGGGTGGGGACTCTGCACACACATTTCTCCTTTGACAGGGGCCTCCCAGGCTCTGCCCATGTGAGTTCTAGAGCAAGACCGGAAGGCTGGAGTGGGGGAAAGGACCTGCTCCTTCCCCTTTGCTTGCTATTCCTCTTAGCCTTATCCTAGTGATGGCCTTTACCCCAGCAGCAGATGTTATCTGCCGCCTCCAGCTGTGTTTTTGTTCCATGTCTTTGCACTCCGGGATCCGCCTTATTACCCCACCTCGGGGATACCAGCAGCAGTGGGCAGTGCCCTCTTCTCAGAGATCTGCAGCCCAGCTCCCAGGACCCTTCTGAACTTCCAGGTTCTGATAACCTGCCTTCTTCCCTCTGTTCCCCCCGCCCTGGGATGAGGCTCCTTCCTGCAGTTACTCTCCATGCTGCCCTTTGCCTTTCCAGTCCTTCAGAACCTGTTTAATGAGCATCCCACACTAAAATCTTCACTGTTGAGTTACCTCGTGTAGTTTCTGCTTTTGGCCGGGAATTTGCCCCATATAGCAAATTTGGTACCAGGAGTGCTCCCAAGACACAGACCCTCAGGATGGTCTGGAATTGGTTTGGTGGTGTCTTGCCCTAACACGGGGCTGAGCTCCTGGCCAGTGGGCAATGGGTCCATGGCATGCAGTGGCACCACCTGCTGGGTACCACCGCAGCCGGGCAGTGCCATCCCCCTCCCCCTCCCCCAGAGGTCTGGATCCCAGCTCGGGGTGGGGATGGGCTTCTTTTTCGAGCTTCTGACAAGCCTGACCTCTAGCTACCACTTCTGTGTCATCACAACATTGTCTTTGGGCTTTTCAAGTTCTCTGACACCTGCTAAACCAGTTCCATATATTAAAGTCTCTCTGTTGAAAAGCCTAATGTGTTTTCTGTTTTCTTGACTGGGTCTTGACTGAAAACACTTCCCAGCTGGCCCTCTCTCCTGTTCATTTTTCTCCCTGCTCTAACCCACCCTGAGCTCAGCATCCACAGACATTCACAACACAGTGCATTCCTCCTGCCACGCTCTCACACAGAGCCTGTCAAGGACACCTTCCACGGTACATCTCTCTCCACCTGCCAACTCTCTGACTAGCCTTACACAAAATCTGGGCTTTCCACTCCTATTCTCTTGATCCCTGAAAATTCCTCGAGGATAACCTCCTTCCAGGTCTCCTTAATCGAAATCCAAATCCTGCCCATTCTCTGCCAGGCAAAGCTCAAAGAAGGTCCTTCCTGCACAACCTCCGAAGGTCATCTCTCGATCCTGTCTCTACCTGTGTGACTCCTGTGGCTCCCCGCTGGCAGCCTAGGGCTTGATGTCAGGGCAGCCCTCCAGGGAGGCACGATTATTGTCCCCAAGTAGGTTGAGAGGCAGTACAGCATAGTCCTTAGGGCACAGACTCCAGCTCCATCACTTTCTAGCTGTGTGACCTTGGGTCTATAATCTCTCTGAGCCTCAGTGGCCACATTGACAAAAATGCAGATAATTAGCACCTATCTCATGGAATCATTATGAGGATTTAATGAGTTACTATGTACAATGCCTGCCAAATATTAAGTAATAGTTAAGTGATTTTGAGGCACATAAAATACAGAGAAATGTTAAGTGTCATTTTCTCTCTTCATCTGAACCAGAACAATCAGCAGTTGTGCCCTGAGGTATTTCTCTGGTCCCCGGCACACAAAAGGCATTTGATTCTTGGTTGCTATGTTATAAGTGGCTGTGCACAACTCAGTACTTCCTTGAGCGCAGAGGAGGCCTGGTTGGTCCTCATGCTCCCAGTGCCCCTTGAGTGGCGACTCACACATAGTAGGTGCTCAATAAATATGCGGACTGAATAAGCACTGAATTGAGTATCAGATCCTTCAGTGACTAGCTATGCGAGAGAAAAAAGGCCGACTGGCTCCATGCAAACAGTAGACCTGTGAGGGGAAAGGAAAAGTAACACGGGGGGGGGGGGGTTGGGGGGGGCGGGTGTAGAACGAGAATTTGTTGGGTGGTGGAGGTGGGGCTGTACACAGTGAATCCACTGTGCTGAGGTCTGCTGGTCCCTGGAAACTTCCAAGAGGAGACATCCTTGAGGCCTCGAGAGGAGGCTGCCAATGGAGGGCTGGGTTGGAGTTCAGGCGAGACTTCCCAGGCAGTGGATGAAATCAGATAAAACAAGTACCTGAGGGAGTGGGTACAGAGAAGGGCTAAGAGTCTAGAATCGAGACCTAAGGAGGATAGAGTTTGGGGCTAAGAACAAAGCTCTGGAAATCAGATCACCCGGGTCTATGTCCCAGCTCAGCTGCATCCAGCTGAGTGACCCAGGGCAGGCGTCCTAACCTCTCTGGGCCTCAGCTGCCCCATGTGGATGAAGACGACACTAATACTGACACCACAGGGTCATTGGGATGACCTGTAGTGAGAGTCTAGCACAGCGCTGGCACATATCAGGTGCTCAGCAAGTTAGCCTCGAGATGGAAGTTGAATTAAAAAAGAAATAAGAGAAAGAATAGTCAGAGACAGAATCCCATTTAAGGACCTACTGTATAGCACAGGGAACTATATTCAATTTTTTGTAACAAGATACAGTGGAAAAGAATCTGAAAATATATGTTTATATATATGTATGTATGTATATGTATAACTGAATTGCTTTGCTATACATCTGAAATTAACATTATAAATCAACTACATTTCAATAAAAAATAAAATTAAAAAAAAATCTAACTTCAGAAAAAAATATTCCGACCTAATTCATGAGGAAACTGAGGCTCAGAGAAGTACTCTGTCCAAGAGGACACAGCCAATCAGAGGAACAGCAGAATTATTTTTGTTACACAATACTGCCTCCCCTGGCGCTCTGGAAACTAGAGACCTCTCTTGAGAACCATTCATTTCTTTTGCTTCAGTCTGATTTGAGTGACTATTGTCAGTCATCTTTCTATGTGACCCTTTTATTTCCAAATTGAAAAAGTTATTAAACGTATCATCCATTTCAGTCTGGAAGAGAGGAATCCAAAAAAGGAATCTCTTTTTCCTCTATATAATTTCTTGCTGCTTCTTTTCAGAGCCAGTCAGAAAAACCCGGAAAGGTCACAGATTTCAACAGTATCACAAGTTAAGAATTTTGGATTTGGGCAGATCTGGGGTTGAAATCCTGCCTATGACCTTCCTTTGCTAGGGGGTGACCTTGAGAAAGAGATTTCACCCCAGTGCCTCAGTAAGGTCAGAACAATACAGCACTCACCCCAGTGTGCCACATACTATGCACATACACAGGATTAAATGACATAACGTGCCTGACATGCAGTGTGGATTCAGGAAAGTACATATGTGCTCTGTGGTCCCAGCTATCCATAATTCAGGGAAAAGTTTTTCTAAATGAGCAGACTGATACAAAGAGAACACCACAAATGTGCATGCCACGTGTTCATTTATTCTACAAATATTTATTGAGTATCTACTATGTTCCCGATATTGTTCAGGGTGCTCGGGATGTTATCAGTTAAAAAAGCCAAAGATTCCTGCTTTGGGGGATTCAACATTTATGTTCTCCTGAGTACAGGGCAGAACAGTACCTTTGAGTCTTAAAGACAACACACATGGCCTTTTGCAAACTCGGTCAACTGCACATTACTGTAGCCTCTCCCTGTTTTCAGAGGAATGGGGTCAGGAAAAAAAATCTCATAAGTAAAGACCACCAAAGTCACTGATGCCTAACTCTGGGGTACAACAAATGGTTTAGTTGAAGCACTTATGGTGTGCTTAGCTCGATTTTTAACGAGTCTGTCCTCCGAAGTGCAGCTCAAACTGGTGACGGTTGTCTCAGAGTACGACAGGGAGCGCGGGAAACCAGCTGGAGCTACAAATGTGCTCTGGAAGATAATTCTTCCATGCCTAATGTAATTTACTCACTCAGTAATTGCATTAACTCGTCTTTGGGAGACAGAAAGGGAAAGAGGGTAGGCAATTTACGTGAACAAAAGCTCTTGATAGCTTATGAAGTCTCTGGACTCCGGAGACTGTATTCATTCGCAAGTTTTCAGACTCACCTGCCAGGATGCATTTCGCTGCCAGCTTCACCATGGCAACCAACCACCTCCACGGACTAGATAGAAGAGCGGCAGCTGGAAGCGTTGGTGGCCCTGCCTGGGAAGGGAAGTGGGGAGGGCTGGCCCTTAAGGGGCCTGTGTCCGCGGTGGGGAAAGGGACAATGGGGCCTGGACCCGCCGGCAGTTGGCTGGAGGGATATTCGGCGCTAGGGTCGCGGAGGGACGCAGAGAGGCGCCAGATGGAGCCGCGCTCAAGGCCTCAGAAGGCAGTCTAGAAGGTGCCAGCGAGGCGACACGGCTCCCGTACCCCGCCCAGCACCTGGCAGTGAGGATCGGGAACAGTAACCCGGGAACCCTCCGCCTGCAAGCACCGCGACAGAGGTGCTTGCCCACAACCACGCCCACCTGCTCCGCCTCCTCCTCTTCGCTGACCTTCGATTGGCTGTCGCCAAAAGCTCCCACCCCGGAGGCTCTCGGAGGCCAGTGGGAGGAGGGGGCGTGGCCAACAGCCATTCCTCGCCAGACAATTCGTAGTGGTATCTGCTCTTCAAGCTAGTCCCGCTTGACTAATAGTTGCAGGAGCTGCCAATCGCCTCCACCTCCCGCGGGAAAGTTCAGGGAAAAGAAGCGCCAACGTCTGGTATGCAGAAGTGGTGATAGAAGAAGCCTTCTGATTGGCCAGAGGCTGGCTTAGACCATCTTCTGAAGGAATGGGGATTCGCCGTATCCTTCTGGAAGTGGGTTCGCCCACGAGTGGGAGGGTCGGGAGCGCGGGAGACTGGAGCGGCGCTTGCGCAGTAGACGAGGCTGCTGTTGCGGGAGCGGAGCTCCGAACCGGTTTGATATCGCGGAAGTTCTTGCGGTTCTCCCACTTTCCAGATTTCGGGGAGCGCTGCGTAAGGTCCATCAAGAAACCCAGTCCTTGGCCCGCATCTCGCAGGGAAATGATTTTTAAAGCCCAGGGTTGTTATGCACTTTAAAATGTAAAATATGAAAGTTATGTCTGTGAACAAAGGGAGACAAGTGAGCTTTGATGTGGGGGAGCGGTTGCTCTCAGGAATTTGAGGCTATACTTTCCTCTGGGTCCAGCCCCTCTTGTAAAATGGAGAACGTTATTACATCCCACACACTGAATGAAAGCGAGCATCCAGGACACTGCCTGTCCCACAGGGACGTCCGTATCAGTTCCGGGGAGGCTCCTCTTGCTCTGCCGTCAGGAATCCCAGAATGAAATCACTGCCATCTTCCTGACCTGGGCACGTCGCCTCAGCCCTGAGCCTGTTTCCTCACCTTTAAAAATGCACTAGTGAAACCCACCTCAGGGGGTTGTCCTGAGGCTAAAAAAGAAAGTCTGTAAGTGCCTGGTACATAGTAGGTGCTCAACAGTGAGGAATGGATGAATGAGAAGAGATTTAGTCGGACAGATTTGGTTTATCACCACTATCATAGGTTTGCCAGATGCATGCACTCTTGTTCTCACTCCTGTGGCCCCCTTGGGATGGCTTCCTGCTGAAAAGGACTCTCAGCCAAGATGTTTGCCCCTGGGATTTGCCATCACATGCCTTTGAGTTACCTGGAACTTCTCTCAGCTGCTCGGTATCTCACTGCGGCTGCCAGGCTTGTGCAGAGCAATGAACATGCACACACCTCTATGAATTGCTATGAATGCTTCAGCCTTGAATCGGGAATGAAATGATGCAAGTTGTCTGGAATTTTCTTTCCTCGGCAATCAGTCCTGGTGTGATGGTTAAGACCTGTCTCCTGCATTTCCCTTACCTACTCTTGCTCTCTGGAGGCATCATGCAAGTCTGTCTCAGACACCCCAGGCCTCGGTGAGTCAGAAAGCTTCTGCCTGGTCTTCCTGCCTTCCCCTCCAGACTATCCTGTTCACTGTGACCCCATTAGTCCCTTAAAGGACTTCTTGAGTGAGTCACCCTCCTGAGGCAGCTCCACGGAGCTGAGACACTAGGATACCTCTGGAGGTAGCTGCTGGGGCCTCAGTTTCCTCATCTGCCGGGGAATAATTGAGGGGTTGGGGGGAGGTTAATAATAGTGCCTACCTCTGTACCACGCCTGCTGTCTCCCTTTCCTTGCTGTTACTGTGTGTGATTTTGGGTAGCACCATTGTAAGAGCATTTTGGATCTTCCCAGAGAGGTGGTAAACACCATACAGTGAAATCTACCTGCCTCACTGCATCCCCAGGGCCTTCCACACAGTCTTGATGATGAAACGACAGCTGCGTGACTGAGAGTCGCTGGGTTTTAGGTGATCAGAGAGTTTGGGAGCCATGAGGGCCCTTGACAAACTCTAATTTAACTCCTCCCTGAGCAGCTGTTAACAGAGCTGCCATTTGCTCAGCACGTACTGAAGGCTGGCCTCATTCGAAGTGCTTTAGAGATTAATTAATTTCATATTCATGTTCATGTTTGATATTCACAATAATCCCTGTGAGGCTTGTCTCATCCTTGTTTGATGAACGGGGAAGCGGAGGCCCAAATGAGGTGAATCCAAATGCCCAAGGTTACAAAGGCTAGTGAATGACAGAGCTGGGAATTGAACACAGGCAGACTATCAACCCCCTGGCCCCTACAGGGACCTCTCCTGCCTCTGACTCCTCTCACACTTCCTCCCAGCTTAGAGGGTAAATATTTATTGAGTTCCTTGCAGTAATAGCTCTCGCTGATTGAGCATTATATATGCCAGGCATGTGCTAAACACGTCCTCTTTCATGTTGGAGGCAACGACTCTGGGAAGGGGAAACTATCCTTACTTCAGTGTCACAGGTGAGGAAACTGAGGCCCACGGGGTGACCGAGCTCATGCCACAAGCCAGCTAGAATCAGAACCAACCTCAGGTCTCCTGCTCTTGGGACTGGCGTTTTTTTCCATTGCTTGATGCAGTCTTTCCAGTTTCATTAATAAGCTTTTCTCGAGTGCCTACCCTAGGCCAGGCAGTGTGCTGGTTGCTGGGGCCATGAAGGGATAGAGACCCCGGCAGCCCTGGCCGATCATGGCCTTATGGGAATACTGGCCCAGTGCTGCAGGACCCTGCGTTTTGTAGAGGAGCTAGGAATCTGGATTTTTTTTTTTTTCTGTGAATTCCCCTGACTCTCAAATGTTGGCAATGAACTTAAATTTAAAACACTGCAGTTTGCAGTTGAAAACCTCTGTTGACCCTGGAGCTTGGTTCACCCTGGGGCTTGCCTGCTTGTGACATTTAGTCAAGAAAGAGACAAATGTGTGCACAAATCCTATGACATGAGTGGATACAGGACCCCGAGGAGCACCCCTAACCCTGGAGAGGTGGAGGGGAGTTAGGAAGGATATTCTGGAAAGAGAGCCTGGAAGAATGGGTAGGAATTGATGAGGTGGACACAGGGGAAAGGAATTCCTGAGCAGATGGAACATCACGTACGTAGGCATGGAGCTGAGCATTTGGAGAATGGCAGGTGACACTCTGCTTAGGTGTGAATGGAAGATACTAAGAGATAGGTCTGACCCAGGCATTTGCTTGAAGCCAAACATACAGCAGAATGGCAAAAGAAAGTGAGGTAAGGCCCAGCATAGAACCTTCTTTGAGGAATTTATTCAGCAAATATTTTATGAGCACTGCTTCCTAAGCACCAGGCACAGAGCCATCCTGGTGGCTGTTCTCAGGGTGCATCTGGCCCAGTGGGGAGGCAGATAATCAAGCAGTGATTACCTGTGACTGCTCGTGGTACTTGTCAAATAGGAAAGGACTAGTTGCATTAAGAAAAAATATTCTACACTGTGGTCCCTGCATCAGCAGGATCAGCATCACACAGTGACTTGTTAGAAATGCACACTCCCAGGCCCTGCCCCAGACCATCTGGACCCTGGGGGTGGGACCCAGGCTCTGGGGTTTCATGAGCCTTTCTGGTGATTTTTGATGCATGCTTGTGTTTGGGAACCACTACTCTTAGGTTACCCCAGGACCCACTGTTACCCACTTTCTCTGGTTGCTTTACTGTTTCTCAAACTCCCCAAGACCCTTCCTGCCCCAGGGCCTTTGCACTGACTCTTCTCACCTTGGCTGCATGACTCTCTCTCTTTCACGACCTTCAACTCTTTGTTCAAATGTCATCTTCTTGGAGAGGCCCTCCCAAGCACCCAGTTGAAGGAATCGCCCCCAATCTGTCAGACTCAATCTCCTTGTCTTACCTTACTTTTTTCAGAGCACTTACCACTACCTGATATTATTTTTCCATTTTTACTTGTTTGTATAGTATCTGCTCCCTCCACTAGAAAGTAAGCTTCATGAGAACAGGGACTTGGTCTCTTTTGTCCTCCTAGCATCTGGGACAGTGCCCAGCGTGGTTAGATACTCAGGAAATATTTTTGAATGAACTGATGAATCTCATAGATGGTTTACCCTTCTGATCATTCATTCATTCATTCAATAAGCATGGATTCCGGAGCACCAATTCCTGTGCAGGTAATGGGCTTATTGTTGGAAGGGATACTATGGCCATTTGGACAGGGACAGCCTGATGCCTGGGTCCCCCCAACCCCACCTCCACCTGCCCCGCATCACACGGCCAGATCCAGACCTGTGGACCCTCCAGAACCTCCAGACCTGTGGGCTCCATGGAGAAGGAGGGGTTAACAGTGCTGCTTCTCAAAGCCACGTTCTGGGCTGTTTGGGCTGATTTGGAATCGAGGGCTTTGGGTGAGAAGGAGGCGGAGAGGCAGCTACTGACAAGTTGTTCCCAGGGAATGTTCAATCATCCTGGGGTTGAATGCTTCCCGACAGCCCTGACAAGCTGCGTGTGTCTGAGCCACGGCTCAGTACCAGGAACAGCCGCTATATTCCACGCACGGTGCCTGGGCCGATCAATCGTGCCCGCTGCAGGGTGCGAGTCCCTCCGCCGTGGTTCCAGGGGGTTCTGCTCCGCCTGGGCTGCTCCTCAGAGCCCCACACTTGTAGAGTGTATTAGCAGGATTGTTGGATGCAAAACAATCCCTTTGGGTACATAAGAGGCTTTAGGAGAAATTAGTGGGGAAAGGCCTCTGGAGAGTTATCTGGCATGAATCCTCATGAATACCTTTCATACGTTAAAGCAGATTTGCTGTAATGCCCTCATGTCAGAGGGCAATGCAAAAGAGGGCTGATAGATTTGTAGGAATTTCATGTATTTAGATCGGGGTTTCTCCACCTTGGCACTATTGACGTTTTGGATTGGCTGATTTTCTGTTGTAGGGGGCTGTCCTGTGCATTATAGGATGTTTGGCAGCATCTCTGACCTCTGCCCAGTAGAGGCCAGAATCATCTCCCTCTTTGTGACAACCCAGAATGCCTCCAGATATTGCCAAGTGTCCCCAGGGGGCAAAATTATCCTTGAATGAGGACCACTGATGTATGAACTCAACGTGTAGGGAATATTGATTTTAAAATTGAAATCTGCAAGGACCAGAACTCAGACCATCTAGGGGTGAATCCTGCTTTGCCTCTTAAGTTGTGTTTCCTCACTCCTGTACCTGTGGGTGCCACGAGGATCAGTGGAGTCAACACACCACGAGGAAGGAGTCTAGACCTGTGCCTGACAGGCTGTCAGACTCAGGAAACAACTCCTATTAACAGCCATTGGGATGCTGATAAATCCCCCTAGGGTGATCTATAATGCAGTGGTGGTGGCTGTTTTACAGTTCCCTATAATGCACTCTGTCTCATCTGCCTTCTGGTACACTGCCTTCTCATGGTAATGACCTTTGCTGTTCAGCTTTCCACTGTTCACGTGGGCCTGGTTGTTTACGCCTCTGCTGATGAGTGTTTGGCGGTGGCCATCTCGATAAAGGGCAGAGGAAATGTGACTGACTCACCTTCTGTGCGCCGGGAATGCAAAGTGGAACCCTGAGCAGTGGCCTGGGAATTGCACAGGGGCTGCGATATCCTGATTCTGTCAGCAGGGGGCAGCAGCAGCTGGGAAAATGCCTGCTGCGGCAGGAGGGAGCCAAGGGCTGCCTTCGCTGTTTTGATTTACTTCGCTGCTGTGTATGTTTAAAGCTGAGCAAATCATCCCCGTAGAACCACCGAGGTTTCCTTTAGCAGCCCATGGTAGCTCATCTGCGGGAGCCCGGAGTTGCTTTTCTAGAACATTCTACGTTTAGTTTGTCTGTCCATTTCCGGATAGCTCAGTCTGAACCTAGGCCAAGTTGTGCTAGTGGCACTGTTAAATTGGTTCTTGTTGCTCTAAGTGTCTTTCCCCTTTTGCTCACCACCCCCCATCCTGCCCCTTATCCGAGTAACACAATGCCCTTCTCAGCACCCCAAGCAACTGCACCCTATGCTCAGGCCCCATCTTACCTCATTCCCCTCCCCTCCTCAGAGAAACTCAGCAGTCCGGTGTCTCATTCTCACACAATTTCGCTGAATCAACTCTTGACCCGCTCCACTGCATTTTCCACCCGGCAGCCAAGGTCATCTTTAAAATGTTAAATTTTGAATAGACAGTCTCTTTCTAAGTTTAAAATGTAAAAGACAGAAAAGAGTACACAGAAAACATTTCCTCCCGCCCTTGACCACAGGTCTGCTGTCCCCATCCCCATGGGCTACCATTCTTTTTTTTTTTTTTTTGAAGTATAGTTGATTTACAGTGTTGTGTTAGTTTCTGGTGTACAGCATAGTGATTCAGTTATATATATATATATATTCTTTTCCATTATAGGTTATTACAAGCTATTGAATATAGTTTCCTGTGCTGTACAGTAGGACCTTTTTGTTTATCTAGTTTATTTATAGTAGTTTGTATCTGCTAATCCCAAACTCCCAATTTATCCCTTCCCCGCCTTTCCCCTTTGGTAACCATAAGTTTGTTTTCTATGTCTGTGAGTCTCTTTCTGTTTTGCAAATAAGTTAAATAGTGTCATTTTTTAGATTCCACATATAGGTGATCATATGATATTTGTCTTTCTCTATCTGACTGACTTCATTTAGTATGATCATCTCTAGGTCCATCCATGTTGCTGCAAATGGCATTATTTCATTCTTTTTTATGGCTGAGTAGTATTCCGTTGTGTATATGCCACATCTTCTTTATCCAGTCATCTGTCGATGGATGTTTAGGTTGTTTCCATGTCTTGGCTTTTGTAAATAGTGTTGCTATGAACAGTGGGGTGCATGTATCTTTTCGAATTAGAGTTTTCTTTGGATATATGCCCAAGAGTGGGATTGCTGGATCACAGGAGTTTTTTAAGGAATCTCCATACTGTTCGGGAGCTACCATTCTTAACAGTTCCTCGTATACACTTTCAGAGGTATTTTATATGCAATGCAGCAAATACGCATGAACACTTTCTTACCCTTTCTCCCCCCCTTTCCCCCACAAATAGAAGCTGTAACACACACTCTTCTGCACTTCTCTTTCTTCCGTCTAACAATATACTTTGGAGAGATTCCATGTCAGTTCCCACAGTGCCCCTTGTTCTCTCGCTCTCTCTCTTTTTTTTAACGGCTGTGTCCTCTTCAGTTGCAGAGAGTGGTCTTCTAAATCTTGTCATATTACCACTGTAACCTCCTCAAAGTCTTCCAACTGCCCTGGGAGATCAAGTCTGCTTGCCCCAAAGAGCTGTCAAGCCTGGTGAGCAGGTCACTGCCTGTCTCCAGTTTCATCTCACTTTCTGTGCCCTGGGCAGCCTGGCTTTCTCCATCCTCAAACTTGACCTGCTTCTCCTGCCCCAGGGCCTTTGCCCCTGCTGCCCCCTCCTAATCTTGTTTACTCCTAAGTGCTTTTCTCAGCTCAAACATCACTTGCTCTGAGTGCCCTGTACATTCCATAATAGCAGTGACCGTCAGTCACTGTAGCACAATGATTAAGTCCTAGGCTCTAAGGCCACACTCCTGTGGTTCAGATCCCCAGCTCAGCCACTCTGTAGCTGGGTGTCCTTGGGCAGTTGTCACACCTGTCTGCCAAGTGGAATGGGAACAATAGATCCTTTGTCCTGGGCTTCTGTGGTGAGGATTCAACGACTGGATGAACAGGCACAGAGCTTCGCCTGCATGACCATGGGGATTGGGGCACATCTCTTTCACCAGCTTCGTGCAAACACCGAGGACAGGGGCTGTATCCTTTTTTAGCAGGCGTCAGAACCCAATGCCTGGTGTAGAGTAGGAATTTTAGAAATATGGGTCAAAGACACTAGGCATATTTACACATTATTAGGAATCTCTGGAGGAGTCATTGTCTTAACCTACTCATTTTTAAACCGTGGCTCTTGTGATGCTGGTTAATAATAACGGTCAACAGTAGTTGACTCTGGTGTCAGGCTCATCCTTAGATTATTTCCTCTCATCCTCACAACAATCTTGACAGGTAGGTAGCATCGTTCTCCCTATTTTCCAGGTGAGGAAACTGAGGCACAGAGAGGTTAAGCAACTTGCTAGAGGTGACACATGAGCAGAGATAGGAGTCAAACCCAGGAAGCCTTCTAGGAAATAATAAATGTTTGAAAAACATTGTCTTAACTCAGAGACGGTTGTCTCTGTGTCTGAGAGTGGGCTGTGCACAGGAGCACCTTTTCATCCATCTCTGCCTGTTTCAATTCTAGGCAGGTTTTGAGACTCGTCTCTGATACCCCCTCCTTCCTCCAACCCAGCAGCCCATGTCCTGTCTACTTCTGGACCCTTGGCGAGGAGAGGTGGCCAGTCTCTCCGCCTGGGTTCGGTCCCCCTGCTGTCCCCTCCGGGCCCTGCCCCAGTAGTTATTCCCTGGGCCTTCCATTTCCTCCGCCCTCTTGCCCCCACCCACTACACTGCCCAAATTGTTCTCAGTGCTGAGTTGGCAGGGCCGGCCCCTCCTCTCTCCTGGCCCTCTCTCTGTCATGTTCAGTGACGCCCCTTCTCCTGGTTCTCCATCTGCCCCCCCGACCATCTTTCTCCAGTGCATTGGAGATGCTCCCTGCAGCGAAGTAACGACCCTCAGGGCTGTCGGCCTGCCCTCCAGGCACTCCACGCTGAGTGCACTCAGGCTTCCGCTTAACTTCCTCCACAGGCCACTTGACAAGGCTGGATCTGAAATAATCCAATTCCTTGCCCCTTCACTCTCGACATCACCTGTTGCCTCAGACATGCTTTGCAAACTGTAAAGTGCTGGACAAAGTTAAGGGCTGTCACTCTTAACTGTGATTGGCTCCCTTCTTAGGTCGGTTCCCAGCCTCCTGCTCCAAGTATTCTTGAGGCATGTCGTCAGCACCCGAACATGGCATCTGTGTGTTGGCATCTGGCAGCCTTCAAACAGGCTGGGAATACCCAACAGCCGTTCAGAACGCAGAGTCGAGGGCCCTTTTCCAGATGGAACCACGGAGATGAGCACAGGCTGGCGAGCGTGTTGCCTCCAGGCCCACCCGCCAAGCTGGTTGCTGTAAACAGGTGGGAACGCCTGGAGACGCAGGCATGTCTCGCTTCAGAAAAGGGAGATGGTGGGACCCAAGCCACCCTCTGGACTTATCACAATGTGGCAGGGCTATGTGCCCGATGGTGCCAGAGGCCCAGAGAGATGGACTTTTAAGTCACCAGATCTGGGTTCTGAGTCTGACTCTCAACAAAACGATGGCTCTGGTCCACCCTCTCAGTGAGACGACCCTCAGTTTCCCCACAGAGAGTTCTAACATCTTGCTTGTTGGGGAACATCTTAAAGATCTCATGAGGAAAAAGCGAAACAGTTTTGGGATGTGTGCGGTGAAGACTAGATACCAAGTCATGTGACGTCATCCCTCAAAGGGCTGGCACATCACCACTGTCATAGCTCTATCCTGTTCTCTCAAAGTTTAACAGCTGGCACGTCCATTTTCCAGAGGTGGAAACAGAGGCTCAGTCAGATGATTTGAAAGATGCTCCCGACACCGCATGGCTAGTGAGAAGGGAGAGTGGAATTAGAATTCATAACTGCTCTCTCCAAATCCAGCTCCACTGCTTACTCGCTGGGGGAACTTGGGAGGCCTCATGAGCTCGCATAAGCCTCTGTGTCATCATCCGTAGAATGGGACCAAGGACCTACCTCAGAGAGCTGTGAGGATTAAACAGGATAATGCATGTAAAACACTTGATGTAGCCAGAGTAAACACCCAGCAAATACTGGCGGTTATCACCACTCTAGGACATGCTGTGACTAATGAATCAATGAATGAGTGAATGAATGACTTAAATATACTTCTGCCATCTGCTGGGGCATAGAAAGCTTTCCTTGTAAGAAACCCAAGAAATGAAAGCAATTTCCTTTAAATGGAAATAAACACCGTAGATTGAAGCAGTTTATGGTGGCAGAAGAATTGGCCCTCACTTCCTCTGTGTCATTCACATTCTCAAAGGATCTCTCCCAAAGCAGAGAAAGGGCCGGCCCCCGAGTGCAGACCATCTGCGACCATCTCCCTGGCAATGCTGACAAGGTGGCGTTTTGTGATGAGGATGCAAGAAATCTTCCAATAACTGACCCTCGGCTCCAGCAAAAAGCTTTGAATTTTGCAAAACTGCTGGGGCGTAGCAATTTCTCATCTGGCGCTGGCTCACCCGGCAAGTTTCCCAGCCATCCCAGACTGGTCTCTGAAGCACTCAGCCGAACTGATTGCCCTCTGCTCATTTCTTGAGAGTTAACAGATGTGAGCATTGGAGGAGAGGGTGACAAGTGGCCTGGGACCTGGAGGAGCTGGAGTAGTAGAGGAGGGGGCCGGCTTCTGGCTGGAGCACATCCAAGTCTGCACCACGGGCCCCGCAGTCAATATACAAAACATTACGATGTTCAAGGGCCACCACCGTCAGAGGGATTTCCACTCTGCTGCTTCCCTGCTGCATCCTGCTCTCAGCTGCAGACACCTAGCTACTTTTTCATTTGTGTCCCTAAGTATGTGATGCACATCAGTGCTGATGTGGGCAGAGGAGGGTAGTAAGTCCAAGCTTGGGCTCTGGGGTCAGATAAACCAGGGATCAGCCCAACTCCAACAATGTCTTGTTTTGCGGTTCGCCCGGTAGCAGACCGTGACCAAGGACTTGAGCACAATGTTTTCCTGTGAGCTGATTCCTGGAGGTACCACTCAGAGGGGTGGGGGGAATATGAGAGGGAGGGGAGAGGAACCCGGAGGGCACCCCACTAAGCTAACTGCCACTGTGGGCAGCTCAGCCCCGCTGGGAACTCCAGGAGACTGCGTGGAGCCTGGCTGGAGTCACTCCAGCTCAGCTAAGGAAGCTGGCGAGTTCCTACCCGACCCACCATCCGGCACCGGTCAAGGGCTGCGCAGCTGTCACCCTCGGCACATCCGCCCTGCCCTGTGTGGGGGCTGGTGTCCACAGCCGGGAACAAAAACCTGGGACAGCGCGTCTTGGGTCTTCAGGGTGAGGGCTGGGGGCACCGCTGTAACTGTGTGACCACGCCCCCCACGGTCATTTACCCCATCTCTGCCTCAGTCTCCTGATCTGTTAAAAAGGGATAATACTGACCACCCGGGCTTGGCGCCAGCCTTCGGGGCAGGAGGTGCAACCCACGCAGCAGGGCGAGTGCTCAGCAGAGTTGCCACCATTACTATAGTTTGTCCCCCGTGTTTCTGGAAAGCCCTTCTCCTTTTTCTTAACCAAAGAACTCCTATCTGTCCTTCGAATGCCCAGCTTAGATGTCACATCTTCTACGACACCTACTTTTCTATACCTGTTAGTGTCCCAGGGCTGCCATAACAAACGACCACAAACTCGGCAACTTCAAATGACAGGAATTTATTCTCTCACAGTCCCGGAGGCCAGCAGCCTGACGTCAAGGTGTGAGCAGGGCTGTGACCCCTCCAAAGGCTCCGGGGAGAATCCTTCCTTCCTTTTTCAGCTTCTGGTGGATGCTGGCATCCTTGGCTGCATGCCTGCCTCTGCTGCCTTCATCTACACGTGAGCCTCTTCCCTGTGTATCCTCTCCTTGCCTGTCTCTTATAATGACACCTGTCATTGGGTTTAGAGCCCACACTAATCCAAGAAGATCTCATCTCGAGATCCTTAACTTAATGACATCTGCAAAGACCTTTAATCCAAATAAGGTCACATTCAGAGGTTGCAAGTGGACATTCAACCCACTATGCTACATTTTGTCAATTTTCTTTAATTATGGTTGCATTGGTTCGAATTACATCTGTAGCATGTACTCACCACAGCAACTTAACCAAATAGGGGTTTATTTTCCTCCGGTCATGAATACTCTCAAGGCTGGCAGCTTCCAGGCTGGTACGATGGCTTCAAGGAGCCAGCAGGGACAAGACTCCTAGCTTTCTGATGGTACCGTCTCCAGCTGGGTCTTGAATCCTCATGGTTCTAAGAAGGCAGCTCCATCCTTGGACCCAAGGCTGCAAGACAGGGTGAAGGAGGAACGCAAAGGCCAAAAGATTAAGGGCATCTGCTTCTCCAGAAGCTTCCCTGTAAGCCCCACCCAGGGGTGTGTGTTCACATCTCCTAGACCAAGACTGTGTCCCCGGATCAGTTGAGTACCTTTCTCAGGGTACATTGCTGTCCTGCGCCAGCCATGGGATTGTGACAGAAAGAAAGAGGTGAGAATTAGTGATATGTAGGCAATTAGAATGAGTAGGCAAATTATAATACATAATATAATTTTTATACATTATGTATAAATAGAATGTCACCTGTAAAGAATTGAAATTCACATCACAGCTCTTCCCCCGTGTTGTTATGTAGAGTATCCACAACGTCTAGTTTGAAGGACACACCAGAGTGTATTTGTGGATGACCCATAACTTTTCTCAACCTCGTCCCTCCTGGTGTGGCAGCAGCCCCCTTTCTGGACACCAGGGCCTGGCCCCGAGGGAGAGGGGGGCCAGGATGCGGGCATTCAGGTGAGCCCAGCGGAGCGGCGCCAGGCGTAGCAGGAGCAGCAGCTGGCGGCGGTGCTGTTAGTAGGAGTCAGCGGTGGGGCCAGGAGGTGGTGAGCGCAGCAAAGGGACAATGGAAACCCGCAGGAGGGGCAGTAAATGAACCTGGTGACATCAGCACGTCAGAGCCTTCCTGAGGTGGCATTCTGAACACTGAGTCTGGTCGGGAGTGAGACTATAAAAAGAACAACCTGGAAACTTCTCTGTCTCTCTAGGATGTGGCACCCTCTTTGGATCCGTCCATGTGACATCTGTGCTCAAGAAGTATCTGGTGGATGATTGATTCGGTAGGGTAGCAAGCAGCCAGCAGGCAGTTAAGCAGATTTTTAATGGCCTGTAAGTAGGCTCAGATCACAGCATCTCAGAGTTAGAAGGAACACACTGTCTAGGGAAGCTTCCTGCTGATGCATGGGTTCTTTCAGCAAGTTCCCTCGTCTCCACTTGCATGTGTCTCATGACAGGATGCTCACTGCCTCACAGGACAGCCTGCCTTACTGCCTAGCAGCTTAAAGTGTAGACAGGGCTTCCTGAGGTGCAGTCAAGAGCTGTTGCCTTGGAAATCCCCCCAGCTGGTCCTGATTTGGTGCCTGCAGAGTCACACAAAATAAGCCCGATTCTTTTCCAGGCTACAGCCCCTGCCTTTAATTATGGAAAGGCTTAACATCCTCCATATGTTGATGCTTTGCTTTCTTTTTCATTTATGAATGTTTTTCCTTGTTTTATGTTTATTTCCTCCACAAAGATGTATAAAGCACCTCCTTTGTGCCAGGGATTCTGTGAGGTTCTGGGGTCACAAGGGTGAATGAGAGAACCATGATGCCAGTTCTTAGGAAACGGAAAAACCAAATGGGTCAGATAGGTTATGATGATGATGGTGATGATGACGATGATGATTTTGGTGAAATCCACATGGCATGCGATGATACATAGTGCATTCACAGTCTTGTGCAGTCACCACCTCTCTCTAGTTTCAGAACTTTTTCATCACCCCGAAAGAACACCCCATACCCATTAAGTGATTAATCCCCATTTCCCTTTTCCATCCATCTCCTGGCAACCTCAAATCTGCTTTCTATCTCTATGGATTTCCCTATTCTGGTTCTTTCATATAAAAGGACATTTTGTGTCTGGATTCTTTCACTTAGTATAATGTTTTCAAGGTTCATCCAAGTTGTAGCATGTGTCTGTACTCTATTCTTTTTTATGGCTGAATAGTATTCCACCATATGGATATACACACTTTGATTATCTGTTCATCCAGTGATGGACATTTGGGTTGTTTTCACCTTTTGACTATTGAAGAATGCTGTTATAAACATTTATTTACAAGTTTCTGTGTGGACCCGTTGTCAATTCTCTTGGATATGTATCTAAGCTGGATTTCAGGAGCACGTAGAAATTCTATATTTAAGTTTTTGAAGACCTACCAAACTGTTTTCCACAGTGACTGCACCATTTTATGCTCTCAGCAGCAATCCATGATGGTACCAATTTCTCCACATCCCTCCAAATAATTCTTATCTTCATTTTTAAAAATTACAGCCATCCTAGTGCATGTGAAGTGGGATCTCACTGTGGTTTTGGTTTTCTTCTCTAACGACCACTGATGTGGAACACCTTTTCCTGTACTTGTTGGCCATTTGTATCTATTATCTGGAGAGAAGTCTGTTCAAGTCATTTGCCTATTTTTAAATTGGTTCGTGTGATGCTTGATTTTATGTGTCATCTCAACTGGGCCATAGGATGCCCAGATGTTTGGTCAAACATTATTCTGGATGTGCCTTTGAGGGCATTTTCGGATGAGCATGACATTTAAATTGGTTGACTGAGTAAAGCAGATTGTCTTCCCTAATGTGGGTGGGCCACATCCAATCAGTTGAAGGCCTGGATAGAACAAACAGGCTGGCCTTCTCATGCAAGAGAATTCTTCAGCCTGACTGCCTTTGAACTGGAACACTGGCTTTTTTCTTGCCTTCAGATTGACTGGAACTACACCATTGGCTCTTTTGGGTCTCCAGCTTGTCTATTAACCCTGCAGATCTTGGAACTTATTAGCCTGCATAATTGCATGACCCAATTTTTTCTAGTAAGTTATATATATAAATTATATTTTATATAATATGGAGATATATGCATATATAGAGAGGTATCTCCAGTTGATTCTGTTTCTCTGGACTACATCAGGTTGTTTGTGTTTTTTTGTTGTTGAATTGTAAGACTTCTTTATATATTCATGACACGAAACCCTCACCAGATATAGGAGTTGCAAATATCTCCTTCCCGTCAGGAAGATGGATTATGAAATGGATTAGGTGTGGATGGAAGCACAAAGCTGGAGTCCCTCTGAATGGAAATTCCATGAGCACAGGCCTCATCTGGTTTATTTATTGTAGGATCCCCCTCCTCCCCACTGTGCCTGCACATAGTAGATGCTCAGTAAAGGGTGAAAATGAGTGAAAATAAGTGAAAATGAGCAAGTAAACTTAAGCGTTCAGGAGGAGCAGAGAAGGCTTTCCAGAGGCAGCCTCATGTGGCTGAGGATTGAAGCTTTCATAGGACTTAGCCAGGCAGGGAAGAAACAGTGGTCCAGGCTGAAGGCGTGGCCTGTGGGAAGGCCCAGAGGAGAGAAAGGACTTGGCAATTTCGAGGAATGGAGCATCCTGTCTAGCTGGAGCACAGAATGTGGGGATAACTGCAGGGTTGGAAGATTGAGTTGCGGCGGGTGGGGATAGAAGAGTGCTGGCAAGGCAGTGAGAGAGGAGAATGGTGAGGTTGGAAGGGGTCAGACACAAAGGGCTTTGTAGGCTGTTAAGGAGTTTGAGGACCTCTGAGAAAGAGAGAGGAAGCTCAAAGCAGTGAAGTGTTAATGAATGGCTGGAAGCCATAGGAAGTCATCTCCTGCAGAAGATGCAGGGGAAGCAGGAGGAGAACATGGGCTCTGGCTCTGGATCCCGGCTCCTCGTGGTTTGAATCTTGGTTCTGTCCCCCATCAGGTGAAGACTAGGGTCAAGCAAATGGGGCTTGACATCTCAGCCAAGATACTTACCCTCCATTTCCTCATCTACAAAATAGGGATAATGAGGATACCCTGGTTTGAGTGCCACCACGCATAGGGCAGCCTGCCCTTGGCCCTTGGGAGCCTCAAATCTGATCCCCATCAAGCCCCAGATGCAGACAGACCCTCTACCCCTTCCCTGAGAAGGTGCAGGAAAAGTGGAAACAGGTAATTCAGCTGAGGGCCCATTGGGATGCGGTTTGGGGTCCAGGCTGGCCGCTCAGGCCCTTCTCTGGCTGGACCGATGGAGGAAGAGGCAAGGTAGGCAGAGAGTATCCCACTCCGAACCGCCGCCCACAAACGGCCTCCTGATTCCTATATAAGGCTGAATGTCAGATTCACCCAGTTCGAATCTTCCCCGGCTAATGTCCCTGCAGGGGCCCTGGGGGCATTTTTACTGTGAGAGGCTGAGCCAGAAGGAGACTGAATGCTCTGGGAAGAATTCTCGAAATTACTATGATGACTCAGGGGAATGCTTCTGAAGTGCTTGGCTGTGTCGGGCACAGTAATCATTCAAAAAATTATTTGTTGAGTAGATGAATAAATGTTTTCAACATCCATTTTTCTATCTTCATTTTTATTAGCTGTGGTTTGGGCAAATTACGTAACCTCTCTGAACCTCAGTGTTTTTCACTTGTTGTCTTCTTTGGAGGGTCATGGTCTGGATTAAGAGGTGGTGTACACAAAGCATCTGGCACAAAGTCAGTGCTAAAAGGAGGAGGAGGTAGATGTGGACGGCGGCTCTTTCCAGCCCCAGAGCTGGAGCCTGGCACAGTCATTCTCCAAGCCCGTGGCTGAAAGAGGAGTGACTTTCCCCATCCATCCTTCCCACCTCTGGTCCTTCCTCACTGCCTCCCACCCCCACCTGCATCCTTTCCCTGTTCTTGGACATTCAATCCATCATTCAGCTCTCTGTCCACATGCAGGCTGCTTCTGCTCTTATCAAAAAGCATTCAGGAATCAATTCTCTGGCTCCTCCTTGCAGCCACACACTTTCTCCTTACCTGCTCCCAGCCTCTCCCAGACAGAAGGGAGACAGCGATAATGAGTGAGGCTCCCCTGAGCATATCAATGAAGAAAAGGAGTCATGGTCAGCTGATGAGCAAAGTGAGAAGGGTGCGCAGAGGGTGGTGATGAGCTGCTGGGGGCTGGATATTGTTTTCTGTGTGACTGGCTCTGCCTGTGTCCACAGATGGACACCATCCAGAATCAGGGTGCCCCCATCCTTGGGGTCACAGGGACTGGTTCAGGGAGGGATGTAGGCCCAGGAGGGGGCTACCAGCGTGGGGTTCTGGCCCCATCACTTACTAGCACTGTGATATTGGGTAAATATATCACTTCTCTGTGCCTCAGTTTCCTCATCTATACAATGGAGAGAGTAACAGTCCCCACTTCACAGGGTTGTTGTACAGATGCAATCACGTAAAAGGGTGCAGCACAGAGAAAGTGCTCAGTAAACATTAGCTTGTGGTATTAATGGAACTAAATCTGGGGCCGTGGAGTGACTGTGAAAGAGAAGCTTTTTTTTAAAAAAAAAACTGAAGGAAGGAATCTTGCCATCAGAGGGGAGAAACTGCCTGGTAATGAATTCAGCACAAAGGAAAGGAGTGCCCAGAGATGGGGAAAAAAGGACTTGGTCCTGATGAAATCACTGGAGTTCCTTGATCTAGCTATTCCTGAAGGTCTACCCCTGGACTATTCAGAAACATAACTAAGTCTGTTTTTTCTTCCTTTTTGGCTTGAGTTACTTTGAGTTGGGTTTCTATCATGGGTAACAAAAATAGTCTTGATGAGTATCCATCTGTCCATCCATCCAGTCAACCAGCCAGCCAAAGTCCTAGCTGTGTGGGCTTAGATACGTCACTTTCCTCTCCAAGACTTAGTTTCTGCATCTGTAAAGTGGGAATTTCATCACCTACCTTTTGGGTGATTTCAAAGATTAAAGGGCAATCCAAGTAGGGTACCATGCTTAGTACCAAAGGCAGAGGAGGGGCTCAGTAAATTTCCCTTCCATCCCGTCTTTTCTAACTGTCTGAATCCTGCCCCACCCCTGAGCAGGTGTGCCTGGAAAGCCAGGGTGGGCGCCACACCCCAGCAGGCCTGGGTCTCTCAAACAGCAGAATCTGATGGGTACAGCCTTTATTGTTTCTCCATCATTTTCCAGAAGAATGGTGTCATTCGAGGGCCACAAGGGATGGGGGGAGTAAAAAATAACATAAACAAACTGAACAGAAAGGCAGGTGGGCAGCAAGAGGGGCTGAGATCGGGTGTTCGGGGCAGAGGTGGGAGACCTGGGACAGTCAGAGCCTCTTAGCTTTCAGCCACCAGAGTAGAGAATTCTGCAAAAGAAAATGGCAGAGGTGAGTCAGAGGTGGACCCTGCAGAAGGAACTGGCTAGAACCTGTTTTCTCTCAGTTCTCGAATCTGCTACAGGAAGAGCTGGAGTGATGGAGCGAGTGGGTGTGGGGACGAATGAATAAATGAATGAATGAATGAATCAATCAAGTACGATGGGAAATGATGAACCTACCGTGCCTTTTGCTTTACAGTGTATGTCACCCACAGATTGTTAGTAATAATAACTATAATAATAAGAGCAATGGTAGTTTTCTGATTGTTTATCACTTGCCAGTTGCTATTCTAAGCAGTTTATATACAATATCTTGTTTGACTCTGACAGCAATCCTCTGATGTGCATTTTTCATTATTCCCATTCTACAGATGAGGAAACTGAGGCTCAGAGTCCAGCAATGTCTACAAGGTCACACAACTAGTAAGAAGCAGAGCCAGAGTTCAGACCCAGGTGTGTCTGACTTGGGACCCTGAGCCCTTTCTTAGCCACTTGTCTTAGCCTATGAGGCTCATGAGCAGGATCTAAGAAGACACAGAGTCCCAGGCCCCTGCCCTGGAATTTCTGATTTTTCTAAATCTGGGTCTAGGATAAGGGATGAGTTATCTTATTTGGTAAAAGTTGTTTCTGGTGAGCAGCCAGCTTCAAGAACCACTGTGGGCTCCTCCCCTGGGGAACCAAGCCAGACCCTGGAGGAGACCTGAGCATGTGACCTCTGCACGCAGCTCAGCATGGTGAGTGCACCCAGGGCTCAGAATGAGCTGGGTTCTGTCTCACACAGCTCCTCATTTCATCCTCACAAAACACCCAGGCAACTGGGAGTTATTATCCCCATTTTAAAGAGAGGAAAACTGAGGCCCAGAGGGGAGAAGTGACTTTGCAGAGCCTCTAGATTGTAAGTGGCTGAGGATTCAAGCTCTGGGGTGCAGGCCCCTCCACGTCAGTCTGTGTGAGTCCACAGTGGGCCCCTCCCTCCCCAGAACTGTCCATCTGCCCTTCTTCACCTTAATGTTACTGAATGCTGCCAGACCAGTGTTGACAACAGAGGGTGAGCAAATGTCCTTCTATTGAATCCAACTTGAACAAAGGGATGGTCCCAACCAGGCGAAGGGAGACACAGGGGAGTAGGTGGTCCCTGCCCCACAGGAGCTTCTGGTCAAGTCAAGGAAGAAGGCAGTATCTGGCAAGAAGTGCTCTGTACTTCTGGCCTCTTCTCTGAATCTCAATCATGCTGGGGGCCTTCACACCTCAGGACCTTTGCACCTGCTGTTCTCTCTGCCTGATATCCTCTCCAGGCTGCCTCACAGCTAGCTGCTTGTTCGCCTGGTCTCAGCTCAACTGTCCCCCTTCAAGGGGTCTTCTCTGACTGCCCTGGCCAAAGCAGTGCCCCACCCCTGCTGCGATCCTCTTTGTTGTCACCATTTTTTGTTATATTCACATCACTCACCACGCTTGAAATACCTCTGAGTATATTCTTGCATATTCACTGGCTGTCTGCCTCCTCCACTGGAGCATAAGGCCACAGCCCCCACTCTCCTGGTTCCCTCCAGCCCACCTCCTGTTTCCGCAGCTGCCACCGAGGGGGACGCAGATGTTTGTGGAAAGGCAAGAGGGGCCCAGAGACTTTGCGTTCACAGGGAGAAGTGGTGCCTTCTATTTAAGGCATCAGCAAAACCTTCAGAGGAAAGGTGGCTTCTGATACAGGCCTGTAAGAAGTTGCAGGATTCCCATAGGAAAAAGGCAGACGAAGAGGTCAAGGCTCAGAGGGCAGGAAACACTGGGGCGTTTTTGGGAAAGACCCAGTAGCCATGCTGGGCTGGCATCTTGTGTGAAAAGACTAGCTCAGCTGAAGAAGCCTGGGCCCCCACATCTGGCTCCTCCACTTATGGGCTGTGTGACTTCAGACACGGCGCCTAACCTCTCTGAGCCTCATTGTCATCATCTGTAAAATGAAGGAAAGTCAGTTTGGCTCCTTGAATAGGAGACAGTCAGCAGAGGTGCTATTACCCTCAGCCCCTGCCGGGAGCTCCTCTGCCCCCGTCTTTCATGTCCTCTTTAAAGTGGGGTCCTCGTGTGCTGGTCAGAGGCGGGGACTGCTTGGCAGCCAGGTCTTCCGAGATCTTTATTTGGAATATTTATTTTATGAGAGTCTCCTCCATTGTTTTTCTCTCCAGGAGATGAGAGAGGACGGATGGAGTTTGTCACCATCTCCAATATGTGTCTGAGATGTCATATCCCCTCAGCCTGCCGGACATTGTGGGGCCTCAGGTAAGAAGGCATCGCCTCTGGATGCAGTGTCGTGATGTGGGGACAGCACAGGTGGGGATCCAGAGCTGGGGTTCCAGGCCTAGCCCTGCGCCATTTGCTGGGAAATACACCCCTCTGGACATCAGTTCCCTCATCTGCCCGTGGGGTGACGGGAGGGGCCGGTAACAATTCCTAGTGAAAGGTATACAAAAAAATGGATGTGAAGTGGCTTCAGAAAGGCCACAAGAGGTATCTGGGGGTCCCTTGAGGTACGTCCCGCCCTCCACGGACTTGGTATGAAGCACATAGTGTAAAAACCTAGTGTAATTTCTTCATCACACATAGTTATGTTGAATGTTAGTATTAGGGGATGTTGGGTGAGGGTATATGGAACTCTCTGTACTATTGTTAGAGGCCTTATCTAAAGCTAAAATTATTTAAAAATAAAAAGTGAAAAAACAAAACATGCTATCATCATGGAAATGAACTGCCATGACCCCCACCGGGTGGACGGACATGTACCTGGGCTCCCCACCTTTCTGGGAAGTGGATACCACCCACTCCTGTCCCCAGGTTGTCCCTGAGGATAGGAAAGGCAGGTGACCTGGACATAGGGGCCTGGGTATTGACTCAGGGTGGGAGAGAGGGACGGTCCTCCTGCTGGTCCTGAAAACCCCCAGAATCACGGCTTGAGCGATAACAGTTGGGGCAGGGCTGGAACCAAACACCAGACTCTAAAAATCCCTCCCATGGGCCAGGTTTTCTCAGCCACGAGCTCCTCTGATCCTACACTTACTAAGGCAGGTGCTTATTTGAGATGTCTTACATCATTAGTACTTTGATTAATATTGTCCATTTTTATGGAATTCAAAAACTCTTATTTACCAAATACCTACCTGGGAAGCATTTGCATTTATCAGCTCATTAAGGTCTCATGGCCCCTCCACAGGAGAGACGCGTTTGTCTGCATTTTACAGATGGGGAAACTGAGGCCCAAGAGTTAAGTTGCTTGACTAAGATCACAGGGTAGACGTGATTCCAACTTCCTGCTTTACCCTGGAAGTTTCTGACCTCCTTTGACCTACGTCTCAAGTGACACATGAGCCAGCTCAAACACCGCCACCCACATGACCGTCATATTAGCCGTTTTTTATTTACTTCATGGCACTTAGCACTCTCGGAAATGATCTTATTTCTGCACTTACTGATTCTTGTCAGTCTCCCCGTAAATTCCAGAAGGGCAGGGAGCATCATCTTTTGTATTCACCACTCTCCTAGAGACAGAGCAGACCTGGTACCCGGCAGGTGCTTGTAAACAAATGCCAGATGGGTGGGCAGATGGACAGATGAGTGGATGGGATGGCTCATGAGTCCTCCTCACGGTTCAGCGAGTACCAACTTACTGCATGCAATTCTCACAACAGCCCCTGGAGGTGAGTTGGATGATTCCCATTCTACAGATGGGGAAGTGGAAGCCTGGCGAGGTCAAGTGTCAGGGTCAGGCAGAAAAGAAGGGGCAGGGGCAGGGTCTCAGGAACACCCCCTCTGTGGAGGTGGCGAGACCATTCCCAACAGGGTTATCATCACAGATTGGGGGGAAGCATGAACCCTCTCCAGCTTCAACCCGCTGTTTGATCTGGCAAACTGGCCAGAGCCAGCATAGCCTGTTTTGGGGCATGGAGTTGCTCTGTCCTGGGATGAAGGAGACGTGAGTCCATCCATCAACACCAGCTGATGGAGTGACTATCAGCTGTGACTGGAGGAGAAGTTGGCCCTTACCGTTTCCTGACCTCTACACCTACCCCTCAACCCTCACCCTCGAAATTATGGGTTCTCGGCTGCTCATCAGCAAAGACCCCATTCATCACCTTCACACTGGATGGCATTTGGGGCAGTCAGCATGACGGAGACCAAGGGACACCAATCAAGGGACTCTCGCAGTGAAAGTCCAGCATTTTGGAGCCTGACCATGGGAGATATTTTGAACTGGTGGGGTTTTCAAAAGCCTCTAAAAACAGACCCCTGGGGTCCACCCTGAAGCAGCCAGAGTGTCACAATGGACACATGCCCTGGCTTTTTGCAGAGATCACAGGAGTCTAATTTTGTCCTCTCAGAACCTGGAGCATAGTACTTTGTAGATCACTTCCTGGCTGGGTGGCCTTAGGTCACTACATTGTCTCTCTGAGCCTCAATTTTCTCACGGGTAAAGTGGGTATGGTAATGTCTACTTGCACCAACCGCTATTGAGAAAACCAGATGAGAAAATACAGAAAGATGCCTGGCACATTGTAGGTGGCTGATAAATGTTAGTTTCACCCCACTTGGATTCCCTCAGCACAGCTAGCACAGGTTGGAGCTTTAAAATAACCACAGCAATAACCACGAACATCCTGAAACTAAGACAGGAAGATGTAAACAGAAAGAGGACATGGGAAGCCCAAAGAGGAACTAGCTGACCTGGTGCAAGTTTCTGACACTGTCTATCCCATCTGACTTGGAGTCCCGCCTCCAGCACAGCCATCAACGGACACTAAGTCTCTGCCCCCTCAGTTTCCGCATCTGTAAAATGGGGACACTGAGAGAACTCCTCATAGGGCCATGGAGGGGACTATGTGAGCTACAGCGGTGCCTGGCACACAGAGGGAGCGCAATTAAATCATATCTATTTTTGAGATGCCAGTGTTCCTTGGGAGAGGGATCCAGAGATGCAGAGCCCTTTCTCCTATAGGAGTGCGGGTACAGCCCTACCTTTGCCGAGAAAGCCTCACCTGAGGCCCCTGGGGACAGCTTGCTGGTGTCTTCATCATCCAATCAGGAAGAGACTAGAGATGGAGGTGGGGGTGGGGCAGGCAGCAGGCGAAGGGTCAGAGGATGGGAGGGCTCAGGTTTTTCCTTTCCCTTAAGAAACTGAAATTAGCCTACTTAGGTCTGTCCCAGTCCCCAGTGCTGTGGGGATGGGACAAAATTAGAAGCTATTGACAGGTGAGAGCAGCACTCCCTGATAGCCCGAGGTGAAACTGAGATGAACTTTGAGTCAGCGCCTGGAAGGCTCTCCCTCCTCCGCTCTGTCGTGATGACCAGGAGGAAGGCACCAGCCTCCCGGTTTATCACCTCGCCTCTAAATAGCTCCAGGGCTGAGTTTCTTATAAATTGGTATTGCAAGCAAGGATCACTTTCCCACCCCAGAGAATCAGGAGGCGGGGTCATTCGGGGTCAAGACAGACAGCCACAAGGAGCCGGTAAACAGTCCTGGGGATGCACCCTGTCAGGCGATGCCCTGCGAGCCATCCTGTTTCATCCTCACCAGCTCTCTTATCTCCATTTTATTTACAAGGAAACTGAGGCTGAGAGTCATTCAGCCAGGAAGATTCACCTCTAGCCAGGATATGTCTTTTTCTCTGAGGTTGGAGTTGAATGGCCCTGGGTTCTGACTCAAGCTGTAACCCCCAGAGGTAGAGGAGGGGTAAATGGAGAGGGAACATCTTCTTTCTACCCTCACTGCTGCTCCTTTTTGCAGGAGGGAAGTTATATAAGGGGTGGTGCTTGCCTTCCCTTGGCTAAATCTTATCTAGTGCAGCATAAGGTCGGAGTTACGGAGAGTCCACACGGGAATAAAAGCGAGCATCTTGCTAAGCACAGAAACCATTTATAACTCGTGTCCCAGCTCAGCCTGGTGGAGAGAGTAGTGGAATCTGGAAACCTGGGTTCTACTCGGCCAAGGTTTTGCTGTGTGACTTTGGCAGGTCTAACCCCAACCCCAACCCTCTTTCGATTGCCTCCAGACTAAGATTTAATGGATCATTTTGCAGCCCTCTGTATAAAATACGTCTTGAGATGGATGCTTATGAAAGAAACCCCAGCTCCAAGAAGCCTGTGCTTTCTGATCCAACTCGTGTTTTTTGTCTCTTCTTCCAATCTCAAGCTCAGATTCAAAGCTGATTCTTTCTGAAGGTCGCAAGCTTGCAATTTCCCTTGAGCCTCAGTTTCCACATCTCCCAGTGGGGATCAGACTCTGTCCCCCAGATCGTATTGAGCCGGGATGAGGATGCAATAAAACAGGACAAAACACTGCGCACCTTGGGCCTCTGCCATCGGAGCTGCGGGCTGGCCCTGATGTGCTTGGAAATCAAACCCCATATGGGCTGGAGGGCTGAAATTACAGGGAGGCGGGTTAGACTCCCCTTTTATCCTTCTCACCTTCCTCCCCTCTTAGACTCAATTCCACTTCCTCTGAGGACAGATATTGCACTACTTCCAAAGGGTTTTGAGGTAGCTTACCAGAGAAAGCAGACACCTAAAAAGAGAGGAAAGGAACCATTTCTCGGACACTCACTTAATTCTTGCAACAACCTTTTAAAGTGGTTATTTTTACCCCTGCTTGGGGATGAGGAAATGGATGCCCAGCGAGAGGAGAAGGCTTGGCCATTCACACTGCTGGTAGCACACACTCTGCAGGTTGTACCTTCCACCTGACTTTAGGAGTTTCAGCCCAAGGGCTTGCTCCCTCCCTGCTGCCTTCTATATTATCCTTAATAGGCTAATTAAGGATAAAAGAGAACAGATTTTGCCAGAAGGAAGCAGAAAAGGCAAATACCTTCAGGCACGTGCCATCAACTGCAAGGGGCAGGCAATTATCATGACTGAATTTTTCAGCAACGGAAGCAAAAGCCGAGCATGAGCTCTTGAGTTGGAACAGGCTTGAAGCATAGGAAACTGGATCTGCCACCGGGATCAGGTTTCAGGGAAACTGTAACTAGGATTGCATGCGTGCGCATGTGTATATGGGGCGTGCAGCTCTCATCTACAGCCTGGCAGGGAAAAGGGAGGTATTTGGAGGTAGACTGTCGAGGTTTGAAGCAAGGCCCCAGTGCTGAATAGCTGTGAGACCCTGAGCAAGTCATCCCACTGCCCTGGGCCTCAGTTTCCTTGTCTGTGCAGTGAAGGTGTATCTTGTGATGCTGTTGTGAGGACTCAAGGAAGTGCCACATGGATGGTACCCCCTGTTCCCATCGCCATGCACGGTCCACGTGGGCAGGTATTAGGTGCGGAGAACCCGGGCTGGAGACACATCAGGGTGGCAAACGGTCCTACCTAGACCTCCGAGCCTCAGTTTTGGCTCTGCTACTGAGTGACTCTGGGCATGTTACTTAACCACTCAGTTTCCTCATCTGTAAACGGGAAGAGTGATGGGACCTCCTTTCTAGGATGAATGTAGGGCAGTGGTTCTCAAAGTGTGGTCCCTGGACCATCAGCTCCACATGGGAACTTAGTAGAAATGCAAACGCTTGGGCCCCACCTGGACCTAAGGAATCAGAAACTCTTGGGATGGGGCCTGAGCATCTGTGTTGTGAAAAGCCCCCTGTGATTCTGATGCCGGGTCCTGTCTGAGACCCACCTTGGGGACAGACAAGTATTTGAGAAGGAACCTGCCACTCACTAGTCTTGCCTGTTACTTGTGCCTGGGTTTTGCCACTGCGGCTGGGTTTGGGGGCACCTTCCGCCTCTGTCCATCTTCTTTCTCCTTGTCTGCCTCTACCTCCCCCTACCCGCCTTTACCAGCTCTGCACCAGTCTTTCAAGGGTGTCCTTTGAGAATTAATTGACCATGTCTATAAGAGTCTTTGAGCTTCCTGGAAGTAGTTGCCCAGAGACAGGTAAGCAAAGGGTTATTATTAGAACTTTGTCTTTCTACCCACTCCCTTCAATCTGCGATCCTAAAGGACCTGGTAAATATCACTCACCTTCAGAAGGGCAAACAGCTAGAGATGGAGGCAGTACCCCTGGTTCTAGAATCCCTCCCAGTGCCTGCTACAGGCAAGCCCCCAGCTCAAAGAGTTCTCCATCCTTTGCCTATGGACCTCTGCCTATACACCACACTTCCTCATCACTGCATCCCCAGAGCTGGACACATATTCATTCAGTCGTTCCACAAACTTTTTTTGCGCCTCTACTATGTGCCAGGACCTGTTCTGGGTGCTGGAGTCAGAACTGAACAAAACAAAGTTCCTGCTTTTGTGGAGCTGACATCCACCCCAGTGGGAGAGAGAGAAGCAAGCAGTAAGTCACTAAATAAAATTATCTATGATGGATACTCACTAGACTTTGAATGAATGGATGAATGAATGAATGAATGAATGAAGCAGGCAGCACAGGGCATGTGCATTGGATCCAGACAGACCTGAACCCAGATCTTGACCTTATCTTTCCCTAGGGATGGGAGTTTAGGCAAACCCTTGGCCTCTCGGAGCCTCAGTGTCCTCCATCTATAAAATGCGGATAGTAATACAGCCTCAAAGATAGTGACATGCTCAGCACAGCGCCTGGCGCACGGTGAGGGCTCCATGAAGTCAGATGTCATTGCCATCATTACTCCAAGTCACACAGCTGAGCCTAAGTGCCAGCCTGGTCCTCTGTCTAGAGGTGTATGCACTAGGGCACCTGGGGAGTCCCGGAGCTGGAAGGGACCCCAGTGACTGGCCAGTGATCTGAGCCCTGATTTTAAAGAGCTGGTGCCTGAAGGTCAGAGGGCTTCTCTGACTTGCCCCAAATCCCACCCGGAGCTGAAGGCATCCTCCAGCCAGTGGGCAGGGCTCAGACCCTTTGGACTTCCGAGCGAGCAGGCAGCAAAGCAGAGTGCCTAAGATAGAAAATTCTGGGCCCTCAAAGGGCTCTCCCCCCATCTCACTGCCTATCGGGCACCATCACACCCATCTTTCTTGTCCTCCTTTAAAAAAAAGTACTGTGTTTGAGGGTGGAAGTGGGGAGGGGGGCATCTGCATCTTCCCACCTCAAAAGCGCGAGCTTGTGGGCAGTCTGTTCTCACTGCCCGCTCCATCTCTGGCCCCAACTCGTCCTTGCTGCCCTGACTCCCGGACCTTCACCAGGTCGGCCTGAGCCTGGCTACGCTGGCAGACAGACCTGGCTTTGAACTCCGTGTCACCTTGGGCACTGGAGCCACTCTTTCTGCATCTGGACCTATGTCCTCTGTCATCCCGAGGTAAAGTGAGATGATGTTTGAGCAGAGTCCAGCGTTGGGCCGGGCACACGTTACTCACCCTGATGATCATTCTCTCTCCCCTCCCACCCTCAGCAAACCAGTATTCTTGCCCCTTTCCCAGCCTCAGTGCCTTTGCTGATTGATACCAAGGCCTTGCCTGGACCTCCCTCCACTTGCTCTCCTGGCCTGCAGCAGCACTGCCCACGGTCCCCAGATCCCCGTAAGTGCCTGCTGTCTCCGTCTCCGCAGAGCTCGCCTGCACCTCCCGGCCTCTGCCTGGTACTGCCATGTGTCTGTGTGTGTATCATAGAGCTAGAGGCATCATGCAGATAGAATAGAAATTCTATCTGCAGCCCCTCTTTACTGAGCACTTACGGTGTGCGGGGCAATGCACTCAACCCTACTGTACATTGTGTCTTGGAATCCTCACAAAACGCCAGTGTTGCCATGCCCAGTTTATAGGTGAGGAAACTGGGGCTCCGAGGCACCCAGCCAGGAAGTGGCGCCTCCGGGAACTGGGCCTGATACCTCTTTGCCTCCCCCACTGCTATTCGGCAAGTGTCTGTTGGGTCTGTTGGAAGAGTCGAGTTAGCTCTTTAAGATCTGAGTTGGGCAGGGAGGGAGGGAGGCAGGGAAGCAGGCCAGGATCTGGCCTGGTTTTTCTTCATCATGAAGGTTCCTTGCAGGCAGCCAGCCATGAAGACCCTGCCTAGGGCTTCTGAGCTGCAGCATATTGAAAATAAAAATGGGAGGGAGGGCCAAAGGCCTGGATTGGGGTCACGGCAGGAACCGGGCCCAGGGGAGGAACTGTCTGATAAGTGACCCAGTGAAGGTGGGGAGGGGAGGTAGGGGTACCACTCACTGGAATCACCTAGACCGGCCACCCATTTCTCTCCAGCACCCTCTGCTCTGGCTCCTTTAAAACCACCTCCCTCCTTCCCAGCCACAAGACGGGCAGCAGGCATCAGGAGGCCAGGCGACTCATTGCACCTGACCTTGCTAGACTGTCTCCATCCTCGTTTCTGGCATAAAACTTTAATAGCCTGTGCCCACATTCAGAATCCTTGTACCTTTCCCAAGGCAATTTTCTGTCTATAGTCACTTAATTTTCACAACGAGCCCAAGCAGGTCTTAGGAGAAAACTGTGCACCCCATGTGTCAGACACAGGAACGTAGGTGTGGAGAGGTGATGGGGTGAAGGTCACAGCCGGTGAAGGGCAGACAGCCAGCAGAGCACCAGGGCCTACACTTTACAACCAGGCAACAGATGTTTATTCCGTGCCTGCTTTGGGTCATGTATGGGCTACATACTGGGGATAAAAGGATGAATACAACCTTGTCCTTGTTTTAAAAAATTAGTTAACAGACTTGTAGATAGCACTTCCTCTGTGCCAGACACTTCTAAACACATCATATACGAATGCATCTAATCCTCTGACAATCCTAGGAGATAAAAACTATTATCCTCAGTTCAGAGATGACAAAACTAAGGCCCAGAGTAGTTACTTGAATTGCCCCAAATCACACAGCTAGAAAGAAGCTGGGTTGGGATTTGAACCCAGACAACATGAGCCCAGAGGCCAAGCACTTACGCACAGTTTCCTCTGAAACTGGCAGGAAGGACTATCACAAGGGCACAGATGTTGGAATAATGGAAAGTTGGAAAGAGATATTCAGACCTGTTTCTACATCCCTGCTCCCCCACTTATGTCCTAGCTCTCTGAACAGGCCAAGCACCTTCAACCTCAGTTTGCCCATCTGCAAAATGGAGATAATCCCCGAGGATGTTGTGATGCTAAGAAAGATAATGATGCTGGGGTGTGTTCCTTGAACGCTGGTTAAATCTGAAGGGAAAAGGATGTGGGATGGTGGACCACTAGCCCCTCACCTTTCCTAAAAGCAAAGCTTGAAAAGCAAGATCAGGTCAGATGTTCCTTTTTGTAATTCCCAGCTGATCCCTGCCTGGCTGTTTCTCCCGGCTCTCCTACAGTGCTGGAATGGTATATATTTGGGTGAAACCAAAACAGGTTTTGAGACTTGAAGTTACAAGACACCAGGACAAGATGCGGAGGAGGACAGGAGATAAGGAATTTCCATCCCTGGAATCTGAGAACATGAGAGCCAGTAGGGTCCCTGAGGGGATCAGTTTGCCTCATCTCCTCGGGTTGCAGATGGGAGACTGAGGCCCCACACAGAAGATAGGCTGCCCAAGGTCACACAGCTGGTTTAGGCAGAGCAGGGGCCAGAACCCAGGCAAAGTTCAGGGAAAATCCAAATTCTCCTGGATCCCTTACACAGCAGGAGAAAGAAAATAAAGAAAAGAATCGATTCCTTTTGAGTTGTTCAAATCCAGAAAAACTGGAGCGGTGCCAAGATAGCAGAATACGGGGACACATAGCTCACCCCCTCCCACAAATCTAGAAAAAATATATCAGTTTTTCTTTGCCTGGCTTATATGATAGAGCTCTCAGACCTAATGGATTGCCTTTTTTCCTTCTAATCTTGGGGAGTGTGGGACTCCCCCTCTCCCCTTCACGTGATGGGCATAGCTATAAGCTTTAAGCATCCAAAGATCCTGAGATCCACAATGTGCCCAGGTCACAGCTACTCACCATCGGCCCCAATCTTGCCGTCCCCATCCTTGTCTCCAGCGGCCAGCAGCGTCTTGGTTTCTTTAACAGACAGGTCTCTGGCATCTGGGGAGAAGCCTTTCAGAATGAATCTGGAGGAGAAAAGGGAGAAAGCCGGGGAGGGAGTCAGGTCAAGGTCACCTTGCAGGAACACCGGGTGGATGGTGGGCTGCAGTCTGCACAGGGGAAGCAGGCAGCTGGGACAGGCAGCGAGCAGGGAGCATGCATGCAGTTGTGCTTGGCCAGGCAGCCAGGACATGGCTGTGCTTCGTGGGTGGGTGTGCAGGGAAGGACAGGCTGTCCTCAGTGAAGGGTTGCCTTCACATCAGTTAGGGCACCTGCATTTGTTTATTTATTCAGCCAACACAACAAACACAAAAGTGTCTTCTCTGTGCCAGGGCCATGCTGAAAACCAGGGGTACAGAGATGATCTTAGGAAGCTACAAGAAAACACAGGGAAGGCGTCAAGTTCTGCTGGAGAGAACACACAGTGTGATGGATGCAATGATGCGGAAGTAGAGAGTGGTGCTCAAGGATGTATCCATCCCACTGAGGGGAGGGGAACAGTCAGGGGAGGCTTCCTGGAGAAGGTGATACCTGGAGGATAGGTAGAAGTCAGCCTCTGCATGTGTGTGTGCGCACATGCACACAAGTGCGCGTGCACATTGGGTTCCAGGTGGGTAGAAGGAGAAAGTTCTAGACAAAGGGTACCCTCGTGGGATGGTTTTTGGGCAGAGACAGGTGGATGGAGAAGTCCATACTTGAAAGGCTCCTCTCCCCACCCTACCCCTTCTCTTTATGACAAAATTCAAAGCAGTCTTGGCCCGAGAGTGACACAGCTGGGTCGGCAGACATGGGCCAGGTGGCCGAGAGGGTTCTGGCGGGAGGTTCTTCGCTGATGTAATTTTGCATTTTCCTGGCCATAACCTTCTCCACTTTACTCCAGGACTCCTGAACCCCTAAAGCTGGCTCTGCCTCCCTGGCTTGCACAGAACCTGCTAGAGCCGCCCTGGTACAGAAGGGCGTGGGTCTGCTGGATGGTGGAAAGTGCACTTTAGACAAATGAAAATCAATGAAATTCTCCAGGGAGCGCTCTCTGTCTCGCCTGTGGTGTCAGGCAATGAGAAAAACTGCCTCTTGGTTTGTATTAAATTATTAAGTAGCATCATTCCATTAGCAATATTAAGTGGCTATAATTTAACCTAGTTAGTTGCACTTTGCGCTGAGAATTTTATTCTTCCGGAAGGAACAGTGGGCAGGCAGGGTTATTTTCTGTGATGGGTGCAGAGAGAAGGGCAGATTGATGGGAACTGGGAAGCCAGAGTCCCAACACCACTCCCTCTCCCAGAGCCGCAGGCTGGGCAGCCCCCCAGCTCTCAGTTTACCCCAGCTCCTCCTCCTCGATGAAGCCACTCTTGTCTTTATCCAGGATGTGGAACACCTTTCTCACATCATCTGGGCTCTTTTTCTTCAGGCCGACCATTTGGAAGAACTTTTTGTGGTCGAAGGAGTCGACAGCTATCAGGGGTGGAGAGGAACGGGTTAAAATGAGGACAGAGAAAGGCCCTAGGGAAGGGTGGGAGGTGGGAGAATGGTGGAGGTGGAGAGGTGGCACAGCATTTTGATCGACTCCCCTGGGCCTGGGGGTGGAGAGGCATACCTCCATGGGAGAGCTGAGGGATCCCAGGCCAGGAGAGGGGGCTCAGCCCCAGGTCACACAGCCAGAGGTGGCAGAGGCCACCCAGATCTCCCTGGCTCTCAAGTCAGCCCAACCCTCCACTGTACCCTTCACTAATGGTGGGGGTAGACTTTGAAGGCAAAAGGGCTTCCTGTTTCCATGAAGCCTTTTGGTGGGTGGCTCAGTGCAGGTGGGCAGGGGAATCTGAGGTGGTGTGAACATGGTGCGTGAATGTTGAGGGGAGAGGGAGGGTCGACCTTTCTCTTGGCCGTAGATTGTGTTGCCAGAAAGTCAACACAGAGAGGACAAGTTTCTCTCAAGGTCACACAGTGGGAGGAGGAGGGGGAGGCCCCAGAAGTCCTGGCTTTGCTGCAGAAATCCATTCCGGTGGAAATGGGGGCGGGTGTTGAAAGGCTCCCCAAGAATTCCCAGTTAGGTTTCTTCTCAGAGGAAGCAAGTTGGGTCAAGGAGAAGTGGATGGGTTATCACAGTGCCCTGGGAGGTGGCTTCCCAAAGCTTCTTCATGCCCATTGGAGGGGGCTCCAAGCAGAAAGGAAATGGGAACCCCCCTCCAGTTTTCTGTGTCTTAAGTGCCTTTTTAAGAACACCTGGGAAAGGAAATGTTAGACCGAGTAACTTATGTGTGTGTGTATGGGGAGGGGGGGGACCCCTGTTGAGAATCACTGTTCCCCTCCCCTCAGCCTGGGCTGGAGTGGGGGAAAGTTGCTCTTGTCCACCTTGGACACTAGGTTAGGGGAACAAAACTGGGCTGACCCCAGTGCTAATCCCCCTTCTGCCCTGCGAGATGACCTTGGGTAAGTTTCTGGCCCTTTTCCTGCCTCAGTTTCCCCATATGGGTAATGAGAAGGAGGAGGAAGGTAGGCAGCTAAGGGCTCAAGTCCAGGGCAGCTCAGAGAGGTGAGACTGCTGGCTCCCCTCCCTCTGGAAGTTGCAAGCGCTTCCCTGAGGATGCTCCACGCAGAACAGAGCTCCAGCTGCGGGAAGGTCACCTCGCTCGCTTGCAAGTCCATTGCTGGGGTGGGCTCTGAGCTCCAGAAAGGGGGCTTGGACCTAAGGGGAGCCAGCAACGAGCAGCTGGGCGAGAAGAGTCCCGCGCAGAACGGGGATCTCGGAGAGGGGTCGCTTGGAGAGAAGCGTGCGCACCCACGGTCCCCTCCAAGTACCTTAAAAAGGAAGTTCCGAGCGCCCACAAGGACCCAGAAGTCCCGCTTTCGACCTGGGTCTTCGCCCTTGGTCCGGGACCTGAGTCCACGCAGCGCGGCCACCCTGCCTTTGGCGCCCGCAAGTTTCGGTTGTCCAGCAGGGCGCCCGGCCTCCCCGCCCGCTCCCTGCGCCAAGTCTCGCGCCGGCAGAGTTTGGAAATGCGGTGGACCACCCCCCGCCACGCTCCGCCAGCGCCCCGCGGGATGCGTGGGCAGAGGAGCGCTAGGGAAGACTTGCCCGCCGTGGGACCCGTGAGATGCAGGGGCCAGGGTGGTGGATGAGGGGAGAGGGATGCGGAGGGGAGCGCGCTGCTCACCGGTAAAGGCCCCCACTGCCTTCTTGATGTCCTCAGCGGTGAGCAATTCTGTCATCGACATCCTGCAACTGTTTGAGCGGGCAGAGCAAGTGCGAAAAGATTAAAAAGTGCTTTTCTCATCATTTCTGCTCATATGACCAGCGCTGCAGTGCTGCGCGCCGGGCGCACGCCAGCCGGCCTGGCGCGGAGCCAGGGGGCGCGGGGCTCGGCGCGCAGCCAGAGCCGCTCAGTCCAGCCGCGCCGCCGAGCCGCGCGGGCAGGGCCGAGCAGGCGGATAGGCGCGCAGTCCCGCTGCAGCTCCCGCCCCCCACCCCGCCTCGCCCTGCCGGGGGTCCCTGGGATTGCGGTCCGGGCCCCGGGGGGAGGGGCGGCCTCTGGAATTTACGGGGCGCCCGCGCCACCAGCCAGGTCTGGAGGGTTCTCCTGCCGTCAAGGGCACACAGGAGACGCCAGCCTGGTGCAGCCAGGGCAGGGCCTCGCATCCGCGCACCTCCGAGAATGTCCTGCCGCTTTGGGGAGGATACTGGACTGGCAGGGACCAGGGCTACACCCTCGTGGGCCTCTTGGCCCACCTCCCATTCTCTCTCCACTCCTACCTCAGCCTCCGCTCTGTCTGTCGTGCATGCAAATTTATGCTGAAAATCCGAGCGCTGAGGTCTGGAAACCTGACCCATGGGACGCTGGGAGGGGTAACACTGATAAGCTGGCGTTGCCACGGCCCTCTGCGGGTGCCCCATTCTACATCCGTCCAGGGACGCACATACTGAAACTGAATTTTTTTCTTAGTCTGACTTTTCTAAGAACCCTCTGGGATCCCCATTTACTGCTTGCTTTCCTGGGCTCCTGAGCCAAGGAGTACAGTGCAGTCCAGACTCCCCACCCCTATATGAACCATTTTGGGGAGGGGAGGGTGGGAGAGGCTACTCGGAATCTCTATGCCCCCTCTGCCAACTTGAAGACCAGAAGGCCCATGTTGGGGCAGAGGGTGCCATCTTCAGCCCACACTGTCAAGACAACGGAAGCAAGTTTTATGGCCTGGACATCATCTGTGGGAAATGTGACACTTCCTAATCTTTATGCAGGCGGAGACCAGGTGCATTCTTTCCCACCGTGTCCTAAGGATTCAGGCTACACCCGGCTGCCTCCAGAGTGTGCACAGCCCTAGACAGGGAATCAGGAGGCCTGGGTTCTAGATCTGGGGCTATAGTAAGTCTCTCAGTGACCTTGGGTTGTGACCTTCCCCGTCTCTGGGCTTCAGTCTCCCTCCACTGTGTTGATGGTGTGGATGGATGGTCCCTGGGGGAGGATCTTGAGACTCCAACTTAAGGTGTGGGCAGGTGAGCAGGGGCTGAGATAGTGGCCCTTGATGGGAGTGCTGGGAAGAGCTGCCCAGCTGCCCATTAGCTCAAGTTCCCTCGCACTCACTGTCAACACTGTCTCCCTCAACTCAGCCCTGGACGGCTGCCCTTCCTGGAAACCTTAGGATGATGCTGGCTTTGGCTGGCCCCTTCCCTGTGAGTCAGCTCCTTCAGGTGACTACCTGCCAGCTGGCTTCCAAGGCGCAGAGGCTGCGGCTCCCAACCTGATCTCTCTCGCTTGGGACCCCTCAGCTGCCCCTGCCGCCCCTGCCTCCTGCTGGGCTGTAAACTTGGAGATGCTGGGTTTCTAAGCTATCATTTCAACGCAGGAGCTCAGGGCACTCCAGGGGCCTAGGAAGAGAGTCTGCCTCCTCCCCAGCTGAAGGACCCTTGTGCTATCCTGGTAGGGAAACTGAGGCCGGAGGGAGTCAGTGAATGGTCTAAAAACACACAGCGAGGCAGTGGCCGAGAGGGGCCTACTCCCAGGTCTGCTAATTTCAAGTTCAGCGACCCGCTTTGTGGAGCTCCTCCAGTTCTCAGGACACAGCCCTATCAAGTCCCTATCTGAGCCACCAGCTGGCTCCTGGAGAGTCCCCAAACACTGACCCCTGTGGCAGAGGCTGGAATCTCAACAGAGACCCATCCTTCTCCCTTCTTCCTCCATCCCTCCCTGCTGCAGAAGCCTCCCATCAACTTGACACCCTCTCTGGGCTGAAGTCCACCCAGCCAGAACACCCGATGATGTCATCAGATCAGCCCATCAGCCCTCAACCCCTTCCTCCTGCCTCCTCTGCCCAGGCGTGGGCTTCCTCACCTGAGTCCACAGATGCCTGGCTCTACCCTTGTCGTTCTACAGGTGGGATTAGCCTCAGGACCTCCTAATCGGGAATTAAGATGGAGACCCCCGGAATCTTACTCTTAGCCCTGGACTCCATCGCTGTCTACCTCTCAGCATCCACCACCCCAACATGTGTCACTGAGGGGAGGGGACACGTGGTTGTCCCTTCCAGCTGGCCTCCTTCCCCTCTGTGGGCTGCCATCCTCCTCCAACCTCGGTAGCTGCCACTCACCTTAGGTGGGGGTGGAGGGCTGGAACCTGCACTATAGGCTGGGCGGGTGGGAGGTCCTGTCAGGAAATGAGCCTGGTGGTGGGATGGCCACCTATATAGGCTTCTGCTCTGGCTATTTTGGGACGTGGCGCTTCCCCCTGCCCCCGGCCCCCTCCTCTTCCGGTGTCAGGTCCTCCCCACCCCTGGTGCTGAGTGTCTGTATCACATTCACCCTCCCTGGGCCCATTGAGCCAGGCCTATTAATAACCCTTGGCCCCTACCTCCCTTCAGCACCCAAAAATTGAGGCTCAGGCAGGGCTCGCCTCTTCCATGAAGCCTTCTGTGACCACTTTAGATGGCAGTAACATTTCCATCCTCCAAAATCCTACAAGGAAAGGAAGAGGAAAATGAGCAGAGGAGTGGATCAGGAATTGCCTTCCATGCACCTGGCTGGGCTAGGTCCCTCCTATCCATCCACCATCTTCTCACTACAACCTTGCAGTGCAGGCCTGGTCCCTCTTGCATGGGTGAGGAAACAGCACAGGGATGGTAGGGTTCCCCCATTTACTACTTAAAGCTATGGACCTGGAGCCGGGAGAGGACTAGCACTCTCATAAGATGATCGAGTGCCTGCCAGAAAGATGTGCTCTCTGTGTTCTCTGACAAATTCCTTCTTCTCTTTGCATCTCAGTCTTCCCATCAGTGAAATGAGCTCACTCTGGGGCAAACTTGGCTCTATAGATGGGATGGGGTGCTGTGAACCCTCTGAAATTATATGCAAAAAGATGCAAAGGCCCGCAGCTTTCAGGAGATTTGTAAAAGAATCTCTGGTGTGGTCTGTCTTGGGCTGGAGATGACCATCCAAGGGGTGTGTTTTGAAAAACATGAGTGGATGAAGGAATTTAACACATATTTACTGAGTATCTAGTATGAACACCATGAAAAGTTCCTCTTCTCGTCCCCAACCTTAAAAAGAATCTCCGGGGCGCTGACACAGTCAACAGTGCATTTCAGTTCTTGATGGTGACGTTAGGAGGCTCAGCCTCCATGCAGAGGCTAATGGAGAGGGAAGCTGCACTGGTCCATTGACCGTCGGCTCCGCAGATGGGAAGAGCAGAGGGTGGACTGGAAGGGGAAGCTGGTGCTGGAGCCCGATGTGGAGTGCCAGGGGTCTGGACTAGGATGATGGTAGCGGCATCAGGGAGGAGAATATGGATAGGGTAGCATCTCTGAGGAGACTCTCCCAGGCTTGGGGACTGTGATGGGCTAGCTGGACAAAGCCAGGTTGACTCTAAGGTTTCAAGCTGGGGTTCACTGGAGAATGGCGGTAGTGCTTCTGAAGGTGGCGACTGTGGGGAGAAAGTGGTGCCAAACTGGAGACATGATACACTGCAGTTGAGAGTCCTAGGATGCTAGGGCTGGGAGAACCTCCATAGTGATTTACCACAACCTGCTCACGCTATAGATGAGGAAACCAAGGCCAAGGTGACAGACCCAGATGACATCAAGAGTAGTGGATGAGCCAGGACCTTGCACTGGGGTTTGGGATGCCTGGAGGATGTTCTGGTGGAGATGCCCAGGAGCTCTGAGCTCTGGAGAGATGTTGGGCTGGGCACAGAGTTTTGGTGGTCATCAGGGAGGTCAAGGAGTTGAAGTCACAGGCATGGCTGAGCTCAGAGGGGTGGGAATGCGGCAGTCTTGAGAACCAGCCCTTGAGGAGGATCCCTGGCTAGGGTCTGGGAAAATAATCGCACATGTTTGTTGAGTACTGTGCCGGGTACCGTGTACACTGCATCATGCTTTCATCTTCGTATCCCCCTTACAAGGTAGGAATTGCCTTCAGGATTTCACTAATGAGGGAACAAGGCTCAGAGAGGTTAGGTAACTTGCCTAAGGTCACTGAGCAGAGGTAGGACTTAAACCCAGGTCTCTCTGACCCCAAAGCCTTTGCTCTTTTCTATCTACTATTTGCTTTTGGATAAGATGAGCAGAAGATACATGTTGGGGTGGTATCCACCATGAGTGAATTCTTCCTCTCTGTCCGCATGTCTTCTTCAGGTACCTGTAATTAAGCAAATCTAGATAGGCTGCACCGTGTTGTAAGGGTGCATTAATTGAAGACCTACTGTGTACTTTATGCTTTATACTTCATTTTGCTCTCATTGTAACCATCAGAGATTTGAAGAAATAGAAGCTCAGAGAGGCTTAGTGACTAGCCCAAGGTCACATGGCTAGTAAGTGAGATGGCTAGGATTTAAACTCAAGTCTTTCCAATCCTGAAGCATTCCCCCCCCCCCCACAACACTTGACGTAGGGTAGGGATGTCCTAAAGCCTGAATAGAATATCTTGAAACATCCAGGGGTTTTTTTGGTTTTGTTTGTTTGTTTGTTTTGAGTTTTTGCTCAGAATTTGTGCTAATTCAAACAGTCATCACTTCATTAATTTGATTTTACAAGGGCCTTGATGCCAGAGAATGGGTTTATCAGGCAGGCCTTTTTTGACTGTAAGTTACAGAAAGCCAGGCTGGATTTATTCTGTAACTGTGCATGGTGATCGATGTGAAATAGATTTATTGTGGTGACCATTTCACAGTATGTACAAATATTGAATCACCCTATGTGTACACCTGAAACTAATATAATGTATAGCAAGTATACTGCAGTTTAAGAAAGAAACATTCCATGCCAAAAAAAAAAAAAAAAAAAAAAAAAGGAAAAAGGGTGATTTATTGACTCATGTTACTGGTAAGTCCAGGAAGTTTCAGGTACGGCTTGATCCAGAACTCAACAACTGTCATGGGAATACTGTTTCTTTCTATTTCTTATGCTACATTGGCCACCTTCTCCCACTGGCTGTCCCCTGAGGTTACAAGATGGCCCTCCCCTGCAGTGCTGTAAACTTTCAAGTCCAACTCCTATGGGGGCAAAGGAAGTTCCCTGCCCTAAGATCAAAATTCCCAGAATTGGCTATGATTAGCCTAGTTTGGCCGCACACAATCCCTGAACCGGTCACCATCAATTGCAAGGGTTGCCCAGGCCTGGGCTGCAAGGCACCTTCAAGTCTACACCATTGCAACTGCAGGGAGAGGAGGTAGGGAATTCTGGGTGGTCAAAGCCATGAGCTATTCATTGAGTCTGTGGGGGGCGCCCAAGGATGCCAGGCGCTAGGGAGGTTTGCGCCCCAAGTCCTTGGTGAGTTTGATGACAGTATACATCAAACTTCTAGAGAATGATTCTCTCTGGGGCCCCAAGTGGCCTTTCTTAGCTTGAGATCTCCCATCCCATCCCGTCCCTGGTGAGGCCTAACTGGCAGCTACTCCCACCCTCTTGGGCCCCTGCTTAAAGGCAGCAGCAGCGCCCAGGGGAATTTGCCCCGACCTTCAGGGTTTCTCACTCCAAGTGGTGATGAGGCAGCTGGGTAGACAGATAGATGTTACATCCCCACATTGCCCCCTCCTCTTCCATCCCCTGGGTCCCCAAACTGTCTCTGGCTTTCAGCTGAGCATTTCTAAGTGTATGTTATTGAAGTAGATCCCACTGTCCTCTTTTTACAGAGGGAAACATGGAAGTTCAGAGAAGTCAAGTCACTTGCCCAAGGGCACACAGCACGCAGAGACCAGAGCCTGGTCTGTCTGCCTCCATCCCTGTCCAGTGCTCTCCGCAAAGCCCGCTCTGGCCTCCCAGCTGGTGGAGGGAAGGAGGCCAGTGTGTGTGGGTCAGCAGTCTCCTAGCTGCCGTCTGCCAGGAGACAGGCATTCAGCTGTTAGCTTCGCTGGTGATATTTCATTAGTTCACGCTATTTCCACCTGCTGTGGCCGGGAACAGGATACAGAGTTCCTCACGTCCAGAGCCCGAGCGGGCTGGGTGGAGGCTGCAGAGCCTAATGATATTTATGAGGTCAGCCCTGTGAGAGGAGGTGAATTAACTCGAAGGAATCTTGGCCCCATTCCTGAGAGCCAGCTCTTGAGCCTGTGGCCTTGTTTCCCCTCCCGCCCCTCACCTGCATTTAAGCACAGTTTCACCATCAAGAGAGAGGCCAAGGGGTAGAGAGTCCTAAGGGTGCAAAGGGCATTCAGATGGACAGCCCTGGGTCCCTGCCCTGGCTCTGCCACTTAACCACTGTGTGACCTTGAGCTGGTTGCTTCACCTCTCTGGACCTCAGTTTCTTCCTCTGTGAAATGGAGCTGAAGAGGGAGCTGTGGTGAATGAGTGCACGTCTGGGTAAGGGGTCTGGAGATACCAAATCCTACACAAATGATAACCAGGGCAGTTATTTACCCTGAATCCCATCCTGCCGTTGAGAGGACCCCGGAGTTGCATTGTGGATATAAAAGTGCAGAATGAGGGAATGCCGGCCCCTGACCACCCCTGGCTTTCCCAGAAGGGTCTTCGAGACCAGGATGTGGGGTCTTTGCTGGGGAAGCCAGGAGCTCCCGATAAGGGAGAAAGCAGAACTGGAGGATGTGAAAGGTGGAAGGGGCTGAGAGCGGGGCTCAGAACCAGCGTGGTCCTGGGTGGGGCTGGGATTCTGGAAAGTGAGCCAGTGATTCTGGCTCTTGGCCACCTGAGTTTGGGTCCTGTCCTTGAAAACCCCATCCCATCTCACTGGTGTTCAGAGGAAACCAGGGAATAATTTCATCCTTATGAGACTGGAATTATAAAGGAGAGCAGGGCTCCCCCAAGGTCATGGCTGTGGAAATTGGAAGACCCAGCAGAAACCTGTTAACAGGCAGTATCCGTTGTGCTGGGTGATGGGCTCGGAGAAGCAGAGGGAAGTTGGTCTGCAGAGTGCTAAGAGCTCTCTTTTTCCCAGAAGCCTGCTGACATCAGGGGAGCAGACCACATCCCGTCTTAAGCCCAGCTCAGATCGATAAAGCCATCCTAGGTTCTAAAGGCAACAGCCTTTCTCACCTTATCTTCTCTTCCTCAGTCATCTTCTACCTCCATCCCTCCCTATTCCCATCACCATAACAGAGTTAGAATAATCATTGAAAGAGGTGTGTGTATTTGTGTGTGTATATGATGTGTGTGGTATATATCTGTGGTGTGTGTGTTCGTGCCCTCGCACTCACAAGGGATAGGTGATAAATTTCTGTGTTTTTTCCAAGACTCCCATCCAGTGTACTCTTAACTGGCTCTTGGGAGGGCTGGGCCTGGCATATCCCCGCCAGGTGGGCCCACGGGCTCTAACAATTCACATGCATCCTCCCCAGCATCTGGCATTGTGCATCAGAATCAAGTAAACACTAATGTTCTGAATTCTCCCACAGCAATGGGGGAAAACAAAGGACTCATCTAGAATCATTTTTATGTACCCCAGTGTTATGGGCAGAATTGTGTCCCCTGAAAATTCATCTGTTGAAGTCCTAACCCCTCGGACCTCAGACTGTGACTGTATTTGGAGGCACATCTTTATAGAAGTAACTAACATAAAGTCACTAGGGTGGGTCCTGGTCCAATGTGACTGGTGTCCTTATTATAAGAAGAGGAAATTGGGACACAGAAGCAGAGGGGGGAGACCATGTGAAGACACAAGGAGAAGACGGCTACCTGCAAGCCAAGGAGCAAAGCCTCAGGAGAAACCAACCCTGCTGGCACCTTGGTCATGGACTTCTCACCTCCAGGACTGTGAGGACATAAATGTCTGTTGTCTAAACCCCCCAGCCTGGGGTCCTTTGTTGTGGCAGCCCCAGCAAACTGTTAGGCCAGCAACAGAGAGAGGCTGTTGGAGGGAGTACGAGAGAGAAAGTGTCTCCATTTCCACCATCAAGACATGGATCACATCTCATGAAAACCCTCCAAGTCTTTTGAAATGGTTACCTTTCCTTTCTTAAAAACAATTTATTGTAAAAATGACATTTACATCTTAAAGAAATAACGGAAAATAGAGAAGCTAAGGGGGAGGGGGCTTGCCAATAATCCATTGCTACCCGATTACAACCACGGTTATCATTTCTGGAAGCTTTTGGCCCTTCCACTTCTGCCAGGCCATTCACCTGCCCATCACCCTTGGTGATGCAAGTTGGGTGCCGCCACTTACTGGAAGCCCTCCTTGGTTTCTCCGCACCGACCACACGCCCCCTCCTAGCACCTGCACTGACCTCCATCAATTCCTCAGTAATGGCCCCATTATTCCACCTGTTCTCTCTGTTTTTCCAGCTGCCTTTTCAGCTGGGAGTTTGAGGCACCAACAGCAGCGTCCAGCTTCTCTCCAGGAGGGCCTCCAAGGAGAATAAATCAAATTGCTGTTTTTATTTTTGGCCGTGTGTGGACAGTGGTTGTTCTCTAAAACATTTTTGGATCGCTCCTTCTAATGCTATCTAGATACATTTATTCACCTGTGCTTCAGGGGCGGCTGCTGGTGTGTAATTAGTCTTTCAGGAACTGTAACCTTCCCTTGGGGTTCAAGCCTCAAATTCACGGGGCTGTCACTTCTAGACCAAAAACTGCAGTTCATACTCTGATAAGAGAAGGTACTTTGGGGAACAGGGAATTGGATCTTTGAAACCATGCTAAGCAAATCTGGAATGTTTAGTACCTATACATCTTGGTGTCCCTTCCGCCAATGGGAGGGGACTTGACATTGGCCTCTAGTGGGAAAGCCCTCCGTGACATGACCAATGTGTGTGTGTGTCTGTGTGTTTAGTATGTAATACATATATTAACAGAGAATTAAATTAGAAAAATACTACCTTGTACTACTTATTTTCTTGGAGTTCTGCAAAGAAAATGAGATTTTTTTTCTCCTTATTAGTATGTTCCAAATTTTCTGCCATGTATATGTAACAAAACGTTAAAAAATCGCAAATACGTTTTAAAGTGAATTTTTATTCAACTACATTAAAATTCACGTTGGAAAATGGTTCTTAAATTCCTATTAGTTGTTTTGGGCTCCACACATTTATGCCAGAAATAATCTAATTGGTTGTATGTTAAAATTAAAAGTAAAATAGGAAGCTTTAGAAACCATGTAAGTGACAATATTCTGCACTTTAAAAAAGTGTAGGGCTTCTTGTTTAGCTTAATCATAGCCTATGAGGCTAAGGGGGAGGATCTCTTGTTTATTTAAAATTCGCAAAACACAAGCTGTGTTAGAGACCTGACGTCTTCACTCCTTTCCTTAAGAACATACTGCTTAACAACATTTCATCTCTTTAGAATTATCCTGGCAAGCCATCATGAGATGCTTCCTTGTTTTTGTTTTTTAAAAGGTATTTTGTTTTTTGTATTAGACCTGCAACAGATAGACATACCTGTTTTTATTTTTATAATAAAATATCTTTAAAATATAGATATGATGTTTTATACAACTAACAATGATGAATTGAGTATAATCTCGCTATTAAGATATAGGGAAGAGAGTGTGTATAAAGTAATGTACTTCCAGTAATAAATAATTAAAATAATATACATTATTGAAATAGTTATTTCTAGATATTTAAGCCATCATTATAGAACAATTAGGTTTTTTTTTCAGGTTATAGAGGAAACCAGTTGCGGTCATACTTGCATAAAAGCACAAATTATATTTTATTTGAAGTGTTATTTTTCATTGTAATGCATATGAAATAACTTGACAACCAATGTGTTGTAAGGGCATGGTTGAACCATTGTCTTTTCTTATCAACTATATATTCCTTTCATTCTGATTCTGGGTCAAATTCTATTGAAAAAATATAGGAAATCACAGAAGCTGGATCTATTTGAAAACCCAGCGGTTCCCATCTTGCTCCAGTGCTGTAGACTAAGCCACAGATTGTGCTGGAGATTGGGACTGAGGTTTGGAGAATGACAGTGACTCAGAATCGGGAAATAAACACGTGGGCAAAGCAAGGCAGAGAAGGACGGGCCGGGACTGCAGGACAGCCCTCCCTGTCCCCTCCTCTCCCACTATCGGCCCCCATCTCTCTCCCCGCCCCCCATCTCCATCTCCCCACCTCCTTCCCACCCCTACTTCTCTTTCTTGACTGCACTGTTCCTTTCCTTTCTTGTCTCCTCGGCCAGCCTTTCTGTTCCCCGAGTCTCAGTCGTGAGCCCTTGATCTCACATGTCTATAGGACTGGGAGGCCTTTTGTGATCAGCTGATCAGCTCAACCACCTCATTTTTAAAGGTTTTTCTTTGTATTGCTTTTTTAAAAATTGTGATAAAAATACATACCAAAATCTACCAACTTAACTATTTTAAAGTGCACAGGTCAGTAGTGTTAAGTATATTACATTGTTGTGCCAAACGTCTCATTTAACAGATGGGAAGCCTGAGGCTCAGAGGGGATAGAACACGTTGAGGGACATGGCAGAGCGAGAACTCATCCAGGACTCTAGATCACCTTCTGGGTCCTGAAGGAGGGTAGGAGCTGCCTAAGGGAAGGGGCAGAGCAGGTGTGGAGGGAGAGAGCCCAGGCGTGGGCTGGAGAGGCTGGATCGTATTTAGACCATGGTCCGAGCTCTGCGCTCTCTTCCTTAACTGGGAATGGTATAAATTATCAAGGGAAACCTTGAAAACATGCTCAGTGAAAGAAGCCAGGCACAAAAGGTCACATATTATATGATTCCATGTATGTGAAATGTCCAGGACAGGTAAATCCATGGGGACAGAAAGTGGGTTGGTGGTGGCCAGGGGCTGGGGAGATGCTAGAATAGGCAATAACTGCTTAACGGGTGCAGGATTTTATTATGGGGTGATGAAGAGGTTTGCAGCTAGATAGAGGTGGGGGTTCACAACACAGTGAACACATTAAATGCCACTGAATTGTTCACTTTAATTTGGGTGACTTCTTGTTATGTGAATATGATCTCAATTAAAAAAATGTTCCCAAAGATTCTCAGAGAATCTTGCAGGTGACAAAGTATCAAACGACAGTTGTTTTCACTGGCGTAGTCGCGGTGGGTCACACTCAAGGGAGACACCACCTTCCATTTGCCTGGAAGGATTTCCTAGTCAGCCACGGCTGGCAGGAATGCCCAGAAGTGACAGCATGCTCCCTCTTAGGATATTTCCTTGCCTTCTCCCTCCTGCACGCCCGGACATCTGTGCTATTCCCTCATGACTTAATTGAGGCATCACCTCTTTCAGGAAGCCCTCCTTGATTTCTCCTCCCACCCCTCGATTACACACCATGCTCAGGCTCCCTGCATCTACCAGGGCTGTTACTGTGGAGCAACTATCCACTGACTTGTCTGCTCCCACCCTGTCTATAAGCCTGTTGATATCAGGGACCTTTTAGAGGCAGAGTGGAAAGGAAACTACGTTGATCTTTGTGCCGAATCGACCTGATTTCAAAGCCTGGTTGGGCCAACTTACTAGCTATGTGACTTCGGGGCAAATCACTCAACCTTTAGGGACATCAGTTTCATATCTGGAGAATGAAGATCTTATTTTCCTTATAGGGCTGTGCCCAGGCATCTTGGTTATATAATCTCATTCCCTGAGACACTTTTTCCTTCTTTTCCTTCTTCACCATTATTATATTGCTTTTGATTTTCCCTTAGTTACAACCTTTTCTATTTTCCCTTAGTGATCTCCCTGACCATATGGACAGTCTGGTGTTCACAAGGGAGGGCTGTGGTGGCGCAGGAGGGGCGAGCTGGGGAAGCTGAGGCAGCTAGGAGGCGAGTCCTGGGGGTGAGTGTCTGGGGACAGCCATCACCCACGGGCAGGAAAGGATGGTATTCGCTTAAGCTGCTAGCTCTGATGTGTGATGTGGCCAGAGACTTGCCCCCTCTGAGTCTCCACTTCTGGTTGTGTGCATGGGGACTCGTGAGAGGACTCGCCTGGAGTGTTGTGAGGGTGAAATTCACACACCAATGGGAAGACTGAATGCAGAGAGTGGTCATAGGAATAGATCGTGCTCTCAGTGGCTGCAAATGTGCAGACGTACCACCACAAGCCTTGCTTGTGTAATGTCCGTGCTAGATTGGAGATTAATGTCATGCAGCAGAAATAGAAATATACCCAACTCTTTGCTGGATTCTAGACAGATCCTTCAGTCAGTGAGCTTTTAGGAACTCCAAATTCCTACCCGCATTCTTAAAATGATTTGCAGACAAGCAAGAAAGGAGAGTTCCGTCCTTGTTGGCATGGCTGGTGCCTGGTTCAACAGGTAAGGGGCCGGAGACAGGAAGTGACGCCCCCAGACCACAAGCTCCTCCACTTTTGTGGGGGTGAGATGGAGTGGTGAGGAGTATGACCAGGACTATTCTCCAGGGCAAGTGAGCCCAGTTCCATAGTTGAGTGACCTTGGAGCAAGGGGGGAGGCGATGCCCCACTCTCTGGGCTGAGGAGGCTAGAGCAAGCAGCTCCCTGAAGACTCCAAATTCCAGGGCGAGAATGCAGTGAACGTATTAGATCCCCAAGTGATTAGAAACATCAGTAGGATGAAAAAACGTGGGCTGGTATCTGAATTCCCTTTTCTCACTACCCTCCCTGCTCATTATCACGGAAGGAAATGGCAAATTCTAGGCTACCTGGGAACTCAAGGAAACACCCTAGCCACCTGAGCTCAGTTTCTCCATCTGTCAAATGGGCATAATCCACCTGCTTCAGCAGATTCCTGTCTGAGATGCTACGTGAAGGCTCTAACACAGCGCCTGGTTCACATGGGCTCAGCAGGGCTGTTCCTCTCATTTCTGTCTCACACTGTGTGGAACTGCTTACCTGGCAGACCTCCCTTTCCTTCTCTGGAAGTGGAGGAGGCGTGCTGCCCCCCTTCCCATGGAGGGAAGCCTGTGAGCTGTAAAGGCAGTGGTGGGACTCCCCAGTCTTCTGTGAGCCCTGGAAGTGCTGAGTGGGGGAGAGTGGGCAGTGGAGGGGCTGAGATGTCCCAGAAGCTGACCCTGCCCCGGAGCGTGGTCACTCCTCCCACAGACGCCCTCCTGGTTGCTCCCTTTTCTCCTTGACTCTTGAGCTCTGAGGAAACAAGAGATCCCAGCCTGGCCCCATCATCATCTGCCTCCTGTGAGGCTCCCTCAGAGGTCCTCAGACTGCCTGCCCATCCTGGGCTGAAGAAAGGGGCCTTCTAGGTCCTTCTCCAGCTCTATATTCTCTGCATTAGACAAGATAGACCCCGGAACTTTTCTCTCTATGATGGGAAGTCAGTCAGTCGGTCCCTAGCAGGTATTCACTGAGCAAGACACCTAGAAAAATATTTCAGCCCTCAAGTAGTATACAGACTAGTTACAACACAGATAGCATATATGGTATCTGAAGTAGGTGTAGATACAGGTAACTTTGTAGCTACACGGAAATATGCATATGCCTCCCAGCCTTTCTTCACCAGGTCTCTATGTCCTACATTTCAGGACACTGAAAAGATTTTCTTGGACCATAACAGTAAATATCCATCTAGATATATACACACATAAGAGGTGATGGTATTCCTACATGGTGTCCACCCTGGACATAATTCCAGTCACTTTGCATTTTTCAGTTCAATTCGTCTATCCTCTAAAGCCATCATCATTCCCACTTTACAGATGGGAAAACTAAGGCATCAGAGAAGCTAAATATCTTGTCCAAAGTCACACAGCAGGTAATAGCAGAGCTGGGATTTGAACCCTCCAGAGTCTGTGCTCCCTTCATCCTGTGCTCTCCTGACACTCACCAGCAGCAGCCTCTGACGTGCATCTCTGTCTGCAGAATCAGCTCATCCAACCTCCTCCACACACATGGAATCAGCCATTCCTTTGCTTAAAACCCTCCAGCGCAACCCCCACCCCTTGCCATTGGAATCGCAGTGAAACCCCTTGGACAGGTTCTGCTGCCCTTCTCTGCCTCATTTTTAGAAATGGCCCCTTTATGACATGCATTTGAAAATCAATGTCTCTGTCTTTTTAGTATAAAGCCTCTTTTATAATATCAAAATAATTCCTGAACCAAGAGTGGTAATAATTCTACTTTTAGTATCTATTGATTGAGAAAACATCTACCAACAATAAGCTACCACGAGCTCAGCAACACTTTAAAATGTAATGGGTGAACTGTGGTATGTGATGTCTTATTTTTTCAGCTTATAGACCAGGTTGGATTCAGAGATAAATTTTCAGGCTTATCCTAAATCCTTGGACCCAGAGATCCTTATCCTTCAGCTTGGAAACTGCTTTTTTCTCCACTCTTCCAAAATCTAGCAGGTTCCCAAGGCACATTTGAGCATGCTGATCCCTTGTCCTGGACTGACCCTCCCTAAGGACCCAGCTTAAGCATCACCTCCTCTGGGGAGTCCTCCCTGACTCATCACCCCACCAATGCCCAGCAAATAGCTCTGCTCCATTATCTCTGCACCATGGCTGGTTCTCTGTCATTGTTCACGTCACACTGTCTGGTCATTGTTTGTTTGCAAACACTACTGTATAATTTGGCCATTGAGTTCCGGAGCTTTGGCATCTGTGAGACCCAGTTTCCTGTCTTGGCTGTAGCATCTTCTGGCTTTGTGAACTTGGGCAGACTTGAACAAATCCCTTCAGTATTTTTGAGCATCAGATTCTTCACCTGTAAAATGAATAGGATAGTTAATACTTTTACATGCTTCAAAAGTCAGAAGGTACCAAAAGTTAAACAGTACAAAGTCTCCCTTCTCTCCTGCCCCAGGCACCCAGTTCCCTCCCCAAAGGCAACCATTGTTATCAGCTTATTATATTTCCTTCTGTGTCTGTGCAACCACAATTCCAGACAGATGCTGGCTTCTCCCTTTTTTATTATTAGGAGGTAGCCCCCTGCACATACAGGTCTGCATCAAGAATTTCCTCTGCATCAGCTGAATCCTTTGCATCCATTATCTCTTTAATACTCATGGCAACCTTTGGAGGAAGGCATAATAATATCCCCATTTCATGGATGAGAAAACTGAGGTACAGAGAAATTAAGTGAATAATTCTAGATCCCAGGACTAATAAGTGGCAGCATTTGAATCTAGGGTTTCTGACTCCAAATCCCATGCTATGAGCCACCACATTACAGCACAGGCATGGACGGTCAATGAGATGTTCTGGTGTCTCGTCCTCAGGGATGGCGTGGGATAGAGTCTTCTAAATGAAGCCAGAAACCAGAACAGGTACATCACCGTGGGAACCAGGCCCCATTGATGTTAATGAGGCTCCAGTACATCCTGCTAATTTTCACTAAGAGTCTTATCCAAGCAGTGCCTCCTGGGATGGAAATAGATTTAAAGCGATCACAGTAACTGCGCACGTATAACCAGAAAGCAGTTTGCTCTCTCCTGCCCCACTCCAGTGTTGTGGGGCTTGCTCCTGCCCTGCTCCTGGAGGAAACTATCTCACTCTTAGGTAATTAAAAAGTCTCTCATGCTGGTAGCCACCCCAAATATGTCAGTTTAGTAACTAGCATGTCCAGTTTTACTTAATGATCAAAAATCCAAACTTTCTTCAGAGATAAAGCTTCATGCTTCCTCTAGTTGCCAAAGGGGGAGCCTGCAGTGGGAAAAGAGGATGGGGCCCATTTATTGGGTTTCCAGCTTTTCACTTTTATTATTGACCTCCCAGCTTGCTTAGAAATGCTGGTGAGGGGACAGGGACATTCGTACCTCTCTGGCACTTTGGGAAGTGGTGTAGGCGCTTTCTGGGTTGGGTAGATGTCTCAAGTTGAGTCCTTCAGGAGGCCACTTATGTGGGTTTTTTAGAGACCCTCACTGCTAGGGACTTCTCCCCCACATGTGGGTGACGCTTCTCAGAAAGGACACTGAAGACTCCTCTCCTGATCCCTGGGTATCCATCTCTACCCTCCTCCCCAGCAGCCCTCTGCTGAGGTCTCTCCACCCCTCCAGGCAGCGGTCAAGGACAGGATCAAAGACCATCTTAGGCTGGCTTGCCCTCCTGTGTGGCTGTGTGTCCACAAAATAAGCTATTAGACTTTCTGTAGCTGGGAGTACTGTCCCTTGTCAATCAGAGTTCTGTCCTCTGCTGCCCCTGGCCACTTCATCAGACAATCCATGGGCCCATAAGTTTCCAGAATACTTGGGTCCAACTTTCCCATTGGTCTGCTTGGAGCTTCTCAAGCACTCCTTGGTGGATTAGCTTGCAAAGATGGCCATGAACAATTCCCCTCATCTGTATGTGCATGCCATCGATGTCAGCAACAGGTGGGGTCTATTCCTCCTCTCCTTTGATGGGTGTAGATGACCTTGTGACTTACTTTGACCAACCGAAAAGATACAAGTGATTTGTGCACATTCTGGAGCCTGAACCTCAAGATATTGTATAGCTGCCACCTTTGCTCTTTCGGGATCCAGTCACCTGAGCTTCTGCTCAGATTAGACTATTGAGTGATGAGAAGCCACATGAAAAGAGAGAGGCCCAGCCAGCCTCCCACCATTCCAACCACTCCAGCTTTCAGCTGAATGCAGCCATATGAATGTCCCCAACTGACCCCACGTGCAGCAGAAGAACTATCCAGCAAAGCCGAAGTAGACCCACAGAATCCTGAGGCATAACACATTGTTGCTTTAAACTGCTCATCACAACAGTAGAAAACTAAGATAGAAATTGGCACCTAGAAGCCGGTGCTGCTGGAACAAAGCCTAAAAGTCATGGAATTGGCTTCAGGACTTGGCAGCAGGTGGAGCTAGAAAGGTGGAAAGGAGACTGTTAGTGGAGGCTGCAGGAGCAGTGAGAAAGCTGCCCCTAGAGGCTGTAGAGAGGTGGACCCCTTCACATAATAGCAGAACTTTTAACAACACTGTTACCTCCAATAATGCAGATGATAGAAAAGGTACTTCATGAATTTGTGGATCTTCTGAGGGGATTTTCAGGCAGAATGTTGAGATGACAATTAGCTTCTTTCCTGATATATAGTAGGTATTTCAAAAGAAAATTAGTTAAAGAAGGAACTCACAGATATAGAGGACAAACTGGTGGGTTTCCAGTGGGGAGAGGAAAGGGGGTGGGGCAATATAGGGGGAGGGGATTAAGAAGTACAAACTATTATGTGTGAAACAAGCTACAAGGATATATTGTACAACACAGGGAAGATAGCCAATATTTTATAACATTTAAAAATTGTGAATCACTATATTTTACACCTGTAAATTATATAATATTATGCATCAATTATATTTCAATTTAAAAACTTTTTTTAAGGTTTAAAAAAAAGAAGGAACGGCTCAATTTTCAGTAGAATTTTGAGGAAACAGAGGACCCAGGAGAGTCTCTCAGTCAGCAAAAAAATTCTCAAAATAAGAAATAGTCTCAGGGCAAAGATAAAACACAGGGGATGCTTCCGGTAAAGTATGGCCCCAAGATAAAGATTATATCAAGGCTGTCAGACCTCTTTTGGGACTTTGGAAACATTTAAAGTTTTTCTTTATAGACTCTTTCAGAAAGACCAAAGGATTTCAAAAATTTTAAGGGAGTTTTCCCACACAGCCGGCCATGTCAAAGTAGAATGAAATCTGTCTTGGAAAGAATTATGGTGGGTCTTTTGGGACACAGAGTAAATCCCAATAAGATTCATAGGAAACCTATAAAGATTTTAAAGAAAGTGATTGGTGAAAGGGTCATCAGCTGGGGCTCAGAGAAAGAGAGACAGTTCAAATTGAAAAAAAAGGTCTTTGGGATCTCAGCTTTCTATAGTTAGGAAGCAAGTTGAGAAAGCTACTCTGCTGCAGATGATGGGCCATTTTTTTATGGAAAAGGAAGGATGACTCAGGGGTTGGAGCCAAGAGCTCAGAGAGTAGACCAACAGCCAAGAGCAGTGGCTTAGGGAATTACTCCTTAGTGAAGTAGCTTTTCTTACTCGAGAGTAGGGGGAAATGGTAACTCGTACTCAGCTGAATTTCCAGATTTTCTATGGACCAGTAGCTTCTATGTGCTTACCTTTCCTCCTCTTTTTGAATGGGAGCATCTATTATGGTGATCTTGTCCCTGTCTCATCATTGTATGCTGGGTGTGTGGAGGGGCAGAAAACTTGTGTTTTGGTTCATGCATCTCTGAATCAAGAGGAAACTGAACTTGATGAGCTGCATTTGTGGAGCCTCATCTGTACCAGGACCTGATGGAGATGATGAGATCCTGGACTAAACCTAATGTCAAAATGAGATGAGACTTTGGGGACCTTGGAAGGAAAGAAGTGTACCCTACATATGGGATATCTGTGGCCAAAGGATAGACTACGGTGGATTAAGGACAGTCATGAATTCTTTGTATCTTCTTTCATCAAGAAGCGGCATCTGTATCCCCCTCTTTGAATCTGGGCTGCTCTGTGACTTGCTTTGACCAACACAACACAGCAATGCCAACCACCACGTAAAGACATCTGATCACCCTGCTGGAAAGAGAAGCCCTGGAGGACAACGAAGAGGGAGAGAGAAGCCCAGCCAACCCCCTGCCATTCCACTCTCTCTCAGTGGTGCCAGAGGGTGTTAGAAAAAGCATCTTGGATCCTCTAGCTTTAGCTGAAGCAACCTTGCCAACACCCCATGGAGCAGAGATGAGCCATTCCCACCAAAAGCTTTGCCTAGTTGCAGAATCATGACCAAACAAACAGTTGTTATTTTGAGATACTAAATGTTGGGCTTAACATTTACTCAGCAATAGAAAGCTGATACAGGAGTTGTTACCAGAAGTGGGATTTGAACCCACACAAATACTGAATTCACTGGCGCCATGTGCCTCATTAGATTTCACATCGCTATGGCCCATTGACAGCTATGCACCTTCAGTTCTCTCTCTCCTTGTTTTTTAATGAGTGTCTATTGCAATTATCTTTTCCCCATCTCACCCTGTGTGCGCATGTCCCTCCTCCCGTCAAAATGCAGAATCTAGTTCTCCAACCTCTTGACTTTGGAATGTCCTTGTGACTTGCTTTAACCAACAGCATAGGTAGAAGGTGCATCGTGTGAGTTTCAGAGCTAGGCTTTAAGATGCCTTGTAGTTTCCACCTTTGCTTTCTTAGGATCCAGCCACCCTGTAACAGAGCTTGAGCTAAACCACTGAATGATGAGAGCTCAGAAAGAGAGAGAGAGAGACAGTCCCAGCCAGCCTCCAGTCCCTCCAGCCCACCCCAGCTGAAGTGCCAGACTTGGGGGTGAAGCCATCTTGGTGCCCTAGTTGCATCTAAATCCCAACTGAGTGTAGCCATGTGATTAACCTTCAAGTGATACTACATGGAGCAAAAGAATTACCCAACCACCCAATCCAAAGAATCATTAGAAATAGTATATTGTTGAAGATTAAGTTTTGAGATGGTTTTTCCCACAGTAATAGGTAGTTGAAACATACCCCAACAATTTCCCTTTGGGGAAGGGGCACATGGCCCTCCAACAAATCCCTCTAAAGAAAAATCTTCATCCTTCAACTTCTCTGCCTCTCCAACTTTAACCTTCTTATAGCTTCCAGTAGATTGGAAGCCAAGGGTCACAAAACTGGTTTTTGGCCCTTTCGTTTCTGCAAGTCCGGCATGAGGGATCTAGGTCAGAGGTTGGCAAATTATAGCTCAAATTCCGTCAACTACCTTCCCCCCATCAGTTGTACTGAGCTGTAATTTGTTTAATGGCTCATGAACTGTGACCTACAAAGCCTAAAGTATTTAATATCTGGCCCTTTAAGAAAAAAATTTCTAATCTAGAATCTCGCTTTGGTATGTGGGAACAGCTGGCAGCTCGTCTTGGACCCTCAGCTATAAATTAGATGGAAATACTTCCATGTTAACATACTGTTACAGGTACTTGACAAATAGATTGTCAGATGGCCAAGTAAACTCGAGAAATGCACAGTGGAAAAAAACAAAAGGTAAATAAGATTCTTTAATTGCAGCCTTCTCTCCAAGGGGGCAAAAAGAGGCTGATAATATGCTGCTTTCCTAAATATTCTGGAACCTTTTCCACTGGAGGATCTTCTGTGATTTGTGTTCCGTAGGACACACTTTGGGACCTCCTGTTTCCCGATGCAAAAGATGGTGGACATTCAGAAAAGTGCCCAGGAACCAGGCTGAATGACTGATCCTATTTCTTCATCTTGACCCTCTTACCCTCCTTCTTTCCTGGGGTTATCTACCTGTCTGCCCATCTGCTCAGAGACCATCTAATTCATACTAGGCTGTGAGAGACTTAATGTTCTCTAGTGGAGGTGAGGGCAGGGTTGGGGATTTAGCTTTTGAAGGATGACAGGGAAGGGCAAAGTTGAATCCAGAGATGCTCACTTGCTCTCTTTTTTGTTGCCATCAAAGTTGTGATTTGTCACCCAGCACCTCTCCTACAACAGTTCTGGAGTGAGCAGATTTCTTTATGATCAGAAGGAATATTTTATGCCAGGAGGAAATTAATCTGCTCAGACTTGCTGCATATTCCCCTGACATGACAGGCTCCTCCATCAAGGGGTGTTTTAACTTCCAGCTTCTTCCTTTGATTACATTCAAAAGGTCCCAACAATGCTGAGCCATCATTTCTGCTCCTAAGAGCTTTTCTTTCGTTTGCCACCATCCCAGGGACTAAAAAAGAATTAACTGGCGGTGGAAACGCTAGAGGAGTGCTTTCTTCTCTTCGCAAAGCTAATTTTGGTCTGGAGGAAGATATATGCAGGAAGATTAGAGAATACATTAAAAAAGAAGTCTTGGTTGTGTTTATTTTCAGCTACTTTTGCCCATATGACATTTGCAGCTGCTCCAGCATAGGACCTAGACACATAAAACGTTGATGATTTAGCCCAATCTTTTCTTGGACCGGCATAACATTTCTACCTCCAATTTACTGGAATGCTGAATGACCAAGAGGCATTCTGAGTGACATATACTGCCCTGTATGTTCAATGAAAGTCAAATTAAATGAGGCTTCGTCACGGTTACATGTATGCAGAGTTCGGTGTCCAGGTGGAATTTAAGAATAGAATTTGGGGCTTAACGATGGAATCTGGGGGTGATTCTTAGGCCTGGAAGCCCTCTCTCTACAAAAATGGGTGAAGGGACCCATTCATATGGAACTGATTCCGTGCGCACGCGCGCGCGTGTGTGTGTGTGAATGGTGGATATCGAGTCAGCAGACTATGATTGGGCCCTTCCTGGTTCTGACACTGTCTCGGCTGCCCCCAGGATGTCCACATGTCTCACCTGCCATGATAGGAGAGGGAGCCCAAAGGGAGCCAGTTACCTAGGCCTGGCTGTCTACCAGGTGTGCTCTGGTGCTTTATAATTGCTCCTCCTGTGAGCCTAATAAGCTGGCACCAGGCTGCACATCTGACTCAGCTCTGGGTGTGCCAGCCAATTCAGCTCTGAGGGCCAGACCCAGCCTGTGGTGTCCGCACAGGACGGCTGCCCCCTGCCACTTCCACTCCATCCTCAGAGGCCAGGCTGAGCAGCTAGTGCCTAGCACCGGGAAGCAGGGTCACATCCATGCTTGCTGGGCCTGAGTCTCCAGTGATGGAGGGGCTTCCTCCCTCCAGGTGAGAAGGATGCTGGTTTGCGCCAGGTTGACCTCTCTGCCAGTGACTCTGCCCAGAGCTGGAAGGGCCTCAGGCACATCCCCAGAATGGAACAGGAGTGGTTGCGGGAGGGGAGGGCCTGAAACACGGCTGTCAGAGCTCGCCTGGAGCTGCCAGGCAGGCCTCCCTTAGTGGGAACCCACGGCAGACCTTTCCATCAGTCAGGCTGCTACAGAGGGAAATGTAAACCAAACCCAGGAAAGATGAAAAGGAGATCCCTTTACTCCCAATTCTCAACCCTCCCTCAACTCCCCATCACGTGTGGAAGGAACCCCCAGCTCCTTCTCAGAACCTATGACCCACAAGCTCTGGGTGTCCCAGCCACCCTCCCTCTGACCTCACCTCCCATCTCAGCCCGTCCTCCGTCCTCCATCGCTGTGTACTCCAGGGGCCCTGGTGGCCCTGCTGGCCCCAGGACATAATGCCACGCGTGTTCTCACTTCTGGGCCTTTACCCTAGCTCCTCCCTCCACCCCGAACCTTCTTCTCCCATACATCCTATCCTCATGTCTCTCTCCCGCTTCATCAGGGTCTCTGCGCAAATGTTGCCTCCTGGGAGAGGCCATCCCTGGCCACCGTGTCTACAGTGGCATCCAGCCCTCCCTCTGTTTCTCTTTCTCTTCTTACTTGCTTTTGTTTCTTTAAGGCTCTTCCGCTGCTTGACTGGGGATTGCATGTTCATTTCTCCATCCTCTGTCTCCCCAACTAGGAAGAAGACCTCAGAGGTTTCCCCACCCCCTAGAACGGTGTCTGGCAAAATGAAGCACTCAGTCAATATTTATTGAATGAATGGATGGATCCCTGGGAGGGTGGAGGTAACTCAGTATAAATGGTGTCCTAGGGCGGGACAATGGCGTTTCTGAGTGAAGGGAGATGCCTGGAGGGAAAGGCGGAGTTTGACCCCCAGCCCTCAGGACAGACGGGACGTGGCTACACCCACCACTCCTCACCGGGGTGCATCTGATACACTGTGTTCACGACTCCAAAGTTTAATTTAGCCGATGTCTTGGCTGCAAGCAAGAGCTGGTAAATTTAGTTGGAGGATTAAGGAACGTATAAGATGCATAGTTCCTTAAAAGGAGCTGGATGTCAGGGGAGAAGGAAAGCGGAGGCATCCCGAAGTTGGCCGTGAAAGGAGAGGCATGGGCCCTCCCGGAGTAGAGCCAGCCAAGGGACCCCGTTTGCTGAATCTTCTGAGGGCGCAGCATCTTCCTCCTCGTGGGGGTGGCGGAGGGCGAGAACAGGGACGCAGTACGTCCCCGAGTCGCCAAGCAACCCAGAGCTACCTGGTGACCAGGGGAGCGGCAGCTCTAGAGCCACCATGCAGCCCAGAAACCATAAATAAATGGGTTGACAAATTTGACTGCAGAAAACGCAAAACTTCTGCGAGACAAAAAAAAAAAAAAAAAAAAGCCATTAACAAAGTCAAAAGCAAACAACAAAATGGACAGAAGAATATTTGCAACACACACAATAGAAAAGGGGCCGGTTGGTGCTGATTTACAGAGCGCTCATAATGAATGAGAAAATGATGAACAATCCAATAGGAAAAAAAAAAAAAAAAAGAGTCCTGGGACATTAAAAGTGAGGGTAGAAGGAAAAGAAATACAGATGGCTAATAAATGTATAAAAATCTGCTCAGCCTCATCTACCATCAGGGAAACAAAAATAGAAATGAAATACTCTTTTTACTTGTCAATGGGCAAGAATGTTAAAGTATGTTCATATCCAGCGATGGCAATGAAGAGAGGAAATGTAAATTTCCCTTTTAGGAGGGAAATTTGGCAATTTCTATCCAATTTAAAAAATGCACAAGCCCTTTGACCCAGAAATCCCACCCTTAGACCATTACCCTATGGTTACTTAGACAATTCCCTTACGGGAATGTTTATTCCAGAAGGTTTGGTAACAGCAAAAATAAACTATCAACAATTTAAATTTCCATCAGTGGGAGACACTTACGGATTAGCCATACAGTGAAATATACCATGGAGGTTTGTTTTGGTTTTTGGTTGTTTTTTTTTTTAACATGCACATCATTTGCTTTTATTTTAAAAATGTTTATGGGTATAATCTGGGTTACAGGGCGATTAACCTGTTTTTATTTTTGACTTTAAAAAACCCCTATCACATGTAATATAAGACGAAATAGAAAAGCCTGCACCTGGTTTTCAGCAAGCGGAGTACCAGACACGAAGTCTGAAGACTGCACCTGAATGACTGCCATTTGTTAGGCCGTGGGATGACTCTGGGTGAGTCATTTCATTTCCTTGGACCTCACTGGTTTCCTTTGTAAAAGGGGAGGAATAATTCCTATTTTGTACTGTGACTTTGGGCAAGTGATTTTATTTCTCAGAGACTCGGGCTTTTTGTCCATAAAATATGGATAATAATATTACTCACTTTATGGGGTGGTTGTGAAGAGTAAATAAAATAACATGTGTAAAGCATTTAACACAGCATCTAAGTGAGAGGTGCCTAGTTATGGGTGATGATGATGATGATGGAAGACGAGGAGTCAAAAAAGAAGACCAGGAGCAGAGGAGGGACCACGATGAGGTGAATAAAAAGGAGGGGGAAAAGGAGACCAGTTGGAGGCTCCTGAGTGCGGGCACTTTGATTCATTAGCTCATGCAGTTCTACTAATTATGCCACACATAAGGTGACCACTTCATCTGCATTTGATGATCGAGGAAACAGAGGTCACTGTTGTGACTTGTCCGAGGTCACCAGCAGCTAATAGTAAAGCCAGCATTTGCTTTGTAATTTTTCTTGATAAAGAGCCAGCATTTGAATATTCAACCCTGAAGACCTTTTTGGTTCTAAGCCTCCCTATAGTGCCCAGCACCATGCTTGGCACATAGTTGGTGATCAATAAATCAGAATTTGTCTTTGAGTTTTTATCCCTCTAAATTATGCTGCGGGAGTTGCTCCAAGGCCTGTGGCCCATTTCTTTGTGAGCCCCCAATAAGGAAGGTAGTCTTCCTTCCAGAGCATGCTGGTTATTAAGCTATCATCTCAGCCCCAAACCCACCCTTTCCTGTGTTCCACTCTGTGGTGCTGGGGCTGGGACTGCAAATCCCTTTCTTTGCAGCCAGCTGCCTCCTGTTGGGCCCTGCCACTAGTGGGCGCTGGAGGGAGACTGCGAAGCTGGAAGGAGAAGGGCCTTGGGTTCTCCCGGTTGCTGTTCTGAGAATCACCCAGCCTCACTTCTGCACCCTAGCAATGGCCTTTCATCTCCATGGCAACATTTGTTACCCTCTTCAGCTTTTTCCAGCACCCCCAAACCAGCCCCACTGCATTCCCTTCAGATCCCAGAGCCAGCTGGGTAGTATCCCTTCCCCAGCTGCCTGGATCTCAGCTCTCTGGAGTCCCTTCTCTGAACCTCTGGGTCCTAAGACCTGTCTGAACAATTCCCTCAAGTAAATTCTCTGTGAAAAGAACTGGTGTGCTTTCTTCTTTGGGGGCTAGACCCTGGGTGATGGACAAAGTAAATTTGATTTGGGGCAGTAACCATTCTTTAGACCCCACTCTTGGGGAAGAAGGAGGAGGAGGAGGAGAGGGAAGGGAAGGGGAGGCGGAGGGGCCATCTTAATACCATTTTGTGTCAGAAATGACTCCTGACCTTGAAGAAATGAGATAGGTTTTCTCATATGACTTACCGATCTGTCTCCCTCCTCCTGGTTTTGGTTTCTACCTTTACAACCTGACAGGAAGGGTGTGAGCAGAAGATGAAGGTGGAGCACAGAAAGTCCAATTTCCTCGCGGGTAATGGACAGGGCCTTCCCTGGAGCCTGGATCTGTCAACACCTTCACTCTGGCCTCAAGGTCTGGGAAGGGGATGTTGCGATCCCTTTACTCTTCTGACCCAGCCAGGGCCACAGCCGTTCTACATTTATCCTCAGAATGCAGGCAGAATCAGCCTGAAACTGTCAAAAGACTTCACTAAACCCTAAGGGAGGGCAGCTGAGAAGTAAACACAGAGAGGGCATGCATTTAGGCACGTCTTGCTCAGATCTTGCTCAGTGTTCGGAACCTGCTTGTGGTCTGTCAGTCAAGAGAATCCAGAGAAATATTGCTTTGATCATGTGCCCGTGATGCACAAAGCCAAACTCTGACAGCAGGTGTTTGCAGCAAAGTAAGAGTTTATTGCAGGGCGCCAAGCGAGGGAGTGGGAGACAAGCCCTAGATCCACTCCAGCATAATCTTTGATTTGGGGGTGTTTTTAAAGGGGAAGAACAAAGAAGCTGGAATTAATCGTCATCTCGGGACATTTCTTAATCATGGTTTTGGGGATGGGGGTGACTCTGGTTTATTAATCTCTGGCCAGGTGGTCCATGGCTTGGGGACCTGTGAGCTCATCTTGCCCCGGACAAACAACCTGAGTTTGTCCGTTAATGATGATATTGACAACAGCAATTTAGTCATCTGACTTTGGTTGATTAGTGTTCAGTTAGCACAGGATTAAGGTGGGAGGGGACAAGAAAGGGTTTGGATAGAGAGAGAAATCATAAACTCGGTAGGGGAACTCTATTTTGGGGGAGGCTTGGTTTCAGGTGATGAGGATAACAGTGAGTTAATTTACATATTAACCCACTTAACCACCTTCTGTGACAGACTTTATTCTTAGCTCCATTTTACAGATGAGAAAACTGAGCCACAATGAGATTAAGTACTTTTCTGAAGTCACTCAGGTGGTAGGTAGCATGCTGGGATTTGAACCCGATTTGTCTGGGTCCAGAGCCCCTTCTGAGGATGCCCGTCTTCTCCAGGTGGCTCACCCTGCAGGGCCCCGACCTGACTAGCTACTGCCACTGACCAAAAGCTTACTTCTTCCCAAGGCAGCCTGGCCCGTTAGAAACTTTTTATAAGGAGCTGGCATTTCCTTCTACCCCTATTTCTGGAATTTCCTTTTAAAGACACAGAGAATGAATCTTTGGTTCTTCAAAGCCAGCATGAGTCTCTTGAGTTTTCTCCTCTTCTCACATTGCTGAGGTTCATGCTGCCTCCTAGCGGTATGACCTTGAACTGGTTACCCACTGTGTGCCTCAGTTTCCTCATCTGTAGAATGGGAACCATAGGAATCTGTACCTCACTGGGTACTTTACATGTAAAGCCCCTGGAGCAGTGCTGAATGCCCTAAAGGTGGGCTACTTTTATTGTTCTGCAGCCTTCACATCCCCAGCCTTTCAAATGGGGATGATATTCAATCTTCCTCAGTACACAGTGGCTGCAGGGAATCAGCCAGGGATTTTGTGATCCTGCTTTCTCCCTGTCCCTCTCCTGAGACCCTCCCCTGGAGATACCTTCAGCCCACTACCTGATCTTCCAGCTTCTGGTCTTGCCCTGCTCCCCACCCTCCACTCCCCCATCTTCCCCTTGGCTTCCTTGGTGTTCTAGGTGAAACATAAATCCTATCCAGTCCCTCCTCTGCTCAGATCCCTCCCCAGCCTCCTTCGTTTGACTTTAAAGGGCCCCCTTGGTCTGTCCTCTGCTGACATCTCTGCTTCTCCTCTCCTCTCTCTCCCTTCCTGCTCCATTTTCAGCCAATTAACCAACTCCTAGGTCTCTAAGCTTCACCTGACTTTGAGCTTCACCTGCTTCCTGCCAAATTCCCCAGGGCCCAGCACAGGGCCTGGCACACAGCAGAGGCTCCTTAAAGCTTGGTCCATGGATGTGCCCGTGGGATAACGCAGAGTGAATGCTCTAAGCCAGCGTGGCATCCATGTCCGTTAATGTCATTATTTTTTCAGCGGTCATATTCAAAATCTGTTACCACACTTGTCTGGTCCACAGCAGTGTCCTGGAGGCTGCCTGATGTACCAGGCATTAACCCTTTAGTTGCCGGATTCTGAGAATGCTCTGGAGGTCCAGGGGGGAGAATCAGGAGGGGCAGGTCCACAGGCACGAAGGGGCAATGCTTTTTAGCTGAGTGATGTAGAAGTATATCAGTGTTGTGACAATGGCATAGCTGTGCCTACTTCTCTGGAAATCTCCTTCCCCATCCCTGGCCCCTGCTCCCTCCCCTCTCCCCAGCATCCTCAGGTCTTGCCCTATTGCTCCGTGGCCACCTCCCACCCATCACTATTTGGAGACTTTTATTTTGAAGACTGTACAGCGTTAGGGTGACCCATTTTTTTCTTACAGAGTTTGTCCACAGGGCTTGGAAATCCTCCCTCCCCACATGACACTGTGGACACCCATCTGGCCTGGTTTTTTAGCCTAAAATCCCCTCAGCCCTGGGACCACACATGCAGGCTGGGGGGCAGGGAGCTCGCAGCCTGTTCCCCACCTCTCCCCAGCTCACACTAAACAAACAGCAGGATGGCAGGCAAAATAATGAGTTGCCACCTGAGTCCTCCATACAAATAGGTCTGCAAATTGGATTAGCCTTTGAGACACAGTTTAGTAACCACATTTTAAAAAAGGAAGGGTGAATGTGAAAACAAATATGTGTATATTTATGTATGACTGGGACATTATGCTGTATACTGGAAATTGACACATTGTAACTGACTATACTTCAATTTAAAAAAAAGGAGAAAAAAAAAAAAGGAAGAGGGTTGCCCCTCTGGAGGTGAGAATTGAGAGCTTTTGGGCTGATGGGAGCCAGTGACCTTATACCAGGTACTCAGCCTCTCCAGGCCTCTGGTCCCCTCGGGCCAGGGGAGATGGCAATCTCCAAAGGTAAACCCTCTCCTATGTGTCTGTTGCTTTATGGTCTCCGTGGCGCTCAATGGGTTAGCTTGTTGGACGCCCGTGGGTACATCGGGAAACCATCTTTGAATGTGTGACAAAGTTAGAAACGTCTGCAAGAGAAGCATCAGGAAATTGTTGAGGTCAGCCTTACGTGGAAGGGAATTGCCCTTTGAGGATGTGGAGTGTATCACTCTGGCTGTTCCGAGTTTCAGTTTCCTTGTGAATAAAACAGGGGCTGTTGCAGCTGGCAGTGCTGAATGAGCCAGGTAAAGCACCTGGCCAGCACGTGGCCCCTGCACCTCCGTTCTCCATCAGATGGCGCTCTGGGCCCCCGGCCGCATGGTGTAGGGGAAGCAGCAGGCACTTCGAAATGAGAAGGATAGAACTCAAGTCCCAGCTCTGCTCTGTGACCTGGGGCAGTTCATTTTCCTCTCCAAGCTGCAGTTTCCTCATCTCTGAAATGAGAGGAATGATGCAGAGGAAAGAAAAAAAATGCATTGCCAAATAAAAAAAAAATTCAATAAAATGCCTGTTATGCTTTATTCCTGGAGGAGTTGGTAAAAGATAACTTCTTAAATACTTTGATTAATTTTTGTGATGTTGTTAGAAAGGAGAGGCCTCCCGGGCACAGCCTGGATGAAAGACGTTTATACACACAGAAAGCAATAAACCACTTTGTAGAAAAAGCTAGCAGCATTGGATTCTTCTCCCTCCTGAGCACAAGCTGACATTATGGAGAAAAATATATATAAACAGTATAATCTGACAAGGACAAAGAGAATAGAAAGAGGGCATCAAGAGATGAGAGATTGCAGCACTTTTAGAAGAGGAATTTGTTTGGGATGATGGTAACATATTTAGAAAGGCAACAGAAACTAGGGCACACAGAAGGGGACTCCAGAGTAAAGAAAACGAGTGAGCCTCCAGAACCCCAGCAAGGTCCAGGACTGAAGGGGCACCGTTGGAGAGGACGATTGGGTGAGTTGAGAGCCAGCAGTCGAGTGCTAACCCTTAAGCCTCCTGTAGGAGGTTCATTCTCTGGAGACCATGGAGGGGAGACTCTCAGGACACCAAGTCTACCAGCATGACAGAGGACAGGGGCAACACCCTAGGCTGTATATGGTATTAATTAGAAATCTTCATCCCAGATTGTCAGAACATCCTCCCGATTCTCCCACCCCCAATCCACTCTTGCCCACTCCTATATCCCAAGCATAAAGTCCGCTGCAAGACAAGTTACTGGAAAATTTGCTAGAGAGAAAGACTTACGCATGCTATCTTTGTGAGGGTTCCCAACAACATAGCTGCCTCCCTGTCTCAACACCCAAATGGACACCTGTCAATCCACAAGCCCTCATCCACACTTGCAGAGCTTCTGATCAGCCCTATTAGTGCATTTGTCTTAAATGCTAATGACCAAAGAGCATTAGACACATGAGGAAAGCCATTATTGGGAAACAGAGACATCAAACTGAAATATATATAAAAGAAAAAGAAACTGGAAGAAACACAGAACCACTAGCTTGGACTCAAGAATAAGTCATTTGTACCAAAATGACTCCAGTCAAGCCACAGATGCATGGCAAATATAAACTGTTTATTGTTGTGTGCCACTGAGATTTTGTGTGTGTTTGTTTGTTACACAGCAAAATCTGATTAATACAAACCATAAAACAAGAAGGAAGCTATGACAACTGAGCAGAGGACAAGAGAGAGATCTTGAAATTTAACATAAGGTAATCAAAATAAGAATTTCAGTAGCAGCTTTGGAAAATAAGTCACAGAAATGCTTTTGGGGGTATGATAGGAACAAATGGAGACAGAAAATAGGAGAGAGAAAAAGAGACAGAAAAAAAAAATTCAGGCAATCTAACATTTGACTTAGAAGAGTTAAAGAAAAAGAGAACAGAGAAAATTATCAAAGAGTAATTAAAGTTCCACAAAATGAAGACCATGAGACTCCAGATTGAGTAGGTTTACCAGATACTAATAAAATGAATGAGAAATGATCCACACCACAAATATCACCATGTAACCCCAGAAGACCAGAGAAAAAGAGAAGTCCCAAAAGCTTCCAAGGTGAAAAAATAGATTTAATACATTGAAACAAAAATAAGAATAAAGCTGATATTTCTGTTTCCCCCAAGATCTATACAGGATGCTAAAAAGCAGTGGGAAATTGCTTTTGATATTCTGTTGAAAATTATTTTCAACAAATAAATCTATACCCTGCTAAGCCCAATCAAGTGTGAGGATGGAGTAAAGACCTTTCCAGGCATACAAGGACTCAAAACATTAACCTCCAATGCATTCATTCTTAGGGAGATATCATGATGGAGAAAAGCCTCAGGAAGGAATGGGGAGGCTGAGAGAACAGCCAGTTAGGATATGGGTCGGCAGTCAGAGAACTTTGAGAAAAAAGTGGATTTGGTAGAGTAGATAATATATTAGGTAACATGATGGAGATCCTGGAAAGAATTAACAGTATATATTAGGAACATTCTGGCAAGTAAAAGTCAAAGCAATTATTAACTCCTGGAAAAACAAAAGTTGCCTACAAGAAAAATTAATCATAATACATATGATGAATCCTAAATAAGTAAAATATATAGTCATGGACTTGTACACAAGGATTATTATTTTAACTAAAAGTAGTTTTATAAATATTTTGGGATGGTGGGGAGAGAGAGGAGTATTGCAATGTATGTGTGTGGGTGCGTGCACCCATGCAAGAAAGATGAATTCTCATTTACCATAAGAGGGAACCAATATGGATTATTTTAAAATCAAGCAAGCAAGCAAGTAAGCAAAAGTAGCAATATAAGCTTTCAATTTAGAAATATAGAGGAATTTAGAGGAAATAATGGAAAAGGTTTAAGTAGTTCCTTTGGGGATGGGAAAGGGAGGGCAGAGGCTCTTCAAAATCTTCTTTGTGCTTGCATCTTTTGTTCATTTACATATCAGTGAAAAGAAGTAACATGTGCAGAGTCCCTGGGTAGGGAAGAGAATTGGAAGGGAAGGATCATATATAAGAGAAGATTGGTGCAATGGGCCATGCATCCAGCCAAGACAAGGAGTAGGCAAGGACCCCCTTGTCCCTCTGATCATGCCCACACCTTCCACCCTTCCATATAAATCTGTAAATATGGTTTGGGAGAAATGAGGGGCGGAACCATGCCCCTCATGGGACATTGCAGGGCCCAAGGGGCCTGGGGTACAGGTGGAAGGGTGTGGCTGCAGGAGAATAGAGAGATAAGATCTCTCTTCCTCCTCTTACTAGAGGAAGGGGGCTTTTGGAAAGAATCAGAGTTGGGAGCTGGAGAAAGTCTAGATCCTGCTGTTAAGTAAAATGAGGAAAAGATGACCTCTGCTCTCACCACTACACTACACAGGCTGCCAGCGGTCAGAGCATCAGTTGTCATCATGAGGATAAAGCCCACTCTGGGATCTGCATGAAAGCAGTAACAATGCCCATTGTCACACACCCAGGGCCCTAGGGCCCCCACCATACATAACAGTCCTAACTTCCTCGAGCACCTACTCTGTGTCTCGCGTATAACACATTTCTGATCCTTGTGGCGCCTTTCCTACAGAAGACACTAGAGTCTTCCAGGAGAAATAGCCGGTCAAGCTGCGAAGCTGTGGTCATGACTGGGGAGCAGCCTACATCGCGGGCTTTCATCGGGAGAGGAGACGCATGAGGCCAGTGCTGGGCTGGAGCCTGGCTTGAATGAGAGCAATCTGGGCTTCGTCTCCAGAGAGCCGGAAGGATTGGAAGCCTGAGAGTTAGATGTATTTAGGGAAGTGCTCCCTGGAGCCAGTGTGGATGATAAACTACAGGGCTGAGATGGTAGGACGACCAGTTAGGTAGCTGTTGAAATAGCTCAGGCAAAAGAGGCAGAAAGTGTGAATTGAGACTAGGCTGTAGGGATGGAAAGAGGGGGCCGCTGGAGGGACCCTGGGCAGTAAATTACATTCCTGACTGATAGGATGTAGCAGCTAAAGGAGGATGAGACAGCCACATGACTCCCACGTTCCTGGCTTCAGTGAATTCGGGGACAGAATGCCCGAGGAAGATCTGCTCTACAGAGAGAAGGAGGCTGGCTTCGAGGTGCTGGGGAGCATCTGGGTGGGGTGTCCAGGAGGCAGTTGGGACACAGGGACCTGGCGCTCCGGGGAGGGACTGGGGAACCATCATGGGAGTGGATGAAACCTGCATCCAGAGAGAGCGTGGAGGGTGAGAAGGAGGCTGAGGAAGCAGATGGAAGGGAGCCTGGGACGGAGCCCCCAGACTCCAGGTGGAGATGGTGGAGTAGGTGGAGCCGAGGAACCGAGGCAGCATCGTGGGCACCAGCAGAGGCCAGAGCTGGAGAAGGGGCCCTGCGGAGGCCTGGGGTGGGTGCACTGAGGGCAGCACCGGCATCCCTGGTGGGAGGTCGCGGGATTTCGGGGGTGGGAGCAGATTGCCAAAGGGTGAGAGGATGGAGGGGCAGTTACAGGGCTTCCAGGATCTCATGTTGCAAAGCCGTTCGTTTCCCAGCATGCATTTCCAGCGCGATGGGGCACTCTGGGAGGTTCTTGCACATTGTGGGCTGGAAGAGAGGAAGCACTTCCCTTAACACAGAAGGCAGAGCCATGAAGGGAGGAGACACACCTCAGCCACCAGGGTCCTAGCCTGGCCCAGGGGGAGGGGAGCTCCCTGACCCGGAAGCCCAGTCCCAGGTGTCTGCAAGCCACTGACCTGCTGTGCCCCCTTCTTCATTCTTCCCCTCCCTCCCTGCTTCCCTCCCTCCCACAAACACTTGTTGTTCCTGTATTGGACACTGGAGATTCATAGATGAATATGACACAGCCCTTGACCTACATGTGCTCGTGGTACATAATCCTCAGCAGGAAGAGGTGGAAAGTCTAGATGAGGCTCTGATAGGGGACCCCCCACCGCCCCCAGGGCTAGAGAGAGAGGCCGTCCCAGCCTTCAGGGAAAATCTATGACAGCTTAGGGTAATGGAGAATTAAAAGGATGAGGAAAAGCCATTGAATCATGGAGGTGGGAGGAAGGTGGGGAGAAGGCATCACCAAGAGAGACCAAGTTGATCTGCAGGTTGAGGAACAGGCAGGAAACAGAAAGAAAACATGCCCTTGGGGCTGGATGGGTTGAGACTGGACAAGGGAGGGGCTTCAGCGCAGCCCCAAAGTGTGAAGGAGGGAGGCGAGGAAGAGGAGCTCCTGAGAGGGGAAGCAGCCCTGGTTTCTGAACAGAGTGCCATGCGGACCCTGGACAGCCCAGAGCCATAGCTTTTCTGTTGGTTATATTTTCCCCCTTTTGGTGCCTTCAAGAAAGTTATTTAGAGGGAAGGGCAGAGGGGCAAGATAAGGGTAGGGTATTAAGGGGCACAAACTACTATGTATAAAATAAATAAGTGACAAGGTTATATTGTACATCATGGGGAATTTAGCCAATATTTTATAATAACCAATGGAAGGTAACCTTTCATATATAATATTGTAAATCAACTATACCTCAATTTTCAAAAAGTGGCAAAAAATGGAATCTGAAAAAAAAAAAAAAAAAAAAAAAGAAAGTCAAGTTCCAGCATGGCCAGGCTGCACAAAAGCAGTCAGAGGAGAGCTCCTTTCCTGGGGCGGAGTTTTAGCTGAAGGTAGTGGCATCATGGCGACACCAAGGAGCAGAAGTGGACCCTCAGGGAGGAGGTGACCTTGGCTCTGGGCAGGGCCACGCCCTTGGGTTGCCTCATCCCTGTTGCCAGGGAGACTCTTGGCTCTGAACCCTGGGGGAGGGATCTGCAAACTACGGGCCGAGGGCCACGTCTGTGGCCTATTTTTGTAAATAAAGTTGTACTGGAAGACAGCCACACCCATTCAATTATTTATTGTTTATGGCTGCTTTTGCGCTGTGACAGCAGAATCCGGTGGTTGTGACCAAGAGCGGCACCCTGCAAAGCTTAAAACATTTACTATCTGGCCCTTCACACAATACGTTTGCCAACCCTGCTTTAGCCTGCGAAGTGGGACACAGGCTCAGCTGCTGTAACGAAGGTCAAAATATCAGTGGCTTGAACACAATAGAGATTTCCTCCTTTCTCATGAACAGTCTGCAAGGCAGCTGTCTGGGGCTGGTCAGAGACCCAAGCTCCCTCTCCTCTGTTGCTCAACCGTCTTCTGGCCTCAGCCTCTCCAGCCAGCAGGAAGGGGAGGAGAGTACAGCCAGGAAGTTGTACCCACAGCTTCCCCTCCCATCCCACTGGTCAGCGCTTGGTCACGTGGTCACATGGAGCCGCAAGGTAGATTGGGAAATGTCACTTTTAGCTGGGTGGCCATGGGTTCAGACCAACTTCCTTTGGACTTCATTACCAAAGGAAGAAGGAGGGTGTGGGTTCTAGGGGATTTTAGCAGCCTCTGGTCAAGAAGCACAAAAGCAGGGTGGGGAGGGGGAGGAATTTGCGTTCCCTGTAGGGCACTGGAATAAAATTTGTAACACGCCCAAACTGAGCAGGTATCAGTAACTAATACAAAATGCCTCCTTCCGCCACTTCCTTCCTCAAATATTAATTGAGCCCTCACTTATATCAGACTCTAGCTGGATGTCTTTCACAGAGAAAGAAACTGATGGTCAGAGTGGTCAGCTGAGTTATCCAGGGGCCTATTGTTCTGCTCCTGGCGTGAGGCTCCTCCTGTCTGACTGTCCGGCTTCCCTCGGGACATCCTAGCTGGGAGCTAGACTTGTGGCCTGCTAGGCTGGTTGGGTGTTGGGTAAACATCACACAAATTATTTTAGCAGTGAGAATTTAATATAGGGGATAGATTGATCATATCTTGGAGAACGGAAAAGGCAAAGAGGGACATTGAAGTAACCAGAGATAACTGAGGAAGGTAACTTCTTCCTACAGCTGGGGGAGCAGAAGGAAGAAAGTGGGATTTTCACAACCTAAAAGCTTGGAGGAGGAAGCTGGCATAGGAGATGTCACCCAGCTGATGCTGGTGCCTTAGGAGCTTGGAGAAGGGCCCTCAGGGAGCTGGGACTTAGAACTTCAGATCTCTGAGGAGGGGGTGGGCTGATCCTGGGAACATGGAAAAAAAAAACTAGAAACAAGAACTGATTGTTACTGAAACAGCTATGGCTTCCAAGGTAGCACTGCTGGGTACAGCGAGCAAATATGAAGGAATAAATGCCTTCCTTCTCTCCATCCTTCCATCTCCCTCTAGCGCCCCCTACTGGCAGAGACAAATGGGAATCAGTTGGCAAAGCAGAAACGTGGTTTGGAGACCTAACCCCAGCTCTAGAGAGCTGCGCGTAGCAGGGTAGGTCTGGAGCTGAGGAGAGATAAAAACTAGCCCAGGGGCCAGGGCTACATTTAGACCCCTGGTGTTTATAGACCTGGAGCCCCTGTCTCTGAGCCAGCAAGGACCATCTTCCTCCTGATGTGCTGGCTGGTGGGAAAGCCAAATTGTGCAACCACTTTAGAAAACGGCTTTCTCATGAAGTTAGATATGCAAGGACCACAAGACCCAGCATCCCACTCTTAGATATCTACGCAAGAGAATTGAACACGCATATCCACACAAGCCTTTACACTTGAATGTTAGGAGCTGCTTCGTTTTAATAACCCCAAACTGGAAACAGCCCTCACGTCCATCAACGTGTGAATGGACAACAAGTCGCGGTGTAGTCACACAGTAGACTGCTACTTGGTGATAAAAGGAATAAATGATTGATGCACACATCAACACTGATGAGTTATACCATGTGGAAAAAAAAAAAAAAACCAGACGCAAAAGATCACATACTCTACAATTCCCTTCATATGAAATTTCAGAAGTGGCAAAATAGAATGACAGAAAGCAGCCCAGTGGTTGCCAGGGCCTGGGGTGAGGAAGGGAGGAGATTGATCGCGAAGGGGCACGATCTTTTAGGGGACCTTTTGGGGATGATGGAAATATCCTACATTGTGATGTGGTGGTTATGTAATTGTCAAAAACTGTTAAATTATACACTTTAAGTTGGTGAGTTTTATTCTATGTAAATTACACCCCGAAAAAGCTGATTCTTAAAAACTGAGTTGGAATGCTGTCAGAAGGGGGCACGTAGTCTACTAACTTCCATTGCCACCTCCTGTGAGCCACCCTCCAAGCAGCAGACAAAGGGATCTTTTAAAAACGTTAATCAGATTACATCACTCTTTATTTAAACACTCTGGTGGATTCTCTTTCCTCTTTGAATGAAACCCAGAAGATTACCGTGGCCTACAAGCACCTCTGCCCTGCTTGCTGACCCCCACACTAGGGGACCTGGAGCGACAGGACAAATGAAAGTCCGTGTACCGTGTGTCTTAATATATGAAGCTGCAGATCGGGCCGACAGACGGCTGATAAAACAATCCTGTCGTTCTATCTTGACAAGCAGACCTTCATGATGAGCTGGAAGGTCAGGTTCAAATCTGAAATTGGAGTCCTCGGAGCTCTGTGCCACAAGGTGATTGCGTGGAAGACAGATCCTAAGCCTCAGCCTGCACCCCGCTGCCTTGCCTTTCCATCCTGTCTCCATATGAAACTGTGAGGATACCTGCCAGGCCCCTGAAGCCTTTTGTTTGCAATCCCTGGGGGCTGAAGACAGCACTGGGCATGGAATCTGGGAAACTGGATTCTTAACATGTATTTCCTGATTTTTCCCCAAATTGGACTTTGTTTTGTAGGCACGTGCTTATACGTGCATGGGTGTATGCGTTTGTGTGTATGTGTATGCATGTCTCCATGCGTGTCTGTGTATGTGCACGTGTGTGTAGGTATGCGTTTGCATGTGTGTGTGCATGTTTGCATGTGTGCTTCAGCAGGAGTGTGAGCTCCTTGAAGGCAGCCACTGTGCCAGATTCGTCTGTATCCTTTCTCCCTGTGCAGATGGAGTGCTAAATGAGTTCTTGTGGAATGAATAAATGAATGAATGGGCCAGTAGAGCACAATGAGTAACAGTGTGGGTTTGGAGTCAGCCAGATTGGAGGTCAAAATCTTACTTTGCCACTCACCCACTAAGTCACTTTGCGTTCAGTCTCCTAATCCCGGAGAGCCTCGGTTTCCGCATCTCCAGACCAGGGATTAAAATATGACCTATTTTATGGGTGTTGGTGTGAGGATTAAGTAGCAATAATCAGAGCCACCATGTACTGAGCTGGACTTTGAGCCAGGCACTGTTCTAAGGGCTTTGCAAGTGCTAACTCATATACTCCCTCAATTTTATGGTAGAGGGGTGGTTAAACAGTAAACTCAGAGCATCTTGGCCATAATCATATGTATGATCAGTGGAGAAGAGATTCAGGATCCTTAAGCCTGATGGGGCATCTTCTCACGAGTCCTGCTCGGACTGTGGCTGATGATGTGGTCTGGAGAGAACTGAGTTCCCGCAGACAGCGCTTTGCCAGGCCTGCTCACAATTTGACCCTCTGGTTGGACAAGTCCTTCTCTTGCTGTTTATAGCATTCGTCCTCTAGGTGGCGCTGCAGAGTAGGAACTGGACGACTGAGTCGCAGCGCTCCCTGGTGGTCAATTTCCGTCAATATTTTGATTATGTTCCGTGCCATTTCCACAAGTCAGTGCAGTGACAGTGGATGACAAATATGAAGAAAAAATAGAAGTTGGTGTGATAAATTTTAAGACAGAGAGGAGAAAAGTGTGCAGGGAGAGAAAGACCAGGAAGGGACCAAGGCATATTAGGGCAATTATCATCAATGATAACATTAACACCAATGATTTACTGCCCACGTTCCATGTGCCAGGTATGGTACAAAGCACTTGGCATTCACCGTCTTATTTAACATACCTCCAGAAAATATGTGTCATGAGAACAATGACTTCCATCGGGAGCTGGGCACACAGTAGGTGTCTGGAACACGGTAGGTGCTCAAACATTTTGAACACATGAATAAGGAAGTAGTCCCATGAAGCAAGTATTATCATCTCCATCTAGAAAGATGAACAAGGAAACTGATGGTCAGAGAGGTTACACAGCTAGTGCGTGCCTGAATCAGGGCACCTGAGTTCCAGACCCAGGTCTGCTGCGTGCTGGAAGGTCATGGAGGAGGGTAGGTCCCTCTGCCTTCAGGGAGATTGCTGTCTGATTGGCCTCACCCACACCCTCCCTGTCTTCAAATACTGCTCCTGGGGGCCTGCCAGGTTGGCTATGTATGGCTCAGGGAGGAGGTCCAGTGAAGCTCCCCTCATAAATTATAAAGAGAGACACATGTGGGTCAGGATTGGGGAATTCAGTGCACGAGGGATCCCCAGGAATCTTGCTCAGTCTAATCTGGGATTTTCCTTCTCTTCCCTAGGAGAGTCACAGACTCAGGCAGGGGGCATTTACTGTGTTTGCATAAGGAGCTCCTGGGGCATCTCCCGGTCCTGCAGGAGATGCTCGCCTCCTCCCCAGCCCCTGACCATCACCACGTTCCCTTTCCTACAGCTAGAGTTCCTAGCCCTGACTAACGGCTACTTGGAGGCAACTTTCCTTGCCTTATCATGCATACCTGCGGCATCTGAGTGAACAAGATTTGGAAAACACTGTGCATTTTGTGCCTTTTAGATCCAGTCCTCATTCAGGCGCTGGCAATCCCTCAATATGTTCTAAGCATATTGACCCTTTCCTTGGAGACGTGGCTCTGAATGGTCGTTAGTAAACTATCATAATGCAGCGATGCCCCATCTCTGAACAACCCCTGGCATTTGTTTTTGAGTCCTTGAGCCTATTTATTTTTCAGCATTCCATCCTCTTTGTCATTGCCAGAATGTCACTTAATTGTCATTTGCTTCCAATGGCCCCTAGCAGTTTTCTCCCTCCTAATTCAGTGCTTCGAATCTCTGAGCTGGTGAGTTTGAGCGTCCTCTCTAAGTAACCTGGTGGGAAGGGAGGGCCAGCCTGCTTACTTCTGTAAATAAACTATATGAGTTTTACTACAAGGACGGGGAGCCACCAATTTAGACTGTTTGATGGCTTGTGTGTGGGTTTATTCACAGACCGTGGAGAGAGCTGGGTATCACACGTCAGCTCTCCATATGCAAGAGGTCACTTCAGGCATCTTTTGGTACCTGCCCAGAAAGGCTCCGTACACACTTGCTTCCTGGTGTGTGTGAAGGGTTTGGCTCCTCTTCCGGCGATTCCTCTGCCTGACCTCCTCCCCACCCCACAAACAGCAGCAGCAGGAGACCGCTGGTGGGGGTGGGGGGTGGGGGAGAAGACATGGGAACCCAGCAGCCGCAGGATGGGAGCCCACAGCTGACAGGGTGTCTGGCCTCAAATTACACCGTATCAGAGCTCGGGCACAAAATTAGCAGCAGTGTTCGGTGTACGAGGAGCCAGACAAAATAGCCATATTCAGCAGAACCACGGGCAGGGCCAGAAGAAAGGGAGAGGAGTTGGGGAGGGGAGAGCTGCCCCATCGCAGGCCCTGGGCCCTTCCCTGGACAACCTCGTCCTCCAGGCCCTTCCCTGGACAACCTTGTCCCCCGCTGCAGAGGCGGCTGCCCGGTGGCGAGTCAGGGTCACAGGAGGGCTCTTGGGGATGGAGGGAGTGAGGGATGGGAAGGCAAGACCTTGAGAAACCCGGGAAGATGGACTTGAGGACTTGTCCTACCCAACACACACACACACACACACACAAACGGAAAATTTTGAACAAGATTTTAAAAGTCCCATGTCTAGACACTTTTCATTCATTTTTGTCATTAATTCTTACAAGAACCCCATTCAGTAAATCTATTTTACAGGTGAATAAAGAAAGGATCAAAAAAGACACATGAGCTCGTCCAAGTTCAGGTGCTGTAAGTGCGTTCACGTCTATGCTCCTTACGCGCCCACTTAGATTCCAGCATTTAAATACATTCTCTCAAACTCACGATGTCACGACTGTACAATCCCACGCTCTTGGACAGACCCAGCATAAACACGCTCACACTTGCCCAGCATGTTTATATGCAATACGTGTTTTCAGCTCTACCCATGTGTTGATACACACCATCACACGCAGGTGCTGGATCCCACTTTCTTCTAAAATTGTTGTCACCTCTTGTCATTCCCGACCAGCTCTAGGCCAGCGTCCTCCTCGGCCCAAGCCCCGGCTAGGTGCTTGCACCTCTTAGAACTCACAGGCACCTGCCACACCTGCCAGTTGTCACCCTGTCCCGTTACTGCTCGTTTGTTTCATCCTCCAGACGACGGGCTGGAGTCATCATTTGTATGTTTCTCGTTCTTTGGGTGTGAATTCTTCCGTGTGCTGGGTCCATAAGCTGTCTTTCATAGTGGAGGGGATTCTTTTCACGATTTGTCGTTTGGGTCTGTGAGCCCACAGGGCAGTTTTGTTACTGCCCTGCAGGCTCATGGGCTCCAAACTATTCTGATGTAATGCTTCAGCCTGGGGTCTCTAGGGGTATATTCTGTGGGCGGCTTAGATCCTGGCATGACACCAGTGCATGTTTGAGGCTTGAGGCTCTGATCTGTACATACCTCTTGTTCTACCCATGGCCTGGGAACGAATCTCAATTCCTGCAGTGACCTTAGCCTGATAGCTGAGGCATTCTGTTCCTCTAATCGGTTCTGATACCCTGCTTCAGTCTAGGAGCTCAGATTTGAGCTTCCTGCCAACAGCAGGACCTAAAGCCTGGACCTAGTGCCAGATTAGGCATTAAAATCCCAGCCCTACAAACCCATATCCACCTTTGGCCTTCCCACTGGGTGTGGGGCGCCTCTCACTGGTATAGGTTCCCCCTCTCTTAGAATCTGAAAATCACACTTTCTTGCCTTTGAGCTGGGCTCTATATGTTTAAGATACTTAAAAATATATTACACGGTGTTTTTCATGTGCCTGGAGTAGGATGGGAAATTTCAGCTTGTGTTCACCCTGTTAATTTATGTCCGTATTCCAAATGCCTCGCTCGATAAATAGCTGTTGATTGGACATCTCTCTCCATTTCTCTCCTTTCTTGTCCTCTCCTCCATCCTTCTCCAACACTGTCCCTACCTCACAGGGAGTCTGTAAATGATCTTGGTTTCAGTAGAAGCCTTGGCCCTGGGCTGGCTGGCTGGAGAGGGCGATCCTCACTGGGTCAGGGCCGTAGTGCTGGGCTCAGAGCATAGACCCCCCTGGGGACTCTGGCTCGTTTCTGAACTCTATTTGGGGCAGGGGATCCCTTGGGGTGGCTGAGGGATGAGGTTCAGAGGAAGGGTTTGAGGCTGGAGCCAGACAGCCCTGGGGATCCTGAGAGTGGCTCCTGTCCCCAGTCCCTTCGTCTGGGAAATGACAATGAGAAATCCTCGTTTCACGCTCCACCCGGCTGGCTCTGTCCCTGCAGACTCCTGTCCCTGTCCTGGGGGGTCCTAATTCAGCATGGGTTTGGGGAAGAGAGAGTCAGAAGGGCCCGGAAGTCTCAGTGGCTCCCTCATCTATATCCTCTCCCTGCTGCCCTTCTGCTTCACATCGGTGATGCATGAGTGAGTGTGAATGTGAATAAGAGTGTGTGTGGGTGTGTGCGTGTGTGTGTGTGACTGGTTGGGGTTACTGCGTGTGGCTGTGAACTTCTTCTTTAGAGAGCTCCCTTCAAAATGCAATAGCCATACCTATTGGAGGAACCACAGAATCACCAGCTTGAAGCATTGTCTTCATTCGCTGAGCGCTCGCAATGTGCTAGGCGCTGTGACAGCTGGGAACATATAAATACACAGATATGAAATCACAATAGTTCCAAATGCTCTGAAGTAAAAGTACAGGACAGGGATCTGGCCAAGAATAGCATAGGGAGGGTGAGATATTTGGGGTGAGGGTTTAGGAAAGGCCTCCCTAAAGGGATGACTTCCAAGTTGAGCCTTAAAGATGGCAAGGAACAGCATTCCACTAGGGGAACAGCATGCACAAAGGCCCAGATGGGAAGACATCTTGGAACTTTCTAGAAATGTGGGAAGGAAATGGCCCAGGAAAGGGACTGGGAAAGCCAGCAGGGTGCCAGAGCTTCAGAGGCAGGCAGGGCTAGAAGTCTAGACTTTCTCCTAAGTGCACAGTGAAGCAGTTAAAGAGTTTAAGTAGGGAAGGGTGTGATCAGGTTTGCAATGTGAAGCTCGCTCTGGTCGGCAGCTGGGTAGGGAGCATTGGCTGTGCCAGGCCCTGGCAGGCCCGGGAACCTAGGGATGAGAAAAGCACAGCCCGGAGCTCCAGGAGAAGGAGATGACAAAAGCATAAACCACCCTTCACAGCCTAATGTGGCACAGGTGCCCAGGAGCACCACCCAAATTTGGAGAACCAGGGAGGCTTCCTGGAGGAGGTGGCATTTGAGCTGGGCTTGAGGGATGGCAGGCAAGGTGGAGGCCAACACTCCAGGCCTGGGAAATGGCTTTGGCAAAGTCTCGGCAGTGAGGGCGTGGGGGTTGAATTTGATGAGCCGGTGCATGTGAAATGACTTCTCAAGGTTGTAAGTCCCCCTGGTGGCTGAGCCAGCACTGGGACCCCATCTCTGATGGGAGTGGGGCTCTGTGATGCCCAGCCGAGGCCTGGCACCAAGAACTAACACTGAGGAAGTCCCTGAAGCCCCCAGATCATTGGACTCCTGCACACCCAGCGTCAGAGGGTGGGCACTTCCCCAATTGTGGTGCAGCTGGGTCGGGGAAGAGGAAGTGCGGGCCACAGGCCAGACCCTGAGAGCCGGGAGGAGGAGCCTCTTCTAGAATCAAGAGGAGCCAGGGTGGGGCCTCCCCAAAGGCAGCTCCTGGAGGCTCCTGGGACCACAGCTGAGACACAGGGGGGCTGGAGGGAAGTGAGAGGAGAACTCAGCCTGGGTCCAGCTGAGCGAGACCCTCTGCCACCCACTCCCCTGGACCACTGGCAGCCATGGCTGTGGCTCAGCAGCTACGGGCTGAGAGGTGAGTGTGGGGGCGCTTCCCTCCCGGGGCCTCCTCACTGCTCCCGGCAGGCCTCGGGGGATGGAGGCCGGCCCTCCCTCAACACTTATCGATGTCAAAAGTTGAGGGGCTGGAGATGAGTCAGAACCCAAATACTCAGAAATGAAGATTCTTAAAACTGTTTTGAGGAAACTCCGAATAGCGCACAGACCAAGAGGCTCAGAGAGGGGGAGTGACTTTCCCAGGGTCACGCACAAGTGGATGGCGGAGTCTGGATGGGGAACTCAGGTGTCCTGGGGCCCAAGCTGGGCCTCGCTGCACCGCATTGCTCAGTAATGGCTTTTCATCTTCTGTTCAGAGTCACAGAATCTGGCTCGTTCTCCCTTTTTATCCAGGGCTTCGCTCAAATGTCACCTCCTCCAAGCAGCCTTCCCTGACAGCTCCCTCTGAACCCTCGCCATGTTTCCTTTTCCTGTCGAGTCCTTACACTATGGCATAATATTTTATACACACTTGTTTGTTTTCTTTATCACTAGCTCCTCCCTTAGAAGCAAGTTCCACACAGTTTGTCTCTTTTGATCTCTGTTGTACCCTCCGGGGATTTGAGCAATGCCAGCCTAGACTAAGTGCTCAGTAAATGCTGCTGAATGAATGAATGAATGAATGGATGGATCTTTGAGCTGGAAAATGTCCTTAGATCCTTCTAGTCCAATCCTGTCATCATATGGATGAGGACACTGAGCCCCAGGGAGAATAAAATATTTACTCGGGTTCACATGGAGTGAGAGGCAAGGCTGGGGCTTGGAGCAAGCCTCGCCAGGGCCTAGTGTGGTTTCTCAGGTCTTTTCTGAGTATGTCCTCTGTTGCCTGGCCTGTACTCCGAGCTTTGGGGGAACCCAAGGACACAGGGCTTGGCTCCTTCCCTCCTGGAGTGGAACAGCAGGTGACATCAGGGAAGGAGAGTGCTAACAGTGTGGAGGTTACCCGGAGGGTCACCGGAGATAGGTCAGGCTGGCCTGGGCCAAAGTGAACAGCAGGGGCCCATGGTGGAGTCTGGCGCCAGGAGTGGAGCCTGGGGTGGAATTCCCAAGGGTCAAATGGCAGAAGGAAGGCTTGTCAGTATGCACAGAGGCAGGGGCAGCAGAAATCACTATTTGGAGGGTGAATCAAGAATGGCTTCGAGAGCCACGGAGGGCGGTGCTGGGGGCCGGGGCGAGGTTGGCCCACCAGATCCCAGCCCCGCTGGTCCACAGGTTCTCATCAGAGGCTGTTCCGGCACACAAGCCCGAGCCTCCGGGAGACAGCTGCTGTTTGAGGCTGGTGGCACTTCCTGTTTTCAGGGCACATGGGCCACACAGGGGATTCCCAGAGCTGGCCACCTGGACAGTGGGTTCCCTCCCTCCCACTCCCCATCCCTCTTCAGCCACCCTTGCTCCTTCACAGAAGAAAGGCACCCTGCTCCCCTCCTTCACGGGGGCAGAGAGCCAGGCCCTGAGGTCCCTTGGCCTCCCTGCGCCTCGGATGTCTATTTGAAGGTGGTCCCTCGATGCTTGAGGCAGAAGTGGAGGATCCGATGGAGGTTGGTGGATTTCGGCAGCAGGACTTTCTAAGACCTGAGACGTCTAAGATGGCAATGACTGCCACGAGGATAGTGACTTTGCTTCCAACAAACATGTTTTGAGCACCTACTGTATGCAGGAGGCACAAAACCTGAATGGGCTGTCGCCCCGTGGTCTTTCTGCCCCTCGTTCAGCATCTCTTATCCAGGCTCCAAAATGGACTTCTCATGAACAACATAAGCCTTTGGGCCCTGAGTTGACTTCAGCTTGGAGGGGTCCTGGCTCAGGTCTCTAGGGGAGCGGCTGGTCGATTCCAGCTGGGTTTGCTGCACCCCTGTCCTCGCCCTGCCCCAGTGCAGCAGCTTCCTGGCTCCGGGGACCCCTCCCTTCCTCCAGGCAGCCAGGTCATTCCCACAAAGCCTACCAGCGGACTTGCTGAAACGCAGATGCAGGGAGTGCCCCTGGGTGGAGCGCCTACCAGTGCTGTTCTGGGCGCTGGGGATGCAGCAGTGAGCAGCACCCCTGTTCTCATGGGAATTCTCCAGCTGTGCTTTTACAGATGTGACCTCCGAACCTTCCGAGGATGTAACTACTTCTACAGTCCCCATTTTGGAGTGGGGAAGGGGCTGGAGCACAGAGAGGAGTCTTCCCAAGTCTGTTGACCTTGGCAATGGCAGAGCGGGGACTTGGGTCTTCATCTTTCACCTGTGCCCTCCTGCTCTGTGACACACAGGCCCGCTGATGCCCTCCCGACATAACCCCTTCACCCCACCACCCCAGGGCGAGGCACAAGGGCCCTCTGTGAGCAGACCCTGCCTGTCTCGCTGGCTTCATCCCTCATAACGTGCCCCCTCTTGCACGACTGGGGCCTTTGCCCTCACTCTTTCCCTTGCTGTCATCCTGGGACCAAATCCTCTTTGTTTCTTCCATTGATCTGGTGCCACTTCTTCTGGGAAGCCCTCCCTGACCACCTTCGGTCTGAGAGAGCCTTGCCCTCCTACATGCACAGCATCTTGCTTCTCTCTTTGACAAATGTCACCCCCACCTTAGAAGTGTCTGCTTGCCGTGCTCTCTTGCCCACAGCCTCACTGATCCTTTGAGCGAATATAATGGCCAGGCTTCTGTTGTAGCTACAAACATCATGTGCTTTTCCTTCACGGCTTCTGTGACCACTGAAATTACATAATTATTTGTTTAGTGTCCAACTCCTGCGCTCAGCCATGAGACCCAGGAAGGCAGAGGCCATGTCCTAATGTTCTTAGAACAGTGTCTGAGCTACAATCGGGGCTAACAAGGATGTGTGATTTTATTATTTCTTCGGATGGGGAAACTGAGAGGGGCTGGGATTTTTTTAATTGATTTTTTTTTTTAATTCTTATTTTTTAGTTGAAGTGTAGTTGATTTAAAATGTTAGTTTCAGGTCCACAGCAATGTGATTCAGGTATACATACATATATATATATTTATATATTTTTTTTCAGATTTTTTTTCCATTACAGCTCATTACAAGAAACTGACTATAGTTCCCTGTGCTATACAGTAGGTCCTTGTTGTTTATCTGTTTTATATGTAGCCACGTGTATCTGTTAATTGAGAGGCTGGGAATTTATCTGTGTTCACACAGCAAGCTGCCAGAAGCTTCCAACCAGGGCCAGTGCAGCAGAGTTTGGGAACAAAATTCTGGAGCCATATTCTAGCTTCTTGACTTCTTCAGGCAAATTCGTTAGCCCCTCTGTGCCTCAGTTTCCCTGCCTGTAAAAAGGTGACATTGTCTTAGAAGAGCACCTGGTGCTTGATGTACACCCAGGAAATAGTTAACTGCAGTTATTATGACCCAACCTGCCTGATTCCCTGTGAAGGGCCATTTCAACCTCTCTGGTTCCTTCCTGCCCCACTCGCATCCGATTGCAGATGAAATACTCATGAAATGCACCGTCTCAGGGGAGAAAGTGGAGGAGGAAGCTTCTCCCAAGGGGGTTACCGCAAGGCCGTGTGTGGAAAGTGAGTGGGGAGGTTACCAGCGGCCAGCACGTTGCCCTGGGAGTGCTGGGGATTTCCTCTGCCCGCTTCTGCCACCCTGAATCACCTCCCGCAGCAGCCTGGCGAGTTCTGAGGCAGCCCACGCTCCCGAGCAGCCCTGGTCACGTAGGGACCAGCAGGGGCTGGGACTGGGTGTGGAGACTTCAAACCCGATGTCTCATGTCTCCCGAGGGCCCCGCCAGCTCTGAGGCCTGGGTGTGGCAGCCCCTGCCCCCAGCTTCCACCCTGTTTCCCAACTGCTGCAACAGTGCAGTCACCATTGCTTCTTATTTCCTCTGTTCACAAGCAGCTGCACTCCTCGCTGCTCCTTCTCCATCTCCTTGGCTGTTTTCTCTCCCACCATCTGTCCCTCTCAGTTTCCCTCTCTGCTCACTGATTGCTCTTCTCTGGGGGTCTTACCCACCAGTCACTGGGCACATGGTTCTTATCTCTCCTGCTCCAGCCAAGACCCTCTCCTCCCAACCCCACCACTGCAGAACTCCAGAGCCACACACCAGCTTTTGCTGGATCTCGAACTGGGTGCCCAAGAGACCTCTCAAATTAGCATGCCCCAAACTGAGTCCATCAACCCAGCTCCCCTCCCACCCATCCTGATTAGAATATGAGTATCACTCTTGACACTGCCCTTTCTTTCACCTCTGCATCCAAACAGTCCCCAAACCCTGCCGGTCACAACTCAAGAATAACTCATAAATTAGTAGTGTGTCTGTCGGAAATGCATAAGGCTGCAGGGAACAGAGGAACTGACAGTGACTGAAACAAACAAGGGCTTATGCTTTCATATAACAAGAAGTCTAGCAGTTGGCCTCATCTGGTTCTGCAGCTCAGTGACTTCAAGACCAGCATCCCAGAGACTCCTGTGATCATGCTCATGTTTTTGCCTCATGGATGCAATATGGCTGCTGCAGGTCCAGATGTCACACCTGCTTTCCAGGCAGACAGAATGGGGAAGGGGAGGACACCATGCTAGCCTTTTCCATCCTTCTGGATCAAGAAAGCAAACGCTCTCCCAGCGGCCCCTGCAGCAGATTTGCTCTTAGGTCTCATTGGCCAAAACTGGTCATATGGTTCTCCTAGCTACAAGGGAGGCTGGGAAACAAGAATGGGATTATTATGTTTGACTCAGACCCATCCTGATCTATCAACTTGGGGCTAGGCATTGAATAGAAATGAGCTTGATTAGCAGGAGGAAGCAAGGGACACAAAAATGGAACAGTGTCTGCCAAGGGTGGTGTCCCTCATGTTTGTCCTCTCCTCCTGTCCCCACTGTCAGGCGCAGGCTCACATCCTCTCTCAGCTGGACCACTTCAGGGCCTCCCAGTGGTGCTCTGTCCCTTTAGTCTCTGTCCTCATTTCCTCTCCACCGGCTGCCTGAGTTGACCTCCTAAAGCCAGGATCCTATTGTGTTTCCACTCTCTTCTGAAGTCTTATGTGGCTCCCAGTTGCCTGTAAAAATCCTTAGCTCAGTGCTGGAAACCCTCTTCAGCCTGGCCTCATCCTCCTGTTCAGTCTCTGATCACATGAGACTGCAGCCACCCTAGACCTGGGCCCACTGCTCGGACCTCGTAACCTCAGGACATGCTGTTCCCTCTGCCCAGAAGGCCCTCTCCCCAGAAGGTCTTCCCCCTTCTCCCGTCTGACCTGGTAGACTCCTATTCAGCCTTCTAGACCAGACCTGGATCAATGTCACCTCCTCTGTGAGGATTTCCCCAATCTGGACATAATGAGCCATTCTCTCTGCAAGACGTGTGTCAACAACTTTGTTTATCCCTGTGACCCAGGGCCTGGAACAGGGTCTGATATGGAGGGGGGGATGCTTGACACACTGTTCCCGGATGAATAACCCAGTCGCAAAGCGATTTGCTAGACTCTAATGTGGCGGTTGACTTATGGACCCGACTCCAAGTGCCTTCACTGTCTAGGTCGTCCGGTCTGTGTCATGGTGCAAGAGGGGTGTCTGATGGGGGGTCCCGGATATACCTTGGTTCCCTTTGCACACGGCCTCACCCCCAGGGGACACCGAACCCAGCAGGGTGATAACCAGGATTTCTTCTGCCTCCCTCAGCGACTTTGACCAGCTTCCCGACGACATTGCCATCTCAGCCAACATCGCCGACATCGAGGAGAAGAGAGGCTTCACCAGCTACTTCGTAAGAGAGCCACCTGACCTTTACCCTCTGGCCTCTGAACCTTGACCCTCTGACCTCTGAACCCCCAACTCTCTCATTGCTTCACTTCTATCCCAGTGGTTCTCAACAAGGGCGATTCTGCCTGCCAGGGGATGCTCAGCAGTAAATATCCTGAGACAGTTTTGTTTATTACAACTTGGGGTGGGGTGTCTAGAGTGTAGAGTCCAGGGATGGGGCTTCCCGCCCTGCGGTGCACAGGACAGACCCCACAACAAAGAATTGCCCGGCCCCACATGTAATCCCAAGGTCGGGAAGCCCTGCTCTGACCCTAGACCTCTGGACCACCTTTCTGGGCCCCTGGCCTGCAAGGCCCCACCCACATCCTCTGTCCTTAGGTTTTTGTCATCGAGGTGAAGACGAAAGGGGGAGCCAAGTACCTCATCTACCGCCGCTACCGCCAGTTCTATGCCTTGCAGAGCAAGCTGGAGGAGCGCTTCGGGCCGGAGAACAAGACCAGCCCCTTCACCTGCATCTTGCCCACGCTCCCAGGTAGGCCAGCCGGCAGGCTGCCCCAGGACAGAGCTGCATCCACCTGCCTCTCCTCCCAGCTCTGCTGATGCCCTTCGTGCTTCTATTTTAGTGCATGTGAAAACTGTTCATTTAGTCCATGGCTCCCCTCCTGCCTGTTAGCGCTGCCACCTCTAGCTCTCTGGCCTCAGAGTCCTTGACCCCCTGTGCTCCAATGACCTTTACGGCTGCCCTGCTTCAGCCGTCCACCACTGAGGCCAGGTTTGGAGTGCATCGGCCCCCACCAATTCCCATGTCTCCCTTATTAAACACACAGACTCATCTTCCAGCCTCCCTCCGGCCCCTCCGTGAGCACTGCCTTCTGACTCACCAGCTCCCCGGGGCTCCCCCTCCTTCCTGCTCTGCTGGGATGCTGTGGGCGACACACTCTGCTTTTGGACAGTCCCCCCTCACCCTCTGCCTCCTGGCCTTCCTTCCCAGCTAACACGCACCTTGGCCAGGCCCAAATCCCTGGCTTCTCAAGGCCAGCTCTCGTGAGCTCAGCAGAAGGAAGTCCCCCTGGAGTGGGGTGTAGGGTGGTCTGGCTGTGCTCGCCACACTCCGCAGGCTGCACACAAAGGGCAGACACTTCCTTTTTTCCAGGCTCTAAACCCCGCCTCCAGCTTGCTCTCTGCCTTAGCAAATGCCTGAGGTTCCCCACATCCAGCCCCGGGGAGGAAGCTGTCTCCCGGGGCCTCACTGGTCCCCTCACTCCACAACCCTCCTCGTCCCTGCGTGCCAGGGAGGAGGGTCTCTCCTGCCCTTAGATGAGCCTCTCCTCCAGGCTCCACACTTTCCCCTGGCATCTTGTTCCGCGTTTTCCCTGTAGACTCACCTTCTCCTTTGTCTATTGACTCTGCCAAGCTTCTACAGGAGCAGCCTAGGTTCTCTTCCATTTTTAAACAAACACATGCCGGAAGTGAGCATTCCGGCCACAAGCTTCCTTGAGCCCCGAGGGCCCTCAAAGATCTCTCCTTCTTTGATGATAAATCTTTACTTGCTGTCTAACCAAAGCATCTCCCAGCCTCTGTTCAACCCACCAGCTTGGTTTTAGCTCTTTTTCCTCCGTTGAAGTTCCCTCTGGATGGTGACCTGTTCACTGATCCATGGCCACATCCCAGACCTCATCTTCGAAGTCTTCCTTCTCCCTCCGGGAAGCTCTCTCCAAACTTCTATGGCACCAGTGTCTCCCAATTCCCTTCCGACCTCACCGCTGCTCCTTCAGCTTCTTACAGAATCTGTCTCCTCTGCTGCTCCTTGGAAATTGGGCATCCTCTGCACCATCGTCTTCCATCTGTCTTCTCACTCCCCCTCTCCCAGACAGTCTGACCTGTGCCAGTGACTCTAACTGCCCCTTTCTTGCCACTAACCCCTCAATGTCTAACCCAGATCTCTGATGCCACTCCCCTGCCACCGCCAGACACCAGCCCAGTGTGTCTCATGGGCACTGGGCAGCCAGAGCCAGACCCATTTCACCTTGGCCCTCCTGGGGGCTCTCTGGGGTGGTTCCCCCAGGGCCTGTGCCTGAGGGTCCTGGAGAGGACATCTGTCTTTGATCAGCTGCCGTCTGTCTTCCTTTCCTCACAAACACTCTACCTTGTCTACGTTGCTTTATTTATTTTTAATAGTAGTGTATATCTGTTAATCCCAAACTCCTAATTCATCCCTCCGCACCACTTTCCCGTTTGTGCCTTGCTTTTGAGGAATGATCCAACCATCCACTCCACAAATATTTATTGATTTGGGCATTATCCTACGCCGTGCTTCTTAACCTTGGCAGCATATTGAAAGTATCCTGAGACTTAAAGAATCCTGATGCCCGAGTCCCACCCCCAGAGATTCTGACTGAATTGTTCTGGGATGAGTCCTGCATAGTGAGATTTTAAACGCTCCTCAGGTGACACAAACGTGCAGCCAAGGGTGAGGACCAGTGTCCTAGGTGATGCGGATACAGCTGTGAGCCACGCTGTTCCCTTGGAGCGAAGAATTGTGTGTGTGTGTATGTGTGTGTGTAGGAACAGGTGGTAAATAAACAATTAAAACAGGACAAATACCAGCTGGCGATAGTACCACTCAGAGAATGCAGGTTGGATGGTGGCCACTTCAGTGCTGTGGAAAGATGTGGGGGGAAAGCGCTGAGCCAGTGGGGAGGGTTCCTGGCCTGGGTGGGCAGCTCTGAGCCCAGAGACCTCACTCTTGGGCCAGATTCTCAGGACAGCTCTTTGCATCTCCTCAGCCAAAGTCTACATGGGTGTGAAACAGGAGATCGCTGAGACGCGGATACCTGCCCTCAACGCCTACATGAAGGTAACAGTGGTGCCAGACCACGTGGCAATGAGGAGGGCATGGGGTGCTACAGACACGGAGGGCCCAGGTACCATCCCTGGGCCTTGGATGGATGCCCTTGTTTATTCCCCAACCTGTAAACTGTCGGCATCCTTAGGAGACAGGAGCACAAAGGAAGGAGCATCATAAGGGCAGAAACCAGGCTGGTCAGGAAAGGCCTTTCACCAATTAGAGCTGTGCAAAAAAGGGATAATGTGCCTCACGAGGTAGTGAGCACCCCGTCACTAGAGGCATACAAGCCGTGATTGATGGCAACTTCAGGAAACTGGGGAGGGAAGCTTTCTTCATAGCCCAGAGTCATCCTCGCAGACTCCTCTCCCTCCTCTTCTACTCTTACGGAAAAAGAGCACCGCGCTAGGAGTCTCTTTAGTCTTTGCTCTGACATTGACTGGGTGACTTAGGGCTAATTGCTTATTCTGTCTAGGCTTTGGTTTTCTCCCCTGTGAAACAGGGCAGTGCTCCCAGCTCTCTGGTCTCACAGGAGGGGAGTGATGTTGGGATCTATTGAGAAAAGGACAGGAAAGTGCTTTGTAAACTGTGAACCTGCTTTCAGAATGTGAGAGATTATGACTCCGAGTGGAGTGAGGGAGCAGGAGGAGAGCAGAAGAGGTGGGCGGAGGGAGGAGGTGGCTGCAGGAATCCTGGGCTCTGGGCTGAGAAGAGGTAGGATGGGAAGGCTTGTGGGCTCCAGCATTGGCGGCATCTCCCCTCCAGGGGGCGCTGTGACAGTGGCTCCTGCAGGGTGGCTGGAGGCTCCACTCTCCTCCAGCCGGTCTGGAGAGGGAAGTGGGTGCTGGTGGGAGGGAGGAGGGGCTGTGGAGCTGGAGCTTTTTATTCCACACCTGGTCTTAGCAACCAGCAACCTGGTGGATCCCGAATCTGCCTGTCTGTGTATGGGTGGGTTTCTCGAAGCCCAGAGGTCAATCAGTGCAGGAATCTGCTATGGTAACCCAACCCTGGGCTTGAAACATTCAGAGACGGGGAGCTCACCCCTGACCCAGGCCACTTGTCCATTGTTCGACAGCTATTAGGAAAGCCTGACTCCCTGTAATTTCTACCCACTGGTCTCACCTCTGTCCTCACGAAGAATATGGCTGCTGTGGTAATGACAATTGCTGGAACTATGGGGAGTGCTCTAAGAAGCAACCAGGAGGTTCTTGATACGCATTTGTTGGATAAATGGATAGGCTTACTTAATTCCCTCAGTAGCTTGTGAGTTCAATACTCTGATCCCTATTTTAAAATGAGCGAATGGAGGCACCGAGAGGGAGAGTCACTCACTCAGTGTCACAGAGCAGTTAGGATGGGATTTGAACCCACATCTCTGGGACTCCAAGATTGTGCTCTTGGCCACTGTTCTGGGTTGCAATAAAAGTGACAGCAGCAATGATAATATCCAGCCTGGATGGGACCCTTGCTGGGTGCCAGACGCTGTGCTAAGTGCTGTGCACGTATTTAATTTAATCCTTACACAATCCCACGAAGGAGATACTATCATCCCCATTTTATTAACGAGCATACAGAAGCACATTTGCTCAGGGTCTCCCAGCAGGTGAGCGGCAGAGCTGGGATTCTATGCCGGGCACAGCCTGGCTCTGTCTGTGCCTTTAAATCCACCTTTGGGTTGCACCGCCCCTCCTCCTCTGCCCATAGGACAGACATGTTTCTTCCAGGCTCTGCATTTCCAGTTCCTCTGGGATGGAGTTCCCAGCCCCTCCCCATCCTGCTGTTCCTGTGGGATTCTCTGAGGGGATCTGAGTGCCTCTGGAGCTGTAGCCCCCAAAGCCAACCACGGGGCTCCTGGGGACCTGTGTAGTGGGCAGCCTGGGGGGACTGACCCTACCAGGTTCTGGGTATCTTTGTCCTCACAGCCTGAGGATTTTGCATCGTGGTAGGTATAACCAGCATCACACCAAGAGTCCTGACCCCACTGCCTCCTGGCTCTGCCAAGCAGCCCAGGCACCTTCTCACTCTGAGCCGCAGTTTCCCCAAGTGTGACATGAGATAAAGTATCAGGAAGTGGCTTTAGGCTGTAATACCACCAATTATTGTTAACTTGATTTATTTAGGGGAGCCCTCCTTCACTATTGTCTCCTTTTGACCTCAGGGATGGGCCTTGGTGGCAGATGGCTCAGGATGGCCAACTCTGTCACTTGCTAGGCTGTGTGGCCCTGGCAGGTCCCCTCACCTCTCTGGCCCTCACTCCTAGGTTATTGTCAGATGGAGCGAGGTCACACAGTGACGCTCAGTGCAGGGCGTAGACAGCCACCACCACATCACGTTACCCATCATCACCTTACTGTCATGTCTGGAGGCCTTTGCGTCTTTTTCTAAATGAACTGTTCTTAAGCAAGTTGGGTCCCTCCTGACCTTGAACCCAGGGGCAAGTCTTGTGAAATGTTACCATCATTTCATTGAGGGTTGAAAATATGTCTAGTTTCTGTGATCAGGCAGAGAAGCATTAGTAGAGAGGCGGCGACCAGTTTGGGGCAAGGGGATGGAGCAGCTGGACTGGGATGTCGGGACCTTTCTGCTGACCACCCCACATGCACTGCCTCCTCCCCAAACGCAGCACCTCCTCAGCCTGCCCATCTGGGTGCTGATGGATGAGGATGTCCGGATCTTCTTCTACCAGTCACCGTACGACTCGGAGCAGGTGCCCCAGGCTCTCCGCCGGCTCCGCCCACGCACCCGGAAAGTGTAAGTGACCAGTCCCTGCGTTCCTGCCGGCCAGAGCCCTGGACCACTTGCCCCTAACCAGTGCTCTGTCCCAGAGGTCCTTGCTGCTAAGGCACTTCTTTTCCCTGGAAGAAGAGAAGGAACAGAGACCAGGTCTATCCCTGAGCACTACAGGGTGGTTTGGCTTGTTAGGTGAGCTTGAACAAGCGTTGGTCCTACAGGGACAGAGAGTGCGTGTGTTTTGATATGTGACAGTAAGAACGGGAGGACAGGCCTGGACCAATGATGGGGAGAGTTTGGTGCCACAGCAACCACTGGGGATGGCCTAAGGACTCAGTGCCTGGAGAGAGTAGGGAGTGGGGAAGGGGTTGGGAGCCACTTTGTCTGCAAACAGTCCTCCCAGCATCTCTGGGAATGCCTCATCCCTGGTGAGTTTTAGTTCCATGGGGCTGCTGTGGCTCCTAGTGTATCATGCTGACCCCTAGGGGATGCTGCTGCTCACTCCCTTATTCCAAAGAGCCCGCCACTCCCTCCAGCCCCCTCCTAAACAAGAAAAAAAATAATCGAAAATCCAAGCCACTGAAATAGAGCTGAGCTTCCAAATGTGAGGCTGCTCAGAATTCCAGGTACAGCGCTCCCGAGCCCCGCCCTCCAGCCAAGCCCCTCCCTCCTTCCTCCTGCCAGTGTCTCTGAGTGTCCTTGCCCTTGTGGTGCCTGGCTATTTCCCCTCTGCACCCAGGCAGGCGTGGCCTGAATTCCAGCCGTGCCTCACAGCAGGACTGGCTCCTGGAGCAGAGCAGGGCACTTCTTGAAGCCCATTTCCTCAGCTGAAAAATTAAGAGGTCTGATGTGGGGAGTAATAAGAAAGAGTCGGCAAGCTACAGAACTAAACAAGTGTGTCTCCCCATCCCCGCCTCCTTCCTGAGCCTCTGATTCGTGGTCCACAAAGCAGGGATACAATCCCTCGTCCAGGGCCGTGAGAACGAGGGGAAGTGTGCTGGCCAGAGAAGTAAGTGTAGCTGCATTTTTTCCTTTTTTTTTTTTTTTTTGAGTATAGTTGATTTGCAGTATTGTGTTAGTTTCAAGTGTACAGTAAGGTGATTCAGTTATACATGTATATACTTTTTTTCCAGATTCTTTTCCGTTATAGGTTATTACAAGATAGTGAATCGAGTTCCCTGTGCTGTACAGTAAACCCTTGCTTGTCTATTTTACACATAGCAGTGTGTATCTGTTAATCCCACATAGCTGCCTCTTTAATACCTTCTCCTTTCCTCACCTTTCCTGCTGCTGCTGAGGGCCTCCTCTGGGCACAAAAGCAGGGAGTGGACCCTGGGGGGCACCAGGAGGGATGACAAGCCTCTCTTCTCTCTCCACAGAAAGACTGAGTCCCCACAAGGTGCCGGCTTTGACCGCATGGCAGCTCCACGAGCGGAGGTACCCCCGCTGGGCCAGGCCCTCCCACAGCACCCCTGGGCTGCAGCCTGGCTCCACCTTTCAGCCACTGAACCCTTCCTGCTGGCGCCTGCCGTGTGCCTAGGATGGGGCTGGGTACCGGAGGGAGGAATGACCCACAGCTTCAGCCTTGGACACCTGAGGCCCCCAGCCACCTGAGCGGAGGGGATGTGATGGGCACAAGACTAGAGCAGAGGGGAATACATCCATCAGTTATTCATTCCATAAGTTCTGGGTTAGCCCCGCGTTGGGGACAGAAGCCTCAGAGGTGACTCAGACAAGGTCTTGTCCTCAAGGGGCTCAAAGCTCCCCAGGGATGCAGACTTAGAAATGGATTTTTAAAAGTAGTGTGATCAGTGCCCTGGGAGTTATGGGGGCACTGGAGTCCCCAGTGAGGCCTGGGGCCCAGGGAAGTTGCCTGATCCAGAGAGTTTAGACCCTTCTCTCTCATGCTCATCCCAACAGGAAGAAGCACCCATTCTAGAGTCAGGGAGAACTGGGTTCTACATGCAGCTCCTCCACTAACAAATAGAGTGGCCTCAGACAAGTCACTCATCCTCCCTGAGCCTCAGTTTCTTCACCTGTTAAATGGGACACTGAAGTATGTAAAAAACTTCTTTAGGAACTCAGTGAATGTTTCCTCCTTCTTTCCTTACTCTGCTTTTCTCCCCAGGCCCTGTTTGACTTTACCGGGAACAGCAAACTAGAATTGAATTTCAAAGTTGGAGATGTGATCTTCCTTCGCAGTCGGATCAATAAAGACTGGCTGGAGGTAAGGCTGGAGGTGAGGAAGGAGATGAGGATGGAAATGAGGTTGAAGGTGGGGATGGAGGGTAAAGGGAGAATGGAGGCAAGGATGGAGGTGAGGTTGAAGGTAAAGATGAAGGTGAGGATGGAGGCAAGTTTGGAGCTGAGGATGGAGTTGAGGCTGGAGGTAAGTTGGAAATGAGGTCGCTTTGAGTCTGGTGGGGAATCAGAGAATGAGGAGGGATCTGAGAAGGTCCCAGGGAAGAGATCTTATTCAAAGACAGCCCTGGAGATCTGGGCAGGTGGATGGGGGAAGCCTGAGAAAATACAGTTGTGTGTGGCTGGTGCAGAAGATTCTGGAGCCTTTGGTGCTGACCCCAACAAACGGTTGTTTTGGGCAAGCCAGTTATCCTTCCGAGTTTAATTTCTTGGTCTTAATCTCCTGTGACAGGGAATCTCAGCCTGTTCACTATTGGCATGTGGGGCCAGGCGGTTCTCTGCTGCAGGGCTGCCCTAAGCGTCCCAGGATGTTTAGCGGCATCCTTGGCCTCCATCCACTAGATGCCAGTAGCACCCCTCCAGCTGCACCAGTCAAACGTGTCCCCAGGCATTTGGCCCTGAGGGGCAAAATCACACCCAGCTGGGAAACGCCATCTGCCGTCTGGGGTAATGTTCCTTGCCTTGCGGGCAGCGAGTGAAGAGAGTGAGGAAGAGCTTGCCTCTGGAGTCTGGCGTCACATCCTCGCTGTTTTTAGCTGGCTCTGTGACATTGGGTCCCTTGCTCAACCCCGTGGTTTCCTTTCCCGTAAATGGAGATTACACTGGCTGTTTCTTAATAGCTTTCCAGGAAGGGTTAAAGGAGGCGCAGCTATTCAGGGCTCAGCCCGCAGAGAGCTTGGATGTGAGGTGTCCGGCCAGTGCCGGGGCCCCTGGGGGAGTTTAATGAGGCTCTGAAGCCAGAACCTGTCTTGGTCATGCTTTGTCACTGCACATCCCTGCGCAGCCAGCGTGGCCCATACAAGGGCTCATGACTGGAGACGGGGGGAAGGGCACCGCGTGGGAGGCCCTGGCCTGGTGCCAGCCTTTTGGATTAAGTCCAGTTGTTATTAAAGATCCCCTTCTCTCAGGGTTCCTGAGCGGGTGTCTGAAGGAGGTTGTGGGTCAGGTCCTGAGGCAGGGCCAGCGCCCAGGGGTCCTGGGACCACTGAGGGGAGGGGAGGGTCCCTGGCGTCCAGGGGCTGGAGAGCAGCGAGGACCCAACGTGTGTCTCACCAACTTGGCAGTTTTGATTTTATCTTAGTCCTGGAGCTCCGTCTCAGGCACTCAACAGCCCTAAGAGCTTCCTGGGGGTATTGCTGGGGCATTCTCCAGAAACAGGAAACGTTTGTTGACTTGTTTTCTAGAAAGTTCTATGTATCAGTATGCTGGCCAACTCCTGGCCTCAGACTGAGGGGAGGGTTGGGGAGGAGCGAGGATATACTATTTCAGCCTCAGTATATCCATCTGTAAAAGGGGATGTAAACAATGTGTCTCTCCATAGGATCGAGATGATTAAGAGAATGTGGGACAGGACTTTAGAAGAGAGGCCTGGCTGGAGGGAGATTTCTGGCTTTTTGGTCTAGAGCAGGTGGTATCCATGGAATGAATGAATGAATGAATGGGCCCCACCCTTTCCCGCATTTTATTTTTCTCCTGAACACCTACCACACTCTGACTCACCACAAAGTTCACCCGTTTATCTCTGCACTGTCTGTCACCCTCCCGCATAGTGGAAGCTCCAGAAGGAAAGGCAGGGACTTTGATCTATTCTGAGTGCCCAGAGCCTGCCCCAGAGCTAGTGCTCAAGAATGAATGAATGACTGAGTGCGTGGTTAAATGAATGAGATAAAAGCAGCTTTCTGGATAAGTTCAGGTCTTGACCTGTTCTAAAATGGACAGCTCGGGATGAACAGCTTACTGACCTTGCCCACTTTTTCTCCTCCCTCTGCATAAGGGAACCCAGACCTCATCTGTCTTTCCCCATCATTATAAAGGGGCCAGGGTCCCGAGGCATGGCCCCGCTGCCTCTCCTGGCCCCGACAGGGTAGTGCCTTCTTTCCCTCTCAGGGCACTGTCCGGGGAACTACAGGCATCTTCCCAGTGTCCTTCGTGAAAATCCTCAAGGACTTCCCGGAGGAGGAAGATCTCACCAACTGGCTGCGCTGCTACTACTATGAGGACACCATCAGCACCATCAAGTTCGTGGCCTGCTGGGAGGGAGGGACCTGTCCTCCCCGCCTGCCCATCCCCACTCTCACCTCTATATCACACTCCAGGTTCCAAGACCCAAACCAGATCGCATGCCCCCACCCCTACCAAACACACACACTTAAAAGCCTGCAGTGGTTCCCACCGCCCTCCAGACAAGCCATACCACTGTAAAGATGTCAAGGTTCCGTGTAGCATGGCCAGCCTCGTCCTGTGTCCCCCTTCTGGCCTGCTGCCTCCTCACCTGGGCCTGTTGTCCCCTTAGGGACATCGCGGTGGAGGAAGACCTCAGTAGCACCCCACTTTACAAGGATTTGCTGGAGCTCATGAGGTGAGGGGCTGGGGCGGGAGGAGGGCGGGAGGGCACCAGAAACCCCGGAGAAGAGAACAGAGGGAGGAACACAGCGCATTCAGGTGCTGGGTGCTTTACATCTATTTTGCCTTCTTGTTTTATCCACAGCCCAGCCCTGCAGGATGGGTATCTCCTCCTTGTATTAGATGAGTGGGGGGACCGCCGAGAGGTGAAGGGGCTTAGACGGGGTCACACAGTTTGTGAGCCTGAACTTGCAGCTAGAGCTAAAGTCTTTCTAGATCAAAACGTTGGACTTAGGCCCTCCACCACCAGGCAACTCCCACCTCCCAGGATTCAGTTTAGTTACGGGCAGTGATTTTACAGAATGGAAATAGCATTGTTACATTTCTGACAATGAAAAGAATACCTAGTCATTATAGTTTAAAAAGGAAGGGAGGGGTCTGAAATCACAGAAGGGTATAAAGAAGATAGAGAATTCTCCTCCTTTCGTTAGCTGATGTGCATTTAGATTTTTTCAATGCACACCCCACCCCTCCCCAACCCCACAGCCCCATAAATCTTACTTTCGTTGGGTTCACGACATCATTCTGTGGATGCTCCGTAACTAACGCAGCCAGCCTCTTTTGTTGGCCATCTAAGTCATCTTCTACTTTTTTACTGCTGTGAACAATGTCGTGATTCACGTATTTGCTGACTTCCCTGATTGCTTGTCTGGAAGTGAAATTTTGAGATCAAGCTGTTTGCAAGTCTGACAGGCTGCTGACCCATTTTGTCAAATTACCTAAGAAAAGGCCTGATGGCTTTTCACTGTCACCAGAACGCCCATCTACCTGCAGCCCACATCGGACAGTTCCAGTCCTTAAGGAGTTCTGCTCCAGAGCCACACTCGGGGCTCTCCCAGGGGCTTTATTCTGCTCTACTCTGCGCCCAGCAAATCCCGCTCCTCTTCCCCACAACAGTCCTTGAATCTTCAGCACATTTAGACACAAGGCATTTCAGGCTGTGCCACTAATTTCTTGTGAAAGTCCTGTTCTCCCCTGCAGGTCTCAGTGTCCCCATCTGTACAATGGGAGGTTGGACCACTCGGATGATAGGGCCGGTGTCAAGCCCTGACCTCTTCCAGATTCTTGGATCCCGGCCCTAAAACCCTCTCCGCCGCCTCTCCCTTAGGTCACTCTTTGGCCTAAGGCTGAGGGGCCTTTCCTGAACCCTGATCTCTCCCACTCAGGCGGGAGTTCCAGAGAGAAGACATCGCCCTCAATTACCAGGATGCTGACGGGGATCTGGTTCGGCTGCTGTCAGACGAGGACGTGCAGCTCATGGTGAGGCAGGCCCAAAGTCTCCCCTCCCAGAAGCGCCTCTTCCCCTGGAAGCTGCACATCACCCAGAAGGACGACTACAAGGTCTACAACACGGTCCCCTGAGCTGACCGTGTCCCCTGGGCAGTGCGGGGGCAAAGAGCCCTTGGAGGGGATTCAGACCAGTAAAGACTGGGAACACGGACAGACTTCCTGGTTTGGACTCAGATGGACCTGCTGGCCTTGGCTTGTATTGTCTCCACATTTGGTCTCTTGATTAAATAAACCATTTTATGTCAAAGGGCCAGACGGGGGAAGATAGTATCCTTTGAGGGAAGAGAGGCGAGGAAGTAAAATACCCATTAATGAGCATCGATTAGGGGTTGTTTAGATACAGACGAGGGGCGGGGGTGGTGCTGGCTTTGGGCCTCTAATCCAGCCACCCCAGACCCTCGCCCGGTCCACATGTATGGAGAAACCCAGCGACTCTCTTTTGCAGCCTTTTCTGGCACTGGCTATTGGCCTCAAGGAAGTCATCCTCCCCCAGGTGCCCTCAGGGTCAGGCCAATGCCAGGCCCTCTGCGTGACCAGGGTCAGAGTCTTCCTCCGCCCTATTATATCTGCTGTTCTGCAGAGGGGGCAGAGACCTGGGTCCTGGTGACTGCGGTCTCCTCTGTAAGCAGGGGGTGAGGGAAGGGCGGATGCTGGCCCCACCCGGGAGGAAGAGGAGGCAGAATGATGGGTCTCCCTCTGTGAGCTGAAGCTGTTCTCTCCTAACCAGCCAAAATGTCAACAGGTGTCACCTCCAGAATGGTGACATAAGGAGCCTGGTGGACCCTCTCTCCAATGAAACACCATTTAACTGATGAAAAATGCTTAAAGCCAACCATTTAAAGTCTCTGGAAATTGTTCTGAGGGCATACAGCAAATGGAGAAGCGTTTATTCTACAAAATCTCCTAAATCCCAGTAAGAACAATGAGTCTGTGGCATTTGAGCCTCCATGTGCTCCCATCCCCTCCCCACCCCCAGCTCCACGTGATGGAAATGCTACTCCGGATGCGATACTCTAGGTGGACACAGCCAAGAAGATGGGGGCTCCCTCTCCCCTCAGCCCCCCGTCTTTTGCCATTTCACCCTAGAAAGGGCTGGCTGCCAGTGCCTCTGAACCCCTCAGCCCTGTGTTGTGGAAATGCCATTCCAGGCCATCACAGCTCCTGACATGGCGTGCCAGGGCCACCATGGCAAAGTACCACAGACTGGTGGCTCACACAACAGAAATTTATTGTCACACAGCTCTGGAGGCTGGAAGGCTGAAATCAAGGTGTCAGGAGGGCCAGGCTTCCAGTGAAGCCTGTTGGGAAATCCTTCTCTGCCTCTTCCCAGCTGCCAGTAGTTTCTCAGCATTCTGTGGCTTTCCTTAGCTTGTGGTGCCTCGCTCCAATCCTCTGTCTTCATGTGATGTTCTCCCTGCCTGTGTCTCTTCACATTGTTTTCCCTCTGTGAGCGTCTCTGTGTCCAGCTGTTCCCTTTTTAGGAGGACACCAGTCATACTGGATTACGGCCACCCTAATCATTTCATTGTGACTTGATAGCCTCTACACAGACCCTATTTCCATGAAAGGTCACATTCTGAGTTACTGGGGGTTCAGACTCCAACATGTCTTTTGGGAAAGCACAGTTCAACATGTAAGAACCCACTAGAACATTTGTTTAAGAAACATTAAACAGAAATAGACCATCCTACTCCCCTCCCCCCTGCCAAAAAAAAACCCATGATCAGAGCTGAGACCAGAACCCACAGCCCTTGGGAGGTTGTTCTGCAACGCAGAGGCAGTGCTGCTGTTAGAATGCTGAGTCTCAGGGAGGCAACATGGGGAGGCTGGACCAGGGGCTGTTGTGTTGGGTCAAGGCCTGAGGGTACGGGTTGAGGTAATCCTGAGAGAGTGGCATCCCTGCCTCCAAGCAGAAGCAGAAGAAAATCTCCTCTGGAGTAAAGTGTCCCCGGGTTAGGCTGACAGGAGTCTCTCAGATTAAGATGAGGCAAAAGCTCATAGTCAAAAATCACTGAATCTCTGAGTGAGAATAGGCAGTGACAATAAACGATAGCTTTAGCTCCCCCAGGGACTACAGATTATTGAACTGCATGGCTAAATGTATAAAGAAATAAAGGATAAAATCATACAAATGAACGAGCTAAAGAGAATGGCCAGGCAGATTGGCAAAAGAAAGATGGATTATATATTGAACTTGTACATGTACCTATATATAGGTGTATGTGTGTGTGTGTACATCTGTTGAAACAGAAAATTCAGTGGATGATTTAGATAGTATATTACATACAGGTGAAGAGAAAGCTAGTGAATTGAAAGATAAAACCAAAGAAATTACTCAGAATATAGCACAGAGACAAGTAGTTGGAGAGTATGAAAATGGAGTTAAGAGATATGAACAATAGAATGAAATTTCTTAAAAATCAGAATCTCAGAAAGAGAAAATATAAAGAATGGCGAAGAGGCAACATTTAAATAGATGGCAGATGCACTATTTCAAAACCAATGAAAAACTTAAATCTATGGAGATAAGAAGCATGTCTGATAAGCAGGATAAATAAGAAGTGGTCACAACTTGTTACAGTATTTCAAAACCACAGAACATGGAAGCCAAAGAGAAGATCTTAAAAGCAGTCAGAGAAATTGGAAATGACTGCAAAACAACAACAATTTGAATGAGAAGTGGACTTTTCAACAGCACCAATGGCAGCCAAAGCCAATATACTTATACCTTCAGATTTTTGAGGGAAAATAACTTTCAATCTAAAATTATATGCTCAGTGAAATATCTTTCAATAATGAAGGTGAAATGAGGTCAGGTACAGATGCAAAGTGAGAATTTGCCATCAAGATACATGAACTTTAAAGTCCATGCTCCAAGAGGCAGGGCAATTGCCCTCGAGGGATAGTCTGAGATGCAAGAACAAATGATGAACAAAAATGATGGTGAACATAATTTTTGTACTTGTGTTGACTTCGCTAAACTGGAATTATATTTCCAAGAATTTCCTTCGCTGCACGGATCTAGGTTAGCGTGGGCCAGAAGAGACATTTTGCAAGAGACATTTAGATAGCAGATGTGAAGCAGCGGCCAACCTCTTTTTAGCTCAGATAAGAAATGCTGTCCATTATTGTGCAAACAAGACTGCGTGGGTAACCAGAGAAATATTTTCTGACTGGTTAACAACCACCTGGTGCCAGTGGCTTACTCAGGGCAGGCATGCTCCAGAATGGAGAAAAACACTTGCGAGATGTCATCAGCATTCCTGGAAAACTGCTCTGCACACCCCCTCCCCCTTCCTTTGATTTCTCCCCAGTGGGACTTGTGTATTACAGCCTGTGTACAATTTCTGAGCAAAAATAGACACCTTTTTTCACACTGTGTGCACTATAATCATGGAGTCTAAGCCTCCATCACTCTCAGAAGAGTTCAGTCTTAAGAACGTCATTTACACAATTGCCAACGTTTAGAACGATGCTGAAAAATCAACATTCACAGATGCTGATGTAGGCTCTGTCTGCAGTGATGTCAGTTCTCCCCACTGACCCACAGGTAGCCACGAGTTTAATTAGAAAATACACTTCAATAAGTTTTTTGCTTTTGTTGTTTTGTTTAGAGTTTCATAAACGTATTCTTAAATTTATATTTGAAGAGTAAACGACTTGGCATAGCCAATGTACTCCTGAAGAGAATAAAGTGATGAGACATGCCCTCCAGACAGTAAGACTTATTGTAAAGCAATGGAACTGAAAATGGTATGATATTTGCACTGGGACTGACAGTTTAGCAACGGAACAGAATAGAGAGCCCAGGAATACCATGCATATATGGCATATTTTATTCTTATTTTTAATTGAAGAGTAGTCGATTTATAATATTAGTTTCAAATATACAGCAAAGCCATTCATTATACATATTTATACATATATATTTTTTCAGTTTCTTTTCCATCACAGCTCATTACAAGAAGTTGAATGTAGTTGCCTGAGCTATACAGTAGATCCTTGTTCTTTAGCTATTTTATATATAATAATGTGTAACTGTTAACTCCAAACTCCCAATCTATCCCTTCCCCATCTATCCCCCAAGTAACCACAGTTTGTTTTGTACATGGTATTTTTTTAATTGAAGTACAGTCACTTACAATGTGTCAATTTCTGGTGTACAGCACAATGTCCCTGTCATGCATATACATACATATATTCATTTTCATTTTTTTCCATTAAAGGTTATTACAAGATATTGTTTCCTGTGTTACACAAAAGAAATTTTTAAAATCTATTTTTATACACAGTGGCTTACATTTTTAAATCTCAGACTCCCGAATTTATCCCTTCTAATCCCCTTTCCCTGGTAACCATAAGATTGTTTACTACATCTGCGAGTCTGTTTCTGTTTTGTAGATGAGTTCATAGTGTCCTTTTTTTTTTTTTTTTTAGATTCCACATATGAATAATATCATATGGTATTTTTCTTTCTCTTTCTGGCTTACTTCACTTAGAATGAAGATATCTAGGTCCATCCATGTTGCTGCAAACAGCATTATTTTATTCTTTTTATGGCTGAGTAGTATTCCATTGTATAAATATACCATAACTTCTTTATCCAGTCATCTGTTGATGGACATTTATGTTGCTTCCATGTCTTGGCTATTGTATATAGTGCTGCTATGAACATTGGGTTGTATGTATCTTTTCACATTAGAGTTCCCTCCAGATATATACCTAGAAGTGGGATTGCTGGATCATATGTACATGGCATTTGTTATATGATAGAAATTGCTTTGCAGACTGGGCGGGGAGAGGAGGGAAAAAAAAATCAAAGAATAGCACTTGGGCAAATTGCTCACCTATATGGAACCCCAAACAAAGGATATTGGACCCCTAATTCAAACAACTCCCAAAGGCAGTTTTAGATGCATTAAGTTGTGGGAGGGAAAATCAAAGCTTTGAGAAGATATATAGGATATTGTCTACATAATCTTGGAGTAGGGAAGGAATTCTTAAACAAAACAAAAATAAATATTAATAAATTCGATTACATTAAACTTAGGAAGTTCCGTTCATCAAAATATGGAAGGGAAAAGATAAGCCAAAAACCAGAAGATATTTGAAAAATATATAACTTACAAAAGATTAGCATCCAGAATATATATAGAATCCCCACCTATAAAAAAGAAAAATACAGACAATTATATTTAAAATGAGAAAAAAATATGAGTGAGTATTCCACCAGAAAGGAGAAAATAAATGACCAATAAATACATGAAAAGATGCTCAGTAGTAATAAGAGGAATGCAAATTAATTGTCTCTGTGGAAATTCGTTTGCCATTATTTTGTGAAGTCGAACATCCATGTATTTTATGACCCAGCAATGAACTCTTGCATGAGACCAGGAGACAGCAGTTCTCTTTGCAATAACCCCCCACAAATGTTATCAACCCAAACACCATCCAGAGAATAGTAGGTTCATTCACTGATTATAACACAAAGGTGAAACATACATGACGACATGAATGATTTTTAGAAACATAATTAAATGAAGAAATCAAGTCTTAGAAAATATGATTCTATTTTCATAAAATTCAAAAGCTATGGACAAAAAATAGCAAACACAAAATGCAGGACAGTGGTTACTTCCGGAAGAGAGGGAGGGAGGGAGGGAAGACAGGTAGATACAAATGATTGCTGATGGGTTCTAGTACTTGGGTGTGAGTGGTGGGTTCACACCTGTTTGTTATGCTTTATAGCTTACATACGTGTTACACATATTCTTTTCTGTGCATCACTAAGCTGTTAAAGATATACTAGAGATTAGAAGTTTAGAAGCCAGTTTCTGTGGGAGATTCATAGTCTCCAGTTTTTGGAATTTTGGCTTCATTTTATGTGAATTAACCACTTAATCTATTATTATGCTAAGAGAGCATTGGCTCCCCTCCTTGGGTCACTTTGCACCTTTTTGGGCATTAAGTGACACTGATCAGTTCTTTCTCTCCTGCTCCAAAAAGGGGCAAGAGGGGTGACATTTCCCATCTCTGTAATAATTGGAGGATGCCCGTTTTCTGAGCAGAAATGACTTCTATTCTTTGTAGCACCCAAGGCTACAATAGGCAATCCATGAATGTGACCTTAATATGTTGTCTTGAATCTCCTGGCTGAGGACGTGTTAAAAGTGGTTTTTTTCTGAAAGATAGGGTGGGATGAGGTTGTGGATGGGTGAGCCTGGCCTTGGAGAGGAAAAGCCAGGGCAGGAATCCAAGTAAACACTGTCCTGGAGCTCTCTTCCCAGGCTGTAAACTTTGGGACTTTCCACCTTTGAAGTTCTGGTTAATGTTCCATTTCCCCATCAGCCAGTGCCGTAAACTTTCACAATAGCCTCAACTTGGAGGTTTTTCTTTAGGGGCAAGGAAGAATGGACAAAAGGAAGGGGATGGGGCAGATGAGAAGGGCAGGAAGTAGGAGGGGAAAGGAGAGGGAAGCAGCTGCCCTCCTGGAGCAGGCTCCAAAGAGACTGAAAGCAGGGACAGCATCTGATCCCGTGGGTGAAAACATGGGTTCTGTCTCCATCACTTCCCAGCTGGGTCACTTGGGTAAGAGACTCAATTTCCTCCTGCATCAAATGGGCTCACAATAATAGCACCTTTCTTTGTCTTACTGTGAAAATAAGGAAATATATTTTGTACATTGTTGGACACATGCACCCACCCCAAAATGCAGCCTTAATAAAAAGAAAACCACCTAAAGAGAAGTCACTAAGTTTTAACAGAAACTCTCAGCGTTTGAGCGGGGAACCATGGTCTGGCGGGGAACTAGGGCGCAGCGGAGTCTGGCTGGGGTCTGGAAGGAACTACAGACACTTCGACTGTACTTTTCTACCCCAGCCAATCCGTTCTATGAACATTCCCTCAAGGAAGGAAACTGCTCCTGTAAACATGAAACCATCCAGGGACTGTGCCTGTGATGCAGCTATTACCGTTAAGTGAACTTTCACAAACGGTGTCCCTTTCCTGTCATGCCTGTCGAGAATTCATCGGGTTTCCTGTAAGGCTAGATTGACTTTTTCCCAACCATCTGACATTAAACAGTGTACACTTGGACCCAAACAACATCTGCTGGGATGTTTGGTGATTTTGGTCCATGGCTTGTGTCCTTCCTGTTTGGAAAGCGGGTTTTTGAGATGCAATATTAGCTCTTGTGGATGCTGAAATCTCATAACCTCAGAAACCTGGGTCATTAGAATCCTGGAATCCCCATGACTGAGTCACAGAACATCTGAAGATCAGTGTGGAGTGAAGGGACAGAGTCTTCTGAAACAACAAACCAACATGGGACAGATGAGCTCAAAGTCACCCAAAAGGGACGAAACGGTTCTGCAACCTGAAGTAGAAAGTCACCTGGTGACGGCCCATCAGTGGTGCTATCTGTCCCCTGTCCCAGGGAAGGTGGAGGCTGTCTGGTAGGAGCCATTGTTAAACAGCTTTTTGCCGCATTGAAGAAGGGTGGCCCGTGTATGAAGCCAGATAAAGCCAGGTGCCCCACCTGCTTTCCTCTGAACATCTCGTCAAGGCTGTTGGGACAACAATACATTGAGAACATCTTTTTATGGTTGAGAATGTACTGTAACTGATTTAACTGATACTATCATTTAGTATTAAGTGATTTCCTATGTGTGTGCGTGCGCACACACGCTACAAAAAGCACTTCGAAGAACTTCCCAGTATAGATCCATGATATCTACGTATCTCCTTCAAATAAATTCCAAGAAGTGGACTATCTGGGAAGGGCATAAGAGTAGTTTTATTTAAGGCTGCTGATACTTACAACAAGTAGCCCCATGGGAAATTTAAAATAATTTACACGCTCACCAATAGTGTGTGAGAACTTGAGTTCCTCTTCTTTCACTGACTTTTGCCAGCACCGCGTATTACTATTCTTTTCAATCTTCGTCATTCTTATTGAGAAAATGGTACGCAGTTGCATTTTCTTGGTTAAACATTTTTTCACATTTATTGGGCATTTGCATTTCTCCCTTTGTGAATTATTGTTAATTGGCATGTTCACATTTTTCTTAGGAATTTGTAATACCACTGTTTATATTGAGATCAACTCTGTATCTGGTATGTTTTGCAAACTTCCATCCTCAGCTTATCACTTTCTGGCTGTCTCAGAAGGGCCTGGGCACATCTTAGCACTGTGCAATTGTACAGTTTGGCTGGGTGGGGTGGGGGGCGTACTCTGCTTTTTAAACCCTGGAAGGCTTTCACTCAGGAGCTCTCAGAGAGCCAAGGGATTTCCAGATCAACTTGGCCACAGGAATTCAGTGGTTTTGGAGGGGGTGGGTAGGGAAGATTTCTTTAAATTGTATCTCCTTCAGATATACAATAAGCATATAAAATATACAGGACAAAAATTGTCATTTTAAGTGTATAGTTCATTGGCATTAATTCTGAAATTCATCTTTTATTGGCTAACCCAGCCCCTTCCCAACCTACTCTCACCCATTTCCTTATTTTCCTCCCTTATCAATAACCTGCCTGTGCTGATTATTAAGCTATGGTCTCTCAGCTCCAAACCCATTCTTCTGTGCTTTGCTTTGTTGCGATGTTGGGCCTGGGACTCCTTAACCACATTTCTGCTCTGTCTGCTGGCTCCCTGTTAGTGTCTGTTAACGGGGACCCGGGAGAGAAGCTGTGAGGCAGGAAGTGGGAGAAAGGACTTGCTCCTTCCTGCCTCCTTGCAGTTCCAGTGAGCCTCACTCCGGGAACTCTGCTTCACCCTGGCTGCAGCAATTCTTTCCTATTGCAGCAGTTGAGTCCATTTTGTGCTGTTTTTAGCACTGGCAGAACCAGCTTCATTGGGCAACTCTACCCCTCACTTTCCAAGACATCAGCACCAACTGAACAGTATCCCCTCCTCAGAGGTCTCAGCCTCACCTTAATGGGGTCCTTTCACTCCATGTCTAAGTTTTTACAGTTCCAAACTCTTCCCTTTGTTCCCCCAGCCCTCGGGCTGGTAGCTATTTCCAGCAGTTGCTACATCCATGGTACCTTAGAGTTCTCTCTCTCTCTCTCTTTTTAACCTTTTAGTTACTTACTTAACAACTTTATTCTTGACATTTATGTTAAATTCTCTCTGGTCAAATAATTAGTGTAATTTCTCTCTCTGGATTTGACCTTGACTTACTTAAAGAATCAAAATAAGTTATTTCTATTTATTGCATTGTCATTGTCTGGGACTTGGAAGGTCTGGATTCCAGACCTGATTCCACCACTAATATATAAAGTGATCAGTATATAAAGTATATACTACATAAAGTAATCAAGCAAACAATCCCTTGACTTGTCCTCTCATTCTGCTCTCATCCCCTTGGATTACAAATTCTGAATCTACTCAGCTCACCTCATTTGCCTTTCCACCAAAATCCAACCTCCCCCTGCCCCATCACCCAAGACTTTCTGATGTGAGACACCCTATGTGTCCAGTCATCTCCCCCTCTCCCATGCTGATCACCTCAAGACACATGCTTACCACTTCCTCTGTTGTACTCAAGAAACTACCAATTCAAAAGAATCAAATTATGCAACAGAGACAGCAATCTAGAGATAGGACTGAAACCACAGTCTAGAGAAAAGCAGAATCTCATGTAGGACCCCAGGGAAGATGTGTTTGAAACTAGGAACAGAGTCTGAACACTCCGAGTCATGAACAGGCCCTTGCCAATGATGAGGTGGGATGGCAGTTCCCAAGATGGGAAAGGGGGCCATGAGGGCCTTGATCTCCCTCCCTTCACTCTGTCAGCTCCACCAGTCAGTGGCAGTGTCCCAGATTCCCCATGATTGTGCAGGGTCCCAGCCTAGGCTGCCCTCTCTGAGCCCAGTACACCATACTCACTGTGCTCGACTGCTCCATCAGACTTCTGCCTTCAGAATGCCCTTGGTCAGAGACAGCTTCATGCCTTGAGTCACATTCACGGAACCTGTTTGTCCAGGCCTTGTTCCAAGATGTCTCCCAGAGGTCCTTGCATTCTCACCTGGAATATGGCTTTTAACCCTACAGGACAGTTTTCTCAATGATGGTCTCAGTTCCTCCTTTCCCATTCACAACAGGAGGAATGAATGGGGTCACAACTGTTCCCCAGTCCTCCTTGAGATTCTGTTCTCACTTCTGGGTCCACCCTTATTTCTGAGAACCAAGGCTCATTTATGTCTGACAGTTGAATTCATACCTTCCTCTTCATGACAGATTCTCTATCTTAAAAAGCTCAAGATGATCCTCAACTTGATAAAGAATATCTACAAAAAGCTTACCACTAACATCATACTAATGGTGAGAAACTCAAAGCTTTCCCACTAAGAGCAGGTACAAAGCAAGGATATCTCCTCTCACCACTCCTTTCTAACATTGCACTGGATATTCTAGCTTATGCAATAAGACAAGAAAAGGAAATAAAAGCTATGCAGATTGGGTAGGAAGAAATAAAACTTTGTTCACAGATGACATGATCATCAATGTAGAAAATCAAAAGAACTGATCAAAAAAAATCTCCTGAAAATAGTAAGCAATTACAGCAAAGGTGCAAGATACAAGGTTAATATACAAAAGTCAATCACTTTCCTGTATGTCAGCAATGAGCAAGTGAAATTTCAAATTTAAAAACAGTATCATTTACATTAGCACTCCCCAAAATTAAATACTTAGGTATAAATCTAACAAAATACGTACAAGGTATATATGAGGAAAACTCTGATGAACGAAATCAAAGAACTAAATAAATGAAATGATAGTCCATGTTCATGGATAGAAAGACTCAATATCATCAAGATGTCAGTTCTTCTCAAATTGATCTATAGAGTCAATGCAATCCCAATCAAAATCCCAGGAAGTTATTTTGTGGATATCAACAAACTGATTCTAAAGTCTAATATGGAGAAGCAAAAGACAAAGAATAGTCAGTACAATATTGAAGGAGAACAAATCAGAGAACTGACACTATCCAAATTTGACTTACTATAAAAACTAGAGTAAGGGGGAGGGTATGGCTCAAGTGGTAGAGCGCGTGCTTAGCGTGCATGAGGTCCAGGGTTCAATTCCCAGTACATCTGTTAAAAATAAAAAATCATTTTTTTAAAAAAAGAATCTTTAAAGCTCAAGATGGAGTCCTGCCTGTCCCGCTCACCCTACCTGCCATGACCTCGCCCCAGCTGACTTCCTAACCTTGCACCTGGTACTCCTGGGCCCCAGGCCTTGGGCTCCCTGATGACAGCCTGCGCCTCAGAACAAATCAGCTTTCCCTGTCACTGTAATCAGCCGCGGTGAGGAAGCCCTGACCCTGGGCAACTGCTGCTCGCCACTAATTTACTCGAAGCCTCTTAGCTCTGAACTCCACTACCCAGAGATCTTGTGAAACACTCAGAAGGGAGTGTGGTTTCTCACGCAGGGATTTTCTTGTATCTCATCATGCAAGGGCAGTTGTTTTATCAGTCTCTGCACAGATGAAATGCTGACAGTCTCTTATCTTTCTCATGACTCCAAACCACACAGTTGAGTTCCTGGTATCCCCTTCACTGCCTTGGCCTACCCTCGAAAAATAGCAGGTGGTTTCATGCTTGGGGGTCGGGGCCTCTTCTGCAGTTCCCCATTTTAGACTCAGGTGCCCCTGCCGGTGAGGAGATGTGTGTTGCGTGCTTCTCTGGCCTTGGAAGAGCTAGTGATCCAGGGCAAAGCTGTTGAGATGGTCCAGGGAGGGCAGTGGGAGGAGGGAATGAAGTCACTGGAACTCAAAACACAAATTCTCCGACCCCATGTGGCCACCCAGCTCCCCCTGCCAGAGAAACCGAGTCCAACCACAAGCCCTGAAAGAATGATTTCTGTGTGCAAGCCTCAGCTCTGGCCGAGAGCAACCGCCCTCGGAGGTCTCATCTCCCCAGAGACCTGCTCCTGCTTCCCATCCACCCACCCAGATATACTGAGAAACGCCTGGTGCCACCCCTCTCAGCCCCGTAGTGTTACACGATGATGTCATCCCAGACCCTGTGATCCTATCCTTTAAATGTGTCTAGAATCCTCTCAACCTTCTCTCCCCAGTATCACCACGAGAGAGTCCCAATTGGCATCGTCTTCTTCCCGACGAGTTCCTGCCCAGTGGTGCCCCGGTCTACAGCTTTCTCAGCCTGGCTGCCTGAATCACCTGTTCCAAAAGCAAATCTGATCATATCCCTCCTCTGCTCGAAATTCCTAGAGCATCTTAGTGTCTGGAGGATAAGTCCCAAATTCTTACTGTGGCCCAACAGCATCCTCAGAACCTGAACGGTCACTGTATCTCACTCTCCTCACATCCCCTACTCTCCCTGGCTCCCCAGATATCTCATACTCTCTTAGGGAGATTGTCGGATACTCTTCCCTCCCTAACCAACTCCTGCCCACCCTTCCCGTCTCCGCTTAAATGACACTTCCTCTGGGAGCGCATCCCCACATCTCCAGGCTAGATCAGGCAGCCATGCAATTTGCCTGCTGTAGCAGTTAAACTCTTCCTTTTACAAAGCTTCAAAAGGTCCATTGTACTTTTCCTTGTTATCTCTGTCCTGCACAGAACTTTGAGCTTCACAGAGGCAGGACCATGGCTGTTTGGTTCACAGCTCTGTTCTCAAAGCCTGCACCACATCCCAAACACTGTAGGAGCTTAATCTATTGTTGAGTTAGGGTTGCATTCATCTGCAATGATTTAATTTCTTTCACAGAATAGATGTGGAAGTGAGGGGGATTCCAGCGTTGGTTCATTGCCTTGATAATGTCAGGTCCAGTGTATGGTTCGTTCTCTTGGCTTTTCCATCTTTCCTGTTGGTCCATGGCTGGAAGATAGCTGTGCTCCAGGCTTCAAACCCATGTTCAAGGACAGAGGAGGGGGAAGAAGGGAGGGCAAAAAGCTGTCTCCTCACAAGCCTATGTCTTTTTATTTGTGAAAAAGAGCTCTCTCCAGCAGACTACCCTTGTTGTTCTGGTTAAAACAGGTGAGATGTTCATCCTTAAGCCAATCACTGCCCAAGCAGAAGAGGTTTCCAAAACTGCTTTATTCAGTCATGACTCTTTTTTTAAAAATTGTGATTCTTTTTGTGGCTTGCAATAAAGACCCATTTTCCCTGAGCCCAAGGGATCTCCCCAACACCTGAAAAACCATGGTTCTGTTAGAAAAGAAGGTGGGGGGTGAGGAGGAATACATAAACTATTGCTGTGTATTGAATTACCCCAAAACTGAACAATTTAAAACAATAAACATTGTCTTACATAGTTTTTGAGGGTCAAGAATATGGGAGCAGCTTAGCAAGGTGGTTCTGGCTCAGAATCTCTCATGAAGTTTTAGTCAAGCTATCAGTTGGGCTGTCGTCATCTGAAGGCTGGACTGGGGCTGGAGGATCCGCTTTCAAGATCCCTCCATGTTTGTTGGCAAAAGACTTCAGTTCCTTGTTATGTGGGCTTCTCCATTGCATTGCTCATGCCATGGCAGTTGGCTTCTCCAGAGTGAGTGATCTGGGCAAGAGGGTTGGGAGGGAGGGAAGGAAGAAAGGAGGAAGAGAGAGAGAAAGACCAAGAGAGAGTGAGCCATGATGGAAGATGCAGTGTCTTTCATAAATGGTATACCAACTTTTGCTCTTTTGGTCACTCAGACCAAGCCCGGCTCTATTCTACTGGCCACTATATGAATATGAATCAGGAGATGGGAATCATTGGGGTGATCTTAGAGGCAGCTAACACAAACCTGTAGAGTAGACAGCAGACCCTGGCTGCCATAGTGCATATTTGTTTAGTTGAACTGAGTTGACATGAAGGAAATGAGTTGAAATTACAAGTTCCTGTTTACAAGTTGAAGAGGAGGAAGAGGGTAAGAAGGCTTACACTAGGGGAGGGTATAGCTCAGTGGTAGAGCATGTGCTTAGCATGGATGAGGTCCTTGGGTTCAATCCTCATTACCTCCCCACTCCCTGGGGGGGGGGGGAAGGGGGAAAAACAGAAAAGAAAAAAGAAAGAAAGCTTACACTAATTTCATGCCTACTATATGCTAGCCATGCTGCATAGGTAATTCCATTGACTTTGTCCCAGAGTGCTGTGACAGGTAGGTGGGGACATCTCCATCATATGGATAAAAACACTAGAAGGCCAAATGTCAACATGCCTTCCCTGCATCTGACCCCATCTAAAGCCATCCTAACCCACAGCTGGCTATCCTTCCATGATACTGGATTAGTTGAGTCTGTTTGATTCTCTTTTGTGAACTTGAATGAAGAAGACTTGGTGAGAGAGTGAGGATCTGGTAGTGAGAACAGAAGCTAAAAACCACATTGTGGTGGACACCGACATAACACTGAGAACCACCCCCAGCAAGGAGGACTTATTACCCCAGGGCCTGGGGTGCTGTTGGCTCAGCTGGAAGCCCCTTAAGGGATAGCTGTGGAGTTCCACCTTGCCCAAGGTCATGCCCTTTCCCAGGGGAGTGGAGTTGGGGGGACATACAGTGACTAATGGATGCAGCATGAAGGCTTGGCTATCTTAGCCAGACTCCAGACAACTATGAAGGAACATTCTAGCTCCTATGGGATCAGCCAGAGCATTTGTGGTCCTGAATCACAGTTCAACTACTCCGTCTACTTAGTCCTTCTCCCATCCCCTCCCTTCCACAGTCTTTGATTCCAAGGTCACTCTTGAGTAAACATCCTGCACGCTAAACTGTCTCAGAGCCTACTTCCTGGGAAACCTGACCCGTAACACTCAGTGGCAGGAATGGTTCAAGACAGCAGGCACGAAGGTGAGGTTTTGGATCTGCCCAGCTGGCAGGGAGACCCCATCACTGGTGACACACAACATAAATGACACCCAGTACAAAGTAGCAGTTCAATTGTTCACACTTTCACCAGTGGCAACTTGTGATTGCAGACATTAATCTCACTCTTAAAGATCTTAAAGGATGCAGAGGTGGTGATCTGCATCATGACCCCACTTAATTCATCAGTTAATGGTCGCTGAAAAAATCACACAAATGGCAGGGGTCTACTACAAATTCTGCCAAGTAGCGGCAGCTCCAGCTGCAGCTGACATGTCAGATGGGTGTCCTTGAAAGAGTGGATGAACACGGCTTTAAGTCCATGGTATGTAGCCATTGATTTGGTGAAAGTGTTATTTTTCCATCCAATCAGAAAAGAGGATCAGAAACAGCTCACACTGGCATCAGGTGGACATAGCATACATTTACAGATTTTCTGTAGAGCTATGTTAACTCTCCCACCCTAGGTCATAAGATAAAGGACTTCTGGACTATCTGGACAGCCTGCAGAACATCACATTGACTCACTGAGTCAATGACATCATACTCATCAAACCAGATGAGGAAGAAAAGGCGACAATGTTAGAAGCTTGGATGTATCACACATACCCCAGGGGACAGGAAATAAAACTTATGAAAATTCAGGGGTTTCCACTTCAGTAAAAATTTTAAGGGTTCAGTGGTCAAGGAAGCACCGGGACATTCCACTCAGAGTAAAGGACAAAGCATTGCATCTTGCACGTTCCACCACAAAGGAGAAAACCCACTGCTGGGTGGGCTTCTGCAGAGCTCATTCTCAACCTGGGAATACTTCTCTGACCCATGTACTGGGCCACGTTAAAGGCTGCCAGAGTTGAGAGGGAGCCAGGGGTGGGAAGGGCTCTGTGACAGGGCTGAGATACTGTGAAGCAGCCCTGCCCCTTGGGCCATGTTGCTCACCAGAATCTGTGATATGAGAACATCAGTGGTGGGAAAAGATGCCACACGGTGAGATCCAGTGAGGGGACCACAACGGAGACCCTTGGAGCCTGAGGCAAGGCTATGCCTTCTGCAGTGGAGAATTGTACACCTTTTGGAAAATAATCCTTTGCATGCCACGGGGTCCTAGTAGAGACACAATGCTTGATTATGAGACACCCTATGACCACATGAGCACAAGTGGCCATCATGAATTGGGTTCTGTCCAATGCACCAAGTCATAATGTCGGGCAGGCCCACAGTATTACATCATCAGATGGAAGTGGTCCACCAGGGATCAAGCATGAACAGGATGCCTGTCTGCACTGATGCCTCTCCCTTAGCTCATGCTTAGACCGCATGCTTAGAGCTCATGCTTAGATTGCATAGGGTGGGAGGGTTCCTTAGGATAAGCTGACAGGGAGAGAAAAGGCTAAGCTTGGTTCAAATGTGGGTCAGCTGGGTGTGTGGGTGCCAGCAGAAAGGGCATGACAGTCACACGGCTGTCCCAGGTAGGAGTGGTCTTGAAAGGCAGTGGCATGAAAAATCTTCCCAATGAGCAGTATGGGGCAGAGCATTTGACCATCTACTTTGTACGGAAGGGAAACTGGATCGAGGTTAGCATATATATAGACTCATGTGCAGACTGTGGTTGGGTCTACATCACAGCCCAGCTGGTGCTGCTAGCCCTACTTCCTCTCCTTCCTTCTTCCAGGTTTTGATCCCAAGAACACATCTTAATAAACACCAACGACACACTAAACTCCATCTCAGAGTCTGCCTAACAGGGAGCCCAGCCTGTGACATAGAGAGAGAAAGCAGATGACAGGGACACTGCAATGGAAGTGGCTGACAATGTAACCAGTCCCTACAGCTACGTCAAATTCTCAGCCACCTGCAAGTCCCCAGCTACTTTCCTAGTTCTGCAAAGTTTGGGTCTGTGGGTTCCCGGGGATGCCCATCATCCCGTGTGGGGCAGAGACTGCCCATTGTCCCCCAGTGTCTGTACTTTCCTTTTCCTAATAAAAGAATGTGTGCGGGATACATAGCATAGTGGGTTGAATGATGGCTCCCCCAAAAGATATGTCCACGTCCCAACCCCCAAAACCTATGATTGTGACCTTACTTGGAAAGAGCCTTTGTAAATGTAATTAAGTTAAGGATCTTGCTATGAGACCATCCTGGATTATCCAAGTGACCTCTAAACCCAATGACAAGTGTCTTCATAAGAAGAAGGCAGAAGGTAGACACAGAGAGAAGGAGGGAAGACCATATGAAGACAGAAGCAGAGATTAGAGTTTTACAGCCATGAGCCACAGAATGCTTGGAGCCACTAGGAGCTGGAAAAAACAAGGATGGATCCTCCTGAGACCCTCCAGAGGGAGCACAGCCCTAGGACATGACAATTTTGGACTTTGGCTCCTGAAACTGTCAGAGGAAAGAAAGATTTCTGTTGCCTTAAGCCACTAAGTTTGCGCCGATTTGTTACTGCAGCTCCAAGAACTGATATACACGGTTTTTGTGAATAAAGACTGAGTTTCCCAGTTTCCCTCGCAGCTGAGTGTGTCCATAGGGCAAAGCCCCATCCGTGGGAATAGGCGAGGTGATGTGTGCCTCTCCCAAGCTCTGCTTCTATTGGATGAGGCAACTTTGAGACTCTTAGAATCCAGGAAGAGGACAAAACACACCTGCAGAGGGATGCTCCCAGGAAGAGCAGTAAACCAGCTCTTCCCAAATTTGTGTCCAAGACCAAGCTCTCACCAGTCTGAAGTGTAATGAGGAAAATTCAAACAATTGTATTTAGTTTATAAGACTATTATTTATTCTGAGATTGTATCTTTTCCTTTAAAATATACCAACATTCTTTCTCTGGTGAAGTCAACAATGGTAGATGGTGTGGTGTCTGGTTTTGACATTTTTATCCCATAGTTTCTTTATTTACAGAACATTCTAGGAAGGGAACTAGAAGAAAGATTAGCATCCCCAATGGAAGAATTGGTAATTGGTGGCAAGTTACATGAGCAGTCTTGAAAAAAAAAAGAACTGACTGACCTACAGTGGCTTTTCAAGATATCTTTACTCACTCAGCACCATCTCTCCACCCAAATGTTGGCAACACTACGGTGGTCACTATAATAATTTGGGGGAAACTGGGGTGGGAAATATTATCAATGTGTGACTTTGCAAAGTCTGAGGCCTTTGAGGTGGAGCACAACGTAGGGCAGATGTCAAGGGCCCAACACCATCTTATTCAAAGAATTCATGGCTTATGTTTCTGTGAGGATTAAAGATGGAGCAAGATGTCTGGGTGTGGAATTCAGAAGGCTTCATGGAGAAATGAAATGAATTTGAAATGGGTTTTTAAGGAAGAATAGAATTTATATTTTTTGTAAATATTTTGAATAGGTAATACAATCAAAAATTAAAATGTATAAAACGATATTCAATGAAGGTTCTCACTTGATCCCATTACAGTCTCCCTCCCACCCAAGGTGATCCTTAAAAGTTGAGGTTTATGGTAATTTTTAAATTATAAAAGTAGTGCATGTCCACAGTAAAAATTTGGAAAAGTCCATCTAGTTAATATCTTTCTACCTCTCTACCCCTCTACCCACCTCCCTACTCATTCCATTTTCCCTTGGAGGGGAGAGAGATTTTGTTTCACGTCTGTTTTGGAGATGTGGGAACCCTGGAGTATTATGCATGCCTCCACATGACACTACCGTGGCCACAAGGTCATGCTGGCTCCCAAGGTTCAGAAGGTGAATTTGCAACCCAGTGCTCTCTCCTTCCAGGGAGGAAAGCCTGGGAAAAGGGGGGCTATCTGGGATCATATCGAAGTGAATGGCAGGCTTACGATGCTGCCAACTTGCGAAGTCCTATCCAGGTTCTCAGCTGGACGTATTAAGTGATCAAGGAAAAGATGCCAAATTCCTTTCAGACCCACAGTTACTTCCTCGTAACTTCTTGGCTGCCAGTACAGAACTGAAAATTCCTGTTGTTTTTAGATTGCAAAAGGATGATAATCACAGATCACAACTACTATCTCATCACAGTGTTTATTACTGATCAGCTCAGACATTATGCAAAATAGCTGAGTGCATGAAAAACTTCAGATGCTAGAATCTCTTCAGGATTATAAAAGTAATAACACAGAATTTCAGGGAAATTTTTTCAAAACATTCAAGTTAAAAAATGGTGTCCCTTCAAATGAACTTATCTACAAAAGAGAAACAGACTCACAGACATAGAGAACAAACTTATGGTTACCAGGGGGTCAAGGGGGTGGGAAGGGATAAACTGGGAATTCGAAAATTCCACCTCTTGGGGAGTGATGGAAATGTTAGCTATCTTGATTGTGGTGGTGGTTTCATGGGTGTACACATCTATCAAAATTCATCAAATTGTACATCTGAAATATGCGTAGTTTACTGTATAGGAACCATGCCACAATAAAGGTATTCTTTTTAAAAAATGGTGTCCCTTAAGTGGATGCTGGCCAGCAGTAGTGCCCCACAGCACCCTTTGCACAAGGCTGTGTGGGAAGGCAGAGCTGCTGGAGGTCGGAGGCTCACAGAGGGGGTTGCATCTGAGCACTGGACACGAAATACCAAAATGTAGGGGGGAGGTATGCAGTATTGATCAAAGGCAGCAATCAATGATATAAAGCAAGAAAAAACATCAAGGAATTAAATAGGTAAATTCAGTGGTGTAGGCTAAACGGTTTAAGTTAAGGAGTTTAAGTCATGCCCTTGCTCTGCAGTCAGATCTTGGGGCAAACAAATGCGAAATGAGGCCAACAAACAAGCAGTCACTAAGGATGGGCTGATATTCTTCTGCCCTATAGAGTGAGAGACCCTGGAGCAGAGTTCCAGCCTGGCCAGATCGGGTCAGGAAACCCACTCAGGGCCTCCACAGCGGCTGCCCTGCCGGTGGTAATGGCATTACAAAGAGGAAAGTTAAACACATATGACAGAGACAGTAGTCAAGGGGAGGCACCATCTGGTCTAGGTCGTTACTCCTCAAGCTTTGATGAGCACAGACATCACCTGGAAATCTTGTTTAAAAATGTATTCTTGTTCACTGGGTCTGTAGTGAGGCCTCCCATCCTACTTTTCTGACAAAATGCCAAGAGATGCTGAGATACCACACTGTGAATTGCAAGAACCTGGTTGGCATCACCCTGTGGGAAGATCTGGGAGGGTTTGTAGAGCAAAGAAGGATGCCATGAAGGGGAAAGAATATATAGTATGTAAAATGGTGCAGTGGTGAGGGTTCGCTCAGCTGCAAGCAACTAAAAAACCACTGAAATTAACTGGGGTTTAAGACACAGTGCCTGGAGGTGGGACAGCACCATGTGAGTCAATGCAGGATCTCAACCTCATCATGAACCCATGTGCTTCCCCTCCTTCTGCTCCAACAGCTCTTTCTAATGATGGCTGGGGTGGCTTTAGATGTCACAGGCAGAGGACAATGTTCAGAGGTAGGAATGACATCTTTCCTTGCAAGGAAATGTTTCCCTTCGGGACTCGATGGTCAGATTGGGTGCAAATGCCTCTTCTTAAGCCAACCTCTGCCAAGAGGAGAATTTACCATGAGTAGCTCAGACTAGTCAAATTCTGCTGGACATAGGAATTTATCTTATATCCAAGATTTGATTATTCCAGTATCTTCGGTTCTTGGAGGTCAATATCTATTGTTTGTTGTTTCTGTTTACTCTCACCCATGGTGGCTAGTTTCCTTGTGAATATGGTTAATTATGGGCTTATGTGGCTGGATGGAGAGTCAACATGGTTTGGCCAAAAAATGGTGTCTTCTACCAACAGTCAACTAGAGCTTGGTACCTGAGATGCATTTGAGGGTCATCTGTCCCATTGTTCCTCCTGGTCAAGCTGGTGTTTGTAACAAGTCACATGGTTCCATGTCCACACTGTCACACCTGCTCCTTCTCTCAGCATGGCTGCCTGGGGGGAAGCCATGGAAAATATAAGCCCAGGAAAAGCAGAAAAGGATGTTCTTTCTTCTAATACCCTGTGTTGGGGTTCACGGTAATCTAGGCAACCTGCCTTTACCATGATTTCAGGGTTGGAAGAAAACAGACCATCACCATCAAAAATGGCCATTCACACCACAAGGAGGTCTCACTGGTGGTCCCTCTCCTTGGGCTTCACTTGTGACTATATTTCCAGGGTCTCTGCACCCCACAACAAGCCTTCTCCTATTTCTCCTCTTATCCTAGACCTTGAGCTCTAACCCAAGCCCTCCACTGCCTTCTTCCTGCTCTGCCAGGAGTCCACCAGATTCCTGAAAATTAGTGATGCTGATCAAGTTTCTGGCAGGAGGGCAGGGGCCTCACCTTCCCTAAACAACAAGGAGCCTGTAGATCTCTCCAGAGCTCAGGGCTGAAACATATTTGGGTTTCCCTGTGTGTATGTGGATGAAACTCTCTTGGGAAAGTGGCTTGAGATGAGCTGAGAGCATGGATGGGCCTTGGAAACACCATCACTTAAGGGTTGGCCAGAGAAAGAAGAGATGATAAAGGAGAAATAGAAGATAGAAAAGTGCAGTGTCCTCAGGCCATGACACAGACACGCGACAGGCACTGACTGTCCAGCAGCATCCTAGCTCTGTTTCTGCAGTGCATAAGGTGACCCTGGGCTCGGCAATGGGGAAATTGCCAGAAGCAGTGTTTATGGAGCAGATTTCCCTGGGTTGAGGAGTAGGGGTGAGGCGAGAAGTGATGGCAGTAATTATAGACAAGACTCTAGAAATGGCAAGAGTCCCCACTGCCCGCGGTGGTGGACCTGCCCATGCCGTTTAGTACTGCAACCTTCTCTCCCCTCGCCCACCCAACCCCTTTACCATGCGCTATTTGTCCCATAGCATTTATCCCCTTCCAAAATATTACCTGCCTCTGTACTTCACTAATCTATGATGCTCCTTACTGATTGTGTGTCTCCCCTGCAAGACTGAAAGAGTCCCAGAGACAGAGGCCCTTGTCACTTTTGTTCGCTGATACGTCCCAAGCGCCTAGAACATAGGGTTGGCACCCAGGCGCTGTTAAAAAAAAAAAAAAAAAAAAAAAAGGTTGAATGAATGAATGAAGAGGGGAAGGACAGGTATTGAGAGCAATGCTGGGGCAAAGGGGGTTTTGTTTTTAAAGAGGCAGAAGCTTGATTATGTTTATGGCTTAGGGGACCTCTCAGTTTGAAAACAGAAGGGAGAAGTGGGAATTAATGACTCAACGTCTTAGAAATGATGAGTTTGAGAGAATACTTAGAGAAAGGGGTCTGGTTCAGGGAAGTTGTGAGTGGTGACATGTCAGGCTGCGAGGGTAGGTTCATGGAGTGTCTTAAATAACTCTGATGGGCTTGGAGTTAATGTCCTGGGTACTGGAAATCCCAGGGTCAGTGCTCTTTTTGAGCAAGTTGGTGACAGATCACTCTGGTGAACACTCGGGGTCACAGTGTTGCAGTGTCTCAGGAGACACCATTCACAATTCCATAGAGCACAATGGGAATGGTGCTTTCTGGAGTTGTGCAATATGGCAGCCCTGTGAGGAAGGGCTGGTGCTGAGAGGGGGTGCAAGCTAGGACTACTGGATAGGAAACTCTTGGGAGACATAAAAAGACTTGCTAGGGGATGGCAGAGGGACAAGTAGAAAGTCACAAAAGGCTGAGGTTTTGCCAGAACAGAATCAACACAAAGTCGGATCTACTAGCAGGTGGGAAGGTAAGAAGTTTCAGAAAATACTGAATATAAACTGTTTATGGAAAGACCTTCAGGACAGGGGCTGGCTGTGCTGAGGAGATAATGAACTGGGGTTTTGGTAGTTGCAGTTGCTCAAGAAAAAAGAAGGAAGTCACTTAGATATCATACAATGTTTTGTTAAAAGTATGATTGTAGATAAATCCCCAGACAAGACCCGTAAAGGGAATTTAGCACTTACCCAAAAAAGGATGATTCGAAGAGTCTGTGACCTTTGAGACTGATGCAGGGAGGCCGCCTGTGTCCCACTGAGATCATCTTCTGGTACATTTACCTTTCTTATTTGATTCAATCCCATCCTGTCCGCTCCATTCAGTTCAACTACATCCTAGTCCCTTCAGTAGACGTTAACTGTCTACAAGTCCTTGGCATCAGAGAGAAGAAAGAAATGGTATGGTCCCCTGCTCCTGACAAGCTGTCAGGCTAACACAGGACAGAGAAATGCAGGCAACTATAATAAATTGTGGACAGTGCTAAGATGAAGGTTCTGCAGGGGACTGGGGGAGGGCAGAGGCAGGAGAAGGTGGGAAAGTGAAGGCTCCTCCTCTCGCTCAGTTTCCTATGGATTTGGAGCAATGTTGAGCTCTGCTTGGTCATCTTTCTCCCCAAAGTCCCAGGAGCTGGAGTGTGCAGTGGGAGGAAAGGGTACAGAAAGCTCAGGATTTCACATTTGCTCCTGGGATCCCTTACTGTGCTCAGAGCCATCAGAGGTAGCATTGACCTCAACTCAGCCTCTAACCAGCTGTGACCTTGGGGTGCTGACTCTGAGCCTGGAAGTGGGGATGTGGACCCAGTCCTATGTGGAGGACCTCTTGACTGCTTGGTGCCCTCCTTAGCGAGCCAGGGACAATAAGTCCGAGAGCAAAAGCCCTCACCTCTAAGAAGCCTGCCCAGAGACCCTCTTCCTCTGCCTGGTAGAGCCTCCGTAAACTCCAAGATCTCGCTCTGTGGGCACTTCCTCTGGGGAGCATCCTCTGACCTCCCAGGAGATGCATCTCCGGCTTCCCGGTCCTTCCACCGTGAGTGGGAAGTCCTCACAGTGCTAGGAGGGAGAGGTTCGCACATCATCCTCCCTGGACTGTGAACTTCACGCAGCCAGGCTGCGGGTTCTACTCCTCTTCATTCCCTAGCACACAGCACGTGTTCAGTGCTGACTGAATGGATGAATACAAGAATGAATGTCAAAATCTCATATCCTCCTTCACTCCACAGAGCCACCGTCACTGGCCCTGAAAGGCTTCCCCGGCCTCCCTGGGCAGAAGTCATCTCTCTTTTCCGCATACTCTCATTGGATGCTCATGTATCCAGTCTTACATTTAGGTCTTTAATCCACTTTGAGTTTATTTTTGTATATGGTGTTACAGAATGTTCTAATTTCATTCTTTTGCATGTAGCTGTCCAGTTTTCCTAGATCCACTTATTGAAGAGACTGTCTTTTCTCCATTGCATATTCTTACCCACTTTGCTGTAGATTAATTCACCGTAAGTGGGTAAGTCATCGGATGCTCTTTGAATCTCTGCTGCGGAACAGGGGCGGGCAAAGGGTTTGTTTTTTTTTTTTTATATATATATATATATAAAGGACCAGGTAGTAAATATGGCTTTTCAGGCCATATGGTCTCTGTTACAACTCGACTTTACCATGGTAGCGCAAAAAGGGTGGAATCATCAAGACACAGCCTCTGTTTCTTTAAATCATCTTTGTAAACTGACTATACTTCAATACACACACACACACACACACACACACACACACACACACACACACACATATATATACAGGAAAAGAAGGAACACAGACAACCTCTGGAGACAGGTGGACCTGTATTCAAATTCAAGTTCCAGACTCCCTCCCTCCTTCTCTTCCTTTCCTGTCCTTCCTAGGGGCTGCCATCACCCCTAGGTACCAAAATTGGGTGGCTCAAAGTGACCGTCATTCACTGGCTCGCAGTGCTAGAGATTTCAAGTCCAAAAGCAACGTGTGAGCAGGACCAAGCTCCCTCTGTCGGCCCTAGGGGAGACTCCTGCCTCACCTTTTACACTTTCCAGGGTTTGCTGACAATCCTTGGGGCCCCTTTGCACATAGGTCATCACGACAGATACATGGCTCTCTGCCCTCTGTGCGCGTGTCTCTGTGTCCACATTTCCCTTTTATAAGCACACCCATCATATTGGATGAGGACCCACCCCAATGACCCCATTTTCACTTGATTATTTGTGAAGACCCTACTTTCAAGCTCACTCCGTAGCCCTTATTAGTATGATGTTCTTGTCAACATTTGGCAGTATTCATAGAACCTGAGATGTCATTGATTGTAAGACACAGTATTATTCTATACGCCTCTGGGTAAATAAAAACATGCCCAGTGAAGCTGACAAAGCGATTCTCCTCACTTAGCATTTTTAATTCTTATTGAAAGAGCTCTTTTAGATTTATTTAAATGTAGACCTTTTTTTTAATTCTATGTCACTCTATGGATTGTATAAAAGGAAAATTACAGGCAAGATGAATTGGTTGAAGTGTGCTTGAGATTTCTTCATATTTGGAAACTGGTGCTCCTGGATCATTTAATTCAAAGTCTCTGTGTCTTTGCTTTTCTCCCCAACAGCATCTTTTGTACAATCGAGGGCATGGGGGATGCAGCATCGCTTATGTGAGTGCTCCACTGTCATCTGCCTCCCACCACGCATCATTCTGTGTATATTCAGACTTGATAAATGAGGAAAACGAAGGAAGGAAGAAAAGAGAGATGGAGGGAGGTTAGGAGAGAGTCTGTGACTACAAATTTTCTCCCTTTCTTACACATGTATTTTCTGTCTAATCTGATTATGCCAGTGTCTTTGTTTCTTGGGAGTCAGTATCTATTGTTTGTTGTTTCTGGTTACTTTCTCCAAGGTGGCTTCTTTCCTTGTGAGTTTGGTGATTGTTGATTGTGAGCTTATAGAAGGGAAACTGAGAGCACTTTCCTGCAGAGAGAGTTTTTTGAATTAATTCTTTAAATTGAAGTACAGTCCCTTTGCAATGTTGTGTCAATTTCTGGTGTGTAGCATAATGTTTCAGTCATCCATATACATACATATATTCCTTTTCATGCTCTTTTTCATTATAGGTTCCTACAAGGTATTGAATATAGTTCCCTGTGCTCTACAGTAGGAACTTGTTGTTCATCTATTTTACATACAGTAGTTAGTATCTGCAGATCTCCAATTCCAAATTTATCCCTTCCCAACCCATTTCCCCACCCCCGGGTAACCATAAGTTTATTTTCTATGTCTGTGAGTCTATTTCTGTTTTGTAAATAAGTTCATTTGTGTCGTTTTTAGAAATTTGCATTTGTTTCCGACGGGAGGCAGGAGCAGTCCTACCCTAGAATCGGCTGCAGCCTCCTCCATGGCCCTCAGTCTAAGCTGAGAATCTTGAGTTCAGCTGTCCACGTTGTTGGGAGCCCAGGGCTTCCATTCCAGTTGGTCGGAACTGCTAATCAGCACTTGAGCTGACTGCAAACTCGACACGACATTTCCTGTTTGCTTAATATTCAGGTTTCAGCTCACTATTTTTGTTGATTTTATTCTTTGTTTTCGGTTTTTGTTTGAAAAGAGGGGGTGCCTACGAGAATCCCTTCTTCCCTTGGGAATCCAGCAATGCATTTAAAGACCACGTTTATCCGCGATCTAGGGGGTTTGCGGTACATATCTAGTTCATCACACCGAGTGAAGTCATAGACCTTCTTCCGCCGTTGGGCATTTGACTCACTATGGGAAGTCACAGTGGAGCAGTGGAGACGGGCCTGACTTTTTTAAAATTTGATCTCCTGCAGGGGCTATGCAGGGGCCTCGAGGGCCTTTCCCCAGGTTTTTGCAGGACGTCTACTTTGACTTTTGACCAGCTCCTCTCCACGGTCAAGGGTACTTCTGTCCCTTGAATTCACTGACTCACCCTCTTTCTCAGTATTGCTTCTGGCTGAAGGGCAGCCTGCTGGCCTCTTCCACATGTTCCTGGCTTCTGCATCGTAAAATCGAGAGCAGGTCACTTCCATGTCCTCCACTGGTAGCTTTGGTTGCTACTGATATGTTTTTGTCCAATTTTCTTTTTTTTTGATTAAAGGATAGTTGATTTACAATATTGTGTTAATTTCTGGTGGGCAGCATAGTGGTTCATTTATACATATACATATGTATTCTTCTTCACGATAGGTTGTTACAAGTTGTTGAATGTAGCTCCCTGTGCCATCCAGTAGGACCTTGTTGTTTATCTATTCTGTATCTAGTAGTTTGTATCTGCTAATCCCAAACTCCTAATTTATCCCTCCCCCTGCCCCTTTCCCTTTGGCAGCCATATGTTTGTTTCCAACGTCTCGTCCGATTATCTTAATGAATTTTGTGTTCGTTTTGATTAGTATCTGGAAGACAGAGTCTACACTTCTGCTTCACTCTCTCGCTTAATCTAGAAATCTAAAATCTGCATTCTAAACAGCACCTCAGAAGTTGTAGGTGGTCTTTAGACTAGAATTTGAAAGTCAGATATGGGGTTACCCATGGCGTGAGCGAGTTCAAATAAATAAGCAGAATGAAGCAGGCTGTGGACAACACTGAGGTCAGAAAGCCTTTGCCTATCACTTTAATTGAAGCCTTTAAGATGCAATTAAGTATCAAGAGATTCCTTAACAAGTGAAGTTCAAAAACAGAGGCAATGCAGAATGACAGTTCCTCAGTCACTTAAACAGGAGGACTGTATGGCCATCAATTCCACTTCTGGGAATAGTCTCAAAGGAAGTGAAAACAAGGACTTGAATAGATATGTCTACTTCAATGTCCATAGCAACATCGTTCACCAGAGCTGCCATGGACCCTGGTGTCCATTGATATCCATACAACGGAATATTACTGAGCCTTAAAAAGAAGGAATTCTGACCCATGCTACAATGTGGATGAACCATGAAGACATTATGGTAAATGAAATAACCCAGTCACAAGTCGATAAATACTGTATGATTCCACTTCAATGAGATACCTAGAATGATCAAATTCACAGAGACAGAAAGCAGAATGATAGTGTCAGGAACTAGGGGGTGGTGGGAATGGGGAGTTCTTGGTTAATGTGTACAGACTCTCAGCTTGGGCTGATGAAAAATGTCTAGAGATGGATGGTGGTGATGGTTGCCCAACAATGTGAAGGTACTTAATGCCACTGAACTGTACAAAGTGGTAAAAATGGCAAATTTTATGTTACATATATTTTACTACAATTAAGCAAAAACAGCTAATTTACAGGGAGAGAAATCAGAGCAGTGGTTATCTTTGAGAGACCGTGACAGGGTGGAGGCTCAAAGGAGCCTTCTGGCATCTGGGAACGTTCTATATTTGATTTAGTGGGGGTTATGTGAGTGTATAAATTTATTAATACTCCCTACACTGTCCATGTAGGATTTGGGCACTACAGAGTATGAAATTTTAAACTATTTTAAATGCAGATATAGTAGAGAGCTCTTGACTCACTGTGGGAATTTTAAAAAATTATACGAGCAAAATTTCTTAGGTTCCAGGCAGAAAGGAGCTGGGCTCCACGACATTCATGACAGTTGTCCAAGAATCACGGAACCGAGAAAAGCAAGCCTGTGAACTGGTGGGGTCCGTGCATCCCCCACCCTCTCATCAGAACGGAGTTGAGTAACCGCGCGCCTCATCCCGCCTCCTGGGAGCGCACAGCCACGTCACAGGGACTCAAGAACGTAATTAAGCTTCTCTTGCTTTATTTTTGCTTGACTTTTTGTTGCTTGTTTGCCTGTTTTTATATCATTGGCAACTTAATTTTCAGAGGCTGACCACTGTTAACCTCGGATGTTCCATTTTCAGGCCACCTCGCTGCTGAGTTTGGGTCCGACGTCCCCATCAGTCAGTGCATCACACAGGGAGCCGGGAGGCTGAGGGGAGGAAAGGGTATGACCCTTGTCCGGAGCTCAGCTGAGCGGGGAGAGAGAGCTGAGTGCCCAGATGTGGGAAACCCGATTATTATAGCAACAAGCTGACAACGGAATCACTTCCTGTGATGGTAGATGATATAAGACCCTATAAGCAAGATTGCAAAGCCCAAGAAAGCACCGACTCCCTGCCACCCTTTCCCTCTTAGGGTCCTCTCACTGTTGAAGCCAGAACACAAGGTTTCTGCCTTTTTATGGACCTTGGGGTTGGGGGAGGGCTCGGAGGGGAAGAGCACAGGGTTCTGAGTCGGACTGGAGAAGGGTCCTCCGGGTGTCCCCCCTTTCCCCCATAAGGAGGTCTCTGCCCAAGGCCTCAGCTAAGAGGCCTAGGAATGCAAATATGCAAAAGAGCACGATGTGGCCGGCCAGGCGCCTGAGTCTTTGACCTTAGCCGCTTCCTCAGAGCTGCCTTGCATTGTGTGCGCCCCATTGGGGGGTGGGGGGAGGGCAGCCATGGAAAGTTTGTGACTGCCTGTGGTTAGGGCTGAAAAGCACACAGAGGTTTTTAACCAGGAGCCAGGCTCCTAAGAGGTGTGGGTCTCTTGCACTCTCTAGGTGGGAAGTGGGGGGTTCGCCCTTCCCTGAAGTGACAGGATGGAGCTCCCCATGCTCCCGGAGACCAGGAGAGCCCAGTGCTATGTTGGGCTTCTCAGGTCCCTGAGCTCAGTCCAGTGATGAGCAGAAGGCAGAAGAACGCTGCCCCATCTTGACCTCTGGAAGGGCCTCTCTCCTCCCTCTAGTGACCAAGCCTGGGGGTGGCCCCTTCCGGGTGGGGTCCCCAGACCCCAGCCCACAACCAAAGAGCACAGCGAGGACGGGGTGGGTGGGAGCCCCTGGGAGAGAAGAAAGACCTAGGACTTTACCAAGATCCTCCTCTCCAGCCCAGGACAGAGGCCCCCACAGACCTCTCCCCACCAGGCAGGGACTTCACAGGGGCAGGAGCGCCACAGAGAAGTCTGGTCCTGCGGCCACCTCCCTGCCCTTCAGCCTGAGCTGTCCCCGCCCTGTGGGGCATTCCAGGCACTTCCCAGCCAGGCCCTTCCTGGCAGGAAGAAAGCAAAGAACAATCAGATCAGGATTCCAGTGGCCAGAAATCCAGCAGTTACAGGTTCTCCCAGGGGCCCCTGCCCTGTCTTCGCTCAGGAGAAATTGTACTGCCTGTTCCTTCTGCCAGACTCCAGTCCGGCTCGGCGTGGCATGTCACCAAGCTTGTCTTTATCTAAAATTTCATATTTTGTTCATCTTGGATTTTTTTTTACAATATTGCATTAAAATATTATCTTGATTACTGAATATTTGGGTGCCTCCTTAAATTTTGTGCCCAAAGGGGATGCTGTACTCATTTGGTCTTAACCTCAGCCCTGCTGTGTTCAGGGAGTCATTCATTCATTCATTCATGCATTCATTTATTCCACAGAGTCACTAAGGGTCCCGTCTGTGCCAGGGCACGCGCTGGGTACTAGGGAGAGAAGGGGAACCCCACACAAGACAGTGATGGAGAGAGACAGCCCGCAGCCCCAGGACTGTGGGACAGTGGGGCCAGGAAAAGGACAAAGCGGTACCAGGGGAATCAAAATCGTTCCAGCTAACCCTTGGGGTTATCGCGCACCAGGCTCTGAGCCGCTGTCTTGCAGTGTGATGTTTCAATGGCTCTTCAATGTTTATAGATGCTTGTAAGTAGCAGATGGGGCTATTGAGCCTTGGTGAAGTTATATGCGTGGAATTTGCACAAGGTTACACTCTGAGCAGCAGTGGAGGTGGGAGCCCAGCCAGGTCCGTGTGGCTCTGGGTTCTCACCTGCTCTGGGGTTGCAGCCGCCTCCCCCTACTTCCCCCCGGGGGGTCAGGGACGGCTGCGTAGGGGGTACTTTGCATTGCCCTGACAGAGGATGCATGATTTCCAGGGAGACAAAGTGTAGAAGGGAGGCGTACTTCTGGCAGAAGGAATAACATTCGCAAAGTCACATCTCAGGAGAAAAAAATGATATCTCGGCGTCCACAGTTCTAAGAAGCTGGGCAATCTCGTGAAGAGTCGCTTGTGCAGAAACAGGCCAGGGCCGGCATCGCTTCCTCTTTCTGCTTTTCTGTTTCCTAACGACGTCAGCATAAATAGGAAGCCGGAGAGACTCCGGGCTGCCTGGAGACTCCAGCAGGAGGTTGGTCTGTCCTGGCACAAAGAGGTATGGCTGGTTTCAGGGGCAGGCTGAAGGGTGGGGTGGGGAGCAGGGCAGGGTGGGAGTCTGGGATGGAGAGGACAGGGAGAGCTGGGGAGTGTGGAGTGGGCAGGTGTGTTCTGGGGACTTGGGCGGTTAGGGCTTGGCCTCTTGGGAAGAGGCGAACCCAGACTCCTCGGGCAGCCCGTGGGCGAGGAGACAGCGGGTGCCGGCTGGCCTGGTGTTGTGTGAAGAGCTCTTGGGGGGCTGGGCCTCACAGGCAGATCTGCCTGTCCTGGCAGAGGGGTGGGGGTTGCCTGGGGTGGTGGAGTGCTCAGGCCTGGGAGTCAGTCACCTGTGTACTGTCCTCTTTGCTTTGTCACTAAAGTGTCACTAAGGTGTTGGTGGCAGTGAGAATATCCTGTCCAGGGCTTCTGTCTCATCTTTGGAACGGGGAGGGAGCGCCAATATTCTCTGACATCCTGGTTTAGAAAGTGTGTATGTGTGTGGTGTGTGTATGGTGTGTGTTTGTGTGTGTGTGTACATACGTGGGTGTCCATGGGGATGCAGAGAAACTAGGAGGCTGAGGATGAAGCGAGAACCTTGCTGCGCTGGAGCCCAGAGCTTGGTGCTCCTTGAGAAGCTCACTTTGGAAGATAAGAAGGGGCCCAGTCCCTTCCACAGAGACATATTGTCCCCTCTCAAAGAATGGTTTCTTTACTGTCGTGCTCCACTCTGAGCCGCAGTTGCCTCGTTGGGTTTGGGCCCAGGTGCGTAGTCCTGTACTGATGTGTGTTGGCTGCTGGTGGGCATCTGGGGGTGTCTGCATCAGGATGTGTGCACTTGCCCTGTGGATGGGTGGGCAGGTGTTTCTGTGGGTCCCCTCTGGGGTATGAACCCATGGGGACTCGCCAGACAGGCTCCAGCGACAAGTTGCAAATATGCGATGTTTAAGTTTTCAAAGGCTCTGCTGTTATATTTTTGCATAACTAGATTCTAATTTTCTCTACTTATCATCTTCCCTGCTTTCTGATAGTTTTATAACGAGTAAAACCTTTCCTATTAATTTTTGGTCACTCCTTTTCCATCCATCCATTTTCCTTATGTTGTGCTGTATCTACCAACACTATGGGATAACTAATGAGTTCTTCAATCAGCGCATTTAATATTAAACAAGTAAGGGTGGAGGGGATGTCTCAAGTAGTAGAGCGCATGCTTAGCATGCATGAGGTCCTGGGTTCAATCCCCAGTACCTCCTCTAAAAATAAATAAACTGCCCTCTCATCTGCCAAAATAAGATAATTAAATAATAGAATAATAAATATTAAACAAGTAAATACATGGATATATGCTTTGTTAAAAATTAAAATGATGCAGAATTATGTAGTTTAAAAGACAAAATCCCAATCATTTCAAACCCCTAGTTGTCTCATATCCATTCTTTTACAACATGTATTCTTTCAAAACATTTTCTAAGCATGCTGCAACTATGTAGGTTTTGTGTGAGTGTGGTTCATAAATGAGATTATCACATACATATTATTCTGTGACTTGATTTTCCACTTAATATTACATTTTGGACAACTCCCCAGAATAATACATATAGACTTAACCCATTAATTCGCCCCAAGAAACACGTGGCATTTATTAGTATAGGCATGCCACAATTTACCCAGTCCCATGTTGCTAGACACTTAGGTTGTTTTCAATTTTTCCACCATTGAGAGTATTTCTCCAGCTCAGATTCCTAGAAGCAGAATTGCTGGGCAAGAGATTTTACCTTTAAAATAGTAATAGATATTGTCAAATCATCCTCAAAATAGCTGAATTAACATAACCTCCACCGCTGTATGTAAAAAGGCTGATTTCTCTTTAGGGAAGCGATTCATCTTTTAATTGTTTCATCCAGTGCAATGGATGAAAATTATCTGGTTCTGGCTTGGATTTTTCCCTTCCCTGATTATAGGTGAAACTATGCATCTTCCATACGTTTATTGGCCATGTGAATTCCTTTTACGATGTGCATGGAAATGTCCTGTGTCCATTTCTTGATGGGTTCTTTGTCTTTTATGTATTATTTTTGGAGTGATTCATCTATTATTTGTATTAACCATTTATTTGCATATGTTGAAAATCGACTCTTCCAGATTACCACTTGTTTTTATTTTTTATTTTTTTTGACATGTTTAAGTTATCTTGCATCACATGAAGATGTGTTAGTTGCATTTAAGTCAAATCTGTCAATTTTTACTTCATGCTTTCTGGATCTGGTGTCTTGTTCAACCCCTAAGATTAAAGAAATAATCTTAATGCTTTTATCATTTTAGTTTTGACTTTTAGATCTTTAATCCATCTAGAATTTGGAGGTGTGGATAATAGGTAAAGTAATAATCTAACTTAAAAAAATGATTAACTAATTGTCTGAATATCATTAATTGTGAGGATACAGCCCATGCTTTCCTCAGTGACTTGAAATGCCATGATTTCTTCCTAAATTCCTACTTGGTTATTTTCCTTACTGTTTCCTGTTCCATCTGTCTACTCTTATATTCCTTATTATTTTTCTAGCTAACAGAGCAAGTCTCTCATGTTTGATTTTTTATAATCTAGACTCTGATGTTGCCACAGGTTTCCAGTAGACCCAGAAATGCCAGCCTTCCCCTCACTTCCTCATTTACTAAGGTTCATTCTTCTATTTGATCAGGAATGGCTTTTGTATCATCAAATATTTAGGAGCATCTGTCGAGATAAACTTATTCTTCTTTTCCTTTTAATCAGTTGATTTTTTTTTTTTTTTTTGGTGTGTGTGTGAAGGTAATTAAGTTTGTTTATTTGGTTATTTAAGTTTTTAAATGGAGGTACTGGGGGTTGAACCCAGGACCTCGTGCATGCTAAGCATGTGCTCTACCACTGAGCAATGATCTACTTCTTTTTATCATGAATAGATTTGATGCATTCTTCTTTTAAAAGTCCTTGTCAGATTGTCCTAGGAAATTGTTTTTGTCCAGAGTGAATGTGCTTTGATTTATTTTTTTCCTTTTCCAGTTTTTATTTTTAGCATTAAATTGCTTTATGAATTGGGGGTTATTTTGAGTGAAAAGGTGTTTGGCTCTTCCCTTCTCTAGCTCCCTCTTTCTTTTGCCTTTCCCCCACTCTGTCATCCTCTTGCTTCCATGCTTACCCCTCACTCTTAGTGATTTTTACTCCTTACATTTTAAACACACATATTTAACTTATATTTTCCATCAGCATTTGGGCTTAATGAGTGTATGTACACTCCTCTAAAATGAGACAAGATCTTTAAACAAGCTTTCAGTTCTCCTCCGCTTTCCCCCTCTCACCTCACAGCCAACTTCCACGTTACAATTATGAGTTTTACTTCAATATTGTTATCATGTATTTATTTTCACTTTATATGGTAACGATTCTCTACTTAGCTATAAGCCCTGTTGGTTTTCTTCTCTCAACACTGATTCCGGTATCACAGGCTGTCTCACTTTCTTGGACTTTTTTTTTTCTTTCTGGAAAAGCACCCTAATTCTTTTTTTTTTTTTTCATAAATGATCTGAAAAGCTTTCTCTGTTTATGCATTTCCAAAATGTTGTGGTTTTCTGCCCTTGGCTTTTGGTAATTTGAGTTTCCAGCATATTTTCCTCTCAGTCTTTTCAAGACATTGCTATCTATTTAGAGTTCAGGGTCACTTATGTGAAAATCTTGCCAACCTGATCTTTGTTTCACTGAAAATAACCTGTTTGTTTCCTTCTGGAAGCTTCTAGGCTTACCCTTTTATTCTTGAAAGACAAAGTTCATTAGCATGTGACTGAGCATGGCACTATTAAAAATGAATCTTGCTTTTCACTTAGTGGACTATCGTCTCCTTTAAAGCCCTGTGAAGCTTTCTTCTATTTCCAATTGTATCTCTTTGGTTATATAAGGAAAATCCCCAAATAACAGTGGCTTAACAACAAAGAAGTTTATTTTTCCCTCGCATAAAAGATGTCCAGAGGTAGACAGTCTTGGGCTAGTGTGATTGCTCCACAGTGAAAAGAGGGATCCAGGTTCCTCTTTTTCTGTTGCATATGAGTTCCATTCTCAAGGTAACCTTATAATTCAAAATGGCTGCTGGAGCTCCAGCCATCACTTCCAAGTTGCAGGCTGGAAGAAGAATGAAAAGCAGGGAGGCAAAAATGGACTCCTCCTGCCTTAGCCAACTACCTTTCAGTAGCCTTTTTTGGAAGGCACACCCAATGACTCCACTCACATCTTCAGGGATAACGTTGAGTTACATGATCATAACTAGCAATAGGAAAATGTAGGAAATACACTATTCTATCATATACTCTTCTGTCTATACAGCAATAAGCCCAGCCAAAACCTGAGCTTCTGTTATCAAGGAGGAAAGGAACTGCTAAGTAGCTGACACTGCTATTCCTGAACTCAGTTCTGTCTGTCCTCTGCTTCTAGATGTTGGAATTCCTGGATTTCTTTCCCAGGTCTCAGCTTTTCTCTAAAACTTTCCATTTCCTTGCCTATTTGCTCTGTCTTCAATACCTACCTTTGTGACACGATTATTTTATATGGTTAATTCTATGATTTAGCCTTATTGAGTTTTGGGGGTTTTGTTCGTTTGTTTTTTATGGATTTCATACCTCCAAATTCCAAGAACTCTGTTTATTTGCTCTTTGCATAGCAGTTTGTTCTTAAATGGCTATGATTTCTCAAATCTCCCTGAGGTCGCTAATTAAAAATTTTTTAAAAATCTTTATACAATATTTAGGGGTTACTTCCCATTTACAGTTATTACAAAATCATTGGCTATATTCCTTGTGTTGTACAAGACATCCTTGAGCCTATGTTGCACCCAATAGTTTGTACCTCCCAGCCCCCACCCCTGTACAGGCCCTCGTCCCTCCCACCTCATCCATTGGTAATCATTACTTTGCTCTCTGTAGCTGAGTCTGCTTCTTTTTTGTTATATTCACTAGTTTGTTGTATTTTTAAGGTTCCACACATAAATGATATCATACAATTGTCTTTCTCTGTCTGATTATTTCACTTAGCATAATGCCCTCCAGGTCCATCCATGTTGCTGCAAACGGCAAAATTTCATTCTTTTTTATGGTTAAGTAGTATTCCATTGTGTGTATTACATCTTCTTGATCCATTCACCTGTTGATGGACATTTAGGTTGTTTCCATGCCTTGGCGATTGTAAAAAATGCTGCTGTGAACACTGGGGTGCATGTATCTTTTCAAATTAGTGCTTTTGTTTGTTTGTTTTTGGATATATACCCAGGAATGGAATTGCTGGGCCATATGGTGGTTCTAATTTTAGTTTTTTGAGAAACCTCCATCCTGTTTCCCACAGTGGTTGCACCAATTTAATCAAGACGTTTTAAAGTTTTGTTTTGTTTTTGCTGTATCTGTGCAAGTCTGTGGAAGTGTCTGTTGGATCAGCAGATGTCAGAAAAGACACGTATGATGCCAGAAATTGGGAAATAGAACCACCATTGGCATAATGGTTAAGGGTACAAACTCTAAAGCCAGTCTGCTGTGGGCTTCAGTCCCAGCCTCTTCCTAACTAGCTGCGTGATCATGGACCTTATATCTTTATCCTCATCTACAAACCAGGGATTTTAACCCACACACTGAGGTATCAATATCTGGATAGCCCTTTGAACAATGCCTGGCTCATGGTAAACATTTCAAAATTGTTAGCCACTAATAGGAATTCCCTACATGTATGTGACTTTTATGCTCATATCCTTTGATGACATTAGCTTGTTTGAACTATGTATAATGTAAAGATAATCACCTGTCCTCCTTGCTTCTGGAACAAACTTTTTTTTTTTTGTACTTTGTCCTTTGCTTTCTGGTTCTGTCATTTTTATAAAATACAGAAGATTTCACTTTTGTGCACTTCTATGTCAGCCTTTGTCCTGATTTCTTCTGGTGCTTTGATGCTTAAGGAGTTCAAAGATATTCACTTCTATGGTTTGCAAGTTTAATATGATTTCCTGCCTACATCTAAATTTTTAATTGACCTTGTATTTGGGGAATGGTGGGAGATAGGGATGTAGGCTGATATGTTTTATGTTGTTATTCAATTATCTCAGCACTTTTTATCATTCCATCACTTCACAGTGATATGTGGTTCGTCCTTCATAACATAGTACATTCTCCAGTGAAACAGAGTTTGTGTGGTCAGTATGTCCATTAATCTATTGTGTGTGTGTGTGTGTGTGTGTGAGCAACCCATTGCTTTCCTTATCAGATCTTTGTATCAATTTTGCTATTGGATAGAGACTCCTTATTTTTAAAAACCTCATTAACTGTCCTCACATATATATTTTTCTTCTAAGTTCTTGCAAAAAGCATCATGTTAATTGTTGATTAGAACTGTGTTAAACCTGTAACTTATTTTGGGATGAATTGCCCCCTTAAGGTAAGACCCAAAGAGGAGCCCTGAGGTTTTAGGCTCATCCCAGGTATGCAGAGGAAGCTGCATCCGCTCTCCAGACTCTCCCACGCCTGCCCCACGGCATTGCCCCCACCTGCGGGAACTAACAAGGACCAATACTCTCCCCTAGCCCCAGACACACCTGCTCTTTTCTCCTGAGCTTTCCTGAGCTAGTTACCCTGTTACATCACCGTGTGTGGTTCTCCTCACCACCGCCATGTGAGATTCACCAGGTTGTGCCCATTTTACAGATACAGAGAGCAAGGTTCAGGGAGCATTGGTGAGTTAGCCCAGGCCATCACCATGGGAGGGGCAGAGCCTGTGCTGAAAGTCCGTTTGGCTGAGCTCAGAGCCACGCTTTTCCCAGCAAGACAGCTGCTGGTGTGCATGCATGTATTTGTGTGTGTGTGTGTGTGTGTGTGTGTGTGTGTGTGCGTGCGCATGTGCAGTTTGAACGAAGTCTTGGACAATCTTACGGGCAGTAAAGGAACCACGGTCTCTGTTCTGCTCTCCTGGGTACTTCCCGGAGCTGGAT